>NC_140580.1:810666429-811266429 GCF_964204655.1 Triturus cristatus
ACTACTAATTACCTCTTCATGCCTATTGCCATTTGGTAGCCCGTATGCTATGCTGAAGAGTGGGACTGCAGTTTCTGTTCCGGATCAGGAAGTTTCTAGAAGGACACACCTGGAGAGCCCACCATTAGTTTGTCCCTAATACCTGCTTCATCAAGGCTGTTGATAGCGAGTTGCAGTCACCTCACTCTTTATTGTGGCATTGTTTTTTACTTTTCTGCTTGCAGCCAACGTCATTGCTACCTTCAGTGAGAGTCTTCATCTTCTACAAAGGCTGTCTGAGGAGCAGTCAGAAATGACATGTGAAGGAGAACCACAACAAACCAGTTCTGAAACCTTAAATGGTGGATCCACATCTCAATCTAGATTATGTGCATAAAAGTGTGATCTAGACCACCCCACCTTTGCCATGTCCCAGCTCTTTATGACCAAGGAAGAGAGTGTTTTGCAGAGTACTTGTAAGAATGCTGTGTGACCAGGGTTGGTGTCTACATGACTGCAAGTCCCCCAGAGGTGTCAGGACATAACTTGAAGTCTGCACTTTCTGCAGGAGGAGCTGTATCTACCTAGATCTTAGAAATCTGTATGCCTGCAATTAGAGGGGAGGAATATCTGGCCCTGTAGGAGGAGAGACTATGCTGAAAGAGGAGTCTAGCATGTTCCCGACATTGAGAATTGCAAGAGACAGTGACACTGCAAGGGACCAAAACCAGGAGCGACCTGTGTGTGAAAGTGATCCCTCAGTCTCCCTACATTTTTGTGGACGAAAACTGCAATAAGACCTCTGTAAACATCGACCATCTTGTGTGATTCGCATGCTGCCGTGATTGTGAGATTGGTACTACTGATGCCAACATGGGAGTCGGAAAGCTCTGTTCACTAAGAAGAAAGTGAAGGAAGCAATAAAAGACTACAAAACGAAAAGAAAAAAAACAGATAGTTTCTCTCTGACCCGACTGGTATTCTGAAACAAAGCATATTATAGAAGCCTATTTGAAACACTTTCTTTTCTTTTAAAATTTCCACAATACTCTATTGATACTTATCACTGATGCTTTAATGTTCTTTCTTTTTGCTGCCATGTGGGTCTTATAGGAAGTTTAGTATCAGAGACGGGAAAATGACAGAAGCCTGCCCCTTCCATCCGTTTGATTTTTTAAAACAACAATAAATAAAGCAATAAATGAGCTTGCTGCCCATCTGCCTAATTAAAAAAAAAAAAAGCAGAAACGTGTCGCCATCGTCCGCCAGTTTTGTTAACTCCCATCTGTGGACGTGCCCATGCTAATAGGCTGCTTCCAGGAGAATTTAGTATTACATTAATCCATTTATTCACAAATCTTGAATCTGGAATCTGGAATCTGAATGGCTATTGGTGTCCAAAAGGCAGAGAATGTATTAAATCCTCTGCTGAAACATTTCGTTGTTCAATTTATTTTAAAGGCTCTCGGTATGACTTCAAAGACAAAGTGCACTGGGAACATAAATAGCCTGCCAAATTACAACGTTTCCAATCAGTATGTGCAACGCACATAGCAGATAGAATGGGAAAATAACTAGTTTCATTAAAATGTCCCTCTTTGGGGGACACGATTTCCCTATTTGCTTATAATGGTCAGGCGGCATGCCACGCAGAAACAGATAATCAGTGTGGTTTGGCACATTTTAATAGTTACATCAGAAGAGACATTGAACAAACACACATACAAAAAGCCTGATATAATATTAATTCAGAAAGAAAAAAACATGTGGGTCAGCTGCTCTGATGCAGTGAATTCTACCAAGCAAATAGTTTGTTTCCGGCATTTTAGTGGATATAATGAATGTGTAGAACAATTTGACCCATGATCGTGGACAATAAAAGTTGTTTGTGCTTCATCTGATCCTTGTGTTTCATTTGCATCTGTATGTTTTCATGTTTCACTGAGTCAATGTGTGTTGAAATGTTAGATGCTGTGCAACATAACAATAATGAGATAACAGGCATTGTTTTCTCAGCCATTTAAATCACCAGGTGCTATTCCCTTTGATATGTCTATGGCGTCTCAAGGTGAAACTGCCTTACAGTGAAGAGTGCTCTACAAATCATACACTTGTTACAGAAATTGTGCCTTTCTTTGATATGGAGTGGGCGGAAACGCTGTAGAAAAAAAAAGTACATTACATTTAGAGACAAAATATAGAGAGATGAGTGTGGGTGGCAGTGAAAGCATTCTTCCTCTGCCTTTCATGTGTCCTTGATTACTTGGCAAAAATTCACTTTGAAACTCAATGGGAAAAGCATGGTTGCCTTTATGGTCTAATTTCTTCACTCAGTGTCTTACTCCTCTTAGCAGTAAACACGTGCTAATGTCTATTTTAAATGCCCCCTTCTTCATACATTTAAAACATTGTTTCAGCAATATATCCAGAAGTCTTAATAGGCCGCTGATGATACGACATGAATGGTCCATTACAAACGAAATGAAATGTGGTGAGGAATCTAACTCACCTAGTAAATATCATCCCCACAACAACTCGGAATCCTAATCTCTATGCAACATCTTTCCAAAGGGATCAATATTTAACCAACACTAGTAATCAGCTCCTTAATGTTGAACCAACCCCAACTGAACATTTCTCAAAAGCAAGTTCACTGCAGTTTCTGCACAGTGACGGTTCCTAGGATGTATGATTATTTTGAAAGCTTTGGAAATGTTTAAATTGGACTGCCCCAATAAAAGCTAGCAATGTTCCGATTTGTAAATAATGCCTAACTATTTTTGTTCTTTTTTACTCTTATTTGTTGATGCTTCGTCATAGAGTAAGATAAAGAAAAATGGAAAAAGGAGGGAAAAACATGTTGGTAATAAAATACAAAGATATGGTAAGTGTTGTATGAGATCAAATACTTTCATTTGTATACACTTGGCATAGGGATTGCGGAACATTCAAGGGTCATTACATAACAGCAATAGCTGCAATACTCTTGACACCAAGGCCTTAAGTCTTTCAAATTCCAGATGATTTATCATTCAAATATCAGCTTCAAATACATTTTGTAAATTCAACAATGTTTCTTCCAACATAGAGTTATAAGTTCTCAAAATACGCACATTTTCATCTCTTATACCACTTTTCAATTTTGGTATACATTTATTAATTCAGCCAAGCGCAAACTTCTAATTTGGTAGGCTGGACTTCACCCAGGAGAGCTACTTGTAAGTAACTGGAGAGCTACAAGTAGCTCATAAGCTAGTTGTTGGAGAAGACTGCCCTTGGATCTTGAAGAGTTATCATTAAAAGGAGTAAAATTGGCGCCAAATTTCTGCCTGACTTTCAGTTACTTCCCCCTTCTGCTTCTAGCTTGGGAACTGAGCTTATCTAAAGTGTAAGCTTCATTAAAAACTAAAGGACAATTCAGAAGAAAGACAACAATGTCTGCCTCCATCATTTTGCTATTAGATTTCGAGCAAATATGAGAAGATACATCAGTACCTGCTCACATTTTACCAACACAAAAAACTGCAATAGGTTCCTGCTGTTAATTAAGACACCCCGGGCAGATTTACTAACATTTGGCCCATTTGATGCAAACCGGTGTTGTTAAAATTTAGATTTTTGATTGGCAAAGGTATGCACCCTGTCCAAGCAGGAACCACAATCCAAGTCAGGGTAAGTCACAAACACAACCTAAATTAACCAGTGCTCACCCCCTGGTAGCTTGGCATAGAGTAGCCAGGCTTAACTTAAGAGGCAAAGTGTAAAGTATTTGTGCAAACCTTCAAACAGTAGAACAGTCAAAACAAAACACAGAAAGATACTACACCTGGTTAGAAAGATAGTACTTAATTTAATTGACAAAACAAGATCAAAATGAGAAAAGTTCAATAAGTAGAACTGGAGGCATGAATTTTTAAAGAATACATTGAAATATAGTGCTTAAAAGCTTAAAGTGTCAACCAGGGCTATCTGGACCTGCTAGACCAGATCAAATCCAAAAGTGCTGGCTGACTGCGATGGCGTGTGGGTCGGGTACTTGGACCAAGCTTGCCCCGCTGAAAAATACCTTGGTTTCATCATCATCAAAGACAAGATGCGGGTGTAGGTGAAGAAATGTGTCAACAACAGTCCACACAGGGAATGTGATACAGTGGTTCTCGCATCGGCGGTGTGGCTAATGCCCTGCGCAGCAGCGATGCGTCAGTGTCGATCCTGGCAACATCTGACATGCGTCGATGCCGATACTTTCAACAGCTGCAATGCGTCCGCAGTGAAGGCGATGCATAGGTTCCGGGCCTTGTATTGTTGGCAATGCTTTGGTTCTGCTGGAGAAGCACTTTAGAACCGCTTCCAAGGGCCCACGCTCACAGATGGCAGCATCCAGGTGCTGAGGCAAATGACTTTGAATTATTTTATGTCCCTGAAACTTCAACTAGGAAACTGGCTAGCAAGTCCTTGGAGTCACTCTGGCTTCAAGTGGTGCAGGTACAGTCCTTCTAAGTCAGGCCAGAGGGGCAGCAGACAACAGGTCAGAACACCAAGAAAGCAGTTTTTCCAGAGCAGCATTCCAGCAGAGTGGCAGTCCTTCAGCACACAGCCATCCTTCTTCCTGGCAGAGCCTTCACAGGTCCAGACGTGTACTGAAGTGGTAGGGTCGGAGGTCCATTTCTTTTACCCAGTCGTGCCTTTGAAGTGGGGGAAATTTAAAAAAAGGGCCTTTGAAGAGTACTGAGGTATTACCTTCCTGATTTGGCTCCAGGCTCATTACAGGGGGGTATGCAGCCCCTTGTGTGGGGCAGGACACAGCCTATTAAGGTGTAAGTGTAAGGCTGTGCACAGCTCCTCCCTCCCATCCTCTGAGGATGGCCCATCAAGTCAAACCTAGGCTCCCATTGTGTGTGGCTGTTTAGAGGAAATTCAGAAACCCAACTGTCACTCTCCCCGGATGTATATTGGAGACAGACTGGAGGAACATAGGGCTAAGAGCAGAAAAATGCCATATTTCTACAAGTGTCATTTTTCAAAATTGTATTGATAAATTTCATCTTTGCCAAAAAAGAGGATTTATCATTACAATTTCAGAGGTACTGAACATGACAGATCTACCTTCTTCCAATTGGGAATTACAACGTATTAGATGTATTAAGAATCCCCAATGTTAACCTATGGGAGGGGGTAGGCCTCACCATAGTGGAAAAAATAATCTGGGAGTTTTTCACTACCAGGATATGTACAACTTAAAAGTACAAGTCCTGTCTTTTAATTACACAGCACACTGCCCTATGGAAAACCTAGGGCCTATCTCAGGGGTGACTTACATGTAATAAAAAGAGAGTTTAAGGCTTGGCAGGGGGTTTTAAAGGTCAATTCGACATGGCATGGTAAACTTCATAGTAAACTGCACACACAGGCACTGAAGTGGCAGACCTGAGTAATCTTAGAGGGCTACTTAAGTGTGTGGCACAATCAGTGCTGCAGGCCCACTAGTCGCATTTAACTTACAGGCCCTGGGCAAAGGTAGTGCACTTTACGAGTGACTTGTAGGCAATTTTAAATGCCCATTGTCAATATTCCAATCAAATCATGTTTAGGGGAGCGCGCACATGTACTTTAGCAATGGTTAGCATTGGTAAGGTGCACAGGGTTCTAAGGCCAACAAAAATGAATTTTGAAAAAAGGGGAGGAGGAAAGCAAAAAGTTTAGGGCTGGCCCTCCATTAAAGGGCCATTTCCAACAAATCCAAAAGGTAGATTTGGAATTTTCTTACCAGCACAAAAATAGATTTAACCTGAAAAAGTGTTTGAAAGTGACGCAAAGCATTGTATTACTTTGCATCAGGGAAGTGTTCCATGATTGGTACATAGTTGTTCCCATGCTACAACCTATTGGTTTTGACACATAGTAGACAGGATTTTCTCCCACCAAAAAATAGTGGCCCTTTGAGATTGCTTTTAACTTGGAGAAATGCTTTTATTTCTCCAAACTTTTCCAAGTGTGTTGTACTATACAGCACACATACTAAAGGGGAAAAGTTAGAGTGGTTGCTTAGACATAATATCTTGTACTGGAAGTGTGCTGGTCCAGTACAAATCGCATGCTAGACATGACGCTGACACCTTTGTACAATGGTGCAAATGTGTGTTCATGGTGCTAGTCCACATGATTGTGCTCCAGCATTAGGGAGCGGGCCATATCTTAGCAGGTCAGGCACTTTCCTGGTCTATCCCTCTTACGTGAAGGTAGGTAAGCTTTGCCACTCATAATTCATAATTAACCAAACAGCACCTTTACCATGCAACTATCACCATGCAGGTAAGTGCCATGAAGATATTTTAAAGGAGCCTCACGAAGCAGTACTTTACCATGCAGGTAGTTTTTTTTAATGCCATTATGTTTACACTACAGTAAGTGTTTATTGGGTAAAGGAAGGTTTCAATATTATAACAGTTAAGGGATGTGTAGAGATAAGGGGTTAGGGAAAGTAAGGGTTTGTTATGTTTAAGGGATGAGCAGGAGTAAATATGGTAAACAGTTTTGAGTGTTTATAGCTTTAAATACAAATATTCCAAATGCTTTAGGAGTACCTCTAATGTGTGCCTTTGTGCCTCGTGTACCATTATATTTTGAATCTTCATTATTCACATAGAAGGACATAAATTGTTGTTGAAAAATGTGCTCTTATTCATCCCTTTTTAGTAGTCACCTAAAGAATGGTCAGTGACACGCTTGATTTAAGTCTGGTCCAGTTTTTTCACAAATACACACTGTATGATCAAAGTGAACAGCAGGCTAGATAGAAAACGTACCGCTTTTTTAGCAATTAGCAAATATGTTAGGATTAGGCCTGTCTTTATATATTAATTGTGTTTTTTTTATTTTCAGGCCAGCAGTGCCTCCAGGTTTAAACTAAACCTAGACCGACATGATTTTATTTTTGGAAGACCTAGCTTTCCTTATTTGCTTGTATAAGCTGGATTAGAGGTATCCTTCTTCATGCCTAAAATGCACTTGACATTTCTGCTGTTTATCAAACTGAGAGAGCTATGTTGCCATTTCAAACAAATGGTCATTAACAAATTGTTGATCATATGTGTAAATTGCATGGATTGAGCATATTGTAAAGTCTAGCATTTGCCTTCCTACCTAGTAGCAAGGTTCATCACTACTATTGAAGCTCCCATGTCTGCATGTCACTACACTGATTGGATGAATCTGTTAAAGCCCATAGACCTTAAGAGTTTGTTTGCTTCAGTCTTGCAAATGTGGGACTCATGTAGAAACAAAATGTAATAGATAATATTCTGCATTTTAAATTTGACATTTAAGCTTTTAAAGTTACAAGTTGTGATACTTGGCTAGGTTTATCTATCAGCTATGGTGTTACATATATGACAAATATTGTTTTTCATGCCTCTGTCTAAATATAGTATAATATGAATCACTCGCTTTTCAGCCTGTCCATCAATCCTTTTGATCTCCTGACTCAGAAGCCTTCCATTTGAGGATGCCCATGACCCTTGCACGCTAATGAATCACCTACTCGCTTGTTACTGGCTTCTGCCATTTGGAAGCAAGAGGACAATCCTTTCTTTTTATCCTGGAATGTATATCATAATCAAGATGTGAAAAATTGTATTTATTCCAAAGGCAAATTCCACTTTTAATATTCCATTTCTAAATTCACACTATACCTGCATTTTCTCTGAGAATAAGAATATAGCTTATTCCTAGCAAATACTTAACAGATCTTCAACAATGTTATTACTAATTGCTCAGGGACTACTTATCTGTAAGCACATCCTTCTGAAATACTTAGATAGAGTTTAGCCATGCTAGTATCTGATTATATATATTCACATCTAGCTATTAAACGTTTTGGACCATCCGTATGCCAACAAACTGAAGCTGCATTATTAGTTTTGTTCCCAGTAAAGTGTATTTAGTCATGAGGTCCATTCATCAACATGACTCCACTTGGGGTTTACCCTCACTTGCTAGTTTCTTTGCTTTTTTAATCCTTTCTAGCCATTTAGTCACTGTGTACCCTGTTCTATTCTCCTGCTCATCAGTTTTGTACTTAATGTATTTCCTCTGTTCTGACAGAGTGTCTGCATCTTTAATAGATTACAGTATTATAAATTTAATCTCGTTTAACTATTCCTCCAAATCCATGACTCCTGCTAAGTTGGTAGCCATCTGTTTCTGTATTTGCCAAAATACCATTTAAAACATAGTTTGCAGTGAACACTTTATTGTAATCAGGCCTTGTCTCTTCATGCGGATATTACGTTAGATTCAATATTTATGCTAGCAAGTGGGGATTAGCACATTGTAATAATTTGACCATGCCTGCTGCTATTCATTCCTCAGATCAAGTTCCAAGCCCCTGACAGCACCTCACCCATGTGGGAATGTCATATGTGTAAGGATGCGTCGGTCCATAACTCACACATATATGTGTAATGTTTGCACTCATTCATACAATGCCCAGAAAATACCATTATCCTGAAGTGAAGTATTTACTGGATGTGGTAAATGTCTCCCATTAAAAGCTATCAACTTTGAAATTAGGCACAGGCATGTTTTACAGCACATTTTATGGGTTGTGTTTACTTTCCAGGTCTTTTCAATTGATAAATTCTTTCAGGTGTGACCGGCTGGAATCTATGAGGGGCAAACTGTGTTGGTCAAGCCTGCCAATATTTATTAGGTTAAAATGTTCCAGTGTTTACCAGAACATGCTGAAATTGGTGATTTAAGCACCAATATCTGTATGTTATCCCCAAAAACTCATTGGGTGGGATTTAGGACAACCCACAAATTCTTACTCAATGGAGTTGGATTTTATCAGGTGCGATAAATATCACACCATTTACCAGGTAATGAGGGCCTACGTGCCTGTAAGCTGTTATCCCTGAGTCTGGGTTGAGAAAATCTCTGCTACTGACTAGTACATAGAAATGCTGGGACTTTGGTCATTAGTCAACAAGCCTGAAAACTCCTATTTGGTTTGCAAGGATCCAAGTCCACATCATCTAGTGTCTGCTGGATTCCTCTGAGCAGTATCATGTATGCTCTCCATTCGATGGTAAAGCAGACATTCCAGAAGTATTGTCATGTCGGAAAGGTTATTTTGCTTATGCATAAACTGCATTTTAATATGAGGTGAATTAAACACTTTTAGTACTGGTGACAGGGATATTATTGTATGCTTTTGTAGATTTACGTGTTCAAGAATTAGCCCTTGCAGTTGGCATCCCTAACATGAAATTAATTGTACAAGTAAAACGTAAATTAACACTGCTTATAGAATTATGCTAGACCAATTGATATCATCAGGACAAACAAATCATTGTATATCAAACTAATGATCCACAATAAATAGCAAAATGAATTACAATACATTATTAGTGTTTCTTCTTTAACATATTAAAGAAGTACAACGTAGTTGATGGGAAAAAAGAACCCCACTTTGAGGCATGTGACAGTGCATTTTCCCCTCAACATGTTTGCAACATCGAATACATTTAAAGTTTCGTAGACACTAGTAGCTATATGAAGTTGAGTACAACTGCATTACATACATGCACTACATTAGTGCAACCAATGTAATCCAGCTCCTGTTGTCTGCTAAATACCAACCCAATGGCTATATGGAAACAAAAAAAAACTATGGGGCTCATTTATGAGCCCCTGCGTCACTTTTGCGCCACCGGTGCGTCACTTTTTGTGACGCACCAGTGGCGTAAAACATGCGCCATGATGCGCCATATTTACAAAGTGACGCATCTACCTAGATGCGTCACTTTGTAAACCCCTGCGCTACATTATACCTGCGTCAGGTAAAATGTATGCAGGGTGGGCGTTCCCACGTAAGTAAGCATCGTAGAAGTGACGCAGTGAAATCTACGAGATTTCACTGCGCCACTTCTAGGGTGCAAATGCGTCAATATCTTACGCCTGCCTCACAGCAGGCGTAAGACTGACGCAGGCCCTTTCACATCGGGCTTGCCCCATGTGAAAGGACACATTGCTGGAGTTGCGTCACTTTTGTGACACACTCCAGCAATGCGTCATCTTTTGCGCCTACAGATACGTCAGAAATACTGACGTATCTGTGACTCCTTGCGACATGATGCGTCATACTGTAAATATGACGCATCATTGGAGTCGCAGGGAGGGTGCAGTGAAAAGTGACGCATCACTGTTTTCACGCAGTGATGCGTCACTTTTCATAAATGAGGCCCTCTATTGTTAAGTACTGCCTACTAAAATTAATCCATTATTGTGTGACATGTAGTCATCTTTAAAAATAACCTTATACAGTTTTTTTATATTTATATATATTTTTTAATTTTGCATTGCATTTGTCTTCCTTATACTGGAGCATGCCATTAAGGAAAGTATATTTAGATATGTATTCCCCTCTGCTTTTTTAGATATGCTGAAGGTCATGTCAACAACCGGCAGGAACATACCTGGTTTGGTGAATGATACTAAACCCATGTCTGTGGAAAAAATATAGAAATGAATTGCCCCCTCTCCTTCTGTAAACTGCACTACAAGAGTAGGGAAATGTGACCATATATTTATTCTTCTAGTCTTATTGGTAACATGAATATGATGGTTGTGGGTCTCCAAAGGGGATAGAACAAGACAAAACAAGGGGTTTGTAACAATATTTCTTAGAGGTTTGAAAAATAACTATGTTGGTCACAAAAAAAAACCCGTCATCAACAACATCTAGAAAAAAGATTGGGTGAATAAATGACAAAACCTATAATTATTAGATAGTAGTATCAAATTGTAATGGGATATAGATTTGTCTTTGCATCTTGATGTAAAAATTCTATTTTCACTTCATCTGCTATTAATACAATGGTGATGAATTTGTATCCAAATAAAACATATATAACAATAGTCTGTATAAAATATTAAATGATGGAGATTTTTACAAAACAAACTTTTAAAACAGAACTTGTTAAGTATATGTTATAAACCTACACAAATATGATCATGTCGCTTTTTCATCAAGTAGGTGCAAAGATAAAAGGGGAGTTCCAACATGCTTTTGAGCACCAATGCATTTTCCATAGACTTTGTATTCATACATAGCACAAAAAGGCTGGACGGTCCGTACATACGCGAGGATTGGGTACGCCTGGGGTACGGTGCGGACATACGCGGGTGTGGGGTATACCTGGGGTACGGTGCGGACATACGCGGGTGGGGGGTTCGCCTTGGGTACGGTGCGGACATACGCGGGTGGGGGGTATGGTCCGTACATACGGGGGGTGGGGGGTACGGTCCGTACCAACGGGGGTGGGGGATATGGTCCATACATACGGGGGGGTGGGGGGTACGGTCCGTACATACGGGGGGCTGGGGGGTACGGGCCATACATATGCAATGTTGGGGTACGCACCGTACATGATGACATGTACGATGTGGGTGATGGCATGTACGTCGCGTAGCGGGCCCCCTTTTCCTCGTGCATCGCAGCATACTTAGCTTTTCCGGCACTCCGTGCGGAGTGCTGTAGGTACGAATCATACTTGCTGGTCCGTAAAACGCTGCCTGACTCCGTGCGGACGTCGCGTACGCACTGTCCAGGAGCAGAATTGTATGTATTTTTTAGCCGTACGGTGTTTTTTACGATTCGTACGGAAATGGTATTTCTGTACTAATCGTACTTGCTGGTTTTTACGGTGGAATTCCCAGGTACGAGTCGTACGGAGAAAACGCTCCGTACGACCATTTGTACCCGGGTTTTACAGGATCGGAATTGGCACCATAGTGTACTATAGATTATTTTATATTTTTTAAATATGTAAATATGCACATAAAAGTCTATGGAGTAAGGAGGTAATACCTACAAATTACTGTGCTACCTAAAAATATTTTTAAAAATGTGCAGTTCCCCCTAAACTGATAAAAATATGGAAATCTATAAATACATTTCTCCGCTGATTACCACTGTAATCAAGTGGTGAAAGGTATTGAAAAACAACAAAACCAATTAGTTACCTATATCTAAGAACATAATCCAAAGCACAGGGAAATGCAGTACACAGCCAAACCATGCTAAAACTACATGGCTGCCTATTACCTTTGTTAAACATAGGCATGTGCCAAGCACATACTGCCTTCTCATCTGCAAATGCCGGGGTATACCACAAACCTACTGCGGTATACTGCTGCACAATATAGGACTACTTTTTTTTAACTTATAACTTTACCACTACTATTCACACTTACTACCAAAATTTAAAATTTACATCTAAATATTTATATTCTTGACACATTACATATATTCGTTAGCACACTTTCATGCTATATCTGTTTCAATTACCACACTCCACTTACTACACCATTCCACTGCACAGCAGTACACTCCACTCTATTACACTCTACGTCACTCAACTCTACGTCAATCCACTGTACGCCACTACCCTCTACACTAATCCACTGTACACCCTTTCTCTCTATACTCCCCTCCACTCTATGCCACTCTACTCTACACCATTCCACTCTATGTGATTACACTTTGTGCCGCTCTATTCTATGACACTTCAGTCTAAGTCATTCCACAGTACACAACTATACTGTACGCCCCTCCACTCTACGCTACTCCACTGTATGTTATCCACTGTACACAACTCCACTGTGCACAGCACAATCTAAGACACTATAATCAGCACTATTGTACTCTTTGTCACTCCACTGTATGTCACTTCAATGTACACCACTGCACTATATGCTATTCCAGTGTACGGCACTGCATTCCACGCAACGCTATTCTACACCACTCCACTATATGCTATAACACTCCACACCAATCCAGTTTATCACACTTCAACCTATGCCGTTTCACTGTATGCCCCTCTACACTACTCCACTGTATGCTATTCAACTGTATTCAACTCTGCTCTAGGACACTACAGTCTGCATTGTACTCTATACAACTCCACTATATGGCACCTCAGTGTCCACTACTGTACTATATGCTATTTCAGGGTATGCCACGCCACGAACCGCCACTCTACTAAAAGCCACTCCACTCTATGCCAATCCACTGGACACTGGTACACTGTTCTCTACTACAATCTATGCCATTGCATTCTAAGCATCTCCACTCTTCATAAATATACCCTATGCTACTACATTCTACACTACTCCACTGTACAACACTCCACTGTATGTCACTCTACTCGACGCTACTCCACTGTATGACAATCTACTCCAGGTCACTGCAGTTTATCCCAGTAATCCCAACATTATTCCACTTTACACAATTCAATTTATTCTACTCCATTGTATGTCACTCCACTTTAAGCCACTACTCTCTATACCACTACACCCTGGGGTATTCACACTGTACGCCACTCCAGAGTACGCTATTACACTGTATGCCACCACAGTCTACCCCTCTACACTCTACCCTGCTCCACTATAAAACACTCCACGATATTCACTTTACAACACTCCACTCTATGCCACACCTTTCTTTAACCACTCCAGTCTACATCACTCCAATCTATGCTAATCCACTGTATGCCACTCCAGTGCATGCCACTCCACTCCATTCTATTCTCTTGTACACCCCTCCACTCTACACTACTCAACTCTACACCACTGCCCTCTACGCTGTTCCACTGCAGGCTACTTCACTGCACCTCACTCCACTCTATGCTAGTACTCTGTACAACACTACTCTCTATGCTACTCCATTCTAGGCCACTCCACTCTAACACTCTACAATATTCCTTTACTATTCCACTACACACAACTCCACTGTACGACACCCCACTCTATGCTAACCCACTGAATGCGACGCGACTCTGTACAACTCCACCGTACACCACTCGACTATGTGCTATTCCTTTGTATGCCTCTCCTCTCTAAGAGACTCTTCTCTACCCCACTCAACTCTACGCCACTCAACTCTATGCCACTTCAGTCTATGTAATTTACTCTATGCTACTCCACTGTATGCTATTTCACTGAACGCTATTCGATTCTACGCTACTCCACTCTATGCTATCCCACTCTAATCCACTCCACTCTATCACACTCCCCTCTATGGTATTCCAATCTAACCCACTCTGCTCTACACCACTCCACTGTACAGCACATCACTCTACACTACTCCACTGTATGCCACTCACTACGCTCCACTTCACTATATGCCACTCCAGTAATTTGAATTTGAATTTAAATTATTTTTAAAGCGCACATACACAAGCGGTTTCTTGGCGCTACAACTAACAAAGGACCGGAGCAGAAAAACAAGAACAAACTACAGGAGGGTTAGTTAAAGGACTTCATGAACAGATGAGCCTTGAGGTGTTTCCGAAATTGCGGGTACAGGGTGAGGGTTCGGAGTTCAAGAGGAAGAGAGTTCCAGAGGAGCGGGGCAAGGGTCGCGAATTTCGAACCTCCCCATTTCTTTCTCCGGTACCGTGGGATAGTGAGAAGGGACTGGGTGGATGAGCGTAGTTCCCTGGTGGGAACGTAAGGGGTAATCTCAGAAGAGATGAAAGCCGGTGCCGAGCCCAGTCGAGCCTGAAAGGTGATGGAGGCGAGCTTAAACTGGACCCGGGCATGAACAGGAAGCCAATGCAAAGATTTCAAGAGGGGGTAGTGTGGTGAAATTTCGGGAGTTTAAAGACCAGGCGGGCCGCCTGGTTTTGAATCTGTTGCAAACGCCGTAGGCTATATGCAGGAATACCTGCATATAGGGCGTTGCCGTAATCCAGGCGGGAAACCACCATGGCCAAGATGATCAGTTTGAGGGCAGTGCAGGAAAAAAAACGGGACACCCTGCGTATAGTGCGCAGTGATAAGAAAGAAGAAGAAACCACAGAACTAACCTGAGAGTGAAGAGTGAGTTGAGAGTTGAGTTTTATGCCTAGTGTTTTGACTGAGGTAGAAGAGATAGGTGAAGGGCCAAGAGAGGGGGGCCAGAATAAAGAGGACCAGGGGCTGGATGAACCACCCGTCAACACCAGCTCGGTCTTGTCTGGGTTGAGCTTCAAGTGGTTGTGGTTCATCCAGTCCCGGATATGGAGCATAATAGATTGGAAATTTAGAACAGAAGAGAGGGAAGAAGACAGATTAAAAACAAGCTGGAGGTCATCCGCATAATTGAATACGGCGACCTCCATTTGTTGCAGAGAAAAGATAAGAGGGGCAATATAAAGATTAAACAGAAGAGGGGAAAGGGAGGAGCCTTGGGGGACCCCGCACTGAACTTTCCGAACGTCCGCAGTAAAGTCGCCCAGGCGGACAGCCTGGGTGCGGTCGCTCAGGAAGGAGGATAGCCAGACCAGAGCGGTGCCCCCGATCCCCGCCGCCTTGACACGGGAAAGCAAGGTGGTATGATCCACCGTGTCAAAAGCGGCTGAGAGATCGAGGAGCACCAGGGCCTGGGGCTGGTTAGTATCCATACCCTCCCTGAGGTTGTCCAGGACCGAGAGGACTACGGACTCCGTAGAGTGTGCGGGGCGGAACCTGGCCTGGCAGGGGGCAAGAGCTCCATGCTTCTCCACAAAAGAGCTCAGAGCGCAGGTGACATGGCGCTCGAGCACCTTTGCCAGGAATGGCAGGAGGGAGATGGGGCGGAAATTGGCGGGGATTGAGGGGTCCGCGCCCGGCTTTTTCAGGATGGGTACAATAACCGCAGATTTTAATGGGTTCGGTACTACGCGCTGAGAAAGGGAGCTATTGAGGAGGTGAAGGGGGGGGTCTGGGCAAGTGATAAAGATGTGGCGGAGAATATGGGCAGGACAGGGGTCTAGTGGGGAGCCGGATTTGACAAGGGGTATTATGGATGTCAGGGTTTCCTTAGTTAGAGGGGGGAGGGTGGTGAGTTCTCCCTTAGGAAAGGGACACTGGGGGTCAACAAAAGTGGGGGAAGGGGGAGGGATGTTGGCTTTAATAGTGGCTATTTTCTGAATGAAATAGTTATTGAGGGAGTGACAGAGTTCTTTGGAAGGGACGGGCTTTAGAGTTGTTCTGTCCGAAAACGTCAAGTTGTGCACGATCGAAAAGATTTCCTTCGACTGGTTTTCTGCTGCGAGGATTTTGGAGGAGAAGTAGGTGGTTTTAGCCCCCAAGATGTCTTTTTTGTATTGGGTCAAGATGTTAATGAACTCTAATCGTAGAGAGGGGCAGTAATTTGTCCTCCAAGCCCGCTCCGCGCGACGTACTGCTAGTTTGGTGGCCTTGAGCTCTTCGTTGAACCACCGGTTGGCATCCTTCTCTCGCTTGGAGGTAATTTGTTTTAGAGGGGCAACAGAATCGCAGCCAGAGGAGAGCCACTGTTCGATGGCCTTGACCTGGGAGAGGGTGGGTAGGCCTTGCAGGGAAGGGAGGGAAGTGGTAAGTAGGGACGATAAGTTTTCCAGATCAACTCGTCCCCAAGCACGAACCCAGATGTTTTTGGGGCGAGGGGGGTTGGTCGGAGGGTGAATGGGGAGGGCAAATGAGATCAGGTAGTGGTCAGACCATGTGCAAGGCGAGATAGAGAGGGACTCCACAGGACAGTTCAGGGACCAGATCTGGTCTAATGTGTGACCTTTGATATGGGTATGGAAGTGAATATGAGATGTAAAGTTAAGGGATTGGAGAGTTTCTGAAAATTCTTTTGAAGATGAGCATTCCGCTGGATCAGAGGGCCAGAAGTTGAAGTCACCAAGAAGTAGAATAGAGGAGTTGTTAACGGTGATTGTGGCTAGGACTTCCAGAAAGTCAGGGAGAAACAATAAAGGGGATCGAGGAGGACGGTAGGTAAGAAAGCAGGTAAGAGGGGGCGTAATGGATGTAGTGCGGATAGCCAGATACTCGGTATTCGCGATGTCTGGCAGGGACAGGGTTTGGAAAGGAAGGTCGGTACGTGCGATGACCGCCACGCCGCCCCCGGCTCTGCCAGTAAGGCGATCTGCTCGGAGGGCGTAGTATGGAGCTGGTAAAGTGGCCAGTAGGGCAGGGAGGGAGTCATCGCAGAACCAAGTTTCCGTTAGAAAAAGAAGATCTGGGGCATGAAGGTCTAGCAGTACCGAGAGTTCGTGTGCATGGGCTACAGCAGACCGGGTGTTAAGGTAAAATGCCGCAAGGGTTTTGGAAGTTGCAGGGAGAGCATTGTCACTAGGAGAGTGGGGAGGAACGACTAGAGGAGGGGGGATGTCAAGAGGAACAACGGGAGACAGACCGAGGGCCGAAATGCGAGAGCAGGTGGAGGATGGTAGGGACCATGATCCCTGGAGGCTGCGTAGGTGGTCGGGGGCATAGATGGTGAGTGAGGCGGAGTGACGTGCCCCAAGCCCCGGACAGTCGCGGACGGGCGCAGACGGGCTTGCGAGGGAGGATTCCCCAAGGCAGCGCCCAAATCGGCTGTCTAGGACCTCTGAAGGCAGGCAAAGATCGTGGCAAGATGCCAGTGAGTGAGCAAACACAGCAGTACAATACAATTTTAAAAAGCAATTAAAATAAGCAGCGCTCCCGGCTTTCCGCCTCAGGAGTTTGTTAGTAGAGCCATTCCACTCAATGGCACTCCACTTTATGACACTCCACTGTATGCTATTGTACTGCATGCCACTATAATGTACCACACTCCACTGTACACCACTCCACTCTATGCCACTGCACTCTATGCCCCTCCACTGTATGCTCTTACACTCTACCACACACCAATCTATACCTCTCCACTGTATGCTATTCTACTGGACCCCACTCCACTTTATGCCACTGTTCCACTCTATGCCATTTCACTATAGGCCACTCAACTCCACATCACTCCACTGTATCGCACTGCACTCTATACCACTTCAGTATATAGTATTTCATATATGCAACAACACTCTGTGACAAACAACTTCATGCAAGATTGGAAAGAGATGAGGACAAGAAGAAGATTAATAGTGGTTTCAAATTATATGAAATAAGGGGACCTCTTATATCATGCACGTGGGTGGTGGAAAGTCTTGCATTCAGTAGCAACTACTTTGGAGCTAATTGCTACACTTGCAACCTCATGGTAGAATGCACACACGTGGGACATGCACATCAGTGAGACAGTATAACAGCACCCTAGTCTGTACATGAGCTGAATGAGAAGTAAAGCCAAGGGCCTCAGAATAAATTAGTCTAATCTGTGGGGCAGACAGGGACCAGGGTAAGCAATGGTCTGGGTGGAGCCAGCCGTTCCGGGTATGAAATGTAGCATGAGCGGGCAGCAATACTACGGTACAATGAATGTGGAAATGAGGAGGAAACCGAGACGGACGTCTCTGCTACAACCCCCTTTTGCCCATTGATAGAATTGTTTTCTTTTCTTTTTTTTAGAAATAGGGACTATTACTGAAGCCCTTCCAGGCCTCTGGATGCGGACCTCTGATGGCCACATTTATATACAAGGTTATGTGGTGTAGTTCCTAATAATACATATGATCTGCGTGTTTAGATAGTTTAGATAACAGAAAATAAGGGATTGGTGTCCAGACTCAATACTGACAGGGAAAAGGGTACGGCCAGAAACTACATCATAACCCAGAAAAGTTTTCTCCTTTGCATCATGGTACATGCAGTGCACAATTTGCGCTCCCCTCAGTGTTGACTGTGCAGTCAACTCTGTTATGGTATTTATTTCTATTAAAAATAATGTTGATCCTTTACAGTATTTCAAAACTTTCCTTATGTTGCTGATGTAATCAGCCAGGTAGTGATCCTTTCACGGAAACACTATCCATGCTGTCATCTAATCTCAGTAGCACAAATTTGGCACTAATAGGATAACGGAGGCATTATCCTTGCATTTTTCATTTCACAGAGGCAAAACCCATGCACTCATGCAATCACCAAGACACTTTCCCTGCACTTATGAAATCACCAATGTTCTACACATACTCATGCAATCACGCAGGCACTACTGTTGAACACATTCATCCACCTCTAATACTACTTCTGCACTCATTCATTCAGTGTAGGGGTGGGCGGAATTTGCATAGTCGTGCTACGCAAAGCTCAGCGAAATGGTAAAAAATCTCCGCAAGCACGCAATGCTTTTATCCTGTTCGCGAACGCTGTTTGCTTGCTCGGGGGGGGGGGGGGGAGGGGAATATCTTGGGAACACGCATTTTGAGAACGCGAGCAAGCAAAAACTTCTGCGAAGCCGCGGAATGCAGACTTTTGGGCAACTACGCGAAATTACCCAAATTCGGCAAACTCTGCGAGCGGAACGGAATTTACCGCCCAGGCCTAATTCAGTGCTAACCCTACCCATGCACCCATCCAATGACCCAGGCATTTCTGTTGCAGTCATCCTTTTACTCAGGCACTACCCATGTACTCATTTAAGCAACCAGACATTAGCCATGCATTAATAAAGTCACTCAGGGACTACCTATGAACTCATCCAATGACCCAGGCATTACTCTTGCATTCCTACATGCACTCATCAAATGGCCCAGACATTACCCTTCCACCAAACCTTCCACTCAGGCACTACTCATGCACTCATCCATTCACTCAGTCTGTACCCATACACTCATGCTGTGCAGTCAACACTGAGGGGAGAACAAATTGTGCACTGCATGTACCATGATGCAAAGGAGAAAACTTTTCTGGGTTATGATGTAGTGTCTGGCCGTACCCTTTTCCCTGCCCAACCTGTTTTTCATGACCTCCTCTACCATTTGTCAGACATCCCTAATGTTCCTTTTTGTAAAAATTACAATCCAGCCCATTGATTACACTTTATCTGGCCCCCAGCCGGATATTATGGCTCGAGCCGGAGAGTACGACCCTAGCCGGAGAGTACGGTCCGGGTGTGGAGAGTACGCTCCTAGTGCGGAAATTCTGGCCCGAGTGCAGATGTAAATTTAGGAGTCGTAAGTGCATTCTGTGAATACCAAAAATTGTAAGTGCCTTCTGTGAATACCAAAAGTAGTAAGTTTAGGATTTTGTCTCAGATTAGTTCTGTGAATCGGCCCCTTAGTCTCAGAGATATGCACAGAATAAACTATGGGGACGTTTTCAACAGGCATTTATTGAACCAGATTTATTCTAGTATTAAACATGTTTGCTGCGACAATCATTAGAAAGAAACAGATATATAAGTTAACATGCAGCAACAGGGTAAATAAAATGTAGAATTCTACCATGGCGCTAAAACAGTAAATACATGCAGGCATATCGACACATGGCAGTAATCGAACGCACTCCTAAGGGGCCGATTATGATGTAATTCAAAAACTTTTCAAGACTACTCAGTCTCGGAATCATTTCCGATCGAATTGGGTCCTGTGAGTCCAAAGGACTAATTAAGATGCTTCCCAACATCGTTCAGTCGGACTCGCATTGACTTCAATGGGAGCCTGTGTTCCAAACAAGGACACAGGCTCCCGTTGAAAAAAGGTGTGGTTGTGGAAAACCTTTCACCCTGTGGCGGGTACCCCATGCCTGCCACATTGTGCATAGGTGGGAAGAGGGGTCCCTTGGTTACCCCCAAGGGCCCCAATCGGATGCCTCTCAGTGAAGGGGGGCCCTAAATGGGCATGCAAAGACAGATTCCGACAGCTGTTTCGTGTCTGGCCGACCGAATCGGAATAGCTGTCCAAAGCTGTCATCGTAATCGCGCGTTTGGAAACTATGTCCATAGATCTGTATGATTCGGACTGCCCGACCGTTTCTGGTCATCGTAATCAGTCTTTGGGAAATGTGTGCGATTCGTATGAAAACAAGGGTTCTAAATCGGATTCTGCAATACTGAATTCCATTCGGAGAATTTCCGAAAGACATCGCAATCGGCCCCTAAGATGCAAACCCTGTCTAAGTGTACCTAGCATGTATGTGGTTGTAAAGCCAAGAATCCCCTAGGAAAGAGACAACCCTATTACATGATGGGAGAGAATGAAGGACACCATGTTGGTCTTGAATTGGACACCCCGCAAGGGATGTCAGACCACTGCATGCTGGAGCTTTTTCAGGTCGGGACCTCAGCGTCTATTGTCAGTGTGACGCTTCTCCTCTGGTTCCCCAGTGAAGATGTGGTTCTTTTATCCCCACCAAATACCCTCAGGGGCTCTACCTAGATATGAAATGGCTTGTCATTTTGTATAGTGGACCTGTCGTCCAAGGATGACGTTAGCGGTGACTTTTGTACAGAGTTATTATACAGAAGATGGTAATCCTGCTCTGTACATCCTGGTCAGGGTATTAAGATATGATACTTGGAATCGTCATGCATAATAAATGAGGATAGTTTCGGGAAAAATTGATCGGCATTTATTCAGCACATAACTAGGTAAAGGGTCAGTGCTGGAACTGTTTTTAGAGCAAGGTAGGATGAATGTAGGTGTCTGTCATCACATTATCCAGGGGACTTTGCCTGCTTACTTGTTGAACCTCCTTACCCCTTACGCCCCTACCCGCCGCCTGAGGTCTGAGGGGAGGGGACTGGTACGCGTCCCGGCTGTAAAGAGAGCTAGGATGGGTGGTCGCTCCTTCCGCTTTTTGGCAGCCCAACTATGGAACAAACTCCCTGAGAGCCTTCAGTTGGAACCCTCTGAGGGCATGTTTAGGAACAAACTGAAAACTCACCTATTCCTGCCTGGATAGGTCCCTGTGATCACTAAAGCGACGTGCACCGCAGCGCGGGGACACACTGTATAGTGTAACCAGGCGCTTTATAAGCCCGAATAAAATAATATAACATAAAAGGTTGTGTAGCTACGTAGACCTATATTGGGGTACATTAGATCTCATAACAGTTAAAATAGGAGCCCAGAGGTCCACTGGTGATTTTATCAGGTCGCCTGGTACTCCATTGGCAAAAAGAGCCTTGCTCTGGGGTAGTGATAAGATAGCCTGTTTGCCTCATGGTCGACTGAGGGGGGGTTGGACACTCGTACACTTGTACTCGTCAAGCCACCCGCCGGAAACACCTACTAGTAAACTGCCTCGCCGACCGCATACCAGACTCGTATGCGGTCGGCGAGGCAGTTTACTAGTAGGTGTTTCCGGCGGGTGGCTTGACGAGTACAAGTGTACGTGTGTCCAACCCCCCCTCAGTCGACCATGAGGCACAGTTTTGCCTTTTAAAATATTTTCATTAGACGTACATTACGTATGTATTTTGATTAACGCATGCAAATTTTGCACAGCGTTTTGTGTTTTTTTCACTTATTATTGCACCAAATTAGGTCTTCTAGGAGTGGTACTTACACTGGGCTGGTCCCAGTGTAGTCCTGATGAAGAGCTTGGGAAGCTTGAAACTAGTCGACCGTATGCTAGGCACACTTACCCATTATAGTAGTTTTCTCTAGCATATCACCCACTTTTTAATTAATTAGCTAGGAGCAACATTAAAATTTATATTGGCCCACTAGTTGATTATTTTAACGCACTTTAAACCACTCCACACCACAACACTTGCACAACACATAGTCTTGTTCAGTGCTCCTACGTAAATCCGCAAGTCGCAGCACGCCTCAGCCCGTAGAGGACTGAGAGGACCCCAATGATGAAGCATGTCACCGTGGGGAAACCCTGGTGAGTGAGGGGACTAAAGAAAGGAATTGCCCTTTCTTTTGCTTGGGTGTTCTTTCAGGAAACAAGTGCTTTCCTCACACCCTTTGGTTAGGTTCTCATAATCTGAAGACTCGGATTATTTATTTAGTCATGTACACAATGGGAGGGTGAACCTAACCGTTAAAAAACCTCTCTTTCCCCCTTCTTTTTGATATACGGAATTTTTATCAAACCATCTACAGAGCTTGGGTGGGCCTGCTGGGCCTGGGTTGGTAAGAGTCTGCTTGAAATACTCACAGATAGAGTCAGAAGCTCTTAGTAAATCAAAATCTGAGGCCTCGCTGTCAAGACAGAGCCTGAACTGTTCCTGACAAGACCACAGCATATTAGCATTAAAATCCCCAGGAATTATATATCCCCATTTGACTCTATGCCCACTGTATTTGATAGTGTCTAGGCTTTGATATAGGTCACTTTTGCTCCAGGACTTCTTTTCCCACAGAAAATTAGCGGTCAGGGGATTGCAGTAATATGTAGATTTCATTCTGGGGAGCAACTTGACAAGGATGATCAATGACCCTAGATATAAAGACGCAATCAAAAATAGATCTCGCTCCCTGGCCCTTAAAAGTGGGAACACCATGCGGTCACTTAAGTGCTCGCATGGAAAGGAGATTATATAAATTAAAATTAGCAACTAGATTGTTTATGGTGGTCCCTTGGGGAGAGTGCTTAACATGCACTTGTTCAACTAGGAGGACCTCTGTATCCCTTGAGATCATATAAGAAGCAATCCCTACATGGGTATAAATTGAAATCTCCAGATAAAATCAACTCAGTTTGGTGGGTAGGGGGAGAAAGATGGAAAGCATAAAAAACCATCCATCCTTCCACTAAGTGCTCTGTGCTCCTAAGCAGCGGGTTATATATGTTGATAAATAAAATAGTTAGAGGATGATCAAATTTCAGTAGGACCACTAGAAAAGGTGGGAAGTCAGTGGGAATCATCTTGATGTTGCAATCCAGATCTACCTTCACAAGTGTAACGAGGCTCCCTGTCGGATGTCAATGGCATATGCATGTGATGAGCCACTAACCTCTGAGGATCGTCAGCAGGAACAATGATGTGCAGAGTATCCTCCCTCATCCCCAAAGCACAGTGGCGCATAGGGCATGTACAACTCCCAAGCGACCCTGCACCCCGGGGAAAGGGGAAGTGGATAAAACAAAAAAGGATGCTGCCAGCTGTTCTCCTTCTCCTGTTCACCCTCTAGGGCCCTGGGGGGACGTGTAGATGTCGTGGGAACAGGATGAGACTGTATGCACACAAGAGAGAGAATAAATGATTAGTACCAGTAGTATTGCGTACCATCTACTACTATTCTATGCCTGCAGTTACTCACTCAGAACAATGGCAAGCGGGTCTGAGAACAGCGTAGTCCACACGGGAGGGTCCAGGAAGGCTACACTGAATCCGGATACAAAATCCTTGTAAGCGATGTAGGCCCTGAACAACAACCACGACAATAATGGTCCCAAAAACAAAGCAGCGCAACCGCGCTCAAATCCAAAAGAGATTATCAACCTAAATACCTGAATAATCCGATGAGTTTCAAGGAGTGGGAAGTCACCCACTGAGACCAAGGAAAAGTGGCTCACGGAGCTACAGCAGTCCTGCGGGGAATACCATCCGCTCTGCCTGACTCCGGACCACCACGAGTTTTAAGTAAGGTGATTCTGTGGTCCCCACTGCAGGGAGTAAATGTTCCAGGAGGCAAAAAATGGCATCGGCATCGGTACTTGAAATACGAACCGAGGAAGTTAGGGCAGCGGAGAAGCGGCGTGACACATCCGCTGCGAGGCTGCAAACAGGAACGGCAGAGACTGCTCAGCGGCTTCGAACAGAGACACTTCGGCAGAGAACAGGAACGGCTGGAACCTGGCTGCAAGGCAAATTGCAAAGCCCCGCGCTGAACCAGGGGCGGGGCTTTGTAGCGTCTCTCCCGGCCGAAATGCGAGCTTCCCTTTCCGGTGTTTCCGCTGTGGGGCTTATGGGAGTTGTAGTGTCCTGCGACCTGAGCGATCATAACTTGTTCTATGCCGCCCACCCTGCCCACCCTGCCTCTTCCTGGCACTCCACCTAAGGGAACACAGGTATGGCCGCCTGCACCTTGTCGAGAAGCTAGCGAGCGCTACAGAGCCCCCTCTCAATAACCGCCGTCTCGGTGGTTGACCCGGTTTCCCGGGATTCTCCGCATGAAACCTGTTCAACAAGAGAGGGCAATGCAGATTGTCCACTGGTTCCCAGGTTCGATCCTCTACTCCAAACCCTTTCCAATCTACCAGGTACTGCACTTTTCCCCTGACCAAGCGAGAGTCCAGAAGTATGTGTACTTCGTATTCTTTCTCCCCATCTATGTCAATGGGAACGGGTTTAGGGGGTAATCTTGTAGAAATCGGACAAGGCAGAAGTAGGGACACGTGAAAGACAGGATGGATGTGCCATGACGCAGGAAGAGATAAGCGCATCGCTACAGGATTGATAACTTTCTCAATGGTGTAGGGCCCGATGTATTTGGGAGCTAATTTACCCACCCCTTTAAGATGGAGGTTCTTTGTGGCCAACCAAACCTTATCCCCTACTGCATATGAAGGTTGGGGTGCCCTTTTCGTGTCTGCATGTCGTTTTTGAGCGGTTTGGGCCAAGACCAATTGGTGTTTGGCGTCGATGAGCACCGCTCGTAGGTGAGCGTGATGTTCTTGGATGCTGGGGTGATTGGATATGATAGGCCAGTCAAAGGGGAGCATGTTTGGGTGTGAACCATACATACAGAAGAAAGGGGAGCAACCCAGGGTGGAGTGTTCTGCATTGTTGTATGCGAATTCAGCCATCCAGATAAGGGGAAACCAATCAGAGGTGTTTTGGAGGGTGAAGCATCTAAGGTATTGTTCTAAAGTTTGATTAAGTCGCTCCGTCTTACCATCCGTTTGAGGGTGATAACTGGAAGATAAACGGGCTTCTATGTTTAATGTGCTACACAGCTCTTTCCAAAACCGTGAAGTGAATTGTGTTCCCCTGTCTGTGATAAGTGCTCTGGGGATTCCATGGGCCCTGATGACATGTTGCAAGAACAGAAGAGCAAGTTCGTGGGAAGTGGGAAGATGTGTGAGTGGAATGAAATGTCCCATCTTTGTTAAATGGTCGACTATCACTAATACTGTGGTATACCCTGTGCACGGTGGCATTTCAACTATGAAGTCCATAGATACTGTATGCCATGGAGAAGGAGGGATAGGAATGGGTTGTAACAGGCCAGCAGGTTTGGTGTGTTTGGCCTTTCCTTGAACACAGATGGCACAATTCTTGACAAAGTCTCTGGTATCTTTCCTCAAAGTGGGCCACCAAAAATGTCTTTCCATCAAGGCGATGGTTTTTGTTTCTCCCAAATGTCCCCCTAGCGAAGAATCATGAGCCCAGGCCAGCACTTGTTGTTGCAGAGATGTGATGGGTACATACAAAGCGTTATCGTGGTACGCTAAATCTCCGGTCGTGCTCCGCTGTTCTGGATTGATTTGAATCCATGAGGGGACATCCAGGGTTGTTAGAGCACCCTTTACCTCATCGAGGAACTCCTGTGAAAGAATGGTTACCAGAACTTGTGCAGGGAAGGCAGAGACAGGAATAATGGCTGGCGGTTCCTTCAGGTCTTCCGCCGGTGGATCACCAGATTCGTTTCTCCGGGATAGGGCATCTGCCTTCCCGTTTTGTGGTCCGGGTCTGTACTTAATGATGAAATCGTAGTCAGAAAAGAATAATGACCAACGTAACTGGCGAGGAGTTAAAGCTTTTGCAGTCTTGAGAAAAAGGAGATTGCGGTGATCAGTGTAAATTTCTACTGTGTGAAGTGCTCCCAAGAGATAATGACGCAGTTCCTCACATGCCCGTTTAATGGCCAGTAATTCTTTATCTGTGATGGAGTAGTTTATCTCACAAGGTGTGAGTTTCTTTGAAAAGAACGCAATTGGATGTAGTTGACCGGTTATAGGATGTCGCTGGGATAGAACTCCTCCCAAGGCGTACTGTGAGGCGTCGGTTTCTACTACAAAGGGTACCCCAGGATCAGGGTGACGTAAGATGGGGGCCTGGGTGAACCGTTCTTTTAACGTTTCGAACGCATGGTCGGCTTCCTTGGACCACACAAACGGGGTGTTTTTCTTCAGCAGACTAGAAATAGGTTGTATGACTTTTGGAAAGTCTTTTATGAACCGCCTGTAGTAATTGGCGAATCCCAAAAATCGTTATACAGCTTTAACGTTCAACGGAGCCTTCCATTCCGTGATGGCTGTCACCTTGTTGTTGTCCATTTGGAAACCTTCAGCATTGATGATATAGCCAAGGAAGCAACTTCTTCGACGTGGAACAGGCATTTTTCCAACTTGGCGAACAAAGAGTGTTGTTGTAATCGGTTCAATACCTTCTTCACATGGATTATGTGCTCCTGACGGTTAGCAGAGTAAATGACAATATCGTCAATATAGACAATACAAATGGTGTCCAATAAGCCCCTTAGCACTTCAGCCATAAAAAATTGGAACGCCGCAGGGGCGTTACATAAACCAAAAGGCATTACTTGGTATTCATATAATCCAAATTTGGTCCTGAACGCTGTTTTCCACTCGTCCCCAGCTTTGACCCTTACTAGGTGGTAGGCGCCTCGGAGGTCCAACTTGGTAAAGATACGAGCTCCTTTTAGTTGGTCCAGCAACACCGGAATCAAAGGTAATGGGTACCGATTTTTAACGGTTACTTTAGTTATGGCTCTGTAGTCAATGCATGTTCTGAGCTCATCACAGTCCTTTTTAGAAATAAAAAAAAGGGGAGATGAAGCCGGAGAAGATGAGTGGCGGATGAAGCCAGAGGCAAGGTTTTCTTCGAGGTACGTCTTGAGATAACGTGTTTCGGGTTCCGTGAGAGCGTATACCTGACTGCACGGAATGTCGGCACCGGGAATGAGATCTATTCGGCAATCGTATGGTCTGTGAGGTGGTAATTGTGTAGCCTTCTTTTTATCAAAGACCTCCTGGTAATCAGTATACTCCACAGGTAGGGAGATTGAACAGCAGAACTTCTTCTCTTCACATCCGGTGGACAGCAACCCAGCTTGGGATGTCATGGCGTCGTCCTGCACCTGGTGTCTCCTATAACAATGCTCTTGACAGAACGGAGAAGTCAAAGAAACAGTGCGATCCGTCCATCTGATGACAGGGTCATGCAGGGTTAACCAGGGCATTCCCAGAATGAGGCAAAAATCCGGGGCGTCTATCAAATCGAATTGAATGAGTTCATAATGGTCCATGCCCACTCGTACTTCCAAAGGGGTAGTATGAAAACGTACAGGACCTGAAGTCAATGTCTTGCCGTCTACTGCTTTTACTACTTCTGGGATGGTTTTACGTTCACACAATACTCCTATATGTTGGGCGTATTGTTGATCAATGAAGTTCCCAGTGGCTCCGGAGTCAATCAATGCAGAGACACATATAGCCTTATCGGTGGAAACCCATACAGTTACGTTCAAATTGATGTGTGCCACAGAGGGCTGAATGGTGTTAGCTAGCAGAGATGGGATCTGTTGTGATCCATAACCCAAGGAGGAGATCCCGTCCATACTTGGGTTCATTAGTTTTCCGTCTTCTGAAGGGCAGATTTCTGTGGCTTGGCCTCTGTTCCACGGTCGGGTCCTCTGGCTCGGGCTCTACAGTCCCTAATAAAATGGCCGCTTTTGCCACAATAGAGACAGAGCTTTTGTTGGCGCCTCTTCTCCCTCTCTTCAGGCGTAAGGGGGCCCCTGATCCCCCCAATCTGCATAGGCTCTGCTCCATTTGCCGTCTTCGCCTGTTCTTCCGGAAATGCACGGGCCCTGGGTGCAGGGAAACGGGAGTCCCCACGTCCTCGATCACCCTTCCTCTCTTGCAGCCGATGATCCAATTGGACGGCTAACTCTATCATTTCTTCACACGTATTGGGTAGTCGTACCACTTGGGAGAGGACGTCTTTCATCTCACTCCGCAGCCCCTGATAGAATAGGGTAGTCCTTTTTTCTTGTGGCCAATCGGTTTCAACAACTAGACGATTGAAGGTGGTAATATAAGTGAGCAGGTCTTGAGATCCTTGTCGAAGGGTAATCAGTTCTTTGTCTAAGGCCATCATGTGCGTCTTTCTATCAAAGAGCTTCCGCATCTCGTTACAAAACTCAGGAAAGTTATGGAGCACAGGGTCATTCCGCTCCATTAATGGGATGGTCCAACTTGCCGCGTTACCCCCCATGTAGGACATCATGAACGACGTTTTTGATGCATCATCCTGCAAAATGACCGGTTTACACAAAAAATGAAGTCTACAGTGATTGAGAAATATCTCAAATTTTTTCGGATCTCCATAATAACGTTCAGGGGGTGCTAAAGGAATACCGGGGTTCTGCACTATGTGTACGGTGGGTGAAGAGCCTTGGGCAGGGGGTAGTGACGTTGGGTCGGGTAGAAAACTAGCTCCCTGTGAATGTACCCCAATAGAAGATGAAGGAGGGGTAAGAGTACTTTCCTTGATATAGGGACATTTACCAAAGGCATATGTTTTCCCTGCTCTAGAGATACCCGCTACCTCTCTTCTTAATGACCCTACCTCGTTTTTCAACTCATGTGTTTCTGCCCGGGAAGTGTGTAATTCCTGTTGGAGAGCGGTAAGGCTTTCCAGCAGAGATGCGAGAACCACATTGGTATCCATTGTTCAGGCTGACACGTTAACGTGGGCTTTGCAATCTGTCGGATGTCAATGGCATATGCATGTGATGAGCCACTAACCTCTGAGGATCGTCAGCAGGAACAATGATGTGCAGAGTATCCTCCCTCGTCCCCAAAGCACAGTGGCGCATAGGGAATGTACAACTCCCAAGCGACCCTGCACCCCGGGGAAAGGGGAAGTGGATAAAACAAAAAAGGATGCTGCCAGCTGTTCTCCTTCTCCTGTTCACCCTCTATGGCCCTGGGGGGACGTGTAGATGTCGTGGGAACAGGATGAGACTGTATGCACACAAGAGAGAGAATAAATGATTAGTACCAGTAGTATTGCGTACCATCTACTACTATTCTATGCCTGCAGTTACTCACTCAGAACAATGGCAAGCGGGTCTGAGAACAGCGTAGTCCACACGGGAGGGTCCAGGAAGGCTACACTGAATCCGGATACAAAATCCCTGTAAGCGATGTGGGCCCTGAACAACAACCACGACAATAATGGTCCCAAAAACAAAGCAGCGCAACCGCGCTCAAATCCAAAAGAGATTATCAACCTAAATACCTGAATAATCCGATGAGTTTCAAGGAGTGGGAAGTCACCCACTGAGACCAAGGAAAAGTGGCTCACGGAGCTACAGCAGTCCTGCGGGGAATACCATCCGCTCTGCCTGACTCCGGACCACCACGAGTTTTAATTAAGGTGATTCTGTGGTCCCCACTGCAGGGAGTAAATGTTCCAGGAGGCAAAAAATGGCATCGGCATCGGTACTTGAAATACGAACCGAGGAAGTTAGGGCAGCGGAGAAGCGGCGTGACACATCCGCTGTGAGGCTGCAAACAGGAACGGCAGAGACTGCTCAGCGGCTTCGAACAGAGACACTTCGGCAGAGAACAGGAACGGCTGGAACCTGGCTGCAAGGCAAATTGCAAAGCCCCGCGCTGAACCAGGGGCGGGGCTTTGTAGCGTCCCTCCCGGCCGAAATGCGAGCTTCCCTTTCCGGTGTTTCCGCTGTGGGGCTTATGGGAGTTGTAGTGTCCTGCGACCTGAGGGATCATAACTTGTTCTATGCCGCCCACCCTGCCCACCCTGCCTCTTCCTGGCACTCCACCTAAGGGAACGCAGGTATGGCCGCCTGCACCTTGTCGAGAAGCTAGCGAGCGCTACACTCCCTCTGACTTGGCCACTTGGGGATGGGATGGTTCTAAAAATAATTCACCTTTAGTGTGTCCCATGTCTCCTGTAAATCATTGATATCATAAGATTTAAGAAAGATTATTAGTTCGGGACCCCTTCTTTACTTTGGATACCCGCAATGCTCCAGCTCAGAATTTTCAACTGTCTCAAAGTACTGTTGGCATTACCACTGGGAATGGTAGGGTCAACCTCACCACAATCCAGTCAGTTCAGCTTGTTCAGCCCACTCAATTCTTCAAATCGGTTACACAAGGTGGTAGATTCACTCTGTAGCTGGGCAGAATTGGTATTAGCCACCTCCCTGGAGAGAAATGTTTCCCTTTGTCCAACTCCACCCTCTCTCATTGGGGATTTATAAAAGAAACCAAGAGGAAACACAGAGATTGACCCAGGGGAGAAAGGGAGGGATGAAAATTTGCTCAGAATGAACCATAATCTACGGGGTTGGCAAAATTGACCACAATAGAGTCACCACCCATTACTTTGGGGCAGTTCCAAATCCTGTTCTCCGTCCTAGCCAGTATAACACCTTCTTTTTAACTTGATTATAAGACTCAAATTCAGCATGTTTCAAAGGGAATACATTGGCTACAACTATTATATACAGTGTACAAGCTAGTGAGAGTTGGATAACCGCCTCATCAGGCACAGGGGTCTGGACAATTCTAGCTGCATTGTTGTGTCTTCCAAGGGCCTGATATCCAACTTAGGCCTTTGAAGTTTGAGAACCCCTCTCCTCCCGGGGGGGATGTGTAGAACATGACGCATGATGAGCATTGAATGGGGGTGCATGGTGCTTCGCCTTGGATTTGCTACTACTAATGCCCTCTACTTTAGACCCCTCCCCTTGGCATGGATTAGGCAAAGGGTTGGCTATGGTCTGGCTGTTCAGGGTAGTAGACATGGTGGGCCCAGTAGAAGAGGCAACCATGGCCAAGCCATTGGACATGGGATGGGATGGCAGCTGTGCATGCAATAACCCGACCTCGTGGCCAAGGGTGTCTACCAATCCTTCTAGTTTGGAGACTTTCTGTACAAGGGAATCTCAAAATCCCATTATATTTGTTTTCATCTTAGTTATGGTTTCCTTTAGGTTACATTTTTCGCAGATTGGTGGGAAATTACTCCTTTTTCCCTCCTTTCTCCTTTGTTTTAGTTGGGCCGTGATATAAGGTAGGTGCGCCTCTAGGTTTTGTTTACCCCCTCTTCCTTAATGGTGCTTGCAGAATTGCTGGGGCAACAATCAGCTAGTTGGTTTGCAGTGGGGTGATTGACCTGATCCCTTAGGTCATGATGGAGTTGGACTTCGTTAGGGGGCTGTGAGGGCCTGCATGAGATTGTGGTCTGCCGGGAGTGGAGAGGCACCCAGGGCTTGTAGAGTTGTGTTTGACCCAGTTGCTCCTCTACATTACAAATCCCTTCCATAACAGCGCCCACTGCATTACTCAAATAGGACAAAATGATACTATTTGTCCTAGGTCTCTTATCTCTCGCATTTGCAGACTCTACTTTTCTTTTTCCAATGAACTAAACAACAATAACAGCAGCAGAGAGCAAACAACCTAGTGAGCAAGAATGAATACAGCTGCTGGGATAAGCCTTACTGAGAGCATACAGAACTTCTTCAAAGTCACAATATAGCCAGTGCAACCGGGTCAATGCCTATTAAGTTTCCAGAAAATGAGCATGTAAGTGAAAACTAGACAGCAACTGTCCAACAAGGAACACAGTGTTCTCACATCCCAGATACCACTATGATGAATACAGGCCCCAGCTAGGCCCGCAGGACACAAGGGTTCGCTCTCCTGTAGTGGAATCTATAAGGAAGTTGGCACGGAAACTGCAAAGTACAAAGACAGCATTTATTAACCCTTAAGGGTGGTCCTACAATCCACACAACACTCTTCAGTATTGCATAGAGTAGCACAAAGAACATTCATACATGGTCCCCTTTTATACACAGTAGAGGGGCTCATAAGTGGGTGGATACAACATGAAGACGAAGAACATTACCATTTATGGTCATTTTCGATACTGAATCAATATGTGGGCGGAGCTAACGCACTCCTTGAGCCCGCGAAAACATGGTCAAGCAAGGCTAACTGATAACAGATGTGGTCAAGTCTGGGCATGCGCCAGATGGACAAAGGAGCTATTTATAGACTGTTACTAGGCAGATTACGAGAGCAACTAACACAGAGGTTGGACTCTTCTCGTGAGGAACACGTGGAGGCATGACAATACAAAATGGAGTCCAAGCTTCGGTCAACATAACAGAGAAAACACGATCTATGACAAAGGAATGAATGTCTTTAGTAAATGCTTAATCACATCGTTGTTTCAATTTACAACAGACGACCCTTTCAGCATTTACTGAAGACATCCGGCTTGTTAGGATAATCATCATATATATCAATTGTCATCATTTCTTCAACTTCTTTAGCTAAACGTTTTTGGTGGGCTACATCAGCAATAGCTTTCTTATCAGGGATACAGAATGATACACATAATGAACAGAGTAAGGGACCACATTGGATACAAATACAACATGAGAACAGAACCGCTACAATAATACAGAGACCAGTTAGAACCTTCCATCCCCAGGCAGTAATTAACGCCCAAAACCATCCAGAAAAAGACCAAGTGCCGTTTTCTGTATGAATCTCAGCTGCAATTTTATGCAGTTTATTGATGGCATTATAAACTGATGGCGTATGATCAGGGATAAACACACAACAGCTACTTCCAATAATTTTACATGCTCCTCCTCTGTCAGCTAGCATAACATCTAATACCATACGATTCTGCAATGCAACAATTCTCGTGATCTGCAATTCCTCCGTGAGATTCCCAAGAGCAGCAGCAGTCTGATTTGTCACAGCTTCTACCACTCTTGTTAATCTTCGGATCTTCCTACTGTTCAGAGCAGCTCCAACAAAGAAAAACAGTCCTAAGTTAAAATCAATATACTGTTGCAGACTGGTGTCGGTCTGATCTACATCATCAATTGATAAAGTACGTTTATACCTATTTACAGTCACATTATTCAATAATTTCAAATCCTTATGATAAGATGCAGGAGCTAAGAATACAGGAGGTAGTAGAAATGATACATAGCATACCCCAGACCACCCAGCCGGCAGACGGTAATAACCTTTATTTCCACACACAAAGTACGTATTATGGGAGGCTAAAAAGGTACTGTTGTTCAACCCATCAATATTTAAAACAGTAATGCAATCACTGACACCAACAGGGATGAAACCCACACTCTGGACACACAGGTCCGCTTGAGCTTGTGCTACTTGAATTACAAATTTATCTTTTCCCACAGTGTCTCTTGTGTTCGTAAAGATGTAGGGAATGGATTCATTGTCTGGTCGGTACTCTTCCCACTCCCAAATTGTCCCATTCGCTTGTGGATACCCATTCTTGTCTTGATGACATTCTTTATTGAGTCTAAAAAGCAATCGTCCCACTGTCGGTTTCCGCGTGGCAAAAAGCAAAGTATACCATGCTCTACAAGAGCCATTATGAGAGAAAGGAAGTGGTATAAATGGCGTTCCTCCTTTCTTCTGATGAGCTGGCATCATCCCACATATCCAACAGTTCGTTGCATTCGTAGCAACGTGGGTATGATGCAGCATCTGGATGAAAGTGTTATTCAAGTAGGATTGTCGATGCTTCAACTCTTGATACGGTAATGTATAAAAATAGTGCTCCTCAGGCACCGGAGTTGTCAACACAAGAATCGTCCGAGCGGGAGTTACATCCTCCACGAACCATGTGGTTATCCCAACAATGGCTACTGTTAACATGAACCCTAATGCACAAAGGATTTTCTTTTTCTCCATATCAAGTAAAAATGAAACCTAATATCTTCCTGAAACTAAGAGTCTGTCAGAACTCTTCCCCTTGGGCAGCGGTTGGTTTCTTCACCAGCGGGCCAAGACGGGTGTCGCTACACTAATGCAGGGCTGATCCCCCCCCCTTGCCTCATCGGCTCTCCGTTTCACTAACCCAAGGGCCGTTCTGACAGTGTGTCCCGGTACTGGAAAACTCACTTCCGTGGTCGAAGATGATATCGCCTTCCTCCAGAAGTCGCGTGGTCCGGAAAGAGCTCCTCAGTGGCGTTTGGCTCTGCAGCACGACCTGTCTCTGCAGCCAAAATATCTTGTTGATCGGTCAGCACGGCAGGTTCCACCAATCCGGGCGGCACCTTCCTACAGTGCAGAGAGTGGATCCAATTCTTTCGGTTGGAGACTCGCACAGCCGTCCTCGTTGCAAGGAGGACCTGCTCAGGGCCCACCCATCTCGGTTCCAAGCTGTTCGTTCTGTCGAAGACTTTCACCATGACATGGTCCCCAGGCCGGAGACCATGTCCTTCGCCGGTAGACCGATCAGGGAGCGCCTCTCGGACCTGTTGATGGATAGAAACCAAGTTATCCGTTAACTGTGCCAGATAATCGCTCATCATTACACAAGGTACATCATACACAGCCTTAGGTCTTGGTGGACCCCAAATATTCATTGGGCGTCCAAAGACGATCTCATATGGCGTAAGGCCAGTTCGAGAGTGCGGTACTGATCTAATTGACAATAACGCCAGTGGCAGAGCGTCTGGCCAAGTCAAAGACGTCGAAGCTTGAATTTTTGCGATCTTAAGCTTCAGTGTACCATTATACTTCTCAACTAGGCCTGCAGACTGGGGGTGAAACACGGCGTGGAACTTCTGGGTGATGCCTAGACCCTTCAAGACATACTTTATAACATCCGCTACAAAGTGAGGGCCATTATCACTCCACAGAAGTCTACAAACGCCATATCGGGGGAAAAACTCCTTCAGCAGCAGCTTCGCAGTAGTCATTGCAGTATTGTCTTTCGTAGGGTACGCTTCAACCCATTTGCTGAAAGCGCAGACCACTACTAGAACATACTTCAGATTATTACAGCGCTCAAGCTGGATGTAATCCATCTGCAGAACCTCAAAGGGTGCAGTGGGTGTCACAAACCCTCCTGCTGGAGTTCGAGTCCCCTTTCCTGGGTTGTACCTCAGGCAGATCATACAGGTCTGCACCACCCTCTTTGCCGTGCTAGCAATCTCTGGATGCTCCCAGACTTGGGTAAGCAATTTCACGATTGCGGAAGCTCCAACATGTGCTAGCCCATGTGCCATCTGAACCATAGGTTGTACAAAGGCCGTGGGTAATTTCCATCTATCCATCTGCTTATTTCTCCAGCAACCCTCGTCATCCAGTTCTCCCTCGCTAGCCCATTGTTCCCGCTCTTTGTCAGAAGCGGTCCTTTGCATTTCTCGCACTTCCTCCTTCGCATCATGCCATCTCTCCACCTGTGACTTCACTACATACATGGCAGTAGTACCGGGCTGCATCGCAGTCTCCCGTGCTACCCGATCCGCTAACGCATTCCCTTCTCCAACTTTATCAACCACTTTCCTATGGGCGCTACACTTAACAATGGCAATTTTCTTTGGGTATGTCAATGCAGTTAAAAGATTATGAACTAACTCTCCATGCATTATCTGCACTCCATGTGACGTTAAAAACCCTCTCTCCTTCCAGAGTAGGCCGAAGTCATGCGCTACTCCGAAGGCATAGCGGCTATCTGTATAAACATTCACACATAATCCTGTACTGAGCTCACATGCTCGTGTTAATGCTATCAGTTCCGCTGCTTGAGCTGATTTCTGTGGTATGCGTGCTGTCTCCACTATCGTTTGTAATGTGGTAATTGCATACGCTGCTGAAGCCGTACCATCTGGTAGCTTCAGACAGGATCCATCCACCCACAGTTCTCCATCTACATCTGGAAAGGGCGTATCCTGGAGATCAATACGACCCTTTGTCTGTTCCTCAGTCACGAGAATACAATCATGCGCTTTCCGCGCCTCAGGCTGGGTTTCGGGGTATGGCAGCAATGTTGCCGGGTTTAGCGTTACGCACCTTTTCAACGTAATATGAGGAGCCAAAAGCGTCAACTCATATCCCGTTAAACGGGCACTGGTCAAATGCTGAGTCTTTGTTTGATTAAGCAGGGCATCAACAGCATGGGGAACTAATACCAACAGCTTATGAGATAACACAATTCCCTCGCTTTGGCGTATTGACACAGCTGTCGCCGCAACCGAGCGAAAACACCCTGGTAATGCTCGGGCGACAGGATCAAGTACAGCCGAAAAATATGCACATGGGCGCTGCTTATCACCGTGCATCTGCACTAAAACTGACAATGCACATCCATCTTTCTCATGCACATGCAACGAAAAGGGTTTTGCATAATCAGGGGTCCCTAACACTGGTGCTGAACAAAGGGCCTGTCGTAGTTGCTGAAAAGCAGTATCACACTCATCTGACCAAGGGATTGGGATAGGCGTATCCTTTGTCAAGAGGGCTAACAATGGCTTAGCTATGTGTGAAAACCCCAATATCCACTGTCTACAAAAAGAAACAAGGCCCAAAAATGCACGCACATCCTTCTGTGTGGACGGTCTCGGTGTGTCCAAAATGACTTGGATACGATCCGGTGTGAGTGCACGTCCCTCCTTAGACAAAAGGTGACCCAGATAAGTCACCTTTGGTCTACAGAATTGCAATTTCTTCCTAGATACCTTATGATGGCGGGATGCTAAAAAGGAAAGTAAGGATAACGTACTTTTTTCACACAGCTCTCGGGTGTCAGCCGCCAGCAAGATGTCATCGACATATTGAATGAGGGCGACCCCCTCGAGCAGAACAAAGGAATTCAATTGTCGTTTCAAAGCCTGACTGTAAATGCTAGGGCTTTCTGTATAGCCCTGGGGAATCCTACAGAAACGATAAGACCTATTATTCAATGTAAACCCAAAAAGATATCGGCTATCAGGGTGAATGGGAATAGAAAAGAAGGCATTCTTCAAATCAATCACTGAGAACATGGTCGCCGTAGGCGGGACCAAGGTAAGCAACGTCGTGATATCGGAAACCACTGGGTATTGAGGTATCACGATCTTGTTCACTTCTCTCAAATCAATTATAAACCGATAAACTCTGGCATCCGTATCCTTTTTCAATATGGGAAGAATCGGACTGTTACAAATGTTGTAGGGGACTTCCTCAACTACCCCAACCGTTATCAAATCCTGCACTATCTGTATGAGAGCCTCCTCACCCTCCTGGGAAATACGGTACTGTGGGAGGCGTGGTAACACCGCCCCCTCCTGGACGCTAATGTGGACCGGTGGAATCACCATTTGTCCTACATCAGTATCCGAAGTTGCCCACAAAGCATGAGGGAGGGTAGCTAACAGCGCATCCTCTGACATCGTACACATCCGTTCAGATCGGGGGTAATTGTCATTCAATATTACTCGCACACCAGCAGGGGAGCAGCGGATAGTAGCCCTAAAGTGCTTTAACATATCAAGACCCATAATATTGTCCGGTGTGTACGGGGCAAGCAGAAACGGACAGGGTGCAGAAAAAGAATCAACCTTAAACATGAGGGGCTGTGAAAGAGGGCTTCGGGAGAGTGTACCATCAAACCCTACCGATGTAACCATTAAGCCGGATGGGGGAGCCCCCGGAACCAATTGCTTAGATAGCGCACTACGCGTCGCTCCAGTATCCACTAGGAACTGATCAGTAGAGCCCAAAACCTCAGCCGATACATAAGGGCCCTTCTGATCGACCGGCACCTCAACTGATTCTAACCCCCATCCAACGCAATCCTATGCATGCTGAGAGTCATGGTACCCCGACCGGTCAACTCCTGACGCTTGATACTGATGCTGGCGATCGAAAACATTTGATCTATCTCGGTGCTGCCCAGCAGACTCGAGACGAGCCTGTTCGTTAGAATTCCCTCGAAAGTGCGAGAAACCCCCTCTACCTCGCGGGCCACCGTGGGTGTGCCCCTGGCGCGATGCATGCAACACCGGGCAGTCCCTAGCCCAATGACCCGATTGCTTACAATACGCACATTGATTCTTATTCAAATCAGACCGGCCCGAGGGAGGACCATAAGATCCTCCCCTGCCTCTACTACTACCCCGTCGAGGCGGGCCATAGACTTGCGCCAACATCACCTTTGTTTTCAAATCTTTCGATTTCTTTTCCTCCTGGCCCTTTGCTTCTGGCTCCTGACGCTCATAATACTGAGCGATAGTCAGGAGGGCCGTCGGCGTAGCGGAGGACCAAGAACTTTCACTCGCTTTTAGACGGGCCGCAACTGCCGGCAGCAGATTAGCTACATATTTATCCGCAAAAAGGTGGCGCCCCGTATCGTCGGTAAGCGACTGTCCGCTAAAATCATGAAACGTCTCCTCAAAGCGCGTAAAGAAGTCCGCAACTGACTCGTCAACTTTCTGTTTACATGCAGCTAACATATTCCAGTCAATCTTTTTAGGGGGGATAATTGTCTTCAACTTAGTCACAATAGCAGCAGGGAGATCTAAAATACTCTGGGGCGGTTTCTGCGCGGGCTTCCGCTCCCTATCCTCATCCTCAAGGTCAGACCACCGGGCCTTAAAGGCAACTATATCATCTACCTTTCGTACAGATCGCCACATATCCGGTGGTAGAATAAGGCCAAAGAACAGGTCTATATCTGCTAAAGTCATAACGCAAGAATTCAAGGCCCCCTCGACTTCTTCATAGAAGGCCGCTGGATTCTTGCGGGGGTCGGGCAGCGCGTTCTTCAATGCCATAACATCAGCCCTATGCCACGGAGTGTAAACCCAATTATACACGAAATATCCCTTAGCATCGGCGGAGGTAATGTCCGAGCTAGTCCCTGCTCCTTTAGGAGGAACATACAAAGGCGCTGCCTCTCGCATTGGTTTAACATGCACTATGTCATCCTTATCTGACGGGGAGGTGGATGAGTGGCCCTCTGCAATGCACAAATCCGACTGCGTCTCCTTCCCTGCTCGCTGGCGCGCTTTCTCTTTATAGACCAGCACCTCGTCCCACAAGGCGAACAGCCGCCAAACCGTATCTGGAGCCTTAGAAAAAGAGAAAACACCATTACGCAATGCTTTAGCATCCGACGATACTTCGTCGGGCTCAAAAACACCAGAACGTTTCCGGAAAGCATCAATCACTTCATCCGCGAAATGACTCAGAAAATATAATTTATCTCTCTCCTGCCACGACCCCCAGGTATGAAATAAGTCCTCTATAGATATCTTGCCGTTAAGTGCACGGAAGGAAACTTGCCGAAGCTCAGCCATTTGGTCAGCTGATAGCATGGACCGCGTATCTACCTTACCCGGACCCGGGCCAGAATCTTGCGGCCTCGGAGCAGATGCGCCGACATAAGGGGGCGGAGGGCGATCTAGTAAAGAAAAATCATCATCAAGATTATTAAGGACAGGATAAAGTGGCTGCCGAACAACATATTGACCCGAAACTTGTAGCCTACGCTCCTTCTCTTGCCTGTCCGTCTGCTCTCTGTCCTCCCGGCGCTTCGCTTCCTGTGCTCGCACATGATCATTCTTCTGTTGTTCTTTATCAAACAGCGCTTTCTCACGCTTCTCTCGCTCACGCACCTCCTTCACCCACAACCGCACACACTCAAACATATCCTGACGAGCGCGCCGCTTACACATACACTGTTCCACATACTCAATCTTACGTATATCAAACGATCCATACAAAGGCCATCGCAACTCAGGATCTTTTTTCGTATATTTCCTCCATACTGTGCTGTACATTATGGAAGAAAGACCATGCTTCACGTACATATCCCTATTAGGCGTCCCCTCTGGGGGAGCTGGAGCAGATTCCTCGAGGTTCAACCGGTTTCCAAAACAGCAGCACCACTTACGGAGTGCGCTAAAATCAGGCATGCTCAGAAATAATGCAAAATATGCAATATTATAAAAAAAATGGCACTTAATCGTTGCGCCGTTCAAAGTTACACAGCTCTGGAGAAATCTCTCCACATTACCTGCCTATATGTGTTGCAACGCATATATATTCACAAAGACAAATCCAAAATATGACTAGTCATCACAAATCAAACTCAAATAGCCAGATCAGGCTTCAAAACTCGGAGCAAGTACCGTACACCGGTTCTTACCAATCAAGAGTCCAGATTCCAACTGCCAAGCTCCACAATCGCCCAAACGGCTTTCACGGCAAGACCGACAGAAGAGGTCTCAGTCGAGGACCGGCGCCACCCAGACGGTCAGCTCGGAAGGGAAGGAAGAAAAACCTTGGGATGCCAGGGCTAAGACGCCGCTGGCAGTGATCACGTCCCCGGCCCAATTCCTCACCTTCGTCGCGACCAATCCTTCGAGCATCCGAGTCGCCGATGAGCCCCACGTGACGGGCGCCAATTGATGAATACAGGCCCCAGCTAGGCCCGCAGGACACAAGGGTTCGCTCTCCTGTAGTGGAATCTATAAGGAAGTTGGCACGGAAACTGCAAAGTACAAAGACAGCATTTATTAACCCTTAAGGGTGGTCCTACAATCCACACAACACTCTTCAGTATTGCATAGAGTAGCACAAAGAACATTCATACATGGTCCCCTTTTATACACAGTAGAGGGGCTCATAAGTGGGTGGATACAACATGAAGACGAAGAACATTACCATTTATGGTCATTTTCGATACTGAATCAATATGTGGGCGGAGCTAACGCACTCCTTGAGCCCGCGAAAACATGGTCAAGCAAGACTAACTGATAACAGATGTGGTCAAGTCTGGGCATGCGCCAGATGGACAAAGGAGCTATTTATAGACTGTTACTAGGCAGATTACGAGAGCAACTAACACAGAGGTTGGACTCTTCTCGTGAGGAACACGTGGAGGCATGACAATACAAAATGGAGTCCAAGCTTCGGTCAACATAACAGAGAAAACACGATCTATGACAAAGGAATGAATGTCTTTAGTAAATGCTTAATCACATCGTTGTTTCAATTTACAACAACTATGGATAGTCAAGATTGTGGTGCCAGTTCATTTTTACTTCAAAATGTTTCATGGAAAAGGGAGGCCAAGAGGGATTGCCCTGCCTCTTTACATCACTGATAAGCGCAGGACGGGCCCAGTCGGGCATGACCCACTCATGTACTGCGCAGCGGGGAAGTGCAGAGCGCTTTGTAGCACTATGTGAAGGCAGCCCCACCCCAGCCACCCAATACTCATTGGCGCCTGCCTAGTGATGTCTCTTTGAGGACTTGGGGTCCCTTCAAACTATTTGTGGGCTCAATTGGGGCTTAGACACCCCTCTCCGGTGCTGCCTGTATGGAGTGTATTGGTTCTACAAGGCCAATAAACCCAACAAGTGCTAGTAAAGTGATTTATCGATGACTGTAGCATGATAATACATAAGAGAGACAACCTTTGGTAACAGTTTCAAAGGCAAGAGCACAGTACAGAATCATATATTTGCATTATGGTAACATCCTCAAAAGAGAATTTCAGCAGCACATTTGGAGTCATGTGTTTATTTCTTTAATTTGTTTTCTTGTGGTAATACTGTACAAGAGATGCATAGGTTTTAATATGTTTTGTGTGTATTCAAACAACAAAACAGGAACAAGACATAAACTAGTTCACTAAGATTTAGTGAGACATACATTTGCTAACATATTAGCATTGATTCCAGAATTGTTCACAACTCCTCTTCCACAACCTAGCATCTGCACCATCCCATGCCTCATTTTCCTGCATTACATTGAAGACTTCCCATTCAGTCAAGCATTGTCCGAGGTTGCATTACCCAAATCAGCACTAATCAACTGATTCCTGCCATTTCTTTCATACTGCTCATCAGCAAACCATTAGCTTTTCTATGATCCTGTTCTGCTGTGTGTCAAACCAATCAGCGCTGAACTTGAAAAATTTCAAGGTTTTATCTATACTCTTTGTACGCCAGAACATCACACTTTGCTGGATACAAGAACTAAACTTGGGATGCACACCCATAAAAGAAGCAGAAGAGCATCAATTGATTACTGCCATTTCTTTCATACTGCTTCGTATGGCAAACCATCAGCCACTCTTTGATCCCGTTCTGCTTTGTGTCAAACCAAGCACTGCTGTACTTGGAAAATTTCAAGGTTACAGCTATTCTTTTTGAATGCCAGGACATTTCACTTTGCTGAATATGAGAACTAGGATACAAACCCATAAGCAAAGAAACTGCTAGCACCATCTTTCTGGGAATGTACGACTCCACTGTGCTTCTTAAAAATCTGCACGAGTATCTCATAATAGGCATGCACTGACTCTTTCCGCTCTTGTGAGAATCTCAAAATCTTTGTGCAAATAATGTCTTTCTGTGGCACCTTTTTTCAAATGCTCTATCACCTCCTTCTGATGCAACTACAGGCTTTATTAGGCTTGATCCTAGCTGGATTTTCAGCTGGCCAAACAACAGCAACCTTATACTTGGACCAAAAGTCCCTAGGGCTACAGTCTCAAACGGGAAGTTCAAAACAGTCCTTAGTGTTTTCAGAATAGTTGTCAATCTGCAAACCCATTTGTACCACTTTTCAGGTTCCGTCCAAAATTTTGAAAAATGTGTCTCAAAAGCATAAAGATCACCTGACATCCAATGTACATGCACTGAGTGTCCAACATGCACTTCTCTTAAGAAACATTCTGAAATTGTACCTTTTTCTGAATCACTAGCTGACGTCTTTGTTTTCCTTCCTACCTCTCAAACTTTCTTTTTATTGGTAACCCCTTTCTTCCATCTTTCTCTGTATTTCTCCAAGTCTCTCCATTCCCTTGTCTTCTCAACCAGATCCTTGATGTGAGCTCTTAAGGTCATTAAACCTAATTATTTTATTTCATCATTTTTCAGATCAATTTTTTTTCTGTCTTCTCACATTTGTAATGTTACTAATATCTACCTCACATTCATCAGCCAATTTCTTGAGTTTAGCATGTGCCTCATTTGCACATCTTGTTGAATGTTTGCTCAAGTACCTAATTCCATCAACACTGTATGACAATAAACTGTTCAGGCCACTTGTCCATTGTTAAACCTCCTCAAATTAATTTTTTAAAAGCCCAACATTAATAACTCTCTCTTTAGGAGCTTCTTCAATAACAACAGTAGAAGCCAGCATGTTATTTGAAACTGCAGAAACAAATTTAGTATCTCTACTAGCGCTCAGCGAGGCTGTCTTTGTAATCTCAGTTTGGGCACTTGTTAATTCACTCTCAACCGCAGGTGCGTTAGGTTCTCTGGCTTGTATACCCATAACATCTTCTGCTGCATCTGAATCTGGTACAAAAGACCTGGTTCCTGTATCTGTACTACATCTGTATATGGAGGAGGTCTGGAATACAAAAGATTGGTTCAAAAGTCATCCTCTTCATCAAAGTCTTGATTGGGTTTTCCTCTGCCTCCCTTTACTTGTTGTGTGTTGTCTCCTTGACTATTGCAGGGAAATCTCTTACTCCTTCCATAATATCATCCTTCCAGCATCTATACTTTGGATCCCACTGGCCTTCAAGCAATTGTCTAAATGAACCCTTCACCTGCTTTGACATTTTCTTTTTCTGCTTCTCTGTGGTCATCCGATCCAATTTGATCAATGTGTCCAGAAAATACAATATATCAAATGAATGGGCCCACTCAATGATTGAGTTCTAGATCATTGGAAAACTTAAAGGGTCTTATTACAAAATTCAAAGTTGAAGTGGTGCAGAGACAATGACATGAAGGCTCTCAATTAAAAGGAAATACAGAGAATGCAAAGATAGATAATTATTCAAGTCCTAGTGGGCAAAAAAATCTGAGAAATAATGGACACTATCCCTAGTAGAATAGGAAAGTCCTCTGACTCACGCACAATATCCAGGGTTTTAACTAATTAATTTTGCATATAAAATAATAGAAACTGCCGAATCACTGTGGTGTGAACGATGTATCTTTTCATCTGCAAATCAGAGCACAGGAAAAAATACAAATCCTAAGCACTAATCCACAATATGAATAGTAAGTCAAATCCTCTATACTAGTGCCATCCAGAGCTGTTAGGACAAATTAGATACATAAACAATAATGTGTATTATGAATGAAAAGTACTCAGTGAACCAGCTGAATGACATTAACGCTAAGTTCCAATATGTGATTGGAGGTCAGCATAAACATGAACAGTTGAAATAAACCAAAGCATATCAGTTTGACTGTGTGATGCAGAGTTTGTCAGGAGAGACATGCTCAGGGGCAGAAACATGAGTGACAGAGGTTACGTACATATTGAAAAGATGGCGATTAACTTAAATCGAAGCATAGTAACAATATATTAGAAAAACACAATTATACACATTTTAAAGAGTTTGTTTTAAAAGCAACTGCACTACATCAATTTATGCATACTTAATTGAGTGTGAAAATACATTCTGTACGTTGTTGATTATGCATAAAAATGTAAACGCATAAACATCTTTATCACAGGTAGCAGGCAACTACTCCAAGTCATCATAATTGATACCAATCTTATGAAGCTCTACCCAACCCCTTATTAATTCTAAAAAGTCTTGATCTCTACGCAGAATTTCATTCCATGGATCATCTCACTTTGCTCTCTACATTAACCTAACTTTGGATCTTAATCTCCTCACTCAAATGTTTTATATTCTCTCTCTGTGACTGCTTCATTACAACCTATTGGTACCCTTCACTTTCTATCACCATGTCTCTGCCAATGGGCACTCCGCTATACCTATTCCTAATTCCTCTCCTTGTGCTCCTAGGTAGTATCATTTCTTTCTTTCATTTTTCCTGCCCTCTATATGCAGATAGTACTCAACAATATCTTTCTTTTCCAACCGTTGCCTCTCACTCGCAGAAATAAACCTCAAACTGTCACACATTCATCCATCATTGGATGGCTATTCAATCACTCATGTTGAATTTGCCCATACAGTAATTAGCTACTTTCCTACCACCAACTTATTTGCCTCTTTCTCTCTTCTTTCCTATTCACTGCATCACACACACTCTGACCACATCATCGTTAGTCAGAAACCTTTATATATTCCTTGATCCCACAATGAACATGGAAACCCTCATATTCAACAAGCAGCCAGACTTCATCTTTTGAACACATGAAAACCCTCAATCCAAGACATATATTTCCTAACTAGTCCTCAGTATGCTGGACTGCTGTAATAGCCTCCCCATCTGGCAAAGTTATAAATGATGGCATCAAGACTCGCTTCAATATTCTAATCCACACTCCTACATAATATATAATTGTACTGTTACCTACATGGGTATCAGCAACAGGTAGAGTTATCTATGAAATACTAATCATTGTCTTTAAAGCCATCAACTATATTTCACAATCTAATTCCACGTAACCTACGTTTAACCCAGGCTCTGCACCCAAACAGTACTGTGCATGGCCAAAGGCTGAATACATCAGGTAGAGGTGTGTCACTGTGGAGTTTGGTGCAGGGACTGGTTAGTGCAGTACGAGTTACCCATTGGCGGTTGGGTGCCCATGAGGGTTAGACAGAACCTGTGGCCAACCCCATTACTGTGGTACCCAGGCTGGCCCTCAGTAAGGTACCATGGTACTGGAACTATAGTACATGAAGACCATTTAAAAAACAAAAATGGGAAGAGTCTGATATTCCATCAGACCCTGTAGCCAACTACATTTTGCAAAGATCATGTGCAATGTGCGTTCGCTGCCTGCAGTGGGTTGGCCACTGTGTCAAACCAACATTGCACACGGCTGAAGGATCAGATCCCCAGAGGGGAGTAGGCAACTCCTCGATATTCATAGCCAAAGGCCATTCTAAGCAGGGGGGTAGTTGCAGGTTGTTGGAGCGGTTGGGTCCATGCTCAATTTTGAATATGATCCCAAAAATACATAAATTCTCTGAAAACAGCGAAGGATAAAGTGACATTATAGTTAGGTGTGGAAATAAGATCTCAGCCAATATCAAAAGAAAAACAGAAATTCACTTACAAAAGCAAGGGTTAAAGTGATGTTAAAGTTGGGTGTGAAACAAGATAAAAACTGATGTTTAAAAACTGAAAAAACACTGAAAACTGCTAGTTAAAGTTCACTCACTAACTATAATTTGCACAGCTTATTCACAAATTACTTCACTCGTGGCATGTCAAATGCCATCTTTGATTACATCTCTATTGACATCTCAATTTATGCAAGTGGTAATAATAATAGAAGTATTTGAGACAGGATTATTAAACATCTGCTTTTGGTGTGCGATAGCGACTTCAATCATCTATTCTCTCTATATGTATATAAGTAAGGTCTTTCCATGAATCAAGCCTGAACTGTGTTGTCCATTATCAATGTTACAACAGACAGTATTTGTCTGTAATTCTAGCTTTTCTGGAAGCCAGTTGTGCATCTATGTAGCAGTCTTGTCTGGAGACTGCCTTGTACTTGGGTTTTTGTGACTTAGATTCAGATCTGCAAGTCCCCTGCAGAGCTATTGCCCAGCTTGCCCAGGCTGGAAATGTTGGGATGGGCTGTAACAAGAGCGAGTTGACCACAGGGGTGAGCTTCTGCATCCAATGGTTTGGACTTCAGGCTTCCGGAGAGTGTCTAGGCAGGAAAGCAAATTGTGTTTGCTTTTCTTCAATCCCTTTTTCCAGCAGAAGACTAATGCATCTACTTGCCTTTACTGAAGGTCTGAATCTCTACTTTAAATCTGAAATGGTCAGTGATAATAGCATACAAAGCGTCCTTTCTTCCAATACCTTCATTGTGCATGTTTTTAGATGTTATTTCAGGTTGATTAAAAAAGTTATATGTGTTACCTCCTGACAGAACCATACAAAAACCCTGTACAGAAACACTAAGGGCCAGATTAATCAAATATTTTATGTCAGCCTCTGCCCCACAAGGAGACACAAAACCTCTCATGAGATTTATCAAGCCACACAAGGCCACCTTGTGTGGACCTGCCTGGCTTGATAAATTTAGAGTAATGCAAGGCAGCCCAAATCACTGCCTTGCATTACTCTGCAGCAGACACTCCATGGGTGGAGCATGGGTGTTCCCAGACAGCCACCTTTGGACGTTGGCAAATTCCTGGGTTTGCTATTAGTGAAAGACCTGTGAATGAGTCAAAATACTACGCCTCCCCCGGTGAGGTGTGACAAGGAGATATGTCTTTATGTCTCCTCGTTTTTCTTCCTTATTTTGTTTTTTGTGCAAAAAGGTGTCCCTCCCTACACAAAAAAAGTATGTCTATAAAGCAGGCACCCTTGCAACATGACGCCAGGGTGCCTGCATTGGCACTAGGCAGCCAAAAAAGCACCAACACTAGGAAAGGACAAGAATGTGCTGTATAATGGTAGGTGCGGTGCATTCCTGCCCTTTTATGCAGTGCCGCAATGTAACTGCGTGTAAGAATGGTAAATCTGATATTTGAGATCTACTTACGTTTCATCTCACAGATTTTTCCTGCATCAATCCTGTTTATTACCCACATTCTACTCGAGTGTGGAATTGTATTTGTAAAAGTTTTCATTCACCTATTGTTTCCATTTCCGAATTTATTTTGAGCAAATCTTTATTTCTGGACAAATATTGAGACATAAATGTTATGGTCTTTTTGATTTTGAAAAGTTTTAGGATGCAACAAGTGGTATTTAACCAGTCGTTCAATTAATTTTCTATTCACCTGAAACATGTTGATAGGCCAAAATAATTTGGATTAGAAACCAGCCATCAGCTTGACGAATGGGTAGAGCACACCCATTAGTACATTATGTTAAGTTTTATGAATTTGTTTTCAATATATACCGCTGTTTTGATTTTTGTCCATCCTGCTCATCCGGTTGCTCGAAATCGTAATATCCATAAGCATTTTAGAACTAAACTAATTCACGCACAAATTGTCAATTTGTCTCGACATGAATTGAGAGACGAGCATTTACTTAAACAGCAGGATGGGTTATAAAATCAGAAATCGTAGATGTTTCTGCACAAACTATTATAAAAACAAAGCATGCAACTCCAAAATGATTTCTTGCACTTATCATGCACTATGATTTAAGATATGCAGAAAACACTTAGAAAACATTTTAAGGAATATTTCAAACTAATTTCAGCCTACTGTATTACTGTATGTGATTTTTTTTTAAATAACTTTATTTATTGGTTTCAAGCAGCCAGTCTTACAGGCAAACAGACCCACAACCGCCCATGTGCGGCACTACAGACCCCATTACTTGTTTAAGATGGCGCAGCCCAAGTTTACGTAGCCGAGGCCAATTACTAATGTTCATGTCTAAAAAAAAAGAATGTCCAACATTAGGCCTGAAACTTGTAGTGTATTTGAAAGGCAGTACTTAAGTCCATTCCCTGGTCAGACCCACCACCATTTCCCCCCTCCCTCCCTCCCTACCCCAACTCCTCCACCTCCCCCCCCCTCCCTCCCTCCCCAGTACCGGTGTGCAACTGCGCCATGTGAGCTTGACGATGAGGTATCTCCTAAGCGGTATCTGTAGGCAGTGGGGCGTCAGTAATTATGTGATTATTATTATTACGTGATTTTTGCCATTTACTAATCTCTGTGCAAAATTAGATTGCATAACTATGTTGTTGTATTATTCGTGTGTGGGCTGTGGTCTATGCCTTATTTTGGGGCAACTGGTGAATGCAGCATATCTTCGGAGTACCTATGCACCTACTTGCAAGAAAAACAAAGAATTGCACTTGTTAAAACAACGTTTGGCTTTTTTACTGAAAGCAAGAAGGTTCCGAATCGAGGTGGATGTTACGTCATCAAGTCCAATCGTCTTCCACAGTAGGACAGAACTTCTGCCATTTTTAGTAGAAGCTATATTTAAATCCTCCACTGATGAGGCCATATCATCTACTAAAGAGGTGTTTTTGGCGTTCAATTATTTGTAGGACCAGACTGGATTGCACGCCCAGGGTTGGTTCTGCGATTTTCTGAAATAATGTGCAGATGAGTGGGGAATTTGAATAGGATAATATGAAACTAATTTGAGCTGTGGACATGTTAGTCTGTTATTCTGTTATTTGTATAGAAAAAGGATAGTGAAGGGAAAGAAGAGGGAAGGGTTTGCATTTACATAGCACGTGCTACCCCTGATGAGATGTGAAGCACTTTTCAATGGGTAGCAAGCGAATTAGGAACTCAAACAGGATTAGTGGGGAATTTGAATAGGAGAATATGAAACAAATTTGAGCTGTGGACATGTTAGTCTGTTATTTGTATAGAAAAAGGATAGTGAAGGGATAGAAGAGTGAAGGGCTTGCCTTTATATAGAGCTTGCTACCCCTGATGAGGTGTTGAATCGCCTTTTAGCACGTAGCGCGCTACTCCAGAACCCAAACAGGATTAGTGGGGAATTAGTATAGGGAAATATGAAATTAATTTGAGCGGTGGATATGTTAGTTTGTTATTTGGATTGAAAAGGAATAGTGGGAGGATAGAAAAGGGAAGGGTTGAGAACGTTTTTTTTATGGAGTTCATAGCAGTAGGATGGGTTTTGGGATGGGTAAAGGAGAGACGGAGGAGGAAGAGTCAGAAGGAAGGGTTTAGAAAGGCTTGCTTCAAAGATCTGAACAGTAAAAGAGGTATGAGATGATGAAAGGAAGGGTAGAAGAGGGAAGAGTCTATAAAGGGTTATTTTGGGGATCATCGTAGTAGTATGGGGTTTGGGATGAGTGCCAGACTGGAGGAAGAAGGATATATTGAGCGAGGTATAGGGTGAGAAATAGGGTAGTGCATTGGAAAGAGTAGTAGAATGAGGTTTGAGACGAGTCAGAGAGTTGAGGTAGAGGATATGTTGAGAAACGTATAGGGTAGTGCATTGGAGAAAGTATTAGAATGAGGTTTGACATGAGTCAGAGTGGAGGTAGAGGATATATTGGTGGGATATTGGGTAGTGCATTGGATATGCTGAATTGGAAGCAAAGTAATACATATAAAGATACATACATACATGGAAAGGTATATATGTATATGGAAGGTAATAAATGAAGATTGAAGTTGTATTTAATACAATTAGACTTTTAACTGTTGCTTTACTTTAAATTAATTAGTTTTTGTACGTAATTCTATAGTGAAGCAATTGTAGATAACGAGTTATGATTAAAGTTTTTCTTATTTATGCAGTCACTTATATACATGTTAAACATTTAATAATGTAACTAAGTAATGTGTACATTTGTTAAGCAGGTCTATCGAATATCTTTATTTATAAAACATTATTATTATGCATGTTTATACTAAGCAATATGCATATGTAATTGCACATCTATAGTCCAAATAAATGCTTATATACAGAGGGATGTGCTCTATATTTCTGTTTGAGTATGGTGAGTATATGGGGAAGAGCCAACTCTTGAGTAGTCTTCTGAAGATAAGGTGGTTATCTGTGGATCTTATGTTTGGCAGTAAAGAGTTCCATAGTTTAGCTGCTTGAACAGAGGAGGGTGTGTCCCCTATGTTATTTTTCTTGTACGTGGGATTTTGAGGTGAGGTGCCAATATACAGCGGAGGTTACTTTGTTGAATGTATTTGACGATTTTATTTCTGACGAAGAGTGGTCCTGTTCCATGCATCGCTTTCTGGGTGATACAAAGCAGCTTGAATGTAGAAATGATGGCAACCGGTAACCAATGTAGGGCTTTCAAGGCAGGAGAGATGTGGGCTAGTGGCTTTATATGTAAGAGTAGTCTGGCAGCAGAGTTCTGAATCAGTTGTAGTCTATTCATAGTTGTTAAAGGTGATCCATGGTAGAGGCTATTGGCGTAATCAAGTTTATACAGACACAAGAGAGATGGTGCCTGGACCTTGTGTGGAAATCCCAGATAGGGGTAGATGCGTCACAGAGTTTTTATGGTAACAAAGCTTTACCTTGCTAGTTTGTCCACTTGGGCATTCATTGATAGATTGGAGTCCATGGTAATTCAGAGGATTCTTACTTCCTTTGATACTTAGTTGGTGTTCCCAGACCATCAGGCCGTGTGGTGAGTGGGTCATCATTTTTCCAATCGCCACACGTGAGTATTTACTATTTGTAGGCATCGAGTTTGGGATGGCTCAATGTCATTCATTGATCCACGGCTCTGAAACAAATGAAAATTGGCGAGTTTCCAATGTCTTTGGTGCTTTCCAGTTTAAAGAGTATTTGTGTCATCTGCATAGTTATAGCATGTAAGGTGAAATTGATTGATCAGTGCCAGTAATGACTTCATGTAAATGTTGAAAAGCATGGGTGAGATGATAAAGCCTTGAGGTACCCCTGCTTTTGTGAAGTACGGTTTGAATGAGAAAGGGGGGTATGAATGACATTAGTTCTGTTGCGAAGGTAGGATGTGATCCAGTGGAGAGCAGTCCCCTCTATGCCGGTTTCGTATAGTCTTTGTATTAGAGTGTCATGGTCAACTGTGTCAAAGGCAGCTGTGAGATCCAAGAGAAGTAATGCAGCAACCCCGATACTGTCAACTGTGTTCTTAAGGTCATCTCAGATGACAACAAGGGCAGATTCTGTGCGTCTTCCAGGATGAAATCCTGTTTGGAAAGTCTGAAAGCATGGAATTATCTTCTATGAACTGTGACATTTCAGCGAATGCTGCTCTGTTCATAAATTTGCCCAGGAAAGGTAAGATTTTTCTAATCGGGCTGTAGTTGTCAGTGTTCAGTGGGTCCAGGTTTGCATTCCTCAGTAATGGGCGTGTGTATGACTTTATTAGTGCTCCTGGAAATATTCCCGCAGTTAAGGAATTGTTGATGATTTTCTTTTGCTGCTGTGGCAGCAGAGGTAGTTTGAAGAATTGTTTTGAAGGTTTGTGGTGGACATGGGTCCGAAGGGTTGCCGGCAGGCCTGTTTGCTTTGGCCAGGTCCATCAATTCTTTGTCTAAAAATTGTCGGAAGCAATGGAGAGAATGGGTCAGCGTATTCTTGGATAGATGTTTTGGAAAAGGGATGGTGCTGGTTGTTTTTCTTTGTTTTAAATATGAGTCCAATGTGTCTGCTTTGCTTGTGTAATGATTTCCTAGTTTGTCCGTGAAATCTTGAGTATTGGGATGAGCTCCTTCTAGGACAATTTGGTTTATGAAATTCAGTGCAAATTTTTGGGAATTCTTTATTTGTACATTTAGCATTTGGAATTCTGTCTGAATAGTATTGATTTTCAGCTTTTTTGATAGCTGACTTGTATAATCCATTATGTTTTTGCAGTCGAAGTTTGTCATGATTGGTGTTTGCTTTGAACCAGGTACATTGCACATTTTATTTTCTCCATGATACAACCATTTTCTCCATAAAGAAAGTCGTGACCCCACAGCACCATGAAGTTTGCGGGTGTTCCATTCCCCTCTTACCTTGGACTGGGAGTTATCTTCAGCCCTTGGCTGCAGTAAATATCTCACCATTTTTAGGTCTCGCGTGGCGTTGCAGGGCAGAGCCCTGCTCCGCGAGAGATTTTGTGAGAGAGGACTTTGAGAAGAGGGCTTTAAGCCCCGCCCCTCATTTCCATTGGCTGGCGTCACCATTTATGGTAAACGGTGGCCTGCCATTGGAAATGAGGGTTTTTGGTGGGGGCCCTTTCGCCTCCGAGCAGACTCGGTGGCCTGCTTTGCGTCTGTCGCAAAGCAGTTTCTTATCTTTATGGGGCCATGTGTTAGAAACACATGGCCCAATAAAGACAAGAGATCGCCCTCAAGCTCCGGCTGCAGCGCTGTCCTCCTTTCACTTTCACGACCGCGCTACTTGTCAGCCGTAGTTTGCTGGATTGATCAAGCTCTTTCTTTTTACAGAGTCCGTAATCTGCTGTTTGTCACATTCTGACAATTTTAGATTTCTAAATTGACCAGTGAGAGAAAATCGTTATTAAAAAAAGCCTCAGCACATTTTTTTGTTAATTTAAAGCTCTAGAGCAACACTTAGTCACTCTCTGTTGCCTCTGCCGAGCGGGATGGGGTTGTGTGCCTTTGCCGGAGTACGTCTCTCCCTGGCCGTTTTCATTTTTAGGCGAAAACAGTGCAGCACTGCTGTATTCATTAAAATCTAATTTTTGACTTGGTTGGCTCGCATTCAATATAAATGTTATCAGAATTTATTTTCAAGATTTAACAGGAGTCCCTCTTAATGAGATTGAGGAAAAACAGGCCTATAATGAACTAATTCACAGAACTGTTGCTAGTGCAAATGAATTAAAGACAGCTTACTTGTAGTTTTAAATTTCAGTAGCACTTCTTCGGCAAGGTGACGGGTGCATTGCAGAAGCATCAGCAAAGGACTGAATGCAGCTGTTTTTAGTTCAATTTATATATTGCCGCACTTGCATTTCATGCCAATTCGCGTTCTCTCAATTCAAAGGAGGCCGGAAATGACGTGAGTTTTCCATTGTTTGGCGAGGGTATTTTGGTAATTTTAGTTCATTCTCAGCCGGTCCACTGCCCACATGTCTCGATTTAACACTTTATTTTTCTGTTTGTTTTAGAAATGTTTTGGCTGAAGTTCATTTATCAGATTAATCTGCTGATTCATAAGTGGCCTCATAGGAATGTTAAACTGGTAATATCCTTTCCACTGGTTCTCTTCATGTTTGTCAAGGGCCATCTTTATTATTCATCTAGTTCTTACTTATTCGTAGCGCGGTGCCCTCTTCGGGGACACTGCGCTCTGTTTGTTTATTTTATTTCTTTACTTATTCGGAGCAGCCACCCACTTACCCCCCTGCAGGCCAGACCCAAGTGACCAAACAGGTCAGACACCAGGCAGAAAATCGCAGATCCCCGAGCACTGCCGGCTCACCTCAGCCTCGGTAATCTGCAATCTGCTTCAGTCTCTCCTGCACGCACCGCTTCCCTACCCCTCAGGGCATCAATGTGCCAGTCAAGTTTCTGCCCTCCTATGTACTAGGGGTGACTCAGGATGCTCTGTCTGTTCCCCCTAGTTAAGACAAGGGGACATTAAGTGACCTGCCCAGAGTCACAGGATGTTGCGCTGGTGACGGGACTCGAACGTGGTTTCCCCAATTCTAACGTCGACAGCTTTGGCCATTACGTCACAAGGCTTCCCACGCCTTGTTAGTTGGTGGACACATTGTAAGCTCTCCATGACCAGTTCAGGTGCACGCAAAGCACCTTCATCACCCCTGCGTGGCAGATTGTAGAGCTCTTCAGAAACAGTGTATAAGACAGAGCGTGACAGTTTGTGACAACTTTATGAAATGTATTGCATGGCAGGTGGCTTACAACCCGTGTGCCAGCATTACAACTGTGTCTATGTACACGACAAAGTCTCTAATGATACCCCTGTGAGTAGCATGCTACCTGTCCACAAAGCTCTTCAGTGCCTCGTCATTAGTAAAATGTAGAGGTGGTTGGCAAATTCCGTTCCACTGGCGGAAATTGAGAAATGTCGGCATTTTCGCATTCCACGCAGAACACGAAAATGTCAAAACGTCCGCGATCCGCGGCGGAACAGAATTTGCTGCCCACCCCTAGTCAAAAGGTAATACTTGGTGTATAACATGACCTGTCTGCTCTTGCTCTCTCCACCCCCCTCCACAAGTATACAATGTTATCTTTGCCTCGTGTTCAATCGCAGTTTTACCTAACACTATTTAAAGTGTACTATTATTGCTCTTTCACTTGGCATTGTAGGGGCAACTCTTCTCAAATGGCATGCTCCCTGCCCTACCCGCAGGTGTTTTCCTTTATTCCTTTCCGCTAGTTAAAGCAAACTGGATTGTTCAATAGTTTGGGTTGAAACACATTTGCTGTTGTTTGCTTATGTTTTTTCCGTTGTTTTTAGGAGCCTGACACCGCACCTACTCCCACGCACAAACAAGCTAACTGCTATTGCGACACTATATTGTTTGTCTGCAGTCGCATTCCTACTTATAGTTTACCTTCACTACACTGATGACTCCCATTAATATTCTTACCTGGAACGTATAGGGCAACCACACACCTACACGCAGATACTCCATCTATTCCTACCTCAGACTTCATTCTACCCATATGCTTTCCTTTTCCTACAGGAGACGCACTTCACTCTCCAGGAAGTCTCTAGAAGTGCTGGCATGGACAATTGTTTGCCACTAGTTTTTCTACCTGTGCAAGAGTGGCATTGGTTTGGATTAGGCCAGGGGTTCCCTTTGTGACAGAAGAGACTGATATTGATGCAGAAAGCTGATACATTTTTGTGAGAAGCCGTCTGGATGGCCGACAGATAATTATCGGCTTGGTCCATGCACCAAATTTGCTTCAAGCTACTTTTCTTGTCAAAATGTCCGGCAGGCTTTCCCGCTGGAAAAGGATGCAGTGGCTCATATGAGGTCACTTTAACTCTGTTGCTGAGCCAGGACTTGACCGTTCAGTTCCCTCATTGCCCTGCGCGCCAGCGGTCTCAGCAGCGCGTGCACTGTAGGATTGGCTTCACCATTGGCAATTGATAGATGTTCGGCGTCACCGTAACCCCACAACTATACTTGTTCTTCTCTAGCCCGCACCAATTGCATGTCAGGCTCAACAGGATTGTCTGTATGACCAACCTGCTGCCCTTGGTATCGTTCCGATCACAACCCACAGTTCTTGCAGTTGTTGTGTGACAACAATCCACCTGCTATCTCCACATGGCGGTTGCAGCCGGGGGGCCTGGAGGACCCTCTTTTTTAGTCAACCTTTAGCTCTGCACTTGTAGAATACTTTGAGCACAACAACTGTACGGCATCCAACCAGCTTCTTGAATCGTCCAGGAACACTGCCAGGGTATGCAGTGGAACATACGTAAATCAGTTGGAAACGATCTTACATGCCTTGAAAAGCACACTTCTCTGATGTGAAACTCGCGCAGTACACACTCCACCTGAGGTACGCCAGTTAGCAACTCAGCGTGCTGAACACGTGTCTCTGCTAGAGAGACTGGCTGTCTCAACTATGCAGCTCACTTGGCTCGCACGCATGCTGCTGCTGTGCTGACAGGTCTGTCCGCTTGTTAGCTTGGCTCATTCACCAAAAACAATCCTGTTCCCCCATTCTGGTTCTGCGCTCCTCTACTGATACCTTACTCCATACTCAGAATGAGCAACATTACACATCCTTATATCGGTCGACTACCCAGACAAACTTCATTTGTTTTTTTTCCTGTCGCAATGCCCGCATCACACCCGAGCAACAGCAGAGTCAGATGAACCTCTCACTCAATATGTGATGTCCCAAAAAAGAAAACAAAAAGTAGGACCTCATTCAAAATGACACACATATTAGCGTCACATTCAATCTTGTTTGGGATGAATAATAACTCACAGCCCACTGAAAAGCATCAAAAGTGAAATGTACACCCAGAAATTCTGTACTTGCTTGTGTCATAACTCATCAGTACTCTCACCAATATTGTGCTTGCTTGCCTTTCTTCAGGTGATGAATGTTATGCATTGCTAGAATAAGCCACTTTACACAGGCGATACTTTCGACTGGCGCAGCAAAATCTCCGCGAGCATGCAAAATTTTGCATTTTTGCAGAGAATTCTTGCAGTTTCGTGGAAATTTGCGAAGGCAACTTCGCAAATTCCACCCACCCTTAGTAAAAAGCGCTTCTATACAGTACAGTCTTCGAGAGAGGATGCCACACATGGTAGCGAGGGTGGTGCTGGTGGGGGTCACCTGAGTCTACCCACACACGTGTTGTGACTGTACAGTATTCATCCTTCATATCCTGTGAGTGTAGCAAGACTTATGGGGGCTGTTGAGCGTCTGCTGCTGCTCAGTGCTTGCAGGATGTCTACAAACATCAATGGAGAGTACAGTGTACAACTGTTTTATGACGTGCTTTGTTAGGGGATCTGTCTCAAGCTTTGTTGTTAATGGAGCCTGTGACAAGTCTCAAATGCACAAACATGCAGTCCCAGCAGTACATCAGCGTTAGAACTACATACTCTACACCCCTCTAGCCACACACATTCTCGCTCTCTCTGTCTTGCTCTCTCACACACACAGACACCCAGACCCCCCCACACATAACCATACACACATACATGCACACATATACACACACACATACAACCATACACACACGCATAAACACATACACGCATGCAAACATGCATGTACTCACACACTTACACACAATCGTACACAAACACACACATACATACACATAAACACACGCAAACACATCTACACATGCGTAAGCACATCCACACCTCCACACACAAACAATCATATTCACATGCATACACGCATGTATGCACCCACACCATCATACATACATAAACACACATACACACAGATATGCACACACACAAACACACAGTTGTACACATAGACACTACTCCACCCCTCTTTTCAGACACGCATACACAAACATAAACTCAACCTACACCACAGCACGTGATATTAAGAGGAGGCATTGTTAGGATTTCAAACATTCACCCCAGCAGGGGGAAAAGGAGGGGGTATCCGTGGACCAGTCTGAGGAAGCAGAGAGCAGCAGACATCTGGAAAACAGTTTCTATAGAGAAAAAATGCTGGGATGATATAATGAAGTGCAGGACATTTTACATTGTTTTCCTCCAGCCTCTCAAAATGCGAACTATAGGGTGCCGGGAGAGGGAACACACCACAAGGCCTAACACTGTACAAATGCAAACAGTACCACATACCGGGACACAACACAACATGCAGAAGTCATGGAATGTGTCTGCTACTGTGAACACTGTGAATGGATGTGGACTGCTCACAGATAAAATGCTGCTGCTCGGGAACCCCAGCATTGAGTAGAAGGGTAAAACACTGCTTATGGTTTAGTGGGGCCCCACACACTGTCATGGGGGGGCTACAGATCAAATCTTTGGGCAGTCCCTTGTGAAGGCTTTGAAAAGTGAAAGAAATGTTGAAGTGTGAGTAGGAGATGGGACTCCACAGCAGAGTGAAATACAAAGAATGTGGAAACAAGAGGGGCTGAAAGAATGTGCAGGAACGGACGGAGTACAGAAGATGCTGGAGCACTGGCTGCTTTGTAAAGAATGGAGGGGCATATCAGCAACAACCGGCGATAATTATCGCTAAGCGCACTTAGCACTAGGATAATTATCGCTAACATGGATTTTTATCGCTGAGATAGCGTGCTATTAGCAACGCTTATCTCCAAAGCGATCAAAATCCTAGCGCTAACTGCCTAACGTGAGATTATCGCTGGAAACCCAGCGATAATCTCACGAAATGTGGCGATAGCTTGTTGATAGGGCCTCACAAACTTAGCCATGATATCCACCTTCCATAGGATATCATAGCTAAGTCAGTCCTGAAGCAGGCGTAAGGAAAGTAGCAATAACAGGGGTTATCGCTACTTTTCCTGCCTCTATGCTTCATAGCGTGGGGCTTGATGATAGGAGAAATGTCGCTTAGCGACATTTCTCCTGTCATGTTAGGTCAGGAACGCCCACTTTGCATCTCATTAGAGATGCAAAGCTGGGCGTTAAGATTTTGTGCACTAAAGCAAGGTTTCACACGTTAGCGTGACCTTGCTAATTAGGCGATAAAATTATCGCCACTTTTCGGCCGAAAACGTCTGCAAAAGCGGCGATAATTTTTTATCACCGCCTTGTAAATATGCCCCGGAATTGTGTGGCCAAATGAAAAGAACGCTAAGAATGCAGCAGGGGGATATTTTAGAGTTAGAATTAAGATCAAAGGGAGAGTTAGTTTTAAGCAAAATCATGGTAGATGTTGAGGTCTGCAGAGCACAGGACATAATACACTCTGTAAGCGCACCTGGACATATAGCAGTAAAGGACATGGACCCCCACTTTATCATATTGATTATATTCAGGGCTACTGGAATTTTGCGGCAGGTGAGGGCCAAATTATGCAGCAGTGTTGAGGATATTATGCAGCAAGAAAAGACAAATTATACAGCATAATGAGGCGCATTTTATAATAGTATTACTTCATTATTTTAAACTTTTTACACTTGTTAACACTGTCTGGGCATTGGGTGCACCTCATTAGTATCGGTTTAACACCCAAATATAGCAATAAGCAACAGAAAGATGACCAGTCAACCTTTGCAAAAGGCCTTCCACTGCGCTGAAACATGTGTTGCTGCACTTTTAGTAATTTTTGAACCGTTTGAGCTAGAAACAGCATTCTATTTGTTAAAATCTGTATATTATGCAGCAGATGATGGATTAAGTGGCAAATGAGGTAAATCTTTTGTTATGCGAAAATCGCACCGGCTGCACAATAGCATAATTCCAGTGGCCCTGATTATATTTAAGGCCACAGAATTATGTGGCAATTCAGGACAGAATTATACTGCAGAGTCGATCAAGTTATACTAAAAGAACAGATTTGATGAAGTGACTCCAAGACTAGCAAGACGTAAGTGAAGCTGCATGGGTATCCGGTTACAAGTGTGTATGTACCCATTTGCCTGAACATAACTGCTTAGAAGTGGTGCTTTTTTTAACTTGATGATGTATAAAAAGGTGTGGACTGACGGATCTCCTACGTCACACAGCTACTATAGAAAAGCCACGAACAGGAACTAGGCCAGCATTGGCAAAGCCAATAGGTCTCAGCAATGCCCGAGCTATTTGGGTTGTCAATGTTAATGTCTTATCCATGTTGTCTAGCAGCACATCTGCTATTCAGCATGACTGAAAGTCACTGAAAGCCCAGAATCACAGGATCGTGAGCCGATGGCGAGTCTCTTCGCCCAAATGTTGAGTTTATTGTCCTGCTTCTCTTAACATAAAAATGCGTTATGACGTGCCCTGCGATGGCCGCATCATAGCACTTTTTTCAGTGACTTTCAGCCATGCTAAACAGCAGATGTGCTGCTAGACAATGTGGCTAAAAGACAGACTAGGTCGAGACTAAGGGCAGCGAGTATGTGCTGCCTGCTCTCCAAGGTATGCTGTATTAGGGTATGCCTGGAAGCCCCTCCCACTCTCCGCCCATATTTATCATTGGCATGTGTCATTGTCCTTCATAAATGACGGCTTCTAATTAGTTTGTAGGCTTGTTAGTCCCTCCTTGGTACCGCCTTGTCTGCATTGGTTAGCGCCCATAATGACTGGACCGTTTACTTGGCTAATTACAGGGTCGGCTTTATATGTGGGTGAGCACTACTTTGTTTATTGACTATAGGGACAAACAATGGTGGCTGCTTTTTTGTTTGTATTTGCAGCCGCCCACCTCTTTTTGTATACAGCACTATGCAAATCTAACTTTTAAAGCGACTGCCCACTCCCCCACAGCACTCACTGAACAATTGGCAAGCTTTTTAAAATTATTACTACATTTTAGAAGAACGCGGTGTCCGCTTCATGGACAATGGGTGTTCTTTTACCTTTTGATTTTTTAAAAAACTATTTGCATGCTCAGCGTGCCGCCCGCTTTAGGGACACTGCACTCAGTTTAATTGTTTTTTTCCAAACTATAATGTTAAGTGCGGCGCCCGCTTAAGGGAAATTGTGCTCTATTTCTTTCTTTCTTTTTTGTTGAAACGTCAAAGTTGAGCGCGGCGTCCGCTTCAGGGACAACACGGTCTGTTTTATGTGTGGTTTTTTTAAACTTTATTGGTGAGCGCGGTGCCCATCTACAATACAATGGGTCTTGCTTTTGCTAGAGTTTTACCTATTTTAATTCTAAATGACAATGCCTTTTAATATTATAAAATGTATTGCCATTTGCAATGCCAATAGGTCAAAATTTCCCTATTGCGAGACCTATTGCATTGTAAATGCTTGTACTTTACTGGCTCGGGCCTCCAAATCCGTGTTCTCAGTGGGGAAAGAGAAGCAGAATTTCTGACACCATGCGGGGTCTTAAAATAAGCCATGTGTATACAACCCACCTTTCTAAAAGGAGTTGGGCAATTGGGGATGGCAGTGAGAAAGAGCCAATGCCCAATCTTGCACTCCCAGAATAGGCAGAAAAAACAACGTTCGGATGAAAGTTTTAAAGTATAATGCCCATTTTCTATTGGCCTTCATGTCCTCACTGTGAGGGCCAAGGCTCATGTTTGGGTGGGAAGGGTAATGTTTGGGTGGGTCTGGCTGACCCGTCCCTCCTCTAGAACCGGGCTTGCCGTGTTACATGCACTCTATCACCCTTCACTCGCACTTACCTCTCATCTGTTCCCAGGTGGCTCTCTAAGACCCGCACACGCCTCGAGCCCCTCACCATGTTCGGGGTCCGCAGATTGAAGTGGTGCACGCGCTGTGTAGCAGCAAACCATTCCTCATTGTGAGAGTCTCAGAATACATGGTGCCCGCAGGGCCCCTCCCCCATCGGCAGGTAGGGACCAATCACAATCAGGAAACGGGGTGACTGACAGACAGTTTTTCCAACGCTTCTAATAAAAAAAAATATTTGCAATGCAACAGGTCTCGCATTTATGCAAGTTTGGGCTATTGGCATTTTAAGTGACAATGCCTCATTTATGTCTTGGTTTTTGAAACATAAATAAAACGTAGTCATTTACAATGCCAATAGCATAAACTCACGTAAATGCGAGACCTATTGCATTGCAAATGCTTGTTTAGTTTGCAATGAATCAGAGAGGAGTTTGAGAATGTCAACAAACTCACAAAGTTTTGGTTATTTATAAACTGTCAGAGAAACCAAGCCTTGAAACTCCCAGGTTCCATTCCTTGCATAGGATTTTCCACTCTGCAATCATGGTCATACCCTAACAGATATGCTTTTTTGTATAGCTGTGAGGTATAAATTGACCTATTTTTAGACATAAACATAGGTTTAACCCAGATGTTAAGAAGAACACTATTATGAATGAAAAAGTCAATATTAGTCAGAAGATCAATTGAAGCTATTTGAGAAGGCATCAAATTAAAATTGTGTCTTTACTATGCATGGGCAAAATGTGCATAATTGTTTTCTAGAATTTAGAAAAACTATGCAAATTTAAGTGAAATTATGCAAAATTATGCAAAATGCTGATTTATTTTTAGCATGAAATATTCCTTGTTGATGCCAGAAGTAATTTCCCGCAAAAAAGCACAAAATTGCCTGTGGGGCGTTCTGTTTGTTCACTTTGTTCCTGTGCTCCTGTGAAAGGATATCTATCTGAACACAACCTCATTTACACAACATGGTGTAATAGTGTAATCTTGGACATGTCACATAGCAAGCGTAACACAAAATGCTAAAAATTGCAGTTTTCAAAGTTATATCCTGGCCTTGTCTTATCATCTATGCAAAGGTTTTCTCCATAGCAGCCAGATGAGTTGAATCATACAAGCAAGTATTCTCCCTTAGCTTATGTCTGATTTTCAACACTTGTAGTAGCAATTCTACACTTGGCCATATACACGGCTAAAGCTCTAAAAGCAACCGCAAGCTGGTAAAGCTAAAGAATGGGATCCCTTAATTTAATTAACTTGAACAAATACTCCAGCATACATTCTTTCAGAAGTCACCTGCCCAGCCACAAGTGCACATTGTGTGACAAATAGAAAAAGAATCCTTATTAGAACATTGGAATGTTGGGAGCTCCATTGAAAACAGTGTAGTGCTCTGGGTTTCTATTGGCCGGTAGAACCCTTGAGCTCCAACATTCCAATGTTGTCTTTCACAGCTGTTGCTGTGAACGAAGGCTTCACGGAGACTGAAGGGGATTTAAATCCGCTCAGGCTCCTTGAGGCCTTTGTTTTATTTGTTAGAACATTCTGCCCTCTAGTGGTGGAATATTCTAATAGCCTTATAGCCCTCCATAGCTGGGCTATACCGGCATTAAAGTCCAGCTCCCTTGTTAAAGGCTCTCACCTTTGGCTCAGGATTTAACATAGGAGCAGGCCCTAAATGGCCAGTATAGCCCGCTACAGCAGACTATAAGGCTATATAACATTCTCAACAAATAACAGAAGAAGCTGTTAATGAGGGAAAGGCACAGATATCCAGGAATGATTGTGGGGGGGGGTGAGGGGGGGTGGCTCCCAGGGCATTCAGAGTAACTGGACCTACATTTTTGAAATGGGGGCCTTTTCCTCTGCTGTCTTGGGGTCCCCATATTGCAGACCCTCAAACTAAGGAACAAGTGCCCCATTTAGTACTTGATTCTCAATGTAGCAACAATCTTAACATGTTTATAAGCAATTGTGTGGAATGCAATTAAAAATGTTAGCTTTTCTACAGGGTATTCACAATTCATTCAATAATGAGAAAATGGAAATTTCACTGTGCCAAAGCATTTTATTACAATATGAACATAGTTACCCTTTCAATGTTGAAAACCATACCTGTCATAATTGTTTTATTACACTTTCAACATAAAACACAACATAGCTGCAAACAGCTAACATATAATCCCAGCTAACATATAATCCCAGAGTAAACCACAAGTCAGAGCCACTTGAAACCAGGCCAACTCTCTATTTGGGTCACTAATAAAATACCAAAGACCAAGAGTGTAATTTTCCTAAAATGAGGTGGCACTCTTCTGGTGGGGCCAGTGCTTCTACACAATGTAATATACACAATTAGCACCACACAAAGTGATGTCCTTGCTCCTTCCGGGGCACCATAGAAAAATGAGAAGAATATATAACTTAGTGCCCCAATGCACCATGGGGCACTCCTTTATCAATTGCCTTTCTTTGGGAAAAGTCGTTGGTGTGGTTGTCACCTTTCAAAACATTATCTTTTTCATTTTGGTTCCTAATGATACACCCCTGGCCTTATGTGGCACTTCAACAATATACTTGGGATCGCATGAGAGTCCTAATCCTATACTGTCCAGTCTAGCTCCACACCTGCTCTTCTCAGTGCTAGTGTAGGAGCTCGGCTCTCTTTTCATTTGCAGCTTACCTCAGCACTCCCATAATTAGAAATTACCACAGGTAGGTAGTGAGGCAAGAGGCAGCCTGACAGTGACCGTCTGTCTGGGCCCCCTTCTCATGAGGGCCAAATCAGGTAGACCCTGTGGATTTGGCTGGTCCTCCTACTCTAGTGGAGAGACTCTGTAAAAACAGCACCATAGAACTCAAGGTCCCTCACTGTGATCCAGTTAGCCACTAGCTGTCAGGAGTTGAAATAGAAATTTGAAATTATGGTGGGTGTCTGAGAGAAAATGGATAATTAGTTAGTGTGGATAGTAATCCACCACAAGTAGTAATGTCACCATTCTTGTTTGATCCAGTAAATGTTTTTTTTTTTTTAAACGGAGCTCAACCCCTGATAGCTATGACATCAAGCAGGCAGGCTTAATTTAAGAAAATGTGTAAAGCATTTCTAAGTACCAATGTGGTTATCGACGAAGGCAGAAACACACCAAGCTGGAGAAGCACACAATTCATGCCAAAAATGGCCTCAATGTTGATTTGAGGTTGGTTGATACCAGTTCTTTTGAAGTTGTCAGCGGTCCATTTTTGATGCCTCTCTGGAGATCAGGATTTCCTTCAGTGCAGCAAGGCTGTAGGCTAGAGCCAGTGAAGGGTTTGAGAGTGGCAGATGCCCCTTTGATGTAAATCCTGTTGAAAAACAAAGTCTCCACTTAAAGGCTTAGATAGGAGGAGTACATTCTGACCGCAGCCGAATGTTCCAGGACCTGAGGAACAGCACCCGGGGGTCAGGACTCAATCAACAGAAGCCACCATCAGGGTTTAGGGCAGGTCAAGTGGAAAATGGCCAGTTAGGTTGTTCCAGGGTAGTTGGCTTCTTGCACCTTTTGTGCCCCTGTAGCATAATGGAAGGACAACCAATTGACCTCTTGAATCTACTTCTGGGTACAAGATGGAGCATGTCCAGCGCTTACGATTCTCCTAACAGGTGTGAGAAGCAGGTGCAGTCCATCTTCAAATCAAGTCAAAAAGCTTTATTTCGATAAAGATTGTATCATAAAAGCATTGACATACAAACATACAAGATACAGTATATCGAAGGGGAAACATTGAATTTAGGATATAAAGAATTATAGATAAAAACAGAAGTGTAGGCTGGTCAACTAGTCTTCTTAACAACAACGTGCAGAATATAACAGTTTTAAGAATGTGCATTAAAAATCAATTTGGAGTATATTCATTAAAAATTAATAAGAAAAAATATTACATTTCAATGATAAAAATACAGTTTCCCTAAAACTTTTGTGCAATGAGAACATATTAAAAAAAAATAATAATAAAATAAGAAAGAATTCATATTGGTAGACGTAAAGATTTAGCCCTAATGTTCCAAGTCCACCCAAACAATTTTGCCACACCGCAAACCAGCACTGGGCTGGTGTCGGAACGTAATATTGTAAGTGCAACCCGGTAGTTCGACGTGCCCAGCAATCGACATACAGGTCCCAACCATCGACTTCTTGGATTTTTGTAGGCTGGGCATTCGAACATAATGTGCGCCGTGTTTTCCACCAACCCACTGCAGCTCAAGCAAGTTGATGAAGTTTGGTAGGGTGGCTTCCATTTGCTAGTGCGCTCGCGAGTTGGTAGTGTATCGAGTCTAAATTGGATGTACAGCGATCTGTCGCTAGGGTTCTGTACAACATCCAAATACGGCTCAAGGCTGACGGCCTGTTTGTGTATATAGAAAGCTTCGGTCAGGGTACCCAGATTAGGATTACTGGACTCCTGAGTATCTATCCAAGTCCAATAGGCTCTCTTCAGGTCTGCCTTACCCAAGGGTGCACCTTGCTCCCAAACATATCTGAGGCCTAGCAGCAGAAAAGACTTCTTAATACAACAAAGCCAACTGATTCTGTGGGACCCCGGGGAGTTCATTACTTCTCTTAGGCCCTCAGTATATTTCGCTAGTTCTGTGGTATGCCATAATCGAGCCCAGAAGAGCAGGGGGCGTAATCTTGCCATGTCCTTAATCGTGGATCTGCCCAGATCTCTAAAGAGAGGTTTGAGTGGGGTTCCCCTTGGGAGTGAGACCAATTCTCTCATGAATTTATTTTCAAACCTAGAAATTTCTTCGAGATTTTCGAAGCCCCAGAGTTCGGCACCATACAGTGCCGAACTAACAGCTTTAGCCTGATAAATCACTAAAGCGGGTGCAATTGGTCTGCTGTGCGAGATACGATGTTCTTTAGTAATTGTTCCCGCGGCCCGTTTGTGATTTAGCAGCATCTTGTCAATATGGGGTCTCCAACTTAATCTGTCGGAAATTCTTATACCGAGATAGTCAAATGTTTTAACAAGCTCCAAAGGAGCACCATCAAGCTTGAGGGTGACTTTAGATGGTTTTCGTAAATTAAATGAGAGAAGCTTGGTCATTAGAGTGTTAATACTCAAATCTCTCAGATTACAAAACAAATGAAATCTGTCCAGGAGCTTTTGCAGCCCTGCCGGGGTTTTGGAAATTAGCAGGGTATCGTCAGCAAATAATAATGTGGGAACTCTATCGCCAGCCAGTGCCGGGGCGTCGGCAGGAATATCTTGTAAAAACTTCACCACCCCATTTACAAATAGAGAAAAGAGGGTGGGGGCCAATACACAGCCCTGTCGAACTCCCCTATTTACAGGGATCTTTGCAGTCTTCTGAGCCTGGGTACCCCACCTCACCTGAGCGTAGTTGCCCTCGTGCAGTCAGTCCATCTTCTGTCTTCCACAGGTCCAGTAGTGTTCTGAAGAAGGTATCCAGGGGTGCCACATTTATGCCTAGTGTCAACCTGTGAGTGGAGGCAAATCCTTTGTCCGTTCCCTAAACCAATTCCAGGCAGCTCTCCCCTGGATTTTGAGGCAGTCTGACTTGATGGGCAAAAGGGAGGCAGTCCCAGGTGTGAGCTACATCCACCAGTGAGAGGGTAAGCATCATTTGAAGCTCACAAAAGGGATAGGCACTGTCCACATGCCAAAATGCTTAAGAAAGAAAGACACCTCCCCACACCCCAAAGCCCTTTGGCCACTCTCTAGGAGCAATTCACATCTCACTCCAGAGGATACACCATCGGTTAGTTAACAACCGAACCCTGGCAGGAAAGCTTATTCATTTTGGGCACTTTCTAAAAGTGTCTGTTCTTTCATAGTAATATAGAATTGGACTATTCCATTATATTTGATTATTGATTAACATTAAAATGATTAATTGAACCATAATACTAGCAACTCCCAAAATAAATTTTGAACTTATTAAATATAGTAGTGTAAATCAGTGTAGCCATAGTAAAAACGACTTTGGAGGTTTTTCATTGTCAGGGCATGTAAAATATTAAACATACATGTCCTACTTTTAAATATTATTAATTCTACCTGATGGGCATTTTAGGCCTGCTTAAGGGGTGACCTATAAATACCAAAAATCAAGATATAGGCATGACACAAGGTTTATTTTGACACGTCGAAATGGCAGTTTTAAAAGTTTAAGTACCAGGCTGCAGAAGCAGGCCTGGAGATATGTTTGACTGTGTAACTTTAGTGGTGACACAATAGGTTCTGCAGTCCACTAGTGACAGTTAACTTAAAAGCCCTTGGTACATGGGTACACTGTACTAGTAACTTATAAGTAAGTTAAGCATACAATCAGTGATTTTGCTGATGAGACATGTTTTAGGGGTCAGAGCACCTGCACTGTGGCCTGGGTAGCAGATTCCCAATGTACAGAGTCAAAGAACAGCAGCATAAGACCAAGAAATGGGGGTGAACATACAAAAGGAGGCCCTTGTTTACACTTGAACCTAAGGCCACTACTTCTACATGCTCTATGCTACACCCAATCAGTTGTGTTGGTGAACGATACCTTAGGTTCATTTGAATGAATCAGACAAAGTTGCTAATTTAAAGTACGTGATATTTGGGTGAGTATTTTTAGTGATAGAAATTGAGACCCTAAATTTAAGAAGAATTGCACAAAAGGCTTAGGAGTAGTATGCTTCTGGTTGGGTTGCTCACCCTTGTGTGAATTTGTCATGGTTGTGGAGTAATCACTTGCATGGTGAAACACGACTTCCATGTTACAGTGTTTCCATTAAAGGTGCACAATATGTTCCCCTAATTTATATGCAATGCATTGATTTACACCTTGCAGAAATGCTATTTTTGGGCTTCTAGGGCAACTCCACTCTCAAGTACTTGGAAGTCACTGATTGAGAATAAGGAATGTTCAAAGAGTGTTGTGGGAAGTGGTGCTCATACAATATAAAGTGATGTGCCATCAGAATTGAGGCATGTAGACCGGAAGATATCTGCTCCGTTGCTCTTACGAAAACCACCATGATTAGATTGCTGAGCTCCTTTGTTGAGTTTCGCTATCTCCACACACATTCTGCAATTCAGATGCTATGAAAGTGAAACCTCCCACCAGGAAGCTGGGAACCTCTGGTGTGAGTTTTTATCCCTTTCACTCCATCCCAGTGACTGACACGTAATCACTTCTGCAACGTCAGCACACCCCTAAAAACATAATTGGTTCTGTCAGTTTAGTTAAGGAATTGAGACACCTTCAGTAAGAGGTTGCTTAACAATCTTCTCTTAAATAAATTAATTATATTATATAAAAAAGTTCAAACACACATGAGCCACAGGAGTTGTTCTAAGTATCAAGTATATATTTATTTGCAACAGTTCACATCACTTCATAAACAATATAACTCAAGCAAGGTGCTCTGCATTCGATCAATGAAAATGTGCTCAGGCAACACGTGTATGCGCTTGAAAAAAATAGGACAAAACTTCTCAATTAATCAATTTTAGATGGTTTAGGCCTGTTTACAGAGTCCCAGAAATACATTTCAGTTTAACAGGAAAATAGATCCATTAATTTCTTTCCAACATAGGGCCTCATTACGATGTTGGTCGGAAAGCATTCTGACCGAGTGCTTGCCAGAATTGTTTCCGACCGACTCGGGGTCAGGGATTCCGAATGTCAGATTACGATGTTTCCAAACACCATTAAGTCGGACTCCCATTTACTTCAATGGGAGCTGTGTTTCGACTGACAACCCAGGCTCTCATTGAAGAATGGGGTGGTTTCAGAAAACTGTGTACCCTGTCGCAGGCACTCCATGGTGCCTGCCATACCATGCATGACTGGAAAGAGGGGTCCCATGGGTAACCCTAAGGGCCACAACCGAAGGCGTCTGCATGAAGGGGGGCCTGCTATGGTGCCCCGAAGTCAGTTTCTGACAGACTTTTTGTGTCTGACAGACCAATTCGGAAAGGTTGTCCAAATCTGACATCGTAATATGTCAGTCGGAAACGCAGTCCACCTGTATGATTCGACTCCGACCAACTCGGAGTCTCCGAATTCCGGTCGAAACTGAGTCGGCAAGACCGAACGGTTATGTTCTATCATATTTGGTTAGTCGGAAATGTCTCCATGTTGGTCAGAAACATGGGTTCCTTCACGCTTGAGGAAAATCCGAATGCCGTTCGGACCCTTTAGAACTGATCTCGTAATGAGGCCCATAATTGTGTGGTACAAGCTAGTTCTTATATTCCATCGACCTTTCAACCCGAAAAAGTTATGTGTGATATTAAATCATTCATTCAGCCCTTCCACAGAACAGCTTAAAGGAGCTGTAAGAAAATACACTAAAGTGAATGTACCTTGTCAAAAATTCCTTCCACAGGCTCCCTATCATGGTCCTTCTTGTTAAGTAAGACACAGTCAGTCTTTCCTTGGGCATTATTCTGCTTGATAATCTGCAAAACAATAAGGAGATTGTCATATAAAAATGTCTTTTGATTTTGAACTTTTATCAACTTTTTTCAAAGTTGCATTCAATCAGGTCAGGGGTGGTCTGCCTTGATGTATCTCCCAGTCTCTGTGTCTAGACCTCCAATGTAAGGATGAAAGACAAGAGGCAAACTCAAAGTGTCATGAAGGACAAAATATGTGTCATATCAATTCCTGGGTCCACACAATCACACAGTGTGAGAGTTCGGTCCCAGCTGCAATCTATGTGTGATCTTTCTCTTTGTAACATGCCAGGTGGATTCTATACAACTTGTATGATCAATGTAACAGTGCTAGGGGTAATTGATCATTAGGCTGATATTACCAACAAGAGATAGAAAAAAAAGCTGTACCTGTTTTTTTATTTTTTAATGAAGTGAGCCACACCAGAATGGAAAGAATGCACAACTCTAAATGATAGTGAATAAACATTAATCTCATAAAAGCAAAACTAAATATACATATAAGAGATCACACTGATATTCCATGTAAGAATGCCTATAATATGAAAGATATTTTGAAGAAAACCTTCATTTAGGCAATTAACGGAAAATGTCACTGGCTCTTAGAAAGACTACTTGTGTTCTGCACAAGTACACTGTATTTTATTTGGGAATGTAAGTTATAATACTACACATGTTGTATTCCTGCTCAGAGGAACTGATGACCTTCATTCTAAAGATCAGCGCAAACAGAAAATGAACAAATGAGCAAAAAGGTATTACAATGTAAATTCAATCATGAACGACAATGTGACTTATCTGTTGCTGAACATTTTAAAGTCAAATCTAATAGCTAACCAGTACATTCTTGCCATTTACCATATTAAAGATACCATGAGTGACAGAGGTGGGATTGGCATGTCACAAAAATCAGGATCCAACTTGTGCTTATCTTATAATGTTGAAAACTAACAAAACATGAAGGAAATGTGTTTCTTTTTTTATAAACAATTATTTGTGGCGTCATTGCATAGTAATCTGTATTGCTAGAGCGAACTATAGTTTAAATCTTCTGAAAGAACCAAGGTAATCTCTTTTTTCAGATTAAATCTGTGCTCTGTAAAGTTATATTTCATAATAAATAATTGAGAGCCGAAATCAGTGCCTCTATTGTTTGAATACGTGTATGAGGTCATGTGTTTCTGTTTTTCTCACAAAAAAATTGTGTTTATCCCTCTCCACTTATTTATAGTTACACAATATATTGTATTTTCATCGGGGATATCAATTTGTGCATGCTTGGTGAAGTGGCAGTGTACCACTTTAACTGTATAAGAAACGGATTCATAGACTTTTGTTAACGTTTCTATTTAAATTGTTTTTTTTAAAACTTCAACAACTGAGTGCTTAATGGCACACTGAAATCATTGGCTTGTATGAACTGACTGTTAAGGCAAGCTTGCTTTCCGGCGGATTTTGCAGGTGGATGCTAAAAACAAAAAGTGATGTAAAATTTAGTTCCGAGGTATGGTGGGTTTGAGTTTCCTATGTTGAGATTACAGTCTTCAATTTAAACCTTCAACTAAAGACGCCCAGCATCTGGAATGCTCTACCCCCAGAAACTAGACTTATTCCCTCTACTGCATCTTTCAATAAAGAAGTGAAGTCTCTTTTCATGGCTAAATGCACCTGAGCCTGGATTACTGATAATATACGATTAAAAGGATCTTCGATCTGGAACTTTAGAATGCCTACTGCCCACCCAGATATCCCAGATAGATCAACCACATATTGCGTTTTGTTCTGGGACAATTTTGTTATGTACCAAATATCTATGTACCTACGTGATTATGTCTATACTATCATTGACCTGCATTGAACCTCATGCTATTTTCATGCTATTTACATGTACTAGGTAAATAAGACACTTCCTTGTAAAGCGTTCTGATACCCGCAAGGGTTGTTCGCGCTGTATAAAACTCTCAAAATGAAAAATAAAAAAAACATAGACAATCCTACAAAGTCTCCCTCTATGTCAAATGCCAGTCCTCCATAAGATGTTTGGACCAACCAGCTTCTGTTTTACTCACTGTCCCTCACATTATGGTAATGAAAAATAATTATAAAAATAAACCCAAATATCTGTGCTGCGAGGAGCCTGCAGAAGACTGCCGAATTTTCAAACAGAATCAAAGAAGGATGAAGAGTGGCTGTGGAGACAAGTGGTCTGGCACCTTCTCAATGAACAGATAAGCAGGTTTGGGAACCCTCCATAAACCAACTGGAAGCTGAACCAGCCATCAGGCGGATGGTTGCAGAATGAGAGGAACACAGGGCAGAGAGAAGAATACCAGCAGCATATCTTTCCCTTCTTCACTTACCATCAAAGTTAAACCAGAGACCAGTTCTCAAGTCATCTGTACTGCCCACCCTTCTAAGGAACCTAACAAATCCCTAATGCCTCATGATACAGATGTCAAGCGCTCGCTATATATAATCCTAGTTATCATAATTAAGAGTTAGAATGATGTACTCAGTAGCTATCAGAGTTCTGGCAACATATTGTGACCTTTTTGCACACAAGTGGCAACGTTTATATAATACAATAGTATACAAAATTATGTAATGCAGCGCACGCAACGAGATTTGTTTTATTTATTTATATGTCTACTTACCTCTAATCGGCCGTAATCCGTAGTTTACTCCCACCCACCCTGCGCCTCCCCGCCCCACGTCAGTGCCCGGCAGAACTCCCACCACTGGTCGCAACTGCTCCCTTGACATTATGCTGTGACACAGAATGGTAATGTGTAAATAAAATGTGTTGCATGTTCTAACGCAAATTCCAAGTCTGGCAAAGAAAAATTTGTGTACAATGCTATAGCTCTCCAGTCTTACGAACAGAAGAAGACAGGCGATTTCCCTGCCCCTCGAGCTTTGGTATGGATCTAGTTAATGGCTTTGATCAATGCAAGTTACTGAGAGAAGACCAGATGGAGGTTTCAATAACACAATCTAGTAACCATGGCAGTCCCTCCAGCCTCACTCGGACATCAGGTCTGCCTCTGCCAGCGTGCAGAAGAGGCAATGCAGGATGGAGGTGTGGGCTTGCACTTGCAAGTGGGTATCCCTTTGCCATTGAAGTAAGTTCTTTGTTCTTTGTTCGGGGTTATTTATAGAGGGAGCTCTACACTTGAAACGGTATGCTGTAGAGACTTCAAGCTTTCAGTTTAATCAACTTCTTCGCCCTGTACACTTGGGGGATGATATAAAGGAAAATACACCCAGAAGCAGCTTGAAACTCAGAATCTTCCAAATGGACACAGTAACTAATGCAGGAGCATAATTAATGGATCATTCATGGTTGAAAATATGGAAGTTGCAGTCTTACTTACCAATCGTGTCTGATTCTTATCTACTTTTGTGACATTTTTAAGTTAATAACCATTTTATTCATTTAAATTAATACATCTAGTGCACCTGATGTCAGTTCATTAAATTCAAATGTAAATCTTGGCACTGAAGGCCCCATTTACAATAGTTTTACGCATGGCTGCTGAGAAAGCCGTCCTGCTGTGCTGCCATGCGTCAAAATAAAAATAGTAGGAATGTGACGTATCTACAAGATAAGGTGCATTCCTGTCCTTTTCCCCTGCGCTGGTGCACAATAGGCTGCCATGTGCCAATGCAGGCACACTTGCGCCATGGTGCAAGAATGCCTGCATTATAGGGATGATTGTTTTTGCGTAGGAAAGGACACCTCGTGCAGCACACAAAGAAAAAGGAAAAAAGAAGGGGAAATAAAGGTATTTCTCCTCGTTGCACCTCCCCTGGAGAAGTATAGGAATCTGACCCATACCCAGATTTACAACACCTTGTAAATCTGGGAAAGCGTAAGGTTCCATGGATGTTGCATCAGAACAGCAACAACCATGAAACACGCAGAGTGATGCTGAAAGGTGGCCATATTTACAAGGCCATAAAAAGTCACATAAGGCCACACATGGTGGCTTTACGTCGCCGTGTAAATATGGGCAGACACTCTGCGCAATGAGCTTGTAAAAAAGTCCCTGAATCCATTGTACTATCTGTTCTCTATTTCATGACTCTAAATGGCAGACCCTTTTTGTTGAGGTAAACGTGGCTATTGATACCATTGTCCCAACTGTTTTTTATTCATGGTATTATATAATCAGTCCACGGTCTCTGCTGAAACTTCCAAAAGTGTAGGTGACATAATGGGGCCCTTTAGCTGTCCTGACATACCTCTTTTAGATCCTAATCATCCGAATAATACATTACTGCCCCTCACTAGTCCATTCTTAACAATACTCATTTCCTTTTGAACACCTCCCACCCATCCGGCTTCATCCATGTTGCTTCATGGAATGTGGCCAGTCTTAGGAGCAAGAAATCATCCCTTGACTGGCATAGCATCGCTACAACAGCCCAAGTAATAGGCTTACAAGAAACCTGGGCCCTGAATGATATTGATATTGAATGATTTTACTCAGTTGTTACTGCAGCTACACTTTCCAGTTCAGACAGAGCAAAAGGAGGCCTAGTTCTACTACTGTCAGCTTTGTTTCTAGTAGACATTAATGAGACCTTTACAGCGTCTCCTCGTTACCAACTTGTTTGTCTATCGGCTAGGAAAGGCCACTATTTGTTAATTATTAATTTCTATAACAACATTTTTGATTCCACACGCAGCAAGGTGTTGTCAAACTTGGAGCAAAACCTATCCAAATTTGTCCCTACAAAGGTGACCCATTACATACTCTTTTGGATTGACGTTAAGGATGTGTGTGGCATCTCTGTTGTTTATGGGGAAAACCATTTGATTTTTTTACATATAGATATGGTAAAGGGAAGGTCCCGGTTGGTCCTTTTCTTACCAGGGACCTTCCCTATGGAACTTTCTTCCTATCTCTTTACGGGAGGAAACCGTCTATGGTAGATTCCGCATAAGTTTGAAGACTTGGCTGTTTAATCTGTAATTTCCTTTTTTGTTTTTCCCTTTACTACATGGCTGGGGCCGGGAAACCCGTCGGGTTAGCTGTGCGCCCTATAAATTTAAATAATAATACTGCAGTGAATAGTATGCTGCTTAGGCTTAGTCTAACCCTTTTGGTTCCAGGGGTTACTTCTCATGGTCAACACTATATGTTTAAAGGTATGGGAGCCAAGTCTAACATAGACCATATCCTGATATCTTCACACTGTATCCCCAACTTTGTTAACATCCTGATTACTCCTATTTGGCTAGTGACCATATTCCCTATGTCCTTACACTACGTTTCATAGATAGCAAACAAATTGCTTCTACCACTGTAGATAATGTAAGTATATCAGGCTCACATGGGCCATGCCTGAAATGAATGGGTATCATACCTTTCCAGTTAGTTAAGAGACCATTTAACACTAACAAAGTTTGAGATCTGTTTAGCTGAGCCAGAAAACTATGTGGCTATCCTCACAGTTTTTGAAAATATACTTCTTCTGTTAACGCCCTACTCGAGGATCTAGGGCATGTTCTTCTGGCCAAGTTCCTCAAGTCCGTTTAATGTTGTCACTGTCTCAGTCACAGCATAACCCAAAATACACATATAAAAGGTGCTCGCTTTGAAGGAAGTCACACAAAGTCCTTCTTTTCCTAAAAAACACCGCCGCTCTCAGCTGTTGAAGTGCACAATCAGACCTTGACGAAAACGCTGATCAAATACATTTCCAGATGCTGCAGGCAAAAAATTCCACCACCAGGCAGATCGGCAATTCACTGAGGATGCAGACAAAACCTGCAGTCAGGCCACGACACTTCCAGGCAGATTGGGGCTCAAATAAAGCAGGAGAACACCGCAATGTGTACGCACCTTTTGCGCCTATGAGAAACTTGTTGCTGGAGAGACTGTTCACTATAGAAGTCTTCCAGGTGACAGCAGGCTCCTCGGTACTTTGAAGGCAAATGCCCAGGCTGCAGGCTGTCCGGATGGTACAGGACACTGGTGGGGCTGTCCAGGGCGTTTCTTTGAAATTCAATGGATGTTTTGAAAGTCCTTAATGTCCTTTAGTTCCTTGTCCTTTAGTTCCTTACTTGTCCTTACTCCTTACTCCACACTCTATGCATAGGTTCAAGATCGTCGCCAAATTGTGGTAAAGGAAGATGCTGAGTCCATCTGTATAGTTAAGTAAGCCTTTATTGTAGATTGGTTCTAGGATAAGTGAGTAAGAGAAGGTAAAAGGTACAGATGCAGCCCCACCAGGAGCAGGCTCCTAGCAGCTCAGCCTGAGATGACCAACTGACAATTTAAGCACAGAGAGGCACTCAGGCATTCCATGATGTCATGGTACATTCCAACAGAGCAGTACAATGGGGAAAAGTACAGAAGTAGTTTACTACAGTAAGCAAGTCAAGTTAAGTTGGTTTGATCAAGCCTATTGTAGAGCATACCAATAGCTATGCCTCACTCAAGCATCTCCCAGAGATCGTCCTTTGATAGGAGTAATAGGAAACAATATAAGGAGGCGCTGTCAGCTAGGCAAAGGAGCTATAGGAGGAGGCTTGATCTAAGCCGGATAAAGCTGCTGCTACCAATAACTGAATTCTGTTTTAGAAGATGTTAAACTATCCTTTTTGAGAAACAACACAGCCCCAGACCTTGATTCACATGTACCGATGCATGCATAATATCTATGGTTCTCCATCTATACTAGATGGAGCACTTAAGGATCTGCCCCATTTTGGCCATTCGAACCTCGATTGTAAGAATGTATTGTTCACTTTAAACAAAGTTACCAGGGCAATTGCGAAGGGTGTAGCAGGAAAACGGCTGTATCGGATGGTATTCCAGTTGTCTGCTGTGATAAGGCTTTGTTGTTCGGTGACTGCTTGCTGCTCTATGGACTCGTGGGACGCTGAGGCACCCACGTTGTAGCTGCTGCATGGATCACTGAGCCCAGCGAAGCCCAGCCGTTGAGCCCTGCCGCAGAGTTCCAATCCGAGCGCTGACCAAAATCCTTCGCCCAGGTCCATCAAACCTGATCCTGCATGCCCACCTCCTGTTGCTGGCACTGGCCTTACACAGCATCGGTCAGAAGTGGTTATGGGTGGATAGACCCATCAGGCCACGCAGGAGTCCAGAGGGTAAGGGGCCCTCGCGGGAGTTGCAGAGATAAGGACAGGCATGAGGCATGGCTCGGCCCCCTCGAGCACGGACAGTGCAGTAAAGGTCAACTGAAGGGGCAATGAGAGGGTGGCACAATGGGATAAGGAATTAATTGTTCCCCATATACAGGAGCTCTCTTGTCTGGCACGGAGAACTCTGTAGCAACTCCTGCAGCACCGGTTTGGACTGGTCTGGCACTGTAGCCTTTAGGGCTATTGTGGCTAGGAGGGCTGTGTTGTTCCACGGAAGCGGCTGCAGTATGTCACAGTGTGCTTTGCTGATCTCGTCCCCCGCAGTCTGCGAGCATTGGGGGAACTTAGGGGAAATAAGAAACAGTGCAGGAAGAGACACGGAACTTCATGAAAAGAACTGGATCAGGCCCCAGTTTCCATCCATTGAAAGCAATAAGTTTGGTCTCTCAGCATTTGACATCCAACTATAAAGAACAACCATTTTTTAATAAAATACACACTCAGAGGCATAGTATTTGTGGGCACAATCAACAGAAACCTTACCAGTGTGGCTCAATTTCTGCGAACCAGGCTCCTCAAAAGGTGCTTTTGTCGCTCAAGCTGCTTAAATAAAGTCAATCAAGGCAACCAGGGCATATGAAATTAAGGCTCATGCAAAGTGATAACTACAGGTGCAAGCAGCCAGGGCACAATAAGATCAGGCAGAGTAAGGGAGCAAGCATCACCTATCCAGCAAAATGAAAAGAAACTGCCAAGAGACCCCACTATCATAAGCAAAAAATCCCATAATGGCATAGAATCCTTGGCTCCAATTCTGACTGAGCCAGTTGCACAGCAAAACGAGGCTTTACCATTAGTTGTGGGTCTTACCTCAGCAGCTATGCAAGGAAACTTTCAACCAAAATTTCTCTACTCCGGCAATGATGGGGTAGAAGGCTTTCCATTGATGCTACAACCAGAGGTCATCGATTTCTTGAAAAGCACTGTGGTTATTGTGGGGCCAACGAGTGCTACACCTGCGTCCATTGCTCCTTCTCCTTTAGAAAATACTGAGACACTAGGAACTGCGGTAACTTTGGGAAACAAGGGCCCCACTGACATTGCAGCAATTAGAGACAACTGGAAGAGCTATGAGGGAGTTGGGGCCAAGCAGGGCATGGAGGGCAAGGCAGGATTAGAGAGAGACTTTAGCCCAACCAATGGAGACCTGACTGAAGTTATCGAGGAAATACAGTCTCTGAGCATCAAGGGTCCTCCATGCTCCTGACAGCCATCTTCCTCTGGTTAACATTCTAATAAGCAGTGAATTTCAAAAGCCATAAAGCCATTAAAAGAGAGTGACCTATCCAATTACGCAAACAAGACCACTGACTCATTGTCAGTGAAATTGCTCTTGCAGCTCTACCATTAAGTGAGGCCTCCCCCGATCCCCTGAACTCTTGAGTGTTGGTGTTCGAGGCCCACCTATACCCGCAGGTTATAACTGTGCCTCATCCCTGGTGGTCCAGTGGACCTCTGTCTCCTTCTCTTGCTCTGCTTTTCCTCTCCAGCTCTGTTCTACTCATTTTTTCACCCTCATTTTTATCTCTCCCTTTTACTCTCCTTCTATCTCTTTCCTCCACTTTTCTTGCCCTTTTCTGTTTTATTCCATTTTTATTCCACTCTTTCCGACTTTTTTCGCCTTCATTTCTGCTCCTCTGCTGCCCCCGTGGCCCCTCCACCCCAGCACAACAAGCGCAACTGGCCCAAGCCAGTTCCCTTCCCTGCACCTGCCTCCCAGCTGTCCAGCCCTCCCCAACCCCTACTTAATGGCAGCCACTGCGGGGACAGGCGAGCAAGACCACTGACTCAATGTCAGTGATCTTGCTCTCCCACCCATGCAACTCCACCATTAAGTGATGCCTCCCCAGAGCCCCTGCACTATTGAGTGTTGGTGTTCGAGGCCCTCCTCCACCTGCAGGTTATACCTGCGCCTCATCCCTAGTGGTCCAGTGGACCTCTGTCTAATTCTCTCGCTCCGCTTTTCCTCTCCTGCTCCGTTTTACTAGCTTTTTCACCCTCATTTTTATCTCTCCCTTTTACTCTCCTTTTATCTCTTTCCTCCATGTTTCTTGCACTTTTCTGTTTTATTCCACTTTCATTCCACTCTTTCCCACTTTTTTCGCCTGTTTTTCTGCGCCGCTGCTGCCTCTGTGGCCCCTCCCCACTGTGGTCCCTCCCCACTTCACGACCAGCGCGACCGGCCCAAGCCAGTTTCCCTCTCTGCTCCCGCCTCCCAGCTATCCAGCCCTCCCCGACCCCTACTTAATGGTGGCCACTGTGCGGCCACGTGCAGTGACAGCGCACCAAAGGCAAGCCTGTCTGCGCCTGTCTGCGTCCAACCGCGACCAGCACCAGGAACCCTGGACCTCCGCACCGCCAATGCTACGACCCAGCAGTACTCCACGCACTCAACCCAGGCGCAACAATAACTGCAAGGTAGCATCACCAGCTGACACCCACGGACCCTTGAGCTGTCACCGCTGCCGGCACACCTACAGCACTGTCAGGAACATGGACCCAGCACAACCCGCATGCAAGAACACATCCAAACCAAAGACCTTGCAATGCATCCTTCTCAATGTCAGATCACTCCACAAACACGCCACCAAAATCGGGGACCTCCTCGACAGCACCACCCTGGACGTAGCATTCTTCACCGAAACCTGGACCAACACAACCTCGGGACCGGACATCGCCATTGCCATTCCCAAGGATACAAGGTCTCCAGGAAGGACTGCCCCACCCACCCGGGAGGAGGAATCGCCATCATCTACAAATCCACCCGCCACCTGAGCAAACTCCCGACGAGCCCACAGACCTGATGGAACACCTTCACTCCAAGATACTGGCCAGCCCTACCACCACCCTTCGGGGAACACTCATCTATGGGCCCCCTGGACCCTACGGACCATTTTCCAACACCAACACGGACATCATCTCCCTGCATGCCATCACATCCACCAACTACACCCTGCTGGGAAATCTCAACTTTCACCTTGACAAACAACTAGACCCCAACACCGTATCCCTCCTGGACAACCTCCACAACATTGGACTTCGCCAGACTGTGACTGAAACCACGCACTAAGCGGGACACACCCTCGACCCCCTCTTCACAACAGGAAACTCCATCACTTTCAGCCACATCACCGAAATCTCGTGGACAGACCATCGTTGCATCCACTTCTCCTTCAGAACACCCACCACCCACAGACACCATCACCTGCTCCCACGGAGAAACTGGACCAAAATCACCGACGACCAACTCACCTCCACACTCAGTGTTGGAAAGTGGGTTATTGGTAGGGGCAAATGTAGGTCTGCCACTGGCAATAAGGCCACTAACACATGATAGGACCCTGCATAGGTCTTAAAAAATTATTCCTATGCTCAACCCTTGGTAACGTGGCTGCCAGCAGACAGGCTTAACATTTCATTTAGTCTTTATTTTGACCAAATTGATCATAAAAGACACAAATATTTACAACATCACAAGATAAAATCCGTTATTCCTTAGGGACTTTTACAAAAATGTAATAACACATATATTAAAAACAAATTAAAATCAATCATGAGCTTTTCTTGAAGTAGAAAATATCAAGATGCCCCTGTGCAATTATACAAAGATGAAGCATTTTTTAATAAATATAATCACAGTTTTAACAAGGCTTAACATCAAATACAGGTATGTAAAGCATTTAAAAACACAATTTCAGTAAATAAGACAGGACAAATAGTAAAAATCCAACACCAATTTATAAAATAGGAAATATTTTTATCTTTAAAACGACACAAAAACGACAGGTCCCGGTCTCAGTTTCTACCTTCACACTTAAAAAAATTCTGGAGCTTTTCTTCCTGAGAGCCCTCAAAGCTCCCAGCCAGTCCGGATCCGGTGAGGGTTCACCAGCTTGACTTGTGACGAGGTCCCGGTCAACTTCCCTGGAGCGGACTTAGAATATTTTTCAAGCTCGCGTCAGTGGGGCAACCCAGGAATCCAGGTCGACATGCGATGGAAGGCAGGTGGCTTGGCTCTCTCGGTTGCTCCCGGTCACCTTTTCTACGAACAGACTTAGAAACTTTTCTGGAGCTTTTTCTGTCAGGGTCTCTCGATGCTCCTCATGTAGCCGGATCTGGTGAGGGTTCACCGGCTTCAGTTTTCTTCTAGTCCCGGTCAAACTCTGGAAGTTGGACCCATGGAGCTTTTAGCGGGATGAACCTGATTGGCATGGCCGGCTCGCGGTTGAAGGCAGGCAGCCTTGCTGGCCAGGTAAAGTCGGTCCCTTTATGGAGCTTTTTTTCAAAGTTGCTCCAAAGTTCTCCAAACTTCTTGAACTTCTTCCTGAAGTTCCTCAAGTGGTCCCAATGTGTCTCAAACTTACTCCAAGGGTCTGGAAGCTCCAAGATGGCCCTTGAAAGTTGAGGACGTCAATTCCCACAATCCACTGGTACAAAACCCTTACAAATCCACTGATGGTTCTCCAAGGTGTAGATTTAGTTGGTGATGTTCCAGATGAGCTTTTTTAGCCTGCAGCTTTCAGGGAGTCCACTCTTTAGTTATTTTTCAGCAAGATAATCCACAGGGCTGTAGTTTCAGATGATGCAGTCTTCAGAGGTCAGACCTTAGAAATCTTTGCACAGAAAAACTACTCAACAGGGCACTTCTTGCTTCAGTAAGTTTCAAGCAGCAGATCGGAGAGGCTCTGCCCCTCTCAGATACTTATTCCAAGTTCTCTGGGTCATGCAGGCCCTTGTTAGACTTGGGGGTCTCTAGTTGGCACAGGTATGCACTTGTGACAAATAGGGACCTCCTCCTCTAGTCAGGGTAGGGGGGTACACTCCTAAAATAAACCCTGCTCAGCCCCTTGGTAGCTCGGCACGAGCAGACAGGCTTATCTCAGAGGCAGTGTGTAAAGCATTTGTGAACACATACAGTAACCAAGTGACAACACTACAGATGGACACCACACAGGTTTTATATAAAAAATAAGTATTCTTTATATAGATTTACCACAAGACCATTGAACGATAAAAACACACAATACTGTTACTTTAGATGGTAGGATTTTGCTTAGTTCTCTTATGTTCTTAAATGCAACACTTTAAGCCAATGTACCTTTTAGATGCGACACGCAGGGCAACGAAAGTGTTGCAACGATGTTGATGCCATGAAGTTTTGGTGCAAAGAAATAAAGACGTGAAGATCTTCCAGATGCGGCACGCTTATCCGATGTTGCGAGAAGACTCGACTCGATGCTTCAGCTGCAGCGGCGACACACTTTACGCGATGCGACGACAGCGGCCTTGGCAGCGACACTCTTCTCTGGCGTTGCGAGACGCTTCTGCTCGATGCGATGCGGCAGTGGCAACACCCCTTTACGTGATGCGATGACTGCAGCTCCCACGGCGGCACGCTTCTCCTTCTTGAGTTGCGCTTCCAGCTCCTTGTGACACGCAGTCCCTCAGAAGGCCCAACAACAGCATCAGGCACTTCCAAAGAAATCTGGGGAGCTGGGGGGGGGGAAGTCTGTTGTTCCTGAGACATCAGCAGGAGGCAAGCTCTTTTCCAAGCCCTTGGAGATCCTTCACAAGTTGAGCAAAAGTACACACAGAGTTCCTTTCTCTTCTCTTTGGCAGTAAGGCAACCACTGCAGGCCAATCCCCCAGGTTCAGGGATAGTTTCCTCCTCAGCTTCTTCTGGTTCCTCCCTCAGCAGAGGTTCTTCTTGTTTTCCCAAAGTGATTTAAATTCTTGGGATCAGGGTCCCAATATTTATACCCAGAAATCCTTTGGCCTCTGAAGGCAGAGGGGCCTTTGCCCAGTCCAAACCAGTTCCTGAGCACTCTGTTTACCAGACTTCTCCTTTCCTTTCACAGTGCAGGGCAGAACCATTAGACGCTCCACAGGAGGTGGAGCCAGCATTGTGGAAGGCAGGCACAGCCCTATTCAGGTCCCCGGTGCAACTCCTCCCACCCATCTGGATGCAGATCTCTCTATTCACCACTGTGGCACCTCACCCTGTCTCCTGGAATTCCCCAGCCCTGTCACTCAAACTCAAAGGAATACACACAGCCTAGCAGAGGCAGGTTTGAATGGTTAGACAAGAAAATGGCTACTTACTAAAAGTGGCATTTTCAAACACAGAATGTTAAAACCAACTTCACTAAAAGATGTATTTTATCACCCTGAGTTCAGACATACTAAATTCGAATTTCTACCATGTTCTTTGGGTCAGTTAGGATTATAAGATGTAATAACCAAACTGCCCATTCTGGCCTATGGAGAACAGGTAGCCTTGCAATAGTGAAAAACGAAAATGTCTTTAATTCACTATTAGAACATGCCACACACACCAGGGCATGTCCTACCTTATCCTTACAATGCACTCTGCCCTTGGGCCTACCATAAGGGTGTCTGATATGAAGAAAAGGGAAGGTTTAGGGACTGGCAAATGGGTGCACTTGCCCAGTCAGCATGACAGTACCAGACTGCACGCAGGCTCTGCAATGGCAGACCTTAGACAAACTTTTACAGGCTGCTTCTGTGGGTGGCACAACCAGTGCTGCAAGCCCACCAGCAGTATTTGGATTACAAGCCCTGGGCACTCCTGGTGCACTGTACTAGGGTCTGACAAGTAAACCAAACCAACCAATCATGGAATCACAAATCATACTTCAATTTACAATAGGGAGCACTTGCACTGTGCCACTGGACAGCAGTGGCACAGTGCCCTGATCAACTAACACCAGCAAAAACATATGAGGCACAGCGAAAAATGGAAGGAAGACTCACGCCAATGTGCCAGGTCTAACAGCCCTCGACTGGATCTACTCTTTCCTCTCTGGCAAAACGCAGCAGGTAAGACTTCTCCCTTTCCTCTCAGACCCTAAACCAACCACCTGCGGAGTCCCCCAGGGGTCCTTCCTCAGCCCAACGCTCTTCAACGTCTACATGATTCCACTCGCCCCATCATCAGAACCTATGGACTCAACATTGTTTCATACGCAGATGACACCCAACTCATTCTCTCCCTATCCAATGAAGCCAACGCAGCCAAACACAACTTCCAAGAAGGCATGGAAGCTGCCGCCAAATGGATGAAAAGTAGGCCTGGCCAGTGAACTTCGTCCCGTTCACGCAGTTTGCGGAGTTTTCTGCACTCCGCACTTCACAAAACTCGCGGAGTGCAACAAACTCTGCTTCGTGATGTGCAGCGGATTTTTTTTCCCGCTTGTGATCGCTCCCGCGAGCTCCCGCTCGGTTAGAATTTCTACCTGAGCAGCAGGAATACCAGCACAAACTTCAGTTTGCACTGCACTCTGCCACTCGCGGAACTTCGTTTTTCTGTAACTAACTTTGCGGAGTTCCGCTTAGAAAAACTCTGTGAACTATGCCCAGGCCTAATGAAAAGCAGCTGCCTAATACTCAACCCTAACAAAACAGAAGTACTCATCATGGGCCCACACCCCGATGTCAGGAACGACACCTGGTGGCCCTCCACCCTCGGAAGCCCACCCTCCCCCACGGAACATGCACGCAACCTTGGAATCATCCTAGACTCCAAGCTCAAAATGGACCACCAGATCAACTCCGCCGCATCCTCTTGCTTGCACACCCTCCGCCTCCTACGTAGGACCTCCAAATGGATCCACCTCAAGCACAGAAAAACCGTCACCCACGCCCTCATCACCAGCAGACCCGACTATGGCAAACAAAAACCTCACCTGCAAGCTACAAAACTTCCAGAATGCTGCAGCAAGACTGGTCCTTAACCTACTAACACACTGCCACATCTCCCAGCACCTGCGCACACTCTGCTGGCTCCCCATCAAGGTTAGAATCACCTTCAAGATCCTCACCCACGCACACAAAGCCCTCCACAACACCGGACCAGCATACCTCAACAGCCGACTCAACTTCCACGCACCCCGAAGAACCCTACGATCAGTCCAGCTCTACCCTGTGGTTCCCCATGCCAGAAAGACCAGATCGGGAGACCGCTCCTTCTCCTTCCTTACAGCCATAGCCTGGAACACCCTACCGCTCCACCTCAGACAGACCACATCACTCCCCATCTTCACGAGAAACCTCAAAACCTGGCTCTTCAACAGACCCCTTCCTTAATGGACTGGAACCTGCACCTCCCCAGCGCCTTGAGACCCTTACGGGTGAGCAGTCGCACTCTACAAACATGTGATTGATTGATTGAACAAACAAATGAGAAGGGAATATTTCAGTACCATTTGAATGCCGACTAATTTCACAGCTATACACGCCACTGCCAAAGAGGCCTCCCTGATCAGCAGCAACAACAATCAGCAAAATGAGGGTGACCTCCAGGGACCCAAAAGCAACTATTTTGGACATATCAATTATGATCAATATATGGCCGATTCCCAAGGCCCTAATTGCGATATTTCCTACCTCAAAACACAGCAATGGGAGAAAATTGTAGCATTCATATACACAAAGCGCTCCTTTGGAAGAAAGGAGGCCAGCTCTAACGAGCAATTCCAAACATAAGAAGCAACAACAGACTGATACAGTATGGTCAATGCTGCTGAACACCATGCAACTTTCAGTCAATTCCTTACCATATCAGTCAGATAAAAATGGATATCCAATTATCACTTCTAAACTCTCTATCACTCCTTGTCTCTAGTATTGATGGGAAGCCTGCAGACCTGAATAGCTAGATTAGACGGGCCCAATCAGATTTTCAGCTGATGCAAAAAGGCTGCTCCTGCACCCCAATTGTGGAAGACCTATCCACGTTTGCTACAATTTTGGGAGCAACCGATAAAATCACTAAAGGACGCATATTTAGGTGCCCCATGGCCCTTCTGGGGGAGTGAGGTCCCGAGTTCTGAACCTATTCCAAGAATGCCCCAAGGGGCATGGCAAAGCACAGAACTGGACCACTCCACAGATGGGCAACTCCAGATTGCAGGCAGAATGAAAGGGACTTTGAAAAACAAACAGTATGCCTCTACCACAGAGGAGGCAGAAGCAACAAGCTCACCAGCCCATAGCTCTTGGAATGTGCTCCCAACAAGCGAGCAGGGAATCAGTATCCAGTCTCACTGCAAACAAAGAAGAAAAGGCAGGAAAAGGAAGATGCACATTGAGGCATACTGCAGAGTGGGCTCTACTGCTCAAGCAACCATATAAATCACACAGAGTTTATAGAAGTTAAAAACCCACTAGGAAATGAAGTGACAAAAACCACATGGACATCACAGGAGACAGCCAGGAAGGTTTTGAAATAGCAAGCGCAACTTAGGCAATGAGGGATAAAACCATCACCTTACTATAACCTGGGCTCTCCCATTCCTCGCCTAGTCACGATCCAATTAAAGACAGGGCCACTAAGCCCTAAAGTCACTTATTCAGTAATTGATGGCACTTGGAGTGCATCTCCTCCGGATAGGAGTAAATCGGGGCTCCAGCAGGATACAACCTCCAGATGTGGAGAAGTGCTACCCCAAGATTGGGTCTGGCAAGCACATACCATAAATAACAGCTGCAGAAATTATTGACAAACCTTACAAATTGGTGACTGCCTGTAAGTCCGGAATCCCTTTGCTTATGTTTCTGATATATTAATGGCCTGGGCAACAAAACAAACAATGTTTTGTTTCTACATTATCTACAAACATTTGACATCATCATTCTTCAGGAAACTTGGTTAGATCATATTCTATATACAGGGCTATACCAATCATCATCATCAACAGACCTGCAAAGAAGTCAGATACGGCTATCCCAAAGGTGGACTTTCAATGTATTTATCATTAGAAAGTATTGGCACCATGAAAGAGCTGTTATCAACAAATGCTTTAAATGCCATAAGATTAAATCTGATGTGAGAATCTGGACCTGAAGGTGGAGATAATAAATGCCACCTGTGAAACCAGCATCTTTCCCGACGACTGGAAACGTGCAGAGGCCAGACCCCTACTCAAGAAGCCCTCAGCATATCCCACGGACCTCAAGAACTACCGACCCACCTCCCTCCTTCCCTTCGTGGCCAAAGTCACAGATAAGACCGTCAACGTCCAACTAAGGATATTCATCGAAGAAAACTCCATCCTTGGTCTCTCCCAATCTGGATTCCGCAGCAACCACAGCACTGAGACAGCTCTACTCGCCGCCACAGATGACATCTGCACCCTCCTTGACCAAGGACACACCGCAGCCCTGATCCTTCTCGACCTCTCTATAGCCTCTGGCACCATCTCCCACCGCAAACTCACCGCCGGACTGAACAACGCCAGCATACAGGGAACCGCCCTCAACTAGCTCTGTTCCTTCCTCACCAGCAGAACTCAAAGAATCAGACTTCCACCCTTCCTCTCCGAACTCACAGAGATCAACTGCTGAGTACCCCAAGGATCATCGCTCAGCCCCAGGCTCTTCAACATCTACATGGCCCCCTCCCCACCATCATCAGACAGCATGGACTCTGCATAGTACCCTACGCCGATGACCCAGCTCATCCTCTCCCTCACCAAGGACCCCCTCACCACCAGACTCAACTTCCAGTAAGGAATGCATCCTGGATGAGCAGCAGATGCCTGAAGCTCAACTCGTAGAAGACAGAGGTCCTCAGACCTTCCCTCTACGCATGGAACAACACCTGGTGGCCCATCGCCCTCGGAAGCCCTCCCACCCCCATGGACCAAGCCCGAAACCTCGGCATCGCACTTGACTCCTCCCTCTCTATGACTCGACAGGTCAACGACGTCCCCTTCACCTGCTTCATCACCCTCCGCATCCTCCGAAAGACTGTCAAATGGATCCCCCCGAATCAAGAAATACCATCACCCATGCACCCATCACCCATGCACTCATTACCAGCAGACTGGACTAGGGAAATGCCCTCTATGCTGGGATCAACAAGTCTCTGTTCCGTAAACTACAGACGATACAGAACACCACAGCCTGACTCGTCCTCTGCATCCCTTGACACAAACACATCTCCCAACACCTGCGTAACCTCCACTGGATCCCCGTCAAGTAGAGAGTAACTTTCAAGATACTCACCCACACCTACAAATGCCTCCGCAATACCGGACCCCAATATTTTAATGATAGACTCTCCTTCCACGTACCAATGAAGAACCCGCGATCCGCCGAGCTCACCCTCGACAAACCCCCACGCATCCACAGAGCAAGAACAGGTGGAAGAACCTTCTCTTACATGGCGACCAAGACCTGGAACAAGCTCCAGATCAACATCCGACGTGCCCCCACCCTGCACACCTTCAGGAAGACGCTCAAGACCTGGCTCTTCGACTGACCAGAGCTTCCCCTACCAGCGCCTTGAGTGCAGCGTGCTCAGAACTCCCTGATTGATTGATTGGTTGATTGATTGATTGATTGATTGATTGATTGATTGATTGATTGATTGATCCTAGACACAAAGCTAAAGGGGCAAACTTGCTGGTAGGCAAAATAACAAGGCTCCTAGAAGATGAGCAGAAATCACACTTAATATTAGCAGGAGCTTTTAACTTGCAAATACTGACATCAACAGAAGATAATGAACTTTTATCTGCCCAATTATCGCAATGGACATTCCCCCTCAGGAAGACAATAAAATGGGTAGACACAACTACATTTCAAAAAGGCTCCTGAGGGAGCTTGAGCATCGCAACTTCTGAGCTTTAAAGGGGTGGTTCCTTGAAGACTGCATACCAGCAGCAACATTTCTTACAACAATTGTTAGCTCGATATTAGATAATGCATTTGTTACCCTCACTCTCTTTCATCAAATCTCTGCAAATCTCCTAGGAGAGAAAAATGTAAGCAACCACCTCCCACAAGAGGTCACTCTTAAAGGGTGCATAAAACCTGTTTGGCAACCAGCGGATGCAACCAGTTCTATATACACTGTGAACAGCAAAATAATCAAATATAATTCCTTGGCCTCAAACAACATGCTGAAATTCTACTTTAACAGCAACGAGAAATAAGTGCTAACTCTATGGATGAATGGGAAGACACTTATGCTACTCTGGTAAATCTCAGGAAAATGACTCAGGAGGGAACTCAGTAGTGGCAGCACACCGCCATACAGCAGGAGCAAACAATACAGCACTAAACAAACTACTAAGGGGCATATTTACAAGGAGGCGATAATAAATTATCGCCGCTTTAGTTGCCGTTTTTGGCCGAAGAGCGGCGATAATTTTATCGCCTAATTAGCAAGGTCACGCTAACGAGTGAAACCTTGCTTTAGCATGGGGATTCCTAACGCCCAGCTTTGCATCTCTAATGAGATGCAAAGTGGGCGTTCCTGACCTGACAAGATAGGAGAAATGTTGCTAAGCGACATTTCTCCTATCATCAAGCCCCACGCTGTGAAGCATAGCGGCAGGAAAAGTAGCGATAACCCCTGTTATCGCTACTTTCCTTACACCTGCTTCAGGACTGACTTAGCCATAATATCCTATGGAAGGTGGATATCATGGCTAAGTTTGTGAGTCCCTATCAACAAGCTAACGTGAGATTATCGCTGGGTTTCCAGCGATAATCTCACGTTAGGCAGTTAGCGTGAGGATTTTTATCGCTTTTGCTCATAGCATGCTATCTCAGCGATAAAAATCCACGCTAGCCGGCGATAATTATCCTAGCGCTAAGTATGCTCAGCGATAATTATCGCCGGTTGTTGTTGATATGCCCCTAAGAAAGCTTCGGCAACGCCCATTAGACACAAATTTGCAATGAAAGCTGAGGCAACGCATGGCTGGCCTAAAAAACTAAATTGGGCCATAAAAAGGCAAGACAAAGAATCCCCCTGGGCCAAACTGTTTTTTTGATGTAAAAAGCAACAGTGCATGTATGCGGGGTCAGTTCACATCTGAGGAGGCCTGGACAAAGTTTCTGTTTGAACACTCTTATCATCTAGCAGAGCCGCAGTGGAATTTCATCCAGATAATACCAAATGCAATATTGAAGCGAGAGCTTAACAAGTGACAGCTGATAAGCAGTCACTCTGGATCAAACAACAAAGACTGCAACTTCAACAAAGCAAATTGAGAGGCAGATATCATTAGGAAGACAAGAATGAGCCTCTGGTCCCAATGGTATCCGACCTGCCCTGTTCAAACAGGAGCCATCTTACTCGGCACACAGTTTGTTGCTGGCATTCGAGCACATCCAAACAGAGGGCAAAATCCCTGCTCATAAGGGGGGCCAATTTTTTTTCCCATCTATAAACATTTTGCCAAGTTCAACACAAAAAACTACACACTGGTAGCTCTATGGACAATGAGGCCAAATATTTTGCCGGGGTAGTCCTGAAGGAGCTAACAGCCTGGGCTACAAGCAATTCAATCATCCCTCTAAACTAGACTGGATTCTGTAAGCATATGAGCAGCATTACCAACATTCTGTCCCTTTCTTTATTAGTTGATGCCGCAAAGGGGGCCAAATTACCTCTGTACTTTTGTTTTTATTGATTATTAAGCTTCTTTTGGCCACATAGATCAAGATAACTTGTGGTGCAAATTGAACAACTAAAATATTCCACCTGCCCTTCTGAAACAGCTGGTCTTGCTGCATCATAGATACTTGGGTACAAGTCAAGTTGGCAGCAGGTAGCACCTCTCTAGACATATTTTAACCACCAAAGACCTGTAGCAGGGGTGCGCTCTGCCCACCACTTTATTCAACCTCTTTATGGCAGACCTCACACCAAGGGTGAATTGCTGGAACTCCCATGCTCCTAAGCTGGGAGGGTTGACACAATCAAAACTCATTTACGCCAATGACTTGATACTAATAAGTCACAAACCAGTTGGGCTCCAGCATTTTCTTGACGTCACTCAAACTTATTCGGCTGAGAACGGCCTGAAGATCAACTTAAAGAAAATAAAAAAGGACCCCATGCTGGTATTTGCCTAACCTACCTCTGGAGACAGTAGTGGAATATAAGTATCTGGGAGTGATAATTGAGAAGCAATGGACCACTCATCCTCCAGGAGGGAAGACCTGAGGAGAAGAGGAAGCTCTCTAGATCTTGCATTATAAAATCTGAAAAAAACAGTGACCTGGTCCAGCGTTACACCTCTACTCCGGGTATTTCAGACAAAGCTCGTACCAACAATAACTTACGGAAGCGAGACAATGCTGGTTAGAGATGTGCCTACTCTGGATGGAATAATGTCAGGCACACTCAGAATGTTCTTTAGCCTCCCTAAGTGCACCTCACCAGTGCAGATATGGCTTGATTTTGGCCTGCAGAAGCAAACACTTTCCAGAAGAGATGCATACATAAATTGCTGGCATAAGATAAAGAGAGCACAACCAAATACCTTGGATGCCCAACTCTGGATAGAACTAACAACCAGGGACATTTCTCCTGCAAGGGTTTACCTCTATGAGTCAATAAAACAACACGGCCTATGGGGTCTGTGGGAACTGCCTGCAACCCATGCCAGTAATTAAACCATCAAACAGACCTCACTAAAGGAAGACAAGGCATCACTGGCAGCCAGAACCCTTGGCTGGTTTGTACTGCTTAGCTATGTCATGACATCATTGGAACCCTATATTCACACAAGGTTCACTAAAGTAGCCAAAGAGTAGTACCTGTGCTACCGTCTTGGAGAATTGCCTTCATTACCCGAACTTTCGCCCTGTAAATACCATCCAGCCAGGACGAGCTGTCGGCTGTGTGGAGCTGGGAAAGAAGATCTGCTGCATTTAGGATGCATTTGGAAAGAACTACTGGGTGAGCGAAGAGTGATGCTACACCCTCTATTCAACCAAAGAGAAATTCGAACATGCAGACAGGCAGTCTTGCATGGGAGAGCAGGAGGACCAGTTTAGAGTTGCCTCCATTAGTCTGTAGTATCGTCCTGACTCCAGGAGCTGTGATGAATTTGTTTTCAACCATGTGACTTTGCACATTCACTTCTGTGCACCGGCATACTATGGCTAATGATTTCATTGTGACTCGGAGCCAGCAAGTATTTTATTTTGACCACGCGCCACCATGTATTTATATGTTAGTATAATTTGTGGAATCTTGTCCTCTAACTGATATTACTCTGCATGGTAAATGTTGAGGATCTTTGTAAAGGGACTCACTGCGGACAAGGGACTGGCAGTCACTGGGGACATGCACCTTCTATGCACTTTATTTTTTAAATACGAAGCTGCTTTCTATCTGCTGACTGAGTACATTTACCCATAGGTCTTCACACACTCCAGTTAAGAAATGTATCTGGTCTGGGAGTTGACGGGTACCAGAATATTGTTGTGTTATTATGAATTTTATCTGTTTGAATAATCTGTGGAACCTATGGGGCATATCAACAAGCAGGCGATAAAAAATTATCGCCGCTTTTGCGGCCGTTTTCGGCCGAAAAGCGGCGATAATTTTATCGCCTAATCAGCAAGGTCATGCTAACGCGTGAAACCTTGCTTTAGCGTCAGGATTCCTAACGCCCAGCTTTGCATCTCTAATGAGATGCAAAGTGGGCGTTCCTGACCTGGCATGCCAGGAGAAATGTCGCTAAGCGACATTTCTCCTATCAGCAAGCCTAACGCTATGAAGCATAGCATCAGGAAAAGTAGCGATAACCCATGTTATCGCTACTTTCCTTACGCCTGCTTCAGGACTGACTTAGCCATGATATCCTATGGAAGGTAGATATCATGGCTAAGTTTGTCAGTCCCTATCAACTAGCTAACGTGAGATTATCTCTGGGTTTCCAGCGATAATCTCACGTTAGCCAGTTAGCACTAGGATTTTTATCGCTGATGAGATAAGCGTTGCTAATAGCACGCTATCTCAGTGATAAAAATCGGCGCTAGCCGGCGATAATTATCCGAGCGCTAAGTACGCTCAGCGATAATTATCGCCGGTTGTTGTTGATATGCCCCTCAGTTTTATAATCAATACTATATTGCGTGGTATTGTTGTATTTATACATTTTTAATGTTTTGCAATGGTCTTGACTAACCAAACAATAATACATCTACTTCCTTACCATTCGACTTGTACAAACATCTGCCTGATTAATAGGATTCGATTCCTACAACTTGGGCAGAAACACTAGTAATCCCGATTATTGAAAAATGGTAGTCTGGGGTGGAACAAACTTCAGGTTCCATTTCTAAAAATACAGGCACGCAAATAAAGGAAGGAAAAGTTCATAACCCCGAGTCCTACCTATAGTTTCCTCACGATTAAAGGAAGGAACGTTTGCTAAGAATTATATACATGAATCAAAATATATATAAAAATATATATTGAAATGTATATTTTTTGAGGGAAGGAAGAACAGGGTTACTGTTTTTGATTATTGATTGTATAATCAAAAGGTATTCGAAGATTTTGCCCAAAGGCTGAAAAGGTGGACAAGGACTGCAGGGGCTAGGAATAATAGTGCTAGAGGATGTTGTTAAAAGAAAAAAAGAAAAGAGATCAGTAGCCTTCACTTGTATATTTTTATTTCTCTTATCAGAAAGTCACGTTGGATTGACTATGATGTAGCTTTATCTAATGAAATGGCCCCATGGGATATTATCATTAGGCCTGGGCGAAAATTTCGTTCCGTTCGCGGAAATTGCGATAATTTGACATTTTCGCGTTCCGCGGAGAGTGCGAAAATGTAAAAAATTCCGGTTTCCGCAGCTTGGCAATAATTTGTTTCTTGCTCGCGCTGTAAAATAATACATTCTCGCGCGCGATCGCCTTACCTGAATCCCTGCGTTCGCCGACAAGTTTTCTTGATCCGGTCGCGTTCTCCATGAGATGTTGTATTGTTTTTAGCCATTTGCGCTGTCCCGCGACAGTTCTCGCCCGCAGTGACGTCATGCGTCACGCGATCACGTCTTTCTTCTCGCGATCATGCACCGCGAGACAACTCAAAACAAGATGGCCGCGCCCGCAAGCAACCACATGGGTAAGTTGGCGACCCGCAACCATGCAGAAAATGTCGCGAACATGCCGGAAAAAAACTTCCGCATCTTCGCAATATTTCCGCTTGTTTGCGATAATTTTAAACATTTTCGCGATAATTTGCGAAAGTTAATTTCGCAAATTCCGCCCACCCCTAATTATCATTCAGTCCATTGATATGCATTTTCATTTTGAACACCCAGCATTGCTCATGTTCAAAAAGTCACTGTTCAGAGTTTACAGGGTCTCTAATATGTTCAATTATGTTCATACAATTATGCAACACCACTACTCCCACGCGAATAGAATTGCCAACCAAACGAAAGTGGTCTTTACTCATATCACTGCAACCCCCTTCCCCCTTTTCTATGAATTTACAGAATATGACAACAGACTACCCTCCCCCCCCCCGGTGAAACCATGATGCAACGCTAAGGCATTATTTATGTATATTCTAACTTATTTTATACACACTTTGGGGCATATTCTCAAGGACCTATCGCCGAATTAGCAGTACTTTATCGCCGCCAAAGTTTCAATAAAGTCATCGCACTATTCACAAGCTGGTGCTAACAGCCGATATCACCAATTTCCCGGCGATAGCAGCCACAAAAAACGTCACCAGAGATGACACCGGCTAATGCTAATGAGATGCAGAGTAGGCGTTCCAGCGACAATATCACTTCACAACTTTCTCAACGACCAGCCAGATTGGCGATAAGTTCACAAAACATGCGATAAGGCACGTTAGCAGCAGGGGTTTAACACCTGCTCTTACCTGGTGTTGAGTCGGATGACAACCTGCACCATGAAAGGAAGCCCAGCCCAGAGTCACACCTGCAGAACGACAGATGCTGTTGAGCCAGTGATCATGCAGCTTGGAGCCCAACGAGGGCCACTACACCCACCGCAACCACCCCCGGGAACCCCCCCCCCCGGCTCTCCCAAGGCCCCCCCTTTCAGGCACCCCTGCCCCCAGGCAAAGAGACATCACATCAACTGTACGAAATCATGAACAAAACAAGTCGCCTGATGTTGCACAATCATGTGTGGTCAGAAAAAGGCGAATCAGTTATTCATCTCTGAGTTTCAAAACAAAACCATTTATTCAAATTAAACCAAATACAACTATGTGGAAGAGTCATGTCGGGTCTTCTCTGGACAATCTGTAAGTCACAGCCTGCAAGACAAAATTTAAAGATAAGAAGGTGTGTCATGCGCTCATCCAAGGACAGAGAGGGAGAGAAAGAGAGAGCATGAAAGGGAGAGAGAGAGAGTGAAAGTAAGAGAGAGAGAGAGAGAGAGAGAGAGAGAAAGAGAGGGAAAGAGAAAGAGAGGGTGAAAGAGGGCAAAAGAGAAAGAAAGCGAAAGAGAACAAAAGAGAAAGAGAGAGAGAAAGAAAGAGAGAAAGAGAAAGAGAGAAAGAAGGAGACAGCGAAAGGGTGAGAGGGAGAGAGTGTGCCGATACTGCAGACCCAGGGCAAACTGCTCACCTGCTGCCACCGGTGTGTCTCCAACCACGTGCCGGTACACACTGCCGTCCACGAGGTCCCTTATCGGAAACAGATTCCCAGATCATGAATGGCAGAGTCTACATCACTGCACATGCCATCAGCGCTTGCCCGCACCTGCGAAAACAGTCTGCTGCACACCAGCCCCTCCCGCCGCCCAGCGGTGAATGGCCGCCCCTGCACAACCAGGCCTCACTGCTCACCTTCCACCACCGGCGTGTCTCCAAGAGGGCCCACCAAGTGCCGGTGCAAGCTCCAAGCCCTGGTCCCGCGACCTTGGCAGCCTCCACATAATGCAGCCCTGCACCACGGGCCACAAGGTCACACACCTGATTCTGGGTCTTGACTACACAATGGCAGAGATCATATCAGTGCACAGGGCATCATGGCAGTCTGCACACCCACCCAGCTCTGTAGGTACCACTAACTCTGTGAACTGTGATGCAACGCCACATGGTGGTAGGCCCACGCTGCCCGCTGGCTCAGGCCCACACTGCAGTCCAGCAGGGCACACACAATTCCTTACCAGGACGGCACATCATCACAGGCTGCACATCCTTTCAGCACTTACGGTGCCCCTACCTCAGTGCATCGAAAGTCACCGATACGTGGCGGTAGGCCCGTGCCGGCTGCAGGGTATCCGGTGCCACCAACTCTGTGCAACGTAAGTCATGGCCCCTTTATGATTGAGTCCCGTAATATGCCAGGCGGACGTAGCCATGTCACCTTCGGAAGTGGGGAAGAACTGAGACACGTATCGATGTTGTCATCCCCTTTATACGTAAGCAGAGTGGGCAGGGTTGGCGTACGCCAGGCCAGCGTAGGGGTGTGAATATTTATCCCTGGGCTCTGGCCGTGGTTCATATCTGGGCTGAACAGGGAACCAACTGATGCGTGTGTCTCTGTCGCCGTGTCGGCGCCACATGGCCCGCAATCGACAATGTTGCAATTGTGCATGCACCCGGTGGGTGGCCGTGCATGAAAGGATTGTACAAGGCGTGCAAGACCACTCGGGCTCCTGGATCATACATGCCAACTTTTGTGTGTGTTTCGCTAGTGGTGCACCAGAAGCCTAAGGCCTAGCTTCATTTGCAGGGCGAAAGCCACATCACATGTACAGAATGCAAGCAGTTGTCAGACTAACATTAAGGATGACAGCACCTTTGTCTCAATACATAATGCGGAAGGACATCTGCCCCTCCAACCTTGGTCGTGCATGCTGCAGGCACCCCCTGAGAGGGATACCATAGCAGGTGATGATGACTCCCACACTACGCACATCGCAAATGAAAGAGCAACGTATCCACACCACACACACAGAAATCCTGGCTCAAGGTACTCTTGCATGGAATGCCCTTGACCCTTACGTACACAACTACCCATACGTCCAAACGTTGCACACGCATACAACTCATTTCTCCGAGCTGTGGCATATCATCCACATAACTGCTGCAGGCCTGAGGAGTGCCAGTTAGACGAGAGCCACCAACGCACTGTCCAAACATCCCAGGCACATGCACAACGGCTGTCATGTGAAACTGTACCGTGACCGAATGCTGACTGTTAGTGTCTGATGTATTGGTTTGCATGTTGTGGCCCTTTTCTTGCCTGTACTGACACGCACATGCAAATTAAGTCTACGCAACTTCACTAGTGTACAATTGTGATGAGTGTTGCTTGGAATGACAAATTGTGTGCCTCAATGAGCATTGTCCGTACACAGTGAGGGACTGACTGACGCATTTTACTGAGGGGTGAGTCCATATTGCCAGCTCCACCTCTGTGAGCCAGACATTTTGGTCGGTATAGTTGCTGATAGACCTGTGCTCCTACGTGTCTTCAGCAATGTGAGTATGGTGTCCAACTTCTTGCCATGTGTATCAATGTGATCCATCACTACAGGCTGTGTCCACCCAGTTGAGTGTGAGTAGGCATGCAAAGAGATGTTCTGTTGTCAAATAAGATGGGGGACATTACTTTCGGCCTGCCACTGACTTAGACATCACACACACAGCCCTATTCCTAACATTGCGTGGGGCAAAGTTGTGAAAGTGCACTAATGTTGTTTCTGTGCATTGAGGCCACATCTAGTTCACAAGTTCCCAGTCATCTCACTGCCTATGTGTGTCACAGTCACAGTCACACATGTGCATTGCTCTCAGTTCCCAGGAAGTACATTTTTGGTCAATTAATGTCCTTACATTCATTCATACTTTCAAACTTGATCGATTATGGACATGACACATCTGTGTCAATTTGAATGTTTTATTCACATTCTTTGGGGTTGTCGGGGCTGGAGCAGTACATGGCCATGCAAACACCACATATCATTGTAGACCAGGGTAGGGTCTGCCAAAGTCATTTAGGGATTGACAAGTACATCGGAAGAGGTAGAGGACAGTCCGCCGTGTGATTGCTGTGTCATTGTAGAGCAAACTGAACATGGCAGTCCATGTCAAGGTCCAAGGTGAGTGTCGTGGAGTGTTTCGGGGGACAGTGGTAGGTGTTGTTACAGGGCATGATTCAGAGGGTAGCACCAAGCTGAAACAGGGCATATGGCGTAGAGGATTGCTACTGTCTCCTTCTTACTAAACAGGTGAAATCACCTGCATCTTCGCCCTCTATGTCATCTGTGGGACATGTGGGTACTGATGTTTGGTCTGCAGCACTGTGTGCCACTGACACATCAGGGGCCTGAGATGTGTGTGAGGAAGTACCAGGAGCATTCATCTGTGACTGCCTTAGTGGCAGCAATGCCATGATGAGGATCTGCAGGGCATGGAAGATACCAAAACATTTTCGCTGGTGTGCATCCGTGGCAGCCATTCTCTCCGCATGATTATGCTCCATATTCTCCATTATCCTCATCATCTATGCCAACTCACGGCTGACATTGCTGAGGCCACTTTGAGTAGACAGTTATTCTCCTCTCAGAGGCATGTCTCCAGCGATGTGGGGCATGGATTGTTGGACATCATGGTGCGAATTGTGGGTGTCCTTTAGTGAGTGTAAGTGATCCCTGATGTCACTCAGACACCCACGTATTGTGGAAATGTGGATTTTCCTGATCAGTTATGTCCCCTATCTTGGACCCCAACGGTTCTATATGCATGTTACAAGTACATGTATGTTCCCTCCAGTTCCAGTTTCTAAGACGCAAACATATGTGTGTCTACCGTCAACATGTTCTCTGTCAGATCCGCCATCAATGGGCTGGATATTCGATTCCTAAGTATAAAAGGCCACCGACTTTATATGGCTAAGTTACTTCATTTTTACAGTTCAGGCGAGTAGGCCCGATTCTGTCCTCAAAGCCTTTCCCTGCTCTCTGTCTCTGACAGCTTCAGCTTGAGCTCGCATCTGTATCCATGAACTTTGTCCTACTCCCTGTGCAGCTAACGGTGCCTGCCTCGGCCAGTTTTCGCCTGTCTGCCAAGAAGTTGTATTTCACCTTCGAATTATCTATTTTGCTCTCCAGCCGATGCATTCCTGTCCAGTGATTTAGGTAAACATTTCCTTTAGCTCACAAGCAAAGGACTCAGCCTTTCCGTCCTCCTGCAAGTGATTCATAGCCCTGTTACCATGGAAAGTTTTCTGCCCCTCGCATCTCATATAGACACTTAGACGCTTGTACACGCACACAGTCAGTATAGAATAGATTCTGTCCGAGAGTCTCTTCCTTGAGGATAACATAGTTCTTTAAACATAGGATGTTAGATATGATTTGGGATTAGGTTGACTTGACCCCAGACTTCTCGTCTCCCCATGTAGAGCTAAATGTCAAGTCCCCTTCACCCCCTAGTTGCACGTCAATTACACGTCATGCTGCCGCGCGCGCATCTATGCCAAGTATTATCTTATAGATCCACCTATGTCTGATAATTCTAACCAATCATGTTTCTTTTATTCCTTATTACGCCTAGTTTCGATTATGTCACTGTCACGTCACTTTTCTTATCAAATGTTACGCCTTCTACATTCGTTTCATTGTAATGTACTTATTATAAAAATACATGTCTGTTAATGAATTATTGTACTTCACTTCCTGAACCTTCGTGGTGACGGAACCTGAGGGCCGCGACTCGAGTCGGCCATTTTGAATGGAATAAAGCCCATTAGAAACCTCTTATACCACGGATTCTGCCTCTTGTTATTTTGAGCTATTTTACTTTATTTTAAGATTCCGCATGAAATTCAGTCCGGTAATATTTATTTTATTTACCACATAATGGCGCCCGAACAGGGACACTTTCTCATCTCACGCGCCGGCGGTGCGTTGCAGGCCCGGTCTCCTGCCACAGCTGGACGGACCATAAACGCGTACCAGCAGGATTTCCTGTAAGCTCCCTCCGGTCAAGCGGGGGCGACTGAGGCTGCGATCAACCCAGACGAGGCGGTGAGAAGTGCGAAGTATCCCGACCAGAGCCTAGCTGAGAGAGCAAGATCCGAGGTATACAGAGGCCCACCAGGTTTTCCGAAATTCCGACGTCCAGAGGGTCCGATGTCCGCAGTTATCGAGTCCTGTCCATTCTCTGAGGCCTTCCGTTTCAAGGAGCTACTCGGTGAGTACCATCGCCGGGGAGGCGTGTTGACGCGCACATAGGTTGTGCCGGTCAAGACGGATTTGGGTACACAAATCCGGTCTGCACTGTTTAGCAGTGTATATGTACTGTTTAGCAGTATATCAAGTATTCCGAAGTATTCAGTTATTGTCAAGAATTCAGCGTGGTGATTAGTTAAGCAGACTGTCATCATTGTCGATCATTGTTATAATGTTTAATGTTTAATGTTTAAGGTATTCAGAAAATGTCTTGCATATTGTGGTATGAATGACTGTTCATTGTTCACTGTTCATTATTGTGTTTCTCGTATTAAGCAAGTTCAAGAGTAAGTATCAGATCAGTTGTCAATATGCCGCTCTTTTCGAAGTTAAGACAGATTACTACCAGAAAAGGGGTGCTTGAAGAAGCAGTTCCCATTCCTCCTAGAGACACTCCAGGACATTTCATGTACCATAAACATGGCTTAGATGCCATATTGTTTCTTGATCTATGGGTAGATTATACCAAAGGATTACCGGAAAGTCAAAGGTGGCCCATAGCGGGAACCTGGGATGCAGAGTGCATCATGAAAGTGGAGGAAGAGTTATGGAAAAGAAAGGTCAGACAGTCACAGAAAGACGCTGTTGAGTTATGGCGTAAAGAATCTCATAGACGAACAGAAAAAGCACGTAGACAAGAAGAGAGGAGTAAAGAAAGTTCAAATAAAGTTCAAGAAAATCTATTAATTGAGGAAGGTATCCGAGTGAAATCAGAACAAGTGAATAGACAAAGAAATGCTCTTATGAATGGTATGTATCCCCTTCTAGCCGAAGGACTACCTAAGGCTGTTACGGAGGTGCCAAAAGACTTGCCACCCCCATTATTTCCAATTAAGGTACATCCAAAGGGGCATCCCAGAACCGCAGAAGATGTTTTTCTTTCCTCATATCTAGACGATGCAGCTCCCGAGTATGCTAACGCTGCACCACATAGACCGTCTGGCGGAGGGGTTCAACGTCAGGATCAGGTATCTGTCCCCGTGCAACAGCAAGTCCCGATACAAGCTTCGGCAAGCACATCTGTTTCCGCATCTGTCTCCGCAGTCGACTCTACAGGGGTATCGACACCCATAGTTGCTGTGTCACGTTCAACGAATCCATTCACACCCGACGCCCCAGATGGGGCCACGGGAGGTGCTAGCAGTACTTTCACACCACCTAGAATAAATAAACTTGTCTTTCAAGAGTCAGCACATTCACGTACACCTAAGTTCGTAAATGAACGTACGCTTAAGGAACTCCTTGTAAATTGTAGATATGACCCGGTGGTTGGTAAAGAGGACGAAATGGTCCTGGCATCATTACGTATCAGACGAGCCGCAGAGTATTTAGCAAGGTTACCAGGAATGACTACGCATCTGGATAACATATATCATTTTGTTCAAACAGGACGAGATCCAGGATGTATTAACAGAGCTATGGAATTCCAGAAAGTAGAGATACAGGGGGAACTGTTACGTTTCCTCATAAACTGTGTGATCAGAAATCAAGATCGTCCGGGGGTAGACCGGAATGCAATGCTTATTCTTACAAGATGGAGTCAGAATATATCAGAAGGGAGACACGATAAGCAAAATTGTATAATAGCCATGTGCCGAAAAATACGTAAAGAAATAGAGCGTATTCATGAAGAGAGATTGGGAACAGACGAGTTTGAGCAAGACGAAGTGTCCGAATCAGGGAATTCTGCAAGACAGTCAGAGACCATAGCCTATGTAGGCAGAGGAAGATCTTGTGAAAATACTAGATGTTTTTCTGATCCAATACACTCTGTATGTCCAAATAATAGCAGAACGTATCCGACGCCTGTAATAAATCTGAAATCTCCTGAACATTCGTTTCAAGCCGCAGATAAAATACTACGAGAACGAAGAGGTTACCACCTCCTCGATTCCATGGATGAGCAAGAATTAGCCAGATCAGCCGTTCACTGGATTGTTAGTCCTGAAAAATACGGTGATGAGACCGTAGCACACACGTTTCTCAACCTCAGTACAGATGAACAACGTTTAGCTGGAATCTATATGATTCAGCAACTCCTCATATTATATAAGAGCCAACATGCTGACCCTGGTCCTTTACCTGATATATTAACGGAACTACTCACGTACAGATGGAGAGGTTCTAGTAACAAGCTAATTAAAGAGATATTAGTGTCACGTAAACAGTACGTCCTTTTTGTAAATCCAGATTCTCTCTCCCTGCCCCCCAGAGAAAGAGCACCGTACTACATGGATAGACAAAATCCTTTACGGGAAGTGCACCCAATAAAAGGCGAAGACAATGAGTTTCACCGTGTATTTGTTTACACACCCATATCAAAAATGGAATTATTAGAAATGAAAAAAGTAGTACCTAGTCATGACAAAGACCCAGCGGGTTTCCACCGAGAAATTAAAGACATGTTACTGATGGGAGAGTACACCTTTCCTGATATTATGACGATATTAAAGGTGCTTTTACCTGCTGGCATATATGAAAAACTGAAAGAAAAAGAGTGGGAAGTGGGAGACCAAAAGATAGACTGGACAGCATTAGCAGAGGAAGAAAGAGGCCGAACTGCAGGTTCAGGGCTCGGGGATAAAGTTAAACTATTACCAGGTTTACTAGTACAGGTACTGCCACGTTTATTAACTACAAAGAAGGAAGATTGGGGTGCAATCACAGCCTGTAAACAAAAGCAAGATGAAGACACAAGCGATTATTATGCTCGATTTGAAAAATGTTTTGGTATAAATAGTGGTATAAAAGCAAGTAGTGACTCATATCCACATCTATTTGTGACAAAATTAGTGGAAAATGCATTGCCCCCAGTGAAGAATAGAATATTGAAATTCGAGAGTACCTGGCAAAGTAACACTCCGTCGCAAATGCTACAAATGTTACAGTATCATCACAATAGAATTAGGGATGAACAAGAACACGAGCATAGACGCATGAAGGATACAAAAATGAAAATGCTAGTTTCTCAGACAGTACCAGCAGATGGTCACAAAAAGGGTGTGACACATTCTGGTGATTCTGCAGTTCCTGTAAAAGGAACCTGCAATTACTGTAAACAACTAGGCCATTATGTACATGATTGTCAAGTCCTGAAACGTAATATAGCTACAGGTATTGCAAAAGAGAGACCACGATTAGTTAGACAAGATCAGAATGAAAAAGGAGCTATGCAGCATGGACAGTCCGTGCCAGTTCAGCAACAGTCTATGCCAGCCTCACAGCAACCCATACAGTTTGTGCCAGCTGCACCACCGTTGCCTGCTACTGCCACACAAACCACAACACAACAAATGTATCAGACTGCACAGTATGAATACCCTGAGTATCAGCGTTACGCATGAACCAGCCTAGAGAGGGAAGTTGACTTACCGCTTATCGAGATTCCGGTAGATCAAGAAGGACCTTATGTACATAGTGAATTATTAGGTCAAGATAGAAAATTCTTACTCGATACAGGGGCAAGTCGAACAACCATAAAACGTAGTGAAGTTCCAGGGGCACCCCTCTCAGGCTCTCAAAATATTTCCCTTGGTTTTTCAGGAAAACCTATTGTTAATGAAGTATCACAGCCTCTACCACTTACGATAGGACCTTTGACACGAACTACAGATTTATTGCTTACTAAATCATGCCCAGAAAATTTGTTAGGAATTAAGACTCTGAAAGCACTAGGAGCCATAATATGTTGTTCGCCGGAAGGAGTAAGGTTGTTTTTGCGTGATTTTAAAGGTCACTATGTGTCTAGAGACATGGATCCCCGACTACAGACTTTACCAGTACATCTATGGGCACAAGGCCCTACGGATGTTGGCTGCATGAACATTACACCCTATCGAGTTACATTGAAAGCAGGAGTGGTACTACCACGAATGCGACAATACAAGTTACCGCATGATGCTGTAGTGGCTTTGTTGAAAATCATTGATGAGCTAATTGCCCAGGGAGTAGTTGTAGAAACAGACTCCAATGTATGTAATTCACCGATAATTCCGATTCTTAAACGAACTGATCCTACTGCTCCACCAGTGTACCGATTGGTTATTGATTTGCGTGAACTAAACAAGTGTACTGTACCACAATTCCCTGTGGTCCCTGATATATCATCATTGTTGACAGCAATTGATTCCGAAGCAACATTTTTTACTGTAATTGATCTCAAGAATGCCTTTTTCAGCGTCCCAATAGATCCGGAAAGCCAATACTTGTTCGGATTCAGTTTAAATGGGCGCAGCTTTAAATTCTCACGCGCTCCCCAAGGATTTACAGAAAGCCCCAGCATCTACAGCCAAGCACTGAAACGAGAACTTGACAGTATACACATGCCAGTCAATACTGCACTGCTTCAATATGTCGATGATCTGCTGATCACCGCGAGAAGCGAGCCAGAATGTGAAAAAGCTTCTCTGACAGTTTTACATTTCCTAGCCGACAAGGGGCACAAGGTGTCCCCTTCTAAGCTGCAATTCTGTGTTCAGCGAGTTATTTATCTTGGTCACTCGCTGTCCAAGGAGGGAAGGCAGCTTACACCAGATCGCATCCAGTTAATTGCTAATATGTCAATACCCCAGACACAGAAGGAGGTGCGGGCTTTCATAGGCCTCACTTCATATTGTAGGCAGTGGATCCCTCAGTACGCATTTCTAGCAAAACCACTCATTCAGTTAACCACACAGGAGGCAGCCACATCGACTGTTCTCCCTTGGACTCAGGAACATACACAAGCTTTTGAAAGCCTAAAGGAAGCTTTATGTCAAGCACCTGTTTTAGCAACACCATGTTATAGCAAACCTTTTACACTCTTTGTTACAGAACGCGAAGGTACTGCCTTGTCAGTACTCACTCAGGATCAAGCAGGATCACGCAAGCCATGTGCTTATTTTTCCAGTACATTAGATCCCGTAGCTCAGGCTTTGCCTGCATGCCTGAAATCAGTGGCAGCGACAGCTTTAGCAATCAGACAAAGCGATGCCATAGTATTAGGACACCCATTGACAGTTCAAGTACCACATGCAGTAGAGGTTCTTGTGAACCGAACACAAACACAACACTTGACCATAGCAAGACTTACCGGTTATGAACTGACATTGTTTCAACCACACATAGAGATCCGACGGTGTAATACATTGAATCCTGCTACACTATTACCTGTAATTGGAACAGACCCACTAGCTCATGACTGTGTTGAAATCATTGAAATAAAGACGAAACCTAGACAAGACTTGACAGACGTTCCATTGTTAGATCCAGACCTGACGTTGTATGTAGACGGATCATGCATGAGAACAAGTAAAGGAGATTTAGTGGCCGCGTATGCAGTCACAACAGACACTGAAGTTATTGAGACACATTGTATAGATATTCTGTCAGCCCAAGCAGCAGAACTTATTGCTCTAACGCAAGCCTGTATTCAAGCCACAAATAAGAAAGTTAATATATACACTGACTCACGTTATGCATTCGGAGTTATAACGACTTCGGTGTGCTGTGGCGAGAGAGAGGTTATCTAACGTCCCATGGTGCCCACATTCAGCACGGGCCCCTCATTCATGCCTTGTTAGACGCAATACATCTACCCACTGCTATATCAATTATGAAATGTAAAGCACACACGATGTCTATAGCGCCAGGATGCCCGTAGGGTTACAGTGCGCTCTACAAATAATTATACATACATACATACCATTTCTCAAGGCAATGATTTAGCTGACAGAACAGCTAAACAGACTGCTCAGAATCGCACATTAGACATGACAAAGCCAATAGTTCAGACACCAACACAGTGTATGACGATTAAGGATCCCACACTTGACGTAATTGACATACAGACACATGCCACAGCAGAAGAAATAAAGAAGTGGACTGAACTAGGAGGGATCCAGACAGATCAAGGATGGATGACGAAGGAGAAATCTGTATGGTTTCTCCCCGATTCCATGGTTCAAGCCATTATAGCTACAGTTCACAGTCCAGCACATTTAGGAGAGAAGGCTATGCTAGACAGCATTCAGCACATTTGGTTCAACAAACATTTACGAGCAGCAGCTAAACAAAAAGTCCGTACCTGTATGATATGTTGTCAGTTTAATCCAGGAAAGAGTGTTCCCGTAGAGCAGGGTGGATTTCAGCCTCCTGACCATCCTTTTGAAGTCCTCCAGATGGATTATATTCAGATGGAACGTTGTCGAGGATTCAAATATGTCCTCGTAGTTGTCTGCGCTCTCTCCCGTTGGACAGAGGCGTATCCCGTATCAGATTACACTGCCTCGACTACTGCCAAGCAGCTAGTTCGAGAATTCTTCCCACGGTACGGTTTACCACGTGTTGTATATTCAGATAACGGTCAGCCTTTCTCATCCGAATTAATGAAACATGTCTCACTCTTGTTGGGATATCAGTGGAAATTCCACTGTGTCCGACACCCCGAGGCAGCAGGTCTCGTAGAAAGACATAACCAGACACTGAAAATCAGACTGTCCAAAATATGTAGAGAGAAAGGTGTCGACTGGATAGTAGCATTACCAGTTGCACTCTTTTACATGAGAATGGTAGCACACTCTAGAACAGGGCTATCCCCGTATGAGGTGATCTTTGGTAGACCACCGAATATGTGGGGGACGCCTATACCACGTAAAATAACTGATGTTGACTGTAATATGCTGACAGATTACCTGGCTTCCTTGATGTCTGCACTACAATCTTCTCGTTCACAGGTAGCTGCAGCCTTTCCCGACAACACTGAGGCGAAACCCCATGACGTTGTTCCGGGTAATCTTGTCTTTGTGAGAAACTTCGACAGGAAAAGTCAATTGGAGCCCAGGTGGAAAGCACCCAAGTTGGTCCTGTTGACCACAAGAACAGCCGTGAAGATCGAGGGACGAAAAGGGTGGATTCACTCAAGTCACGTCAAAAAATTTCATGGACTTCCTCCTGACACAGACAGTACTGCCCGTGTGTCTTCCCCCATTGACTCAAAGCTACCTTTGGCTGAGGCCAGTAGCACCGAACTCTATAAACAGAAACTCAGGTCCAGATCTAAACTGTCGGACGATTTGATTGTTTAAGTCCTCTCCAAGGTGAAGCGGTTGAATCTGTCCCGACATGTACCCCTTAGGTCTGAATCATGTAGAGTCCAGAATCATAATGAAACGACATGCTTATTGTAAATTACTGCGTAACCACTGTATTGTGACTTTATTAATTTTGTCTTCCTTGAGTTTTTTAATAGTTACTGCAAGTATATTGTTGCATATGTATTATCCTGTTTCTAAACGTGTTTTCAATATAACTGATGAACATTCTTTTAGTGACCTACCGCCACATGAATTATCTTATAGACTTGCGCTGCGCAATAACACATTCATTAGTATGTTACATCATTCGCATCAGACTAGTAATGCGACCAATTGTTGGGTGTGTGGCCGACTTCCTCCCTATCAGAATAACAAAGGAGTTCTGCCTTTCTTTCCACATCCATTCACACACAATGGCTCCTGTGGAGCATGGTTTAGTTTATTAAATTCCATAGACCCAGACACAGCAGTTTATCAACAACATTGGATATGGGGAAATCTGAATCTAGTTTTATTCAAAGTCTGTCACCCTAATAAGGAGGGTCATCCCAGTAGAACAGGAACTGATTTAGAAAATGAAGTGTATAAATTAGGTAATTTTACGCCTAATCTTATGATTTTGAATGTCAAATCCGAAGTTGAACTAATTCTGCCCACTATGTCAGTATTTCCAGTTAAGGGTGAATTATGTGTAAGAAAAGTTGGTTCCAAACACATGGGCCATAGCCAATGCGTTACTACAGTAGAATATAGTGATCAAGGTAAATCTTCATTTAGAGCTTCTCGCCATTCTTACTTCATATGTGGTCAGACGGCATATATGCGTCTGCCTCTAGATTGGGATGGTACCTGTTACATCGCATTCCTTTTGCCACCTGTTTTCCTAGCTCCCCCTGATTATTATCGAAATGTTCATTTAGTACACAATAGAGAGCAAAGAGATCTCCCAGTTGTCGATTATACTGAGACAGCATGGGACAAGTATGTAGATTTCAATAAAGGTATCTTTCCCTATATAGGTACAATATCAAATAGTAAGCTGATACGCAGACTCACCAAGACTCTTGAAGCTGTAGTAAACGAGACTATAGCCGCCCTAGGCAATCTGACAGAGGAACAATCAGTGATGAGAATTGTTGTTCTCCAGAATCGTCTTGTCCTTGACGTCATCCTGGCCGATAGGGGCGGAGCTTGTAGGGTCATCGGATCCAGCTGCTGTATATTCATACCAGAAAATTCGCCATCTGTATATAAAGCTATAACACGCCTTCATAAGATTGTAAGCCAGATACACGAGAATCCAGGCACTTGGACGTGGTCCGGGTGGTTTTGGAGTGTGATATCAGCCTGGGGATGGAGAGTTCTATCCTTCCTAGGTATTGGCCTTCTTATGCTCTTCAGTTGTTGTTTATGCCTACAATGTGGACCAGCGATTTGTGGTCTGTGTGCCACATCATGCATTCCACATCAAGGTTTTCGTTCAAGATCCCGGAAGAAGAAAGAAGAAGAAATGATGCTCCATGAGCAAATCGAAGGAATGATGAAGATTGATGTCTCGTGAAGGGCAAGAAGGGGACAAGGAGGGAATGTGGAAATGTGGATTTTCCTGATCAGTTATGTCCCCTATCTTGGACCCCAACGGTTCTATATGCATGTTACAAGTACATGTATGTTCCCTCCAGTTCCAGTTTCTAAGACGCAAACATATGTGTGTCTACCGTCAACATGTTCTCTGTCAGATCCGCCATCAATGGGCTGGATATTCGATTCCTAAGTATAAAAGGCCACCGACTTTATATGGCTAAGTTACTTCATTTTTACAGTTCAGGCGAGTAGGCCCGATTCTGTCCTCAAAGCCTTTCCCTGCTCTCTGTCTCTGACAGCTTCAGCTTGAGCTCGCATCTGTATCCATGAACTTTGTCCTACTCCCTGTGCAGCTAACGGTGCCTGCCTCGGCCAGTTTTCGCCTGTCTGCCAAGAAGTTGTATTTCACCTTCGAATTATCTATTTTGCTCTCCAGCCAATGCATTCCTGTCCAGTGATTTAGGTAAACATTTCCTTTAGCTCACAAGCAAAGGACTCAGCCTTTCCGTCCTCCTGCAAGTGATTCATAGCCCTGTTACCATGGAAAGTTTTCTGCCCCTCGCATCTCATATAGACACTTAGACGCTTGTACACGCACACAGTCAGTATAGAATAGATTCTGTCCGAGAGTCTCTTCCTTGAGGATAACATAGTTCTTTAAACATAGGATGTTAGATATGATTTGGGATTAGGTTGACTTGACCCCAGACTTCTCGTCTCCCCATGTAGAGCTAAATGTCAAGTCCCCTTCACCCCCTAGTTGCACGTCAATTACACGTCATGCTGCCGCGCGCGCATCTATGCCAAGTATTATCTTATAGATCCACCTATGTCTGATAATTCTAACCAATCATGTTTCTTTTATTCCTTATTACGCCTAGTTTCGATTATGTCACTGTCACGTCACTTTTCTTATCAAATGTTACGCCTTCTACATTCGTTTCATTGTAATGTACTTATTATAAAAATACATGTCTGTTAATGAATTATTGTACTTCACTTCCTGAACCTTCGTGGTGACGGAACCTGAGGGCCGCGACTCGAGTCGGCCATTTTGAATGGAATAAAGCCCATTAGAAACCTCTTATACCACGGATTCTGCCTCTTGTTATTTTGAGCTATTTTACTTTATTTTAAGATTCCGCATGAAATTCAGTCCGGTAATATTTATTTTATTTACCACAGTATGGCTACCATGTTGTTGAACCCCACCCGCACATGTTCAGCCACCTCCTTCAGGCAGTTTAACACCTGGCCTTGGAATGCCATGTGTTCTTGGGTGAGGTGCTGGGAGCCAGCCGTGGTGGTGGGTGCTTCCTGCTGTGTGGTCTGTGCAGGGGGTGGGGTCACCTCGATGCAGCTGGCCTGCACTGCTCCTGGGGGTGGGTTGCGGAGTATGTCCACGAGCCGTTGGAGGGTGTCGGGGCAAATGTCCAGGGGGTCCTCTTCATCATCACTGAAGAGATGCGCTACAGGAGGTGTTGATTGTTCCTCTGCAATGTAAAGGGGAGATGCTGGTTGACAGTGTGTTCCATGCATGTTGACGCATTGTACATGTTTACATACAGACTGAATGACATGTACATTGAGACTGTTTGGGAGGAGCTGACTATTTCATGCTGGACAGTGGAGATTTGAACTACATCAGGGATGTGAGGTTGTACCCATACACTCTCATCTCACAGTTTCCTGCTATGGCAGTTGTGATTGACCAGTTTCTACGCAAAAGCAGAACCAGTTGTGTCCTCTGTTCTGCAGTGAAAGTGTTGCACTTCGTACCACATTGTCGTCAATGTTGATGTGATGTTGTTGCTATGTGTGTGTGCTGCATTGTGGGTGAGTTGCCCCTGCAGCTGTGATTTTGCTGCCCCTTATCCCTTTGAGGCGGTGTGCCTTTGACCTTTGTGCTTCTACAGTGATGAGATGGTGCAGACTTGGCTGATTCGGGTTCTTGGGCATGGTCTATCCGCAGATGTGTTGTTGCCATCAGGGCTTGTGTCTGTGCTGGAGCAGAGTTTTCTGTTGAAAATCTATTGGGTTTTTAAGCTCTGGTTTGTATTTGTGTCAAAAATTAAAAATATTAATTTATAACGTTAATTATTTGTTTTGTGTAAATGTTTTGACTAACCAACATGAATTAACAAGAGAAAACTACACGTGGGAACGCGTTTGTGTTGCTTATTAATAATGTGCATGTTTTACTAAATAAATGTTGCTGTGTGCTGTTTCTTTTAAAGCACAAAACGTTTTTGAATTGTCGTGTATTAATGCTTTTCTGTGTTGCAAAGGCTAGATAATTACATACACATAAGGGTATTAGTGGGGTTAACACTGTTTAATCACTATGCTGTGGTAACGTTGTTTTTGTCTCTTTTAATTAAGATGGTACGTTTTGGCCTAGTATAAGATGGCTGCCGTTTGCAGCCTGGGCTCGAGTAACTGAATTTCGATGAGAAGGCCTTGCTGAACATGGTCGAGAGTCATCTGACCACAGTCTTCGCTTGGTTAAAAAGTTTTCCGTGAGGACAGCAGTTCTGGCGAACATCCAAATACATCTGAGTAACCTTGGAGGACAAAGGAGCCCTAATAGACTTTGTGATCATAATGCTGGTTCCGAGGAAATATGAACATGAAAAGATACATTTAGAATTTTTAGTTCCGTCTTCCGTCTTTTTATTTTTGTGATTTTTCTGAGCGGAGATTTTCCAAATGTAGCGATGCTACATCCTTTCCTGCTCGCTCTGCTCAGCGGTTCAGCGGATATCTAAAACATTTTATGTTGCTTTCTTTTGTTAAATTTATTATAAATATTGTTAGCCTAGAGAGGGTCTTTGCCACTTTGCCATTTTCTTCCCAAACCTGCGTTGGTGAGAATCGATGCTGTGAGGACGGCGACTCGGGAGACTTCTACTGAGAGACCTGTCCTGACCCATTCTGACATTTAGCTAGAATAGGTAATTATGAGAATAATGATTTACTCTGATTGATTTTCTTTGACTAATTTTAGATAAAGTATCATAATTTTAAAATACAGTGTTGGTGGTTATTTCTTGTCAATTATTGAGTACTCTCTTTTGATTATTGTTGTATAGATTGTTTATATCATGACTCAGGACAGTTACAATTAGGTCTTATCGACCTCAGTGTAGATGCAGGGTGTTTAGGAGTTCTTTCTTCCACAGGTTCAGTGCTGGTAGAGTATTTGAGCGTATGTTAGTAAAATGGGCCCAAGTGTATGATGAGTGTATGTGCGTGTAACTGTGAAATTACTCTATCCGTGGAAGTAGGGAGAATTTGTACACCCCGATCTGCACCAATTTCCTGGTAGCAGAGGATGGTTATTGATGATTGTCTTGATCTGATTAGATTGCTTGTACATTGGCTTATTGATTATTGATTGATGTTGGTATATGTACTAATACTATATGTTGGAGTCGTCGTGTTGAGTTATATGTAGTGCTTCTGGAATTTGGGAGCTAGTAGCAGTTCCGTAGTAGGGCAGAGGGAAGTATATACTGCTCTCGGGAAAGACGGGATTGTTGGTCCTGTATGTATGCAGGAAAAAAAAAATGTGTGACAATTGAAGTTGCACATCACATTGTCTGGGTTCGGAATCAGTGACATTGTCGTATGTTACTACTAGATATATTTCTGGTATAAAAGGAGTGCGTATGGTAGCAAAGGTTATCTGTGAAACTCTGGTCTTAAGTCCCAGGGATCCGTAAGGTTCACCGTTAAAGCTTATCGCGGGAGAAGTAATAGGTATTCTCTGAGCTTGTTTGAAGGACTGAGCAGAGGTAAGCTGCTTGGTTAACGTGTGTTATAATTCTGTAGCTGGACAGATTGTTCGCTGTTCCCGGGAAGGATTCTGTGTGTATGTACTACATTTTCTTGTATGAATGTGCGTGAATGTATGAGCATTTAGTTGATTGTAAAACTCTTTTGGACAAGTCCTAGAGGAAGCAGTTAATGAATGCATGTTAGAAGGGCAGAGTAGAGGGATGTGCTACTGTGTCAACGGGATTCTTATGAAATAGATTTTCTTTACTATTCTGTGGTTAGCGAAGCAGACAATGGAGATGTTTATATGTTGTAACTAATAGATTTTGTAGAAATTTGACACGAAGTCTACTGAGAAATTTTGTAAAGGAGGGGTAGACGAGTGACAGGAGACAGAGCAGAAACTGCAGCGACTGCTGACGTCAAACAGACGGCGCTCTGATTGGATATTGGATCAGAATAGTGTTCGCGCTGGGATTGGTGCGTTGGTGTGAGCCGCACAAGGATTGGAAGAGGTATTCTAGTGACGTAGACGCTCCAGGATTGGTGCGTTAGTGTGAGTCGCGCTGTTATTGGTTGAAAAATCGTATTGTGCAGTTGTAATAAGGAAGGGATTAGAAAGTTTTGGTAAACGCTAAAATGTATTACCAAGAAGAGAAAAAGAAAAAATCTTTGTTCGGAAAAATAAAGCGCTGGTTTGACAAAGATAAAGATGTTAAAACGAGAGAAGGTGAATTGTTACCTCCAACGAAAACGCCTGCATCCTTCATGGCTGCGAGATATGGGTATCATACCTGTATATGGTTGGAGAATTGGGTTAGGTATACAAAGGAAGATGGTGTTCTAGCATTTCCAGAACATGGTTCATTTAATCTGGCCGTGTTGAGAAATTTACGGGAAAAGATGTTATGTCTTGACCCAAGACCAAGGCCGACACAGTTTGAGGCTTTAGTGGAATGGGAAGAGGAAGTACATGAGCGAGAAAAGCAGAGGTCTGGAGGCAATTACAGATACATGTTCGGGAGGAGACATGATCGTGAAACTCATCATGATCGAATGAAAAGATGGCGAGATGCTAGCATGTCAGAGGGATTATATCCTATGAGAACAGTTGACGAGAGAGAAGAAAGGAAGGGAGCGGAAAGGGTTCCTGAAGCAGAAGTGAGAAGATATGGAGTTAATGAATATGAGGATGAGGTCTTGAATGACATGATTTACAAGAGACCACCTCCATATAGACCAGAACAAGACGAGAGTACACCAGTTGTTTCTCCGATAAGAGATACATTGCGTATCATTGAGACAGAAAATGTGACACCTGAGTTAAGAAGTGGTAATCCTTTCAGGGAGAAAGAGAATCGATGTGGTGACGAGAATACAAGAGAATTAGCCAGGACTACAACAGAGCTGACTGAAAAGATTAGAGAGCTGACAAAGAATCTGGAAGCTGTTACGGTGCCTGTAACCATAGGTCCAGTTATGCCTGTGTTTGATAAGCAGAGGACAGGTGAAAATGGTTTGGTGATTCCATATGTTGGGAATAAGATAACAAGTTCAGCTGGTCCCTCAGGAGATTCAGGAAGAAGGACAGAAAGTAGTGATCTGAGACAATCGAGACATGACACATGTAGTGAAGGATTAGAGGTACAGTCTAATTCAAGATTGGATGCTAGTGAAGCTAGTTGTTCAGGGATGCCGATTTTAGAACCGCAGAAGAAAGTTGTTCCAGTGAGAAAAATTACTGAAATAACAGCTGAAGATTTGAATGATTGGATGAAAGTCCTTCAAAAGAGGGATAAAGATTCACAGGCAATTGATGTGGCTAGGTTACGTGTAGAATTAGAAGAGCTTGTTGCAGGGACAGTTCCTACAGAAATTCTAAAAAACCATCATGATGGTGAACTGTTATTTATGTGCAAAAACATCACCTGGAGAGCAAGAAATACACATGACAGGTTGAGAGCCATAGCGAATGAACAGGGAGTTGACATTGATAAGGCAAAAGCTTTGCAGAAGTCTTACAGGATGGATTTTACAGATAAAGACATTGAAAATTTGAATGGTACTGGTAGAACAGGACAGATTAAGGAAATGGTTGCATTGTTGCGAAGATGGGGTGATGTAGAGAAAAGAGAGAAAAAGAGAAAGAATCCACTGCTGCTTATCCTATGAGAGAAATACCTGGAGGAGGATACGTACATGTTCCATGGACCAGACAGGATATTTTATCATTTACGAATGATTTCCCTCGACTAAGAGAAAAGCCCGTCGAGTGGTATAGGCAGGTAGATAGGTTTGTGAAATTGTCAAAAGTGCTGTGGATTGACCTGAATAGTCTGTTTGATAAAATTGTTCCAGCAGACTTGTGGACTGAGTGTAAAATAGTTGTGAGTTGGCCTACTGAGGAATATCCAAGAGATCAAAGAACAGGAGCACCAGATCCAGAGGTAATGAGAAAGTATGATCAGGTGATGGTATACCTGAAAAGTAAAGTACCTGCAAAAGAGACAGACTGGGTTAAAATAGATCGAACACAACAGGAAGCAAAAGAATCAGTTCATGCTTTTTATGAAAGGCTGATACTGGCTTTTAAACAATTCAGTGGGGATGAACACCTGGGTGACAAAGATTTGAGTCATTTTGTATACAGATTTGTAAATGGCCTGAGACCTGAGATTAGTGAGAGAATTCGAGAGCATACAGTGGACTGGCAGAGTAAGAAAATAGATGAGATTCTGAGACATGCAAAATACTTCAGTGATGAAATTGAAGCAAAACAGAGAAAGCTGAAAGAAAAAGCAATGTGGGCACAAGTGAAAGTTGCGGAAAGACAGGAAGCTCAGTTGGTGGAACAGGCGAATAATGCAGGAAATAATGCAGGGAATAGGCCCAGGTATGCAGGGAAAGGAAAGGGGAATCTTGAGGAAGCCAAAAAGAAATTCCCATGTCACAACTGTGGCCAACTGGGACATTGGACATCTGAATGTACCAATCCACCATTAGCGAATAATGAGGGTAAACCCTTAAATCAACAGGTGCAGAACGAAGGGAATAATCGACAACAGCAACAACCTTCTGTTGTGAGACAGCAGAGTCAAGAGCCAAAACCGCCCTTGCCGCAGAATAGAGGGTCACAAAAGTACAATCAGGATTCAGGATTCTACAATGATGAGCAGGTAAACAAACAAAGGCGTTCTAACCAGGTACAGCAGTACTTGTTAAAGAATGAAGGGAGTGAGTCTGAGGGTGATTATTGACGGTGCCGAAGGGAGGAAGAAGAGTGCATACTTGGTGCAACTCTAGAAATAGACCAGGCAGGACCATTTGTAGATGGGAAAATAAATGAAGAAAGTGTTACTTTTTTAGTAGACACAGGTGCGACAAGATCAACTGTCAGGTCAACAGATATTAGAAATCTTCCTCTCTCGGATGAAGCAATCCAAGTAGTTGGTGTAGCCAATACGCAAATTAGGACACGTCTTACTGAACCAGTAAGAGTACAAATAGGGACATTTTCAGACATGCACAGATTTATTGTCTGTGACACTAGTCCAGTGAACCTGTTAGGTAGGGATCTGTTATGTAAGATGAACTGTACAATTTTTTGTACACCGGATGGAATAGCTTTTGAGACACCAGATGAGGATGTTTTGTACCGAATGACTCTAGGAAATAGAGAGAGTGAAATGGTTGGTGCATTTGCTGTGTTTGATCCGGAGGATTTGCCTCGAGAGCTGAGAGGCACGGTGAAAAGGACAGTTTGGGATTTTACTGGAGAGGATGTGGGATTGATGAATAATGTAGATCCTGTGAAAATTTCAGTGAAAGAGGGAATTACGTATCCTAACATTCCTCAGTACAAAATGACACCAGAAATAATTGAAGGAATAACTCCTATAATTGAGAAAATGATTCAGCAGGGAGTTCTGAAAGAACTACTGAGTAGCCCGTGTAATTCACCGATAATGGGGCTAAAGAAGCCTAATGGGAAGTTCAGGATTGTACAAGATTTGAGAAAAGTTAACCAAATTGTGGTGGCATGTTGTCCTATTGTGCCAAATCCGTCAGTGATTTTGTATCAGATTCCACATGATGCTGAGTGGTACACAGTGATTGATTTGTGTCATGCTTTCTTTTCAATTCCATTGCATCATGACAGCCAGCCGATTTTTGCATTTAGGTTTGGCCAGCGTATTTTAGCATGGTGTCGTATCCCACAGGGGTATACAGAGAGTCCTTCGATATTCAATCAGTTATTGAAAAAATCATTGGAGAGCTTGATTATGCCTGAAAACTCAGTACTAGTGCAGTATATTGATGACCTACTTGTGGCATCAAAGACACGTGAAGCTTGTGAAGTAGATACTATAGCTTTACTGAATCATCTGGCAGATGGAGGGTTAAAAGTATCTCCATCCAAATTGCAATTTTGCAAGAAAGAGGTGCATTATCTTGGACACAATATTGAAAAAGGTCTGAGAAAGGTGACTGATGACAGGATTAAAATCATCAGGGGAATGAAGGCCCCAAAGACCCAGAGGGAAGTGAGAATGTTCCTGGGTATGGTGGGTTATTGTCGTCAGTGGATAATTAATTTTTCTCTGATAGCAAAGCCACTGATTAAGCTGACAAAAAGTGAGATGACAGACCCATTGGAACTAGATGGAGAACAAATGGCAGCATTTGAGGAGCTGAAGAACAGAATGTGTGAAGCCCCTGCTTTGGGTATGCCAGACTATGAAAAGGAGTTTGAGTTGTACTGCAGTGAGAGAAATGGATGTGCACTTTCAGTGTTAATTCAGAAGCATATACAGCTGAGGAGGCCTATTGCGTACTTCTCATCGACACTTGACCCTGTAGCTGTAGGTTTACCAGGTTGTCTGAAATCTGTGGCTGCAACATGCAGAAGCCTGGAACAGAGTGAGGGAATCATAATGGGATATCCTGTAAGGGTATTCGTACCTCATAATGTGGCAATTCTTTTGACAAGAAGCAGAACCCAGTACATGTCACATAGTCGGCTGACTAAATATGAGAAAGTCATTCTGGGAGCATCAAATGTGACTCTTGAGAGATGTGTGAATGTGAATCCAGCGACATTGTTGCCAGATATTGAAAATGTGAGTGTGAAGACAGAAGATGATCACAATTGTTTGGATGTGCTTGATTACTGTACAAAACCGAGACCAGACATAAGGGATCTTCCCTTGCTTGAGAGTGATCATGTGCTGTTTGTGGATGGATCATGTCTGAGGAATGATGTGGGTGTGCTGTGTGCAGCATATGCAGTGTGCAAGGTTTCAGAGGTTATGGAAGCATCACCATTGAAAGGAGTGAAATCTGCACAAGTTGCTGAATTGGTGGCATTGACAAAAGCTTGCAAAATTGGAGAGAATTTGAGAGTGACTGTGATAACTGATAGTCAGTATGGATTTGGAGTTGTGCATGATTTTGGCCAGCTTTGGCTGCAGAGAGGTTTTTTGACGTCGAGTGGGACTCCAATAAAGAATGCTGAAGCGATTGGAAAATTACTTGAGGCCATACAGCTGCCTAAAGAGTTAGCAGTTGTGAAATGTGCTGCTCATGGACAAGGAGATGATTTTGTGACAGTTGGCAATAGATATGCAAACGACATTGCTCAGAATTGTGCAAAGAATAACCAATCAATTAATCGGGAACGAGAAAGTGAAATGTCTTTTTGTTCTGTGATGTTTACTAATGTCCTAGAGACGTGGGATGAAGTGAAACAGTTGCAGGATGAGGCAGGAAAGGAAGAAAAGAAAGACTGGATCAAGGCAGGTTGTGCCCCAAGAGAAACAGACCATGTTTGGGTCTATAGAGATGGCAGACCAGTCATGCCAAACTCTATGCTGTCGACAATGGCAAGGATGTATCATGGCCAGGGACATTTGGGAAGGGATGCGATGATCAGGTCTTTTAAGCAGACTTGGTACAATGCAAAGTTCAGGACAATTGCAGAGAGCATCTGTCAAAGATGTTTGATTTGTCAGCAATTTAACACTGGGAAAAAGACAGTGGTGAGTCTGGGAACAATAGGCAGAGAAGGTGGTCCTTTCACGAGAATGCAGATTGATTTCATTGAAATGCCCCAAGTGAACAGACTGAGGTATGTTCTAGTGGTAGTCTGCTTGTTCTCAAGATGGGTGGAGGCCTATCCGACTAGGAGAAATGATGGAGTAACAGTGGCAAAGTTACTGTTAAGAGAGTTAATTCCTAGGTACGGGTTTCCAGTAACGATTGAGTCTGATAGAGGTGGACACTTCTATAATGAACTCATGAGTTTGATTTGTGAAGCATTGAGCATACAGCAGAAGCTACATTGTGCATACAGACCAGAGGCTTCTGGTGTTGTTGAGCAGATAAATGGCACGATCAAGAACAGAATTGGTAAGATGTGTTTAGCCACTGGAATGAAATGGCCTGATGTCTTGCCTCTAGTGCTAATGACTATTAGATCTACTCCAGATAGAACTACTGGTTTAAGTCCGCATGAAATTTTGATGGGACGTGCAATGCGACATGCATATGTGCCTGTCAATAAGTTGATGACAATAACTGATGACATGATTTTGGATTACTGTAAAGGCCTGGCTGACGCAGTTCATTCTGTGTTTCACCAGGTTGGAGAAGAAGCTACCACACTTGAGAAGAAGCAAGCTCATGATCTGAGTCCAGGGGACTGGGTGAGGATTAAGGTGCACAGAAGAAGAAATTGCTTGGTTCCAAGGTGGGGAAGGCCGAGACAAGTCATTCTGACTACGACAACTGCAGTAAAGTGTGCTGGTGTGAAAAACTGGGTACATGCGAGTCATACTCTGAGAGTTCCAAACCCAAAGGATGGGACTGGTAAGGAGTACTTTGAAGAGTCAGATTCCAGTGATGATGAAGACACAGAACCAGTGAGGAAAGAAGCAGAAAAGGCTTCAAGAGAACCATTGAGAATCTCAGAAAGGAGATCAGATTCTGTGAGAGAGCCTGAAGTTCCAAAAAGCAGTGAAGGAAAGAGGAGAGAAAAAAGCAATTCCACAGAGACTACTCCTGAATCAGAAGAGGAGGAGATTGAAGAACCACTTGAGATTGTACCTGAAGAAGCAGGGTTAGAAGAAGATAGAGAGGGACAGATTGCGGAAGACCCCCGAGGAGGTGTAGGGAACATTCTTGACAAGCTAGGTAAAGGGACAAGTAGACAGCAAGAAGATTGCGTGTCGGAGACCCGAGGAGGGATAGAAGTAGGGAAGTCTCAAACAGTGGTGAAAAAGACTGTGGAGCGAAAGAAAACTGCTGAAGAACAAGAGGCATTTGAAACAGAATCAGATGAAAGTGAGAATGAGAAATCAGAAGGTCGAGTTCTGAGAAAGAGAACTTGGATTGGAGAAAGAAATAATACAGAAACAAGACCGAAAAAGGTTATAAGAGGAGATCTTTGGCCTAACAACAGAATAAAGAGGCTGAGATATAGACTGATAAGAGCAAATAGCTCGAAAGCTGAACAAGTGAATGAGGTGTCGAGTCAGAATCCAGCAAGAGGTGAAAAGCGAAAAGAGTCGAAAGAACCAGAGGAGATCAAGAGGATAAGAAAACCTAACCAGAAGTATAGGTCACCGGAATGGACGTACGTGGCACTGTCTGAAGGTGAAGAGGCAGAAAGTCAAGGAAATCCAGAGGAGACCGTACGAGAAGTGGTTGAGGAAGATACAGGTGAAATCCTGAAAGTAATCTTGACTGACATTGATGAAAAGTCGGATACTGAGGATATTGTTGGAGATCTAATACAATTTGATGTTGAAGAAAATGAAGTAAAGAGTGATGAGTATCCAAATTGAGTGAACAGAAGAAATCACTTGGAGAAAGTGAAAAGAAGAAAAACTGAAATTAGTTGTTTGAAGTAATCCAGAGTTCTAGAAACTCAAGTAGTGGAGTAGTAGAGGCTAAGTCAAAAGACACGGTCAAAGTAGTAAAATGGCTAACATAGAGAATAACCAAAGTAGATGTGCCTTTTTAAGAAGATGGTGTAAAATGTGCTGCTGCTGTACTGGATTATTAATGCTACTATGGGGTGTTTTAGCTTTATTAGTTACCTTTAAAGTTACAATAGGTACATTTGAGATGCATACAGAGAATGTGACAAATGCAGAAAAGGGTTCACAAAAAGTAGTTCCAACTAGAATTAGTAATACTTACATACATAAAGATAGGTCAATTAATGATTTTTCTAGTAATGTTTTTTCAAAGTTGTTATACGAATATGTGAAGACAATGGAAGTTAGGGATTGCTACGTTTGTATGCAATTACCTGCATCCGTTTCAGAGGGTGTTACTTATCATCATTTACCAGCTACGTATGGAATTTCTTGTAGTGTGTTGAGTAGTGTTTTTTATTTGTTAGGGAAAATAGATTATGAGATGTCTAACAAAGATAACATTTTTGGGCAATTGCCAATGAACAAAAAGCTGAATCCAGCTAAAGAAGCTAACATTTTTGGTGAGACTTTTATTGAAAAAGAAGAATTAACAGTAGATTACATTTTTAAGAACAATTTAACTTGCAGTCTGAAAGAAGAGGAGAAAGCTTTCCTAAACATGGTGGAGGAAAGGAGAATGAGCATGCATGAAAAGGCAGGGAAGTATAAAGTGAGTGAGACAATTTGGGACATTGAGATGGGGAAAGAATTGAGAAATGGGGCTAGTCCAACTTTAGCTCTAGATGCACCACAGAAGGGTAAGCTGTGCATTACAAGAAAGAAATCCCAATATGATACATATTTTGTTGGGACTAGTGAGTGTCATGATACATACTTCATTGCAACAGGATGGGGTTTCAAGGGAGGAGAAGATACAATTTTCCCAGGAGTGTATTATGTTTGTGGGAACACAGCTTATTACAGGTTGCCTGACCATTGGTATGGCACGTGTTATGTGGGCCTGGTCTTTCCAAAGATCTTTCATATAGATAGAATAGAAGATGTAGAACATATTAATTTACTAACGCGTTTTAAGAGAGAAACTTGGTCTGAAATAGTGGGTGACATTTTTGGAGCTTTAATTCCTGCAGTGGGAATTTCTTTGAATGCCTATGGAATTCGGAAACTGTCAACAGTGGTGGATCGCTTATCGACAAATACCGCTGGAGGGTTTCTTTTGGTGAATATGGAATTGATTGCCGTACGTGCCATGTCTATGCAAAATCGACTTGCCCTTGATATTCTATTGGCCAAGGAGGGTGGAGTCTGTGGAATGCTGAAAGTTCAACATTGTTGCACTTACATTCCAGACGAAAGCAAGGACCTGAAGGTCTATATCAAAAATATTACTGATTTGCATGAAGAATTAGTACCACTAGAAGCTGAGAGTATTTGGACTAAAATAGCTAATAAAATAGTTGCTGTTAAGAGTTTTATTGCAAAAATAGGTAGTACTATTATAGGTAAGATATTGTTTCCTTTGACTTGTATAATTGTTGCTTTATTGATACTAAGATTGGTGTGTTTGTGTTGTAAAAACAGGGGAGGGAAAAAGAAATTAATCAAAAGAAATAATGAAAAGAGAAATAGAAGGTTGAAAAGAGAACCACAAGAAATTGAATTAGAAGAATTGAGGGAGAGTGTTTACTTGGAAACAAAGAGGGATGATGAAAGGGTGTCTAGTGTCTAGTGTTGTGTAAGGAGAAAAAGACATTTCCAATTTTTCCTAAAATAGGACTAAAATTTCACTAAAATTTTTTTTTTGGGGTTGTTTATTTGGTGATAATATCACCAAAGGGGGGATTGCTGGAGCAGAGTTTTCTGTTGAAAATCTATTGGGTTTTTAAGCTCTGGTTTGTCTTTGTGTCAAAAATTAAAAATATTAATTTATAACGTTAATTATTTGTTTTGTGTAAATGTTTTGACTAACCAACATGAATTAACAAGAGAAAACTACACGTGGGAACGCGTTTGTGTTGCTTATTAATAATGTGCATGTTTTACTAAATAAATGTTGCTGTGTGCTGTTTATTTTAAAGCACAAAACGTTTTTGAATTGTCGTGTATTAATGCTTTTCTGTGTTGCAAAGGCTAGATAATTACATACACATAAGGGTATTAGTGGGGTTAACACTGTTTAATCACTATGCTGTGGTAACGTTGTTTTTGTCTCTTTTAATTAAGATGGTACGTTTTGGCCTAGTATAAGATGGCTGCCGTTTGCAGCCTGGGCTCGAGTAACTGAATTTCGATGAGAAGGCCTTGCTGAACATGGTCGAGAGTCATCTGACCACAGTCTTCGCTTGGTTAAAAAGTTTTCCGTGAGGACAGCAGTTCTGGGCGAACATCCAAATACATCTGAGTAACCTTGGAGGACAAAGGAGCCCTAATAGACTTTGTGATCATAATGCTGGTTCCGAGGAAATATGAACATGAAAAGATACATTTAGAATTTTTAGTTCCGTCTTCCGTCTTTTTATTTTTGTGATTTTTCTGAGCGGAGATTTTCCAAATGTAGCGATGCTACATCCTTTCCTGCTCGCTCTGCTCAGCGGTTCAGCGGATATCTAAAACATTTTATGTTGCTTTCTTTTGTTAAATTTATTATAAATATTGTTAGCCTAGAGAGGGTCTTTGCCACTTTGCCATTTTCTTCCCAAACCTGCGTTGGTGAGAATCGATGCTGTGAGGACGGCGACTCGGGAGACTTCTACTGAGAGACCTGTCCTGACCCATTCTGACATTTAGCTAGAATAGGTAATTATGAGAATAATGATTTACTCTGATTGATTTTCTTTGACTAATTTTAGATAAAGTATCATAATTTTAAAATACAGTGTTGGTGGTTATTTCTTGTCAATTATTGAGTACTCTCTTTTGATTATTGTTGTATAGATTGTTTATATCATGACTCAGGACAGTTACAATTAGGTCTTATCGACCTCAGTGTAGATGCAGGGTGTTTAGGAGTTCTTTCTTCCACAGGTTCAGTGCTGGTAGAGTATTTGAGCGTATGTTAGTAAAATGGGCCCAAGTGTATGATGAGTGTATGTGCGTGTAACTGTGAAATTACTCTATCCGTGGAAGTAGGGAGAATTTGTACACCCCGATCTGCACCGTGTGCACGTGAATGTGTCAGGGTGTGACCTGCTCCTTTCCGGATGTGTTCCACACTCAGCCACCTCAGTGTTGTGGCATGCAGCATGTCATGATTATTGGACTGCAGCCATGCTATTCATCATGCGGTGTCACTTGCATTGTCAGTGTGACTCACAGACAGCAGATTTGCTGGTTTTCACACGTGTGCATGGGTTGGTTGTGGGATTGGTGCTGTGGGGGGACACCTTTATGGTCATAGTGGACGTGGGCCTACTTGCTGTTTGTATGTGTGCTGCAGTGTGCCAATGGGATCAAGGACATGCTCAAGAGTCATTGTGGGTGTGCAGTGTGCTCAACTTAATTGTGCATGTGTGCCATTGTGCCCATCTCCCCCCGTCCCCCAGGCCCTGTTCGGTACTCACCCTGGTGCTGTTGTGTCAGGCCATGTCGAGCAGTGTCTGGACCCCCAACTCCTGCCACAGTCTCCCCACTGATGACTGTGGACACCATATCCTCCATCTCATCCAGCTTCTGGTGTTCCGCTGGACTGCCAACTCCAGTCTGCATTGCTGCCTGATGGTTGTCAGCGAGTTTCTTCTTGGTTTTGCGCTTTGCATTATTTCAGCACCTCCTGACCTCTCCAATTGTCCTCTTCCTCACTCCAACTGCATTCCCCTTGTCCAGGATGGCCTGCCATATTGCATTTTTATTTTCCAATGGCACGTTGGAGGTGACGAACAGTTGTTGGTGGTGTTCTATCACCTCCGTGATGATGATACTGTTTTCCTGCAGACTGAACCTCGTCTTCTTCTCCTTTCCCTTCCGTGATCCTGAGGTCCCAGGCAGGTCCTCCTGGGGGCTTATAGGATTCTGGTCATCCTCTGTACTTGCTCCGGCTTCCTCCATGGTGCTGCACAGTTTGTATTATTTTGTTTGTGTTTTTCGGTGTTTTTATAGTGTCTTTTGCCGCATGGCGCGTGGGAAACGTGATTGGCCACATTGTAACTTTTTTCGCGTTTGTGTTTTGTGTTTTTTGGGCCTTGCGTTAGTTTTAACGCAGTCTTTTGGCACGTTATCGTGGAACTATCGCATGGTGCCACCAAGTTGAGAATACAACGTTAACACTGTGTTATTTTCCCACGATAGACTGCGATGTGCAAAGTTGCATTAAGCAAATTTTGTGATAATTAACACACGTTCTTGAGAATATCCCCCTTTGTCTTTTTATGTACGTGTGGGTTAATTTTCAAAGGGCATAGTGCCAACTTTTTTCAGGTTCACTTGAACTACCCTAATGTGTTCACTTTGCCTGTAAATGAGATAATATATATGAAGCGAGAGTCTAGAAAATGTAAATCTCCATTTTGTGTCCCAACAGACAAGCAGTGATTGAAGCCTAAATAGGTGGAAAATGTATATTTTTACATTTCTTGGCATGCAAATAATGCGCTGTCATTAGGAAAAATAGGAGTGGAACCAGGGAACTGGATTTCCTAGGTCCTGAAGAAAAGCCAATTAGTGGTACGGCTTGAAACATGTTGACCTTTAGGAAATCAGTATCATAACCTGCATTTTTCCTAAATCTCCCCCTAACCTTTTTAACCATACCAACTGGAGGTAAGAATAACAAGCATTTGCAATGCAATAGGTCTCGCATTTACGCGAGTTTAAGCTATTGGCATTGTAAATGACAATGCTTTTTATTTATGTTTCAGAAACAAAAACATAAATAAAAGGCATTCACCCTTATGCATCAAGCCAAAATCCAGTCGGTAAAATACCGATTCGGTAATAGCTCCCGGTATTGTGTTAAAAATACCCAATCCCAATGCATCAACCCAAAACCCGAGCAAATAACGAATCGCTAAATAAATAACCTCGGACATACCGAATCGCTAATACCCAAAATGCTAATTTACCGAATCGCTAAATACCGAATTCGCAATTACCGAAATCACTATTAGCTCCCGGAAATTGCCAATAGCAAATAACGAATCGCACCCCAATGCAACAAAACTCGCTAATAACGAAAATCCCAAAAATCGCTATTTTGCCAGAGCTAAATAAGGGGAATCAAAACCTGGAGGTAAAGTCACAAAAAAAAAAAAAAAAAACTTCCTACATGTGCAAATGATTGAGGCAATCACTAAACCCTTAAATTTGGCCCAGGAGACCCTGTTGGCTCCCACAAAATGGCTGCCCTCTATGTGCTTGCAAGGAGGATGCGGATCAATGCAGCAGGACAGCGCAGGAGAAGGGTCCAGGAGCGAGTGTTCAGACTGCGCATAACCCTGCTCGGCCAGAATGAGGACGAGGTGTACCAGAAATATCGCCTCAATCGCGCTATGATCATGCGCCTGATTGCAGACCTGGAACCATTACTGCAGCACCAGACCCACCGGACAAATGCAATCCCTGCGCACGTTCAGGTACTATGCAGCCTGCACCTACTGGCCTCAGGGAGTTTCCAGGGGGTAATTGCGGTTGCCGGAGGTGTCTCGCAAAGCGCACTGTCACGCTTCTTCCAAAAATTCCTAGATGCCATGCTGACAATGCTCCACAGACACATCAGCTTCCCCACAACCCCACAGCAGTTGGACCGCACCAAACAGGCATTCTACCAGGTGGCACAATTTCCACATGTGATTGGATGCATCGACTGCACGCATATCCCCATATGCCCTCCGTCAGCAAATGAGTACCTTTTCAGGAACCGCAAGTCATACCACTCGATCAACGTGCAGGTTGTGTGCGATGCCAACAACATCATAACGGACCTAGTGGCACAATTCCCAGGGAGCACACACGACTCATACATCTTCCGCAACAGTGGAATGCACAGGCGACTACTCAATGGCGAATTTGGAGAGGGACTCCTGTTAGGTAAGTAGAACTACGCTTCCCCACACCAACACCACACATGTATGTACATCACCAATGCTAAGTCTATGCTTCTATCTTCTAGGTGACAGTGCTTACGCCCTGCGGGAATACATACTAACCCCATACCTAAATCCAGCAACCCCGCAGGAACATCGCTACAACGCTGCACACATCAGCACGAGGAATGTGATAGAGCGGACTTTTGGGATTCTCAAGAGCCGCTTCCGTATCCTCCACAAGACTGGCGGCGCAATGCTATACCAACCAGACACATGCTGTCGAATAATTGCTGTATGTGCAATGCTGCACAACATTGCCACCAGAAGGGGGATACCCATGGAGGTGGACAGGGATGACGACCCCCAGGCTGACCAACCACCCGCCCAACGACGACCGGCACACATCCCTAACACAGCAGAGGGCCATAGGAGGCGGACAGACATAACGCAAAATCATTTTTGACCCTGGGTAAAATGAGACATTACAAGTTGGTGTTGGGTGCAACTGTTTAATGCACAGTAGCACAGAGGATTGTGCAACAGAACTAGCATTGTGAATCATGCTCCGATTGCATAAATGTAAATAAAAGGTTCCTTAAAGTCAGGCCTGTGCAAACAGAATAATTGGATGGCCATGGTTGCTCCACCATGGACCTGCAGCATGTCCAAATTTCTAGTGCCGCTTGCCACGTACACCAAGCCTCCGCTCAGGTGCATCCAAACCCTCACCACGGCCTGTCCCCGTGGAGGCACGCGAACTTCGGCGCCTGGTGCTGGCCTCTGCCAGTGACACGCTGCTGACACTGGAGGCAGCCTCACTGGTGTCATCCCCTCCCAATGCTGCAGCACTGCATGTGCTGCTCTGAAGTTGTTCCACAGCAGTGGTGATGTGTCCCAGTGACTTGGCAACATCACCGCAGAAGTGCCCAAGGTCCACCTGCAGGGAGACTGTGCGGCGTGCCAACACAGCGGTGCAGTTGCTGTGCCGTTGTATGGCCTTGGTAGCGGCGGCAGAACGCAACATTAGCTGCCGGTTACTCCTCCTCTGGGACTCATGGCCCTCCCTGATGGCACGGGTGAGCTCACGTACCTCCTCCCTGAGCTGAGCATTGCCATCAGCAACCGCAGTGGTCTGGTCCCTGACCGCCGTGCCCATGTCCCTGACCGCGGAGCCCATGTCGGTGACTGCTGCAGTCATGGCGCGCATCTCCCTCGCTAGGCGCACGATGTTGCAGCTGATGCTAGCCACATGTCTTCCCTGCAGGTTCTGTGTGCGCAGCATCCTCTCCTCAATTGCAGAGGTTGTTGGGACATCCTGGTCAGCTGAGGAGACGGAACTGCGACGGGCCCTGTGACGCCGTGCGTGTCTTGAGCCTCCATGTGGTGCAGCAGGTGGTGTGGATGTGCGCTGCGTGGGTGCCAATTGCGGGGGGGGGTTGCCATCTCCTGCAAGGGCGCAACTTGGTGCCTGTGCCTCTGCGGTATTGTGGCTGCACTGGCTGCAGGCTGGCTTGCTGGTGCCGTTGCTTGTGGCGCAGGTGGTGGTGCCTTGGCTTGTGGCACTGGTGCTGGTGCCGATGATTGTGGCGCTGGTGGAGGTTGTGCTGGTGGGGTGGCAGGTGTTGGCGGTGCGTGCGCATCCTGCACAGTCTCCCGGTCTGACTCCACGGGTGTCTCAGATATGATCAGCTGGTCGCTGTCGTCAGAGTCCCCAGGTGATGCATCTGTGTGTGAAACAGTGCATGATTAGTGGGATGATTACACCTACATAGTGTTGTACCCATCAATGTCCCTCTGTGGTCCAACAAATGAACAGTCTACAGCCATGTACAAAATATGTGTTGTGTGAGGATTTACGCCTGTGCCTGCACTCTGGGCTGACTAGACTACAACTCCCAAGATGCAGTAGTGTCATGTGTGGGACTGTCTGTGCCAGAGCTGCAGACACAGTGAGATTGGGCTGGGGGCATGGGTATGGATTTACGCTATGCTGGGTGTGGCACAGGCATGCATCTTACCTTGGGCACTTGTGGCTGCGCCGGACGTGTCCATCTGGATCACCCCCACGACGGCTTCCCGCTCTATCGTCCCTTCCACAAGGTCCTCCAGGGCTGTGTTGGATGGTGCAGTGCTTGTTCCGCCTCCAGTCCTTCTTGCCTCCCAGAGCCTCTCAGCAATCCTCTCTTTTGCGCGCTTCCGGAGGTCATACCACCGTTTTTTGAGATCGTCGATGCTGCGGCTAGTGACGCCAACCGCATTGACCCTCTCACGGATGCGCTGCCAGATGCGCCGCTTCTCGGTCTCAGGCACCTTGAGGGACAGCTTGCCAAAGAGGCGGTCGTGTTTGCTGGCCACTCCCTCGATGAGGTACTCCAGCTCCCTGTCTGAAAACTTCTTCTTGCGCTTGCGTGCAGATTCAGCGCTGGATGGCACTTCCTGCGACATGATGGATGTGTGCTGTGAATCTGTGTGGCCTCACTCTGCACAGCCTGTCCTTCTTTCCAGCTCCTGTCTGCTCCTCTGTCGAGGTTATGTGGGTGGGGCAGCAGTATTTCCTGGTTGGTGATGTCATCAGCCTGTTCCCGGTGCGACGCGGCAATTTGCGATTTCGCTATTACCGATTCGGTAATTGCTAATTCGGTATTACCGAACTCGCTATTAGCCAAATCGGTATTACCGAACTCGCTATTTGCTAGTGGGGCCGTTTGCGTGCCCCGCTATTAAGGAATCGGTAAATTTAGCGATTTTTAAGGAATCGCTAAATTTTACCGAATCTGTTGATGCATGCCAATTACCGATTCCTTAATGGCGATTCCTTATTTTTCGCTATTAAGGAATCGGTATTACTTTGGTTGATGCATATGCCCCATTGTCATTTACAATGCCAATAGCTCAAACTTGCGTAAATGCTAGACCTGTTGCATTGCAAATGCTTGTTTTTTGGTAGGCATGGAGAGATTAAGGGATTTGCCCAGACTCACTGGATTTTGAGCCCATACCTAGACTCGAGCCTGGTTCCACAGCTCCAAATGCGGCAACTCTGGCCGTTAGGCCACATCCTGTCCCCCACTGGTAAGAGTGGGGCTAGCATTCCTAGCACCCAGTGTGTAAAGATGCATATGGAAGGCCTGGATTACAAAAAAAAAAAATTGTGAAGGAAAGTCAAGAAAAGGTATGGAGTTCAAGTTATATGTTATGATTAAGAAATGGGTAAGAAGATACATGGGCATAAGAGCTGTCTGATACGGAAGTTTATAGTGATCTTTAACATTACTAAGAGGAGCCAGAATGTTTATAGTCTGTGCCTAATGTAGTTGCCCTTCTTTCTTTCAGAGTCTTAATTTTATGCCTACATTGCAGCTGCATTGTGCGATCTCCCTTTTTAAAAAGTCTTGTAAAATGTCCTGTATGGTTTCTCTACGCAGGCTATGATGAGACGTTGACACGTCTTGCTGCTATCATTGCCAAGCACTTTGCCGACCCTTGAATCGTTGGCACTGGAAAGTTCATTGCCCATCAGTATGGGAGTCGCGAAATAGTCTGCGCACATAGGGGCACAGTGGATTTATATGTAAAGGCAGGAACATTACTACCTCAGCTGAGAGATGCTTGGTGTTTTGTGTTCTGTCTGAAGGTGGGATAACTGGGCTCTTCGGTAGCATTATAGTTTGCTGCCGAGGGCTCTGAGGCCCTTAAAGGCCCAGAGTTACTGACTTGAGCTGCAGGCAAGCGCCTCCATCTAGGGCACTTTTAAGACTGGCATAGCTGAGACAAAGGGTAATATTACAGGCAATGGGGTAGAATGCGGCAATGTAACAGGAAGGCAAATATTGAAATGATTAAGGAGGCCAATACCAGTCATTATTGACCCTCTAGACTGCAGAGATTAATTTGTTTGAATAAAAAATACATCTGCTTAGCTGCTAAGAATGAAATAGCTGACATGAGCTTTCATCCCTTTTCTAATACTTTTATTGTTTTCTTTTTAAACTTTATGTATCGTTTTATACAACAAATACATTCAATGAATCCAGAACTAAAATATAAAACAACAATGCATGTGTGGCACCACAAATTTACTAGGCAAGAAAATGATGCAGGTAAATACAAGGGCAAGGCGAACAAATTATACACAGGCAACACTTCAAAAGCAGACATAGCGCATCGGGGCACTTCGGAGCACAACAGGAGAGTGCCTTATACAGCAGTTGACAGATAACGAGTGTTTAACTTGCCATTTTATCATCTGCCGAATTATCAATGGACAACAAGTCGTCCTACAGGGGTTGCCAGATATCTTTGGGCCTGGAAGTAACTAGCTGCAGGGAAGCGTACAATTCAGAGATAATATCACAATAGGACAGATCTTTCAGCTAGGCTGTGAGCGAGATCTGCCGTTTCACTAGGAGTAAGGCAATAGGTGTAAAACAATGTAATCCTAATGGTAATGGCCTAACGTACCCTAGCAAAGCAATCAGGGGGTCGGGTAGAAGAGGTTGTTCAAGCATGAGAGACAAAGTGAAATAGATATCCCCCAATAGGATGCTATCATCCCACAGGCAGTGGCAGCTGATGATTTTTCACAGTGGTAAAGCGTGGGGTAAAACCGCTTGCTGTCACATAGTGGATAACTCATGTGGAGTGGGGCAGATCAAAGCATGCAGAGCCCATTATCTGTAACCAGTGGCGCAACTAGAGCCAAATTTCGGAGGGGAGGGGGGGGGCTAAGAAAAAATTTCGGGGGCGGCTGAATCTTTTAAGCCATAGACAAACTGGAACTGCAGGGGCTCTTAGAAGGGGTGAAACAACGGCGAGGCCTCATTAACATACACATGGTCTTTGAAAGACCTGTGAAATGCTTGGGCGCGGCTGTGTCTGTGCCCGGGACGCTGTCTCATCCCGGACTGCCACACACGACGGGGGTGGGGGGGGGCTGAAGCCCTTTGAGTCCAATGAGTGTTGCGCGCCTGTCTGTAACTGAGATTTACGAACACTTCAAAGTGGTTCTCGCTAGGGTCTTAGGCAAGCACACGGGTGAAATAAATTTGACACCACTGCCCTGGTTCCTCCTTCTGGGCTCGGGACAGCGGATAACCTGAAAACGTAATGTTGGCTCTGATGAGAAGGCAGCCCACTAACCCAGGCTTGGGACCCCACCACCCCTCCCCCTAAACTGCATGAGCTGTACACAAACCAGGAGTTTCTTTTAATGTTGTAAGCAGACTGGTGTGCATCCAAGCTCCTTCCCACATCCAACTTTAAGGATTAAGTCATTTATACACATGTAGCGGTCTGATTTAATGCATGATACCTACGCCAAAGTGACACTAAATATTTTCTGTGATTTTTCATATTTTTGGGAGAGATAGACGGCGCTTGAAAGGTGCTGAGCGCTGCGATCTGCCAGACCTATTTTTTGGAGCATGGATAAAGAGTGCTAAAGTGATAATCAGCTCCATTTACATTCTGCCATATAAAATAACCACCTCAGTTCTCGTTCTGCGCTGCTCCGAGTCCGAGCCCAAAACACGCGACAGGGAACAGTTCATCAATTTCCAAACCTATATTCGTGTACACAAAACTAAAACAAGTGGGGTTGTTTGTGGCCTGGTATTATTGGGAGATTCGTGAAATTAGCAGGAGGAGCGGGTCTGCTCTTGCTGCAGCGGGTGATATTTATTGCTTTGCGGCACTCTGTGTGGGTGTGCAGGATTACAGCGCTGATTGCGTTCATCTAAAATAATAGTGCTGAATGTCCATAGCGAATGTTCCACCTTGGAAACAAGAAGGTAAAGGAAAGAAAACAAACAGAAAGAAAGAGGTTAGGCGGGAAGAAATAGGAGAGGGGAATTTAACAAAAGAGGACGGGGTTGAGAGAGATGGAAAGAAAGGGCCTGCGGCGAAAGAAAGAAAGCGAAGAAACGAAAGCGAAAATTTTTGAGGCAAATAAAAACAAGAAGGGCTGGGCAAGAAGGGAGGGGGGAATGCCAGCAACAGAGGAGCCTGATCAAAGCTGAAGAAAAGGGAGGGGGAGAAGGGAGGAGGGAGTGCGAGCAGCAGCTGTGTTAAACAAGCCGAGGTGACAAGAAGGGCTGGGCGAGAAGGGAGGGGGGAATGCCAGCAACAGAGGAGCCTGATCAAAGCTGACGAAAAGGGAAGGGGAGAAGGGAGGAGGGAGTGTGAGCAGCAGCTGTGCACGTGCACGCCAACGTGCACTCAAGGTTTAGGCCAGCCAAAACTGTGGGTAGCACTTTGAAAATCCCACATACAAAATGTCTCTTCGAGCCTTTGGCTCGCGAGACCTAAAAAGGGGTATACCTACCAACCAGGTATTTTTAAACTACACCACCACCCCCACTCCCCCCTCATACAATGCCATCTTTTATCATTGTATAAAAAGAGTGCTCTACGTACTTCATAGGCTGCAGCACGTCTGATCCATAGAGGATCAGGATGGGCCTGATGATGAAGCATGCCACCAATGGGTAACCCTGGTGGGGGAGGGTTTTACAAGAAAAACTTTGTTTCTTCTTTTTTAGTAGAGTGTTATTATCTTTGTTCATGACAGAACTGGCTTCATATAAAACTAATACTCAACACCGCTTCATTTTGACGCCTCTACGCTTGGGCATAATCCATGTCCTGGTGACTTTCCCTAAAATTAATAAATGACCATTCAGATGGTAAAATGCCCATGGGATGGTAGATTGTTGCAATTCACTTTGCAATTTATTTTATGTTGTTGTATTTAAACTGACATTAGGTAATTTTATTTGAAGCCTCTATTTATAGCACAAAATATCAGGAGATATCAAGATACTTTCTTGTTTTTATGTTTGATGGGGTACCCAAACATATGCATATGAGCTGCCTCATTTATCTGGAGAGAGCAATCCAACATTAGGAAACGTATTATCCCTACATGACAAAATGTTTAGTCGTGGGTGACCTTTGAACTTTTACAGCGTAACTGTTCATATTTGGCTACTGTAATCGCAGGTCAATCCCCATGATTCACATCACCATAGCGAACCCTAGCTAGAGGTTTTTGCTGTGAGAATTCGGAGACTTTTCTGCCGCTATCTGGAAAGCTATTTCGCATATCATCAGTGTAGGAACCTGGGGTCACCAGGCCCTATAGGCGGTAGCGTGGCGTGAGCCGGTCGGGCAACCAGAGGGCTATGTGTTAAGCAACCATACACCACACACTCCTCATGGACTAGGGACACACACAATAAGTGACGCCACACCGTTTAAATTATGCAAATACTTCAAGTTTATCCAAGTATTGCTGGTCAGTTGCAGTTCAGGAAAGAACAAGGCGATACATGCATCATAATACCATCAATCAGTAGATACAGCAATCTTGGCGATACATATGCAGTGCCTAACCTTATTCATATACCCACGCCAGTTGGCTAAGTGCGGGTGATTATAGCGCTGTGCGCGCTAAGAGAGGTCTTTCCCTGAACAGGCCGTCTAACACAGCACGATACTCGTAACGGGTGACATTGGGTACATTAACATGGAGCCTGTAGAACTGAGCGCTCCTCGTAATCAATGGCCCCTAATCCTGTGAAGTAAAGCATATAAAACAAAGCGCTACGCGCAACCATTTGCAGGTAATTACGTTTGAGCAGAGCATATAATACAACACGTTACTCGTTGTAGGAGAGTAGGGTCTGCTATCCTATGGTCACCCCAAATTTTTGCTTTTTGCTTCACTGGTTTTTGACATATCGAGGCTGTGGGCCTGCCAATCAGACCCCCAGCCTGCTGTTCTCTCTACTAAATTAAAACTATGCACCCTAGGTGCATAACCAATTGGAAGTGGATCACCCTGTCAGCCCCTGTACCAGTGTACACTAGGTACCCAGGGCATTGGTGTACCCAAGGCCTGCCAGGGGCTGAAGCATGTATTATGCCACCCCAGGCTTGGCCTAACAATCTGACACAACTGGCTGATCACTCAGCTGGGGTAAGTTGGTGTAATCACCTCTTACTTAGGTGTAGTATACCTATACCTAACCTTAAATGGGACACCTGGTAACCTATAAGTCACTCCTATGGCAGGCCTTAACAATCCTGAAGGCAGAGTGCTTGGTTCCATGTGAGATGGTGCTCTAGCATGAGCTGAGCCTGTCTGCAGTGGTCGGAACAACTTCCTTCTACTGTTTCCAGATATCGTCATACCATATACTCTTAAGTGCATTATGAACCTCGCGGTTAAATGCTATCTTTGGTTTGGCTTTATCAAAACATGTCGAGTAAGGTGTCATACGAATTGGAATACTAACCCCTCGCCAATTCTGGCAACGGGGTTAGCATTCCACCCTTCTAGAGGGACACGACATGTACAGTACCTGAAACCCGGGTAAAATCAGACATAGCCTCAGCTCCACAAAATGGATGCTGCCACCACAGACACAAGTCTGCCCTCCTGCTGCTGGGAGTCCTTCCAGCTTGGGAGGTGTGGACAAAGGGTTTCCTGCCAGGGGAGGTGCATGCACCACCCCAGACAGGATTTTGTGTATTGGTCAGGTAGGGCTTGAAAGAAACCAGACATGCCTGTGGCTCACAAGGAGCCTCGGTGCATATGCCAGTTCAAACCGGTCCTGGGGCACACCAGTCCCGGGCCTGGGGCGAGCTGGACAAAGGATTGGGGGTGTAACCACCCCCCTTCCTGGTCCCACCCATAGGGAGGGACCTAGCAGGTAGTCCGGCCCCTAGAATCCGCTTAAAGGTAGGAGCTGTGTCCTAAGACTTCAGACATCCTGGAATCAACTTAACAATAAGAAGAAGACGGGAACTTCGACGCTCTGCTGCACAGAGGACTGAAGCCAATCTCCCCTGTGGTCAGGGAGTGACCACCTTGCTAACGCAAGCACCATCCAGCGAATCAACGTCTGCTTTGCCGCCGCCTCCCGCCGGAGCCCGAGCCCAGAGACTGACAAGACCTGGACCTCCAGACCTCTCACCGCCCGATCCACAGTCCCTGAAAAGAGGAGACCCGTGGAGGCACCGAGACACATGGAGCCAGCCATCTTGGAACGACTACGACAAGCTAACAAGTGCAACAACCGAGGCTCCCTCCAAGTTGTGCTTTAGGATCTGAGAAGCCCAACAACCGAGCAGCATCTGCACCAAAGGTGAGCCCTCCAGCATCTCCACGATCTGCGTGGGGCCCTTCTGCATTTTGCCACTCAACGCGCCTAACTGGTTGCTGGCCCGCTGGCTAGTAGCCATCTTGGCGACGAACTTTACGAAATACACTGCTGGTCTGGTTGCTCCAGACTGGCCCTTGCTCCCCTCCAAAGGAGCAGTCCCTCTGACCTTGCTGGTCAGAACTATCAGCTTATTTCGTTTTCCACAACAATTGCTTTTGCCAAGGCTTGTTTGCTTCAATCAAGTCGCCGACACCGCCGACAGCGGGAGCCTACGTGGGACAGCTCGTGAACCGACTCCTGGACGTCGTCGACCTTCAGGGACCACGTGGCTGCAGAGACAAGCTACACCTTTCCTCCTGTTTGCACCCGACATCGCCTGGTACCCACCTGGTGCCACGCTGGTCACTGGCTAGTGACTGTGAACACTGTCCCCTCTGCTTACAGGTCTTCAACATCTCCGATCCACTCTTGGATCCACTGCATCTCTCCCGGACCGACCGCCTGCAGCATCTTTGTCTTCAGGCTCCACGGAACAGATAGAAGAAACCCGACGCACTTCGACGCCTATGCACCCGCTTCCTGTGGGTGAGGTAAAGCTGGCACTCCGGTGCCCAAGTGTAGAGAATCATCTCTAGTGTCTGTGTTTCCAACCTTGAGTTCCTAGTCCATCCGGAAGATCCTTTTTGCAGTAACTTTGTACTTTTTACGCACCCATTGAAACCTATGGGAGCACGCGTGTGACTATTTGCTCTGCACACGCCACCCGTGGACCTCCTGGTCACTAACTGAAGTTAGCTCCTTGTAGGCCCAGCGATTCTAGAGGCCCTAGGCCTTTTCCCTTTTCTGTTCGTGGTACTTATACCACTATTTTAGTATATGGTTTGAGTGGCCACCAGGGCCTATCCATATAAAGTGCAACTTCTGTGTATTCTACTGTAATCTTGTTTGACGATTTGTGCTCCTGTGCTCATAAAGAGACTAGGGGTTACTTTGAGAAATAAATACATATATATTTTGAATATATATCTGTGTGGTGTCCTTTCATTGGTATAAAAGGGGGTTGCATTTGGTAAAACAGCTGGCTTAACACGCTTCACGAGTTTAGCCTCAAAGACTGCTTAGCCTACGCTACCACTAGGGCAGCTAGTCCGAAAAGGTTGACTTACAACCACACCATAAGGGTTGCTTGGCATGGTACAAGGTGGTCACTTTAACTAGTGAACATCATATACCAGGCCAACTTCTCACATTGGTGAGCAGCGGTTGGATTTGAGCTTGCTGTGTTTTACCATTGTAATCTCTTGGTTACCAATTGAAAGATCACATAGGTACCTGTAGGTACATATAAAACAAGATTAGATATACATAAGTTCTACTGAACTTAGTTGTTGTAGAGCAAAGGGAGTAGCACACCCTGACTACAACTACTAGATAGGTTTAGTAGGTAAACCCAAGTGTAGGTAGATTGCAACACATCCACCCACACTTAAGAGCAATGGCTGGGGCAGAGGGGTCCACTGTACCCATCTCTGTTGAGAGTGACCCCCAGAGGGCACCATCCATCTTTGCTACCCTTAATCAGAATGAGCTCAGGCATTTGGCAACTCTTAGAGGCCTTAAACAGCCCAAGAACCCTACCTCTGCTGAGCTCAGAGAACTCTTGCAAAATGATGAGAATCAGAGAGAACTCAAGAAAGCTTCCCAGTTAGCCCCCTTAGGGTCAGGAACAGGAGGCCCCCCTTCAGAAGATGCTACAGAGGTACCCAGTTCCAATAGTCACCCCTTAGATGGCAATAATACCACAGAGGATGAGAGTGATAAAGGTACTGATACAGAGAGTAGTGATGATGAAGGGAGAACTAGCCCAGTGCCAAGTGTTATACTTGGCCCAGCTAAACTAAGGCTATTGGGGACTGACAATGGGATCATCCCATTGGATCTCCCCAGTGGACTTAACACAGGGCTTGGGAGGCGAAGGAATCACTCAGGTGAATCCAATGCTTCCCATGGCTCTAGAGGCTCTCAAGGTCACTCCAGGAAAAGGATGACCACCCCTCAGAGGAGGGAACATGAGGCCAGAATGCAGGAAGCCCAGCTGAGGATCAGGAAGCAGGAGCTAGAAGTAGCCCTGATGGAAGAAAAACTGAACAAGGCTAGGCAACCTAGAGAGAGTGGGTCTATACCCACTGGTGGCAGCATTGTCCCTAAGGACAAAGATAGGGTCTTTGATAATAGGAACCTGTCTAAGGTTGTGCCCCCCTACAAAAGTGGGGATGACATCCACAAATGGATAACTGCTCTTGAGAGAGCCTGCAAAGTACAGCAGGTTCCTGAAGACCAGTGGGCAGCAATCCTCTGGCTCTCCTTTGAAGGAAGAGGCAGAGACAGACTCCTCACTGTTAGAGAAGAGGATGTCAGAAATTACAGAGTCCTGAAGAGTGTTCTAGTTGATGGGTTAGGCTTAACCACTGAACAGTACAGGTTAATGTTCAGAGACACCCAAAAGACACAGACTCAGGACTGGTCTGAATACATTGAATGTGCCACTAAGGCTTTGGAGGGTTGGTTGCTGGGAAGTAAGGTATCTGATTTTACAGGATTGTATAATTTGATGATGAGAGAACAGATTTTAAATAACTGTCAAAACCAGCAACTGCATCAACACTTGGTTGACTCTGATCTGACCTCTCCCCAAGAATTGGGAAAGAAGGCAGACAAATGGGTCAGAACCAGGGTTAAGCAAAAGAACCAGAACCAGGGCCAAGGGGGTGATCAGAAGAAAACAGACCAAAAGGGTGGAGATCAGAAACCTAAAGACCAGAAGTCTTCAACAGGGCCCCAAACTACTGCTAAAGAGGGTGGGTCCCAACAGTCCAAAAAGAAGAAAGAAGGTCAAAAGAAACCCTGGTGCAATCATTGTAAAAATACAACTCACTGGACTAGTGATTGCAAAAAGGGTGGAGCCCCCAACACTGTTGCCCCTAAGGCACCTGCTCCCAGTACTACTGTTAGCAGTGTTGGTCCCCAAACAAAGGGTGTAGTGGGAATCACTATGGGAACTGAAGGAGATTCTGACTTAGACAGAACCCTGACACAGGCAGTCTTGATCTGTGATGGGGACATTGATTTGTCCCTGACTGTGAGCCCCAGTAACCTGGGCAAGTACAGACAGACTCCTTTAATTAACGAAAAAGTGGCTCAAGCCTACAGGGACACATGTGCCAGTGTCACTATGGTGACACCAGGCTTTGTGGACCCTGGACAGTACATACCAGGTGAGAACTACCTGGTGACCAATGCCAGCAATGCCACTACTTCACATAGTGTGGCAGTTGTTAACTTCTCATGGGGAGGGGTAACTGGCCTCAAAAGGGTTGTGGTTAGTGCAGACCTCCCAGTAGAATGTTTGTTGGGCAATGACCTAGAGAGTTCTCTATGGTCAGAAGTGGAGTACAGGACTCATGCAGAGATGTTAGGTGTATCATCACATGTCCTTGCTGTGACCAGGTCACAGGCCAAAAAGTGCCTCACTGAACCTCAGGTCTTGGATCCTGGAACAATGGACCAAGCACCTACCAAGAAGAAGAACAGGAGGGTCAAGGCTGTGCCTTCCCCCCTGCCTCAGAGTGATGATCAGCCTTCCCAGGAAGCTGATCTAGAGGACCCTGAAGGAACTGTCCCTGAAGAGCTTGAACCTGATCAGGTTGAGTTTCTGGGGACAGGGGGACCTTCAAGGGCTGACTTGAGGCAGGCTCAATTATCCTGTCCCTCTCTTGAACCCCTCAGACAGCTGGCTGCTGCTGAGGCTGCTGGGAATGCTCAAGGTACCCATAAAGTGTATTGGGATGAAGGGCTCCTTTATTCAGAGGCTAGAGACCCCAAGCCTGGTGCTACCAGGAGGTTGGTTATACCTCTGCAATTTAGGGGCTTCCTTCTTACCTTGGCCCATGATATTCCTTTAGCAGGACACTTAGGCCAGAACAAGACTTGGGACAGGCTTGTCCCTCACTTTCACTGGCCTCATATGAATGAAGATACAAAGGAGTTTTGTCGCTCCTGTGTGACCTGCCAAGCCAGTGGCAAATCAGGTGGCACAACAAAGGCCCCCCTAATACCACTACCTGTGGTGGGAGTCCCCTTTGAAAGAGTGGGAATAGACATAGTGGGTCCCATGGATCCCCCCACTGCATCTGGGCACAGATTTATACTGGTGGTAGTGGATCATGCCACCAGGTATCCAGAGGCAATTCCCCTTAGGACCACTACAGCACCTGTTGTGGCCAGGGCCCTGCTGGGAGTATTCTCCAGAGTGGGGTTTCCTAAGGAGGTAGTATCTGACAGAGGTACCAACTTTATGTCAGGATACTTGACAGCTATGTGGAAGGAATGTGGTGTCAACTACAAGTTCACCGCCCCTTATCACCCACAATGCAATGGGCTTGTTGAGAGATTCAACAAGACCCTAAAGGGTATGATCAAAGGATTACCTGAAAAGCTCAGGCGAAGATGGGACATCCTTCTACCCTGCCTTCTGTTTGCTTACAGAGAGGTCCCACAAAAAGGAGTTGGCTACAGCCCCTTTGAATTGTTGTTTGGGCACCCTGTAAGAGGCCCACTGTGTTTAGTGAAGGAAGGATGGGAGTTACCTCTCAAAAAGCCTAAGCAAGACATAGTGGACTATGTACTTGGTCTCCGCTCCAGGATGGCTGAGTATATGGAGAAGGCATCCAAAAACCTTGAGGCAAGCCAGGCCTTACAGAAAGCTTGGCATGACCAAAAGGCTGTCTTGGTTGAGTTTCAGCCAGGACAGAAGGTATGGGTGTTGGAGCCAGTGGCCCCAGCACCACTCCAAGACAAATGGTCTGGACCCCATACAATCCTGGAAAAAAAGGGAGAGGTCACCTACTTGGTAGACCTAGGAACTCCCAGGAGTCCCCACAGGGTACTCCATGTTAACAGGCTTAAAGCATATGTTGACAGGGCAGACATGGGCTTGCTCATGGCTACAGATGAGGGACAGGAGGAAGAGAGGGACCCTCTCCCAGACCTGTTGTCTCAGAACCCTGAAGATGGCTCAGTTGAAGGAGTGACCCTTGGAGGCAACCTCACTGCCCATCAGCAGACTGAATGTAGACAGGTTCTACAATCATTTTCACATATGTTTTCCTTGATACCTAGTCAAACTGACTGGTGTACCCATGTGGTGGACACTGGTGACAGTCTGCCTGTAAAGAACAAGCTTTACAGACAACCTGACCACGTCAGGGACTGTATAAAGGCTGAGGTACATAAAATGCTGGAATTAGGTGTCATTGAACCCTCAGAGAGCCCCTGGGCTAGCCCAGTGGTTCTGGTCCCCAAACCTCACACCAAAGATGGCAAGAGAGAGATGAGGTTCTGTGTGGACTACAGGGGTCTCAATGCTGTCACCAGGACAGATGCACACCCTATTCCAAGGGCAGATGAGCTCATAGACAAACTAGCTTCTGCAAAGTTTTTGAGCACATTTGACTTAACAGCTGGCTATTGGCAAATCAGATTAGCTGAGGAGTCTAAGGCCAAAACAGCATTCTCAACCCCAGGTGGGCACTACCAGTTTGTGGTGATGCCCTTTGGTCTGAAGAATGCACCTGCCACCTTCCAAAGGCTGGTGAACCAAGTCCTTACTGGGTTGGATGACTTTTGCGCAGCATATCTTGATGACATTGCTGTCTTTAGCTCCACCTGGGAGGATCACCTGATCCACCTGAAGAAGGCTCTTGAGGCTCTGCAAAGGGCAGGCCTCACTATCAAGGCCACTAAGTGCCAGATAGGGCAGAGTAAGGTTGTATATTTGGGCCACCTTGTAGGTGGAGGCCAAGTTCAACCACTGGAGAGTAAGATACAATCCATCAAGGACTGGTCTCCTCCAACCACCCAGACTCAAGTTAGAGCTTTCTTGGGCTTGACTGGGTACTACAGGAAGTTTGTTAAGAACTATGGGTCCATTGTGACTCCTCTTAATGATCTGACATCCAAGAAGATGCCCAAAAAGGTTCAGTGGACAGTAAGCTGTCAAAAGGCATTTGATGACCTGAAGGAGGCCATGTGCTCTGCACCTATCCTGAAAAGTCCTGACTACTCCAAAGAGTTTATTGTCCAAACAGATGCTTCTGAGTTGGGTGTGGGAGCTGTGCTGTCACAACTTAATGTAGATGGTCAAGACCAACCCATTGCTTTTATTAGCAGAAGGTTGACCCCCAGAGAGAAGAATTGGTCAGCTATTGAGAGGGAGGCCTTTGCTGTGGTGTGGGCCCTGAAGAAGCTGAGGCCATACTTGTTTGGCACTCACTTCAAGATTCAGACCGACCATAAGCCCCTCTTGTGGCTAAATCAGATGAAGGGTGAAAACCCCAAACTGCTTAGGTGGTCCATTTCCCTACAGGGGATGGACTTTACAGTGGAGCACCGGCCAGGTACTGACCATGGGAAAGCAGATGGTCTCTCCAGGTACCTCCACTTAGGACATGAAGACGAGACTGGTCAAGGCTAGTTTAATGTCCCAGCGTTTGGGGGGGGGTTGTGTAGGAGAGTAGGGTCTGCTATCCTATGGTCACCCCAAATTTTTGCTTTTTGCTTCACTGGTTTTTGACATATCGAGGCTGTGGGCCTGCCAATCAGACCCCCAGCCTGCTGTTCTCTCTACTAAATTAAAACTATGCACCCTAGGTGCATAACCAATTGGAAGTGGATCACCCTGTCAGCCCCTGTACCAGTGTACACTAGGTACCCAGGGCATTGGTGTACCCAAGGCCTGCCAGGGGCTGAAGCATGTATTATGCCACCCCAGGCTTGGCCTAACAATCTGACACAACTGGCTGATCACTCAGCTGGGGTAAGTTGGTGTAATCACCTCTTACTTAGGTGTAGTATACCTATACCTAACCTTAAATGGGACACCTGGTAACCTATAAGTCACTCCTATGGCAGGCCTTAACAATCCTGAAGGCAGAGTGCTTGGTTCCATGTGAGATGGTGCTCAAGCATGAGCTGAGCCTGTCTGCAGTGGTCGGAACAACTTCCTTCTACTGTTTCCAGATATCGTCATACCATATACTCTTAAGTGCATTATGAACCTCGTGGTTAAATGCTATCTTTGGTTTGGCTTTATCAAAACATGTCGAGTAAGGTGTCATACGAATTGGAATACTAACCCCTCGCCAATTCTGGCGACGGGGTTAGCATTCCACCCTTCTAGAGGGACACGACATGTACAGTACCTGAAACCCGGGTAAAATCAGACATAGCCTCAGCTCCACAAAATGGATGCTGCCACCACAGACACAAGTCTGCCCTCCTGCTGCTGGGAGTCCTTCCAGCTTGGGAGGTGTGGACAAAGGGTTTCCTGCCAGGGGAGGTGCATGCACCACCCCAGACAGGATTTTGTGTATTGGTCAGGTAGGGCTTGAAAGAAACCAGACATGCGTGTGGCTCACAAGGAGCCTCGGTGCATATGCCAGTTCAAACCGGTCCTGGGGCACACCAGTTCCGGGCCTGGGGCGAGCTGGACAAAGGATTGGGGGTGTAACCACCCCCCTTCCTGGTCCCACCCATAGGGAGGGACCTAGCAGGTAGTCCGGCCCCTAGAATCCGCTTAAAGGTAGGAGCTGAGTCCTAAGACTTCAGACATCCTGGAATCAACTTAACAATAAGAAGAAGACGGGAACTTCGATGCTCTGCTGCACAGAGGACTGAAGCCAATCTCCCCTGTGGTCAGGGAGTGACCACCTTGCTAACGCAAGCACCATCCAGCGAATCAACGTCTGCTTTGCCGCCGCCTCCCGCCGGAGCCCGAGCCCAGAGACTGACAAGACCTGGACCTCCAGACCTCTCACCGCCCGATCCACAGTCCCTGAAAAGAGGAGACCCGTGGAGGCACCGAGACACATGGAGCCAGCCATCTTGGAACGACTACGACAAGCTGACAAGTGCAACAACCGAGGCTCCCTCCAAGTTGTGCTTTGGGATCTGAGAAGCCCAACAACCGAGCAGCATCTGCACCAAAGGTGAGCCCTCCAGCATCTCCACGATCTGCGTGGGGCCCTTCTGCATTTTGCCACTCGACGCGCCTAACCGGTTGCTGGCCCGCTGGCTAGTAGCCATCTTGGCGACGAACTTTACGAAATACACTGCTGGTCTGGTTGCTCCAGACTGGCCCTTGCTCCCCTCCAAAGGAGCAGTCCCTCTGACTTTGCTGGTCAGAACTATCAGCTTATTTCGTTTTCCACAACAATTGCTTTTGCCAAGGCTTGTTTGCTTCAATCAAGTCGCCGACACCGCCGACAGCGAGAGCCTGCGTGGGACAGCTCGTGAACCGACTCCTGGACGTCGTCGACCTTCAGGGACCACGTGGCTGCAGAGACAAGCTACCCCTTTCCTCCTGTTTGCACCCGACATCGCCTGGTACCCACCTGGTGCCACGCTGGTCACTGGCTAGTGACTGTGAACACTGTCCCCTCTGCTTACAGGTCTTCAACATCTCCGATCCACTCTTGGATCCACTGCATCTCTCCCGGACCGACCGCCTGCAACATCTTTGTCTTCAGGCTCCACGGAACAGATAGAAGAAACCCGACGCACTTCGACGCCTATGCACCCGCTTCCTGTGGGTGAGGTAAAGCTGGCACTCCGGTGCCCAAGTGTAGAGAATCATCTCTAGTGTCTGTGTTTCCAATCTTGAGTTCCTAGTCCATCCGGAAGATCCTTTTTGCAGTAACTTTGTACTTTTTACGCACCCATTGAAACCTATGGGAGCACGCGTGTGACTATTTGCTCTGCACACGCCACCCGTGGACCTCCTGGTCACTAACTGAAGTTAGCTCCTTGTAGGCCCAGCGATTCTAGAGGCCCTAGGCCTTTTCCCTTTTCTGTTCGTGGTACTTATACCACTATTTTAGTATATGGTTTGAGTGGCCACCAGGGCCTATCCCTATAAAGTGCAACTTCTGTGTATTCTACTGTAATCTTGTTTGACGATTTGTGCTCCTGTGCTCATAAAGAGACTAGGGGTTACTTTGAGAAATAAATACATATATATTTTGAATATATATCTGTGTGGTGTCCTTTCATTGGTATAAAAGGGGGTTGCATTTGGTAAAACAGCTGGCTTAACACGCTTCACGAGTTTAGCCTCAAAGACTGCTTAGCCTACGCTACCACTAGGGCAGCTAGTCCGAAAAGGTTGACTTACAACCACACCATAAGGGTTGCTTGGCATGGTACAAGGTGGTCACTTTAACTAGTGAACATCATATACCAGGCCAACTTCTCACACTCGTGATCCCTGGTATGGAATTACCTTCGAGCAGAACATATAACACAATGCGCTACGCGCACTCTTTGGCATGTAATTACTTTCGAGTAGAGCATATAACACAATGCGCTACGCGCACTCTTTGGCTTATAATTACTTTCGAGTAGAGCATATAACACAAGGCGCTATTCGCATTCCCTGGCATACAATTACTGTCGAGCAGAGCATATAATATAACACGCTACTCGTGATCATCGGCATGTGAATACTTTCGAGCAGAGCATATAACATAACACGCTACTCGCAGTCCCGGTCTCTCCGGCTGGGGAAGCGGAGTCGGTGGTGTGAAGCGCCACACGAGGGTAATGTCAGTCCGTACTTGGGACGGCTTCCAGCGGGGAGGGTTACCGGACTTGAGGAGCGGGTCCTTATGCTCCGGTGCAGTTCACAGGGCGCCGCGCTCAGTATCGTGGAAGGGGGGCACGGACAGGATCCCTCGGCGGGGTCTCTCCATCGCGCAGGCAGGGTAGGGGACTCCCACGGATGGGACAACCCGGGCCAAGTGCGGTGTGGTTCCCAGACCAGCAGGGGGCGCACCAGGGGGGATCTCGGCCTCCGGGCTTACCCCCGTCTCGGCGTCCGCAGGCATCCGTCCTCACGACGATGGGGGAACTCGGCCCCGACCTTGAGCACCTCCTCACACGGCTGCGACGGCAGCGACGGGGCCCCGGGCTTCCCCTGGGCCTCGCGACACAGCAGGGCACTTCTCCAGGGCCTCACGACACAGCAGGGCACTTCTCCAGGCCTCCAGGCCGCGGCGGCGAGTGCGCTGGCTTCGTCGTCGCAGGGGGGGGCTCAAGTTAAGGATGGGGATATGGTGCTCAGCGGAGCACGCTGCCGGGGGTCCCAGACCAGGGCAGGGAGCGCGGGGGTTACAGCGCTAGTACCTGGTCGATCCCCGGTGGCTTGGCAATCGGCTTAGCATTTAGTTTGATGGGTCAGCTTGGACACGCAGTCTCAGCTCTGGCATTCAAGGCTTACAGCTCGCTCTTGTCATGCAGTCTCAGTTCTTACAGTTAGGTTTCAGTTCTCAGTGGACAGATGAAGTCTTGTGGTGCAGATGTATCTGGCGCCCTTAAGGGGTTCTGTTACAGGGGGTAGGAATGGAGAGGGCGACTAGATCCTTCCTAGTCAGGCTGGCAAAGAGTCTCTGGGTCCTCCTACTACTGGGCAAGATCAGTGGGATTCACAGGGCACCTCACTCACTTAAGAGGCAGTACCTAAATCCTGTCACTCTCAGAGGCATAAGTCCCTGGATAGGCCCTACCGCCTACACTCCTGGTGGATTCTTCCAGCTCTGCTTCACCCCAATGGCCAACTCACCACAAAAGTTTCCCTCCCACTCTTAAGTAGCCCTAGGTCAGGTGACCTCTAGCCAAGGCGGCAAAAGTAAAACCCCACCTCCCTTCTAGAAGGTTCCAGCATCTTCCAGGAGCTTCCCCACTCTACCTATGGGACAAAAAGGCGGGCTGGTGTTGCAACATTGTTGTGGGTCCCAGCCAGCGCCTGGCAGCTAGGGTGCTACTATGAAAAACGACCACCCTGCAGTAGCAGGGGTCGGTGGCAGCCATCTTGGGAGAAGGGAGCACCTGCACCTTAACACTGATTGGCAATGAAAAGGCGCCCGGAGACCTAGTCCAACATAAAAATGAGGGTGGAAAAAATGAGGCACGATACAAAAATAGAAGGGGAGACCACCCTAGGGCTGACAGGTCCAACATGCGTCCCCCCCAGCCGAAAGAGGGGAGAGCTACCCAACCTCTAGGGAGTTCTCTTCACTAAGGCGGAAAAACCTGGAGAGACCGTCAGCATTGGCGTGGTCAACTCCGGGCCGATGTTCCACCCGAAAGTCCATCCACTGTAGGGAAATGGACCACCTCAACAACTTGGGGTTTTCGCCTCTCATCTGCATGAGCCAGCGAAGGGGGCGGTGGTCGGTCTGGATAAGGAAGTGAGTGCCAAAGAGGTATGGCCTCAACTTCTTCAGAGCCCATACCACCGCGAAGGCTTCTCTCTCAATGGTGCTCTATCGCCGTTCCCGAGGGAGGAGTCTTCGAGATATGAAGGCCACAGGTTGGTCCTGGCCCTCGGTGTTGAGTTGCGAGAGCACCGCACCTATGCCGTGCTCTGAAGCGTCGGTCTGTACAATAAATTCCTTGCTGAAATCGTGTGTTGCTAGTACTGGAGCTGTACACATCGCATTTTTCAGCGTATCAAAGGCTTCTTGGCATGCAGCTGTCCATATGACCTTGCGAGGTTGTTTCTTGGAGGTCAACTCCGTCAAGGGGGTCACGATGGTACCATATCCCTTGACGAACCGGCGTTAATACCCAGTGAGGCCGAGGAAAGCTCGGACCTCTGTTTGGGTCTTGGGGGGCTCCCAAGCCAAGATGGTTTCAATTTTGGCCTGGAGGGGTTGCACCTTACCCCCGCCCACCATGTGTCCCAGGTACACGACAGATCCCTGTCCAATCTGGCACTTGCTGTCTTTAATGGTTAAACCAGCGCATTGCAGCGCCTGCAATACCTCCTGGAGGTGTTGCAGATGGTCCTCCCAGCTGCTACTGAAGACAGCTATGTCATCCAAGTAGGCTGCTGAGAAGGACTCCAGGCCAGATAGTACCTGATTCACTAACCGCTGGAATGTGGCCGGAGCATTTTTGAGCCCAAAGGGCATCACTCGAAATTGGTAGTGGCCCTCTGGGGTGGAGAACGCTGTCTTCTCCCGTGCTCCGTCGGCCATGGCAATCTGCCAATATCCGGACGTCAGGTCAATGGTGCTGAGGTACCGGGCTGCTCCCAGCCGGTCCACCAGCTCATCTGCACGCGGGATGGGGTGAGCATCTGTCTTCGTGACAGAGTTCAACCCCCGGTAGTCCACAAAGAACCGAAGTTCTGGCGTCGTACCCGGTGGGGCCGCTTTCGGCACCAACACCACTGGACTAGCCCACGGGCTGCTGGAAGGTTCTATCACCCCCAGCTCCAGCATCTTTGCCACCTCACGCTGGATGCTATCCTTCACTCGGTCAGAGAGCCGGTAAGACTTGTTCTTCACCGGGGGCTGTCCCCTGTGTCCACATCATGGGTACACCAATGAGTGATTCCAGGCGTGAGTGAGAACAACGAGGCGAACTGTCCCAGGACATGGCGACAGTCCCTCTGCTGCTCTGGGGTCAAGGATGGGGAGAGGACTACACCTTCCACCGAACCATCCTTCTCTCGTACCGCAAGAAGGTCAGGAAGAGCTTCACTCTCTTCCTCTTCGCTCCCATCCGTCACCATAAGGAGAGCAAGCTCCGATCACTCATGGTGCGGCTTCAGGCGGTTGACATGGAGCACCCTGAGGGGCTGACGGGGGGTTTTTACATCCACAACGTATGTGGTCTGGCCTCGCCTCTCCACAATGTCGAACGGGCCAGTCCACCGGTCCTGGAGGGCACAAAGCTCCCCAGGTTCCATAACCCACACCTTCTGTCCAATGTCTAACTCGACCGTCCGAGCGTTGCGGTCATACCACTCCTTCATCACGGTCTGGCTAGCCTCCAGGTTCTCTGTGGCTGCCTTCCACAGCTTGGCCATCTGGCTGCGGAACGCCAGCATGTAGCTGACAATGTCACGGGGAAGCTTCTGTGAAGTCTTCTCCCACCCCTCTTTCACTAAACAGAGGGGACCCCTAACGGGATGGCCATAGAGCAATTCAAACGGGCTGAACCCGACTCCCTTCTGCGGTACCTCCCGATAGGAGAATAACAAGCAGGGGAGGAGGACGTCCCACTTACGCCTCAAGCCCTTTGGAAGGCTTCGGATCATCCCCTTCAATGTCTTATTGAAGCGCTCTACAAGTCCGTTAGTTTGGGGGTGGTAAGGAATGGAGAACCGGTAGGTCACTCCACACTCCTTCCACATGGCCTGCTTGTAGGCCGACATGAAATTTGTGCCCCTGTCCGACACCACGACCTTCGGGAATCCCACTCGGGTAAAAATTCCCAACAGTGCCCGTGCCACCACCGGTGCAGTGATGGTCCTCAGAGGAATAGCCTCTGGGTACCTTGTGGCGTGGTCCACCAAAACCAAGATGAACCGGTGTCCCGCTGCGGTCGGAGGGTCCAATGGCCCAACAATATCGATACCGACCCTCTCAAAAGGGGTCCCGACCACGGGGAGCGGTTCCAACGGGACCTTCAACTTTGTCCCAGTCTTGCCACTAGCCTGACAAGACTTGCAGGTCTTGCAAAAGGTGTCTGAGGCAATCCTCATCCTGGGCCAATAAAAATGGGGGACTAACCGTGCAAAGGTTTTGTCCTGGCCCAGGTGTCCAGCTAAGGGTATCTCGTGCGCTAACTCCAGCAGGAAGGCCCGGTAACATTGGGGGACCACTATGGCCCTCGAAGATCCATGTACCGGCACCCTGGGCTCACTGTATAGGAGACCATCCTCCCAATACACATGATAACCTCCCAGTTCCTGACTGGCCACTTGAGCTTCGGCCTGCCGCCGCATACCCTCAAGAGTGGGGCACGTCCTTTGTGCTTGACAAAATTCCTCCCGGGTAGGCCCTCCTTCCACTTGCCAGTCAGCAAGGGTCGGTAAGTCCTCCACAGGAACGACATCTACCTCCGCGGACTCCGGGGGCACCTCTGCGGCCTCCCCATCCGACTCACGGGGCATGTCTTCCACCACCTTCTTCTTTCGACGTTTGGCCGTGGGTTGGGCCCTAATTCCAGGATCCAACCCCGGGTGAGTTCCATGCCGGGCAGCCATGGACCGCGTGCTCACGCAAGTCCACCCTGTTAATCCCAGCATCTCAGTGTGAGCGTGAAACTCGACGTCCTTCCATTTGGTGTGCTCCAGGTCGTTCCCTAGCAAACACCCCACAGGCAAGGCAGGGCTCACAGCAAATCGCAGTAGGCCTTTGACTCCTCCCCACTCGAATGGAACACGAGCCACTGGATAGTGACTCAAAATGCCGTCAGCCAATACGGCCGGATGGAACTCCTCGGGGACTACTTGGTCTGGGGACACCAGCCGCCGCACGACAGTGGTCATGCTGGCCCCTGTGTCCCTCAGAGCTTCCACCTCCTCCCCATTAATTCTCACCCTCTGCTGATATTTAGCAGTGTTCGGGGACAGGGACACTACGGGGACCACTTCTCTATCCCCGAGTGAAACCAGCGTCAGGCCTGTCCACTCCCCTTCCCTATCTAAGGGCAGCTCCACCCCAAGCGCTATACTACTCACCCCGGGACTTTTCCCGCCCAATGGGGCTGGTGGTCGCTTGCGACACTTGGGATCTCCTCTGTAGTGTCCAATCTCCCCACACTCGTAGCACCGCACAATCCTTGGCTGCTGACTCCTGTCAGGGTAAGTGGGTCTTGTGGAATTGGACGGGGGTCGGGTTCCTACTCCCTTCCCAAACTTATTTTGGGGACCTTTCGAGAACTCCACCTTTTTATCTCCCCCCTCTTTCTTCTGGGGGAAACCCTGTCCGCCTTTCGAGCCATCTCCCCCGGGGCCCTTGTGAGACACCCGGGTGCTCACCCAAATATCTGCCTCCTCCGCAAGCTCTCGAGGATCCTTCAGCTTGCGGTCCACCAGATGTTGGCGCAGCTCCGGAAAGCTCTTATCCAAGAGGTGCTCCCTTAAAAAAAGATCGTACAACCCTTGGTAGTCCTGCACCTCGCTGCCACGCACCCAACCATCTAGTGCCTTCCTCGCGTAATCAAAAAAATCTACCCATATCTGGGTGGACAGCTTATGGCTGCCACGAAACTTCTGCCTATACTTCTCGGGGTTAAGGCCAAACTTCTTTAACAAGGCCTTTTTCATGGGGGCGTACTTAACCTGATCCGCCTTGGCCAAATATAACAGGGTGTCCCTAACAGTGGGAGGTATATACCGGTAGAGACCACCTCCCCAGTTACTCTCGGGTACCCCATGGGCCGTTAAGGCTACCTCGTATGCCTCCAACCACTTCATGATGTCATCCCCTACTGTATAATTGGCTATGACTTCTTTGGGTAGGTAGAATTTTGGTTCTTGAGGTTCCCTGGGTATGCTGCCACCATTGTCTTTGTTAGACGCGTTCAATTGGAGGGCGCGTAGCTCCAGCTCATTTAACTGAAGCTCGTGCGCCAGCTTCTTCTCCTCCATTGCCCATTTCTTATTCTCTCTTTCCTGTTCCAGTTTGGCCAGCTCCCACTTTAACTGCCTCTCCTCCCTCCTGTCCTCATACTCCTTTGGAGACGCGCTCCTACTAGACCCTGTCCTACTACTGGCCCCAGAACGTCTCCCTGGGGGCACATTTTCAGACATATCCACGTTCAAGAGGTCAACCACCTCCTGGGCGCTCTCCTCTTGAGGGGCATCTGGCGCCTCCTGCCCCTCATCCCCTCTCCCTTCTGGGTGGGCTTCTACCCATGCCCTAATGGCGGTGCGGAGTTCCGGTCCTTTGGCCTTCCGCATCCCAGGCACCCCCATCCCCTGCCCGAACTCCCTTAGTTGCTTCACAGTGTACCCCTCGAGGTCAGCTAACCGGAATTCCATTCTAGCAGGTGGGGACCTAGACACTAAGGAGAAAAATTCCTAGGGTATAGGCAACAGTTAACGGCTCACCAGGCTTCTTGCACTCTCAACCTGGACAGTGGAACTAACAATGCAGCAATCAATGTTTTTAGAGCTTTGGAACACAATAGGCGTTTAATTGTGGCACCCTTCGCCTCACGGAAGGGTGCTGTATGGTCACAGGTCCCAAGGATCCCACCGCTGGCCAACAATGTAGGAACCTGGGGTCACCAGGCCCTATAGGCGGTAGCGTGGCGCGAGCCGGTCGGGCAACCAGAGGGCTATGTGTTAAGCAACCATACACCACACACTCCTCATGGACTAGGGACACACACAATAAGTGACGCCACACCGTTTAAATTATGCAAATACTTCAAGTTTATCCAAGTATAGCTGGTCAGTTGCAGTTCAGGAAAGAACAAGGCGATACATGCATCATAATACCATCAATCAGTAGATACAGCAATCTTGGCGATACATATGCAGTGCCTAACCTTATTCATATACCCACGCCAGTTGGCTAAGTGCGGGTGATTATAGCGCTGTGCGCGCTAAGAGAGGTCTTTCCCTGAACAGGCCGTCTAACACAGCACGATACTCGTAACGGGTGACATTGGGTACATTAACATGGAGCCTGTAGAACTGAGCGCTCCTCGTAATCAATGGCCCCTAATCCTGTGAAGTAAAGCATATAAAACAAAGCGCTACGCGCAACCATTTGCAGGTAATTACGTTTGAGCAGAGCATATAATACAACACGTTACTCGTGATCCCTGGTATGGAATTACCTTCGAGCAGAACATATAACACAATGCGCTACGCGCACTCTTTGGCATGTAATTACTTTCGAGTAGAGCATATAACACAATGCGCTGTGCGCACTCTTTGGCATGTAATTACTTTCGAGTAGAGCATATAACACAAGGCGCTATTCGCATTCCCTGGCATACAATTACTGTCGAGCAGAGCATATAATATAACACGCTACTCGTGATCATCGGCATGTGAATACTTTCGAGCAGAGCATATAACATAACACGCTACTCGCAGTCCCGGTCTCTCCGGCTGGGGAAGCGGAGTCGGTGGTGTGAAGCGCCACACGAGGGTAATGTCAGTCCGTACTTGGGACGGCTTCCAGCGGGGAGGGTTACCGGACTTGAGGAGCGGGTCCTTATGCTCCGGTGCAGTTCACAGGGCACCGCGCTCAGTATCGTGGAAGGGGGGCACGGACAGGATCCCTCGGCGGGGTCTCTCCGTCGCGCAGGCAGGGTAGGGGACTCCCACGGAGGGGACAACCCGGGCCAAGTGCGGTGTGGTTCCCAGACCAGCAGGGGGTGCACCAGGGGGGATCTCGGCCTCCGGGCTTACCTCCGTCTCGGCGTCCGCAGGCGTCCGTCCTCACGACGATGGGGGAACTCGGCCCGACCTTGCGCACCTCCTCACACGGCTGCGACGGCAGAGACGGGGCCCCGGGCTTCCCATGGGCCTCGCGACACAGCAGGGCACTTCTCCAGGGCCTCACGACACAGCAGGGCACTTCTCCAGGCCTCCAGGCCGCGGCGGTGAGTGCGCTGGCTTCGTCGTAGCAGGGGGGGCTCAAGTTAAGGATGGGGATATGGTGCTCAGCGGAGCACGCTGCCGGGGGTCCCAGACCAGGGCAGGGAGCGCGGGGGTTACAGCGCTAGTACCTGGTCAATCCCCGGTGGCTTGGCAATCGGCTTAGCATTTAGTTTGATGGGTCAGCTTGGACACGCAGTCTCAGCTCTGGCATTCAAGGCTTACAGCTCGCTCTTGTCATGCAGTCTCAGTTCTTACAGTTAGGTTTCAGTTCTCAGTGGACAGATGAAGTCTTGTGGCGCAGATGTATCTGGCGCCCTTAAGGGGTTCTGTTACAGGGGGTAGGAATGGAGAGGGCGACTAGATCCTTCCTAGTCAGGCTGGCAGAGAGTCTCTGGGTCCTCCTACTACTGGGCAAGATCAGTGGGATTCACAGGGCACCTCACTCACTTAAGAGGCAGTACCTAAATCCTGTCACTCTCAGAGGCATAAGTCCCTGGCTAGGCCCTACCGCCTACACTCCTGGTGGATTCTTCCAGCTCTGCTTCACCCCAATGGCCAACTCACCACAAAAGTTTCCCTCCCACTCTTAAGTAGCCCTAGGTCAGGTGACCTCTAGCCAAGGCGGCAAAAGTAAAACCCCACCTCCCTTCTAGAAGGTTCCAGCATCTTCCAGGAGCTTCCCCACTCTACCTATGGGACAAAAAGGCGGGCTGGTGTCGCAACATTGTTGTGGGTCCCAGCCAGCTCCTGGCAGCTAGGGTGCTACTATGAAAAACGACCACCCTGCAGTAGCAGGGGTCGGTGGCAGCCATCTTTGGAGAAGGGAGCACCTGCACCTTAACACTGATTGGCAATGAAAAGGCGCCCGGAGACCTAGTCCAACATAAAAATGAGGGTGGAAAAAATGAGGCACGATACAAAAATAGAAGGGGAGACCACCCTAGGGCTGACAGGTCCAACAATCAGTAACACCGGTTTTTAAGCATTTCATATCTATTGTCCACCGCTCCTGACGCAGCGGGAACACAATCTGTTGTGTTGTGCAATCGCAAGCTGACTGTTGCATATTACAACCTGCACCTTCATTACTACATACACTATATTTTAGTATTAGGCATATTATTATGTTATCACTCTTAAGGCAAGTAACTTTTAGTCGACATAGCTAGCCGTGCCACCCATATTTTAGTCATTAGCTATTCTACATCTATTAGGGGCTACCATTGCATATAATGATACATTGGCTTGTATGGTTTTTATGATTTTTTTTTGTTTTGATTGGTTTTTTTTGCTGATTATTATTGTTGTAACTTTTATGGTGTTTTAATCTGTTGTATACTTTTTTTTCTCATTTTTTGTCCTTTTGGTGATTTTGGTATATGCAATCAAATAGTACTTTGTCATATGCAAATACTTTTATGGCCTTTTGGCAGATTAAAGTTATATTGAATTGAAATTCAAGTGGTGTATGATGTCACTTCTTTAGATGTCCACAGTGTCAAACATTGTCTTACTTCGTGGATATCATCAGGGCATAACAGTGACTGTAATGTCACTTCTACCATTTCTGTGATCTTTGGTATGTATTACAGTGTGTGCAGCGCACAATATCAAGTATTTTTCACATTTATTACATGTGAACTTCCATTTCCTAAGACTCTTTAATAATAATAGTAATTTCAATAATTCTGTCTTATTCTATGATGGAGCATAACCAATAATAAAGCAATTACACCCTGTCTAGTAATTAGGAGCAATTTTGGGGAAAACATTTTTATACAGTGACTGCTCACGCTTCTGTTTATGTTCTGTTAAATTAAGTGCTATTTTCTTAGCACAAATTCCATCTTCAAGTCCATTTTGAATGCAAGAGTTTATTTTGAGCCAAGACACTAGTGCTAAATGCTGGGAATAATTTCGGCAAAAAGCCCACTGCAAGTACACATTTAGGGCTCAGTTCCTAGTGTGATGGTCCGAGGACTGCCAGGCTCGCTGGGGCCGGCGGTGGCGGTCCAGCCACCTCTGCACCAGTGGTATGACTGCCCAATTACAACTTTTGCAGTTGGACCATCATTGCACTGCTGCAGCTGCCAGGGACCTGCCTTTCCTGGCAGTGGGGCAGCGGTCAGGGCCTCAGCAATATGCTGGTGGTGCTGCTGCGGCATGGCCATAAATAGTACGAGTTTCAGGACTGCCAGTGTCGTCATGGAGGTCTTTTCTCTGTGAAAAAGCTTGCTGTCCAGAAACATAGGGGTCCCAACAGGGCCCCCTGTTGCCCATTTGGATGGGGATGCATGCAGGGGAGCACAACATGTGCCTCCCAGTGTGCATGCACTCCAGTTCCTGCATTTCATGGACTTTACAGCCCATGCCATGCAGGAACGTTTTTGGCCATTCCCATTGTGGTGCCCATTTTCAGAGGCACTGCTGTGGGACTGCCCAAAAAAGTCCGCTAGACACGAGGAAACTCGTAATCTGGCAGGCGGTGGGCTCACAGGTTTGGCTATGCGGGAGCAGGTCGGCGGCATGGCGATCCGCTCCCGCACCACCAAACTCGTAATCAGGCCCTTAGTGCGTGCGAGAGGCCAATCATGCTCGCTATTCATGTTCTGTTGCATTTAGCTCTATTTCTTAGATAAAAATGCATCTTCAAATCGACTTTGGATACGAGGGGGCATTTTTGTGCTAAGAAAATAGCACTAAATGCAGAATTACTCTTCTCCCGTAATTCCACATAATCTCGCTGACATTTTTTGGTAAATTCCACATGATTTCGCTGCATGGAATTACGCAAGTAACACCACACTTATTGTTAAACAAGTAAGCATCCGTCCGGTAACACAATTGGAAAATTATAGACTAGTTTGACTGGAATAGGAAGAACACTTGTTCTGACAATATTTTATGAAGAATATTTATTTTATGATGCTTAGAATTGCAGTCTTAATTTGCTGAGAATGAATGAACACAAATATAGAGCATACCAAATAATTATAAATTGTTCTGCTTCTTTTGTAATTTAAAGCAAAGAATTCAAACATTCGCCGTTCCTTAAAAGAGACTTTCTTGAATCTATAATGCAAATGAGACATTAAGTTTAAGCAGCTGTGAATAACCATAACGAAGGAATAAATGCAGAACATCTGTCATCTCTAGGGTTGTGTTCTGCTGCCCAAATTGTCAGGTAAAAAGACCAGAATATCCCTGTCGAAGACAATAATTCAGTGGGAGTTGCTGGGATGAGGTTACGGCGGATGAGTTGGGTTATATGCGCTTTCAGCCTCTTTACCGCAGACCTTTTTGCTCCCACAGTCCAGGGATATGTCATTTAAAAATATATTTTTCATGCGGCAAAGTGTTTTGAAATATTAGCCAGCTACAGGTTCATTCAGTGGTGTTTGGAGCAGTAGGTCCAAAAAACCAGGCTCCATAGTGTTGTTCCAGGGATTTCGCCCTTGCATCACGTCTGTACCAAACACCTGCATTACAAGAGTATGCTGGACTGCGATTCTGACCCTCTTTTCTAAAAATGTGAAAGGACCTTGGCTCTCCTATTTTGCGGCCCATTATTTTATTTAAATGAATTATATTTTAGTGAGACCTCGCCAGATTGTATCCGAGCGCCTTGCATTGAGTGCAACAGTTTCATATGTTAAACAAGGGGAGCTGAGAGCGGAAGGTATGATTGAGCTGAACGACGTAAAGCGTTGGTAACTTTATATAATGCAGCATGACCTTTAACTGCGCGTTTCTGGAGAGCAGCGAATGTGAGGGCATGCTGGAGTATTGCGTCCTAACTGAAGACTGCTTGAGTTGTATCTTTGTCTTCTACAATTTTCGGAATTGTGATGAGCGGTGATGATTTGCGCGCGATGACGAGGGAACCAGCTGCTTTCTCGTTTGGTGGAGAATGATGTCTTGTCCATAATGCACAGTATTTCATCCTTGTTTAAATGGGAAGCCCATGCATTTCTGTCAGAATAAAGCATTTTAATGCATTTGCGTTTGAGTGGAGAGATGACTATTAGAACTCATTGGCCAAAAGGTGTGTACCAAGAGCCGAATAGATTGGGGGTTTCATAAACTCCTAAAGGTCTTAAATGTTTAAGTCTTTTTAGACCTCTAAGGTTATGTGGCCTGTTAAATTGAAGTTGTGATTTACTTGGCTTAAGTTTTAGGGGAAATTAGTGAAGCAGTTTTTTACAGATAGAATGGAATATTTTCCATCTCCTCATATATTGTCAATATTGCACCTCAATATGTAGCTATCATATGGCTGTCGAATAAATGTCAGCCTGTAGCCTCTGGAGATCAAAGGCCAGGTTCCTCAGGTGATGGTTTAATTAAAAGGTGAAAGATTGTTTTAGTTTTGAAGAGGTAATGGTTTCAAAGTGTGGTGTTGGGGCTTAGCCAAGAAAGATGGCCAACAAGACGCGGACCTAGGGAGCTCCCGGCTGACCTCTGCTAATCCTGTGGCATCCTGCTGACTTTTTAAATTATCTGGTGGCAAGCTGCTGTGCTCTAACCCCTCTGGATGCAGGCACAGTACAGCTATTGGCCCACATCATGGAAATTCCAACCCAGGTGGCTGCATACGGAGGGCGGGTCCAGAGGGCCACATGATGGAACCTCCGCATGTGCACTGGTGCCGCCCGATCTGTATGAGGTGAGGCCGCGAGGGCCAGATGGAGAGCGGGACTGCCTGGAAGGTGCCTGGAGCTGCTGCAGGTGTGAGCATGCCTCACAAGGTTTATTGGTTTATTTTATTTTTTCAGAGTTTTATATAGCGCAAACTTGACCCAAATCCAATCGGGTATCAGAGCACTTTACATAGCACCAGTTACGTTACATGAGGACACAAATTAATTTTTTGTTAGGCGGGGGAGATTAAGTGATTTGCCCAGAATCACAGGATGTTCAGCGTCATTACCGAGACTCGAACCCAGTTCACCAGGTCCGAGGTCGAGCGCCCTAGTCGTTAGGCCAACTCCTCTTCCCAAGATTGCTGGACCTTGGCGGCCTCACCCCCACTGGGGAAATGATTACTGCAGGGGGGTGGGGAAAGAGGCCTACCCGGAGATTACTGCTCTGTGCTCTGGTAAAGATGAGCCTCTCCTCGCATGAATTCATAAAAGCGAAGGTGAGACTAGCATTGTGGAATCCTACAGTCCCCTGCTTATTTGCACGCTGGGGACAAATAGCAGCATGCTGTCTTTACTCTCTGCCCAGTGTAGAGGGGGCCTTGATTTGTGTGGCCTGGAAGAGGGTCCAAGTTCTCAACAAGAGTGCACTGAATTGGCTGCATGAGGGTTGATCTACTGTGGCTGCCTGGCACTGACAGGGGGCTCTCTAAAAGGCAACGGTTTACTGGACTTGGCACAACTTCCATCCAGGGTTTTCCTGTGAGCACAGTTGGCTTCTCTGTGGGCTTGTGTGGCTTTGGGGGCGCAAGCGGCTACCTTTTGTCCTTCTGGGAGGGGATTTGGATGCACAATGTATGCTTTAGACTCCCACTTTACATGGTGAGTCATAAGGAGAGTGGTATAGGGCAGTGCTGACCCCTAAACGTTGGTTTTCTTCCCTGTGGGTAACCTCTTTGACCCTGGTGGACTAGGGTGTGTGGACCTGGATGTGATACTCCTGGGATACGGGTGATAGAGTTCGTCTGCTGGCGCATGGGCCCTCTTTCTGCACCTGGGTTAACTGGACATTCCTGGTCGGGGAGGGGCGAGTGTCCGGTCTGGTCCAATATTTGGATGCAGCCTTGCCTGGTGGTACTCTGTGCCTGTTTTTGATATTTGTGGGTTACATTTCATCATCTGTAGGAATAAGCAGACTGTTTCCCCACAGGGTAACACCATTGAACGATATGCAACCGCAGGTTTGGACACACAGAGAAATAAGCATCATGCCTCTGGCCAGGTGAACCAAGTCCCTGATCAGCCTGCTGATGAGCCCTCAAGAGCGGAATTACTTGCAGCCATTCAAAGCTCAAGACAGGCATTGGAAAACAAAATTAAGACAGTGGCCCTGGAGGTGCATCTTCTTCGTACAGACCTACGTATGGTCCCTGAGAAAGTTCAAGTTGTGGAGGGCTTGCAGACAAAGGTTGCCACCCTGAAGAAAAAGTTACTGAGTTCACTTTCCAGGCTGGGGTCCCGGAGGCACGGGTGAAGTATGCAGAGGGGAGATCACAGCGCAATAATGTCTGCTTACTGGGGTTCCCAAAACATGCTGAAGGTTCAGCAATGGAACATTTTGTGGGAATATGGATCTGTAATAGTTTGAACCTCTCTGGTCTGTCTCCCATGTTCATTATTGAGTGGGCTCACCAGGCCTTAGTGCCTCCTCCCTGTCCTGGAGCTCCGCCCCAGGCGATAATTGTGCAAATATTGAATTATAAGGATAGGGATTGTTTAATTAGGGTGGCTAGGGACACAGACACTGCCAGGTTTGAAAACCACAGAATATCTGTCTTTCCCGACTACACAAACAACATGCAGGGGCTTGCAAAACCTTCCTGGAAGTAAAAGCCAAGCTGCGTTTCATGGGGTTGCACTACATGCTGTTGTATCCAGCGAGGCTTAAGGTGTTGGCTGGAGGTGAAGTACATTTCTTTGACAGCCAATATAATGTGTGGCTCTGGTTGGAGGTCTGGGACAGGGTTCCCAGGGAGCACTTGGGCTCCTGGAGCCCTGTGCCTCGGGGAGGTCACACCAGGGTGGGTCCTAGCTGAAGAGTTGGGGAGTGCTCCACTCCCATGGGTGAGTGGTCTCCAGAGGGACATGCTTTAACAACGGCGGAGATCCAGACAGATGGCACTATGGCTTTGGCCCAGATCCAGATGAGGCTTCATTGCTGATTGAAGAGTCCCTGCTCCCTACTGAGACTGGAAAGTGATGTGGCATCCTAGGATGTGTGAACCTCTGTATTTTCTGCTAATCTGAGATGCTTCGCTGATTGCCCTCTGAGCATAGACATGCAGGGGGTGGTGAGACTAATTCATGTTTATTGCTTTTTGGGTGGTTGCTATGATGTCCATGCCAGTGCCTAAGCATCATCTCTTCATTGTAGGTTGGTTACCCACATTGGGGTGGGGGACACACTTTGGAGCGGCTTTCCTTGAGAGGCTGTGACTCTGGCTAGGCTGTTGTCTCTTATATCTTATGTGGATCCTACACGTGAACCTGCTGTGAGAGATGTTGTTTGCTGTTTATTATTGGGGGGAGTGTGGGCGCTACTATGGGGGCTAATTAAGACAATGCTTGATTGCTGATGCTCCCTCTCTTGAGCTTATAAGTCATAAGTTTGTGGTTTGGCATCAGGAGTTTGGTTCGAAGGTGTCTCCATTTAGGTGGTAGTCACTGTTCAGGGAGGGTTGGATTAGGCTGTGGGTGCAAGCAGCACAAGAAGTCATGGATTTGTAGTGTGATGTGTTGTCGAAATGCTGCTTGGCCAGGGTTGGGGGATTGAATTTGTTCTTTTCATTTTTGTTGTTTGATCCTGCAGTTTGGGTTTCAATGTTCTATTTTGTTTCAGTGCTAGGTGATCAATGGAGCATGTGCATGTCTGGTTGGAGGTGTGTCATGCGGTGGCACGGTGGGGTAGAGGTGGGAGGTAGACTCAGCGCTAATATCTTTCACATCAATGGCAGAGCACAATAACAGTGTTAGTTGGAGTGTGAGGGGCTTCAGAGCTGCACTAAGTGTTATAGGATCCATCGGGTGCACATCGCTTGTCTCCAGGAGACCAACCACGTGGCTGGGGAGACTCAGAAATTGAGCAAGAAATGGAGGGGTCAAATGTTCCCACCATCATACTCATACGATGCCAGGGGAGTGATCATTTGGGTGGCTCGGGGGGTGCCCTTCAGGCATACTTACAGTAAGGCATATGTAGAGGGGTGCTAAATCCTTGTACAGTGCACATTGGATGGTAGGAAGCTCACAGTGCTTAATTCCTATGCTCCTAATCACATTTATTTCTCAGATTGCAGGGCTAGAAAAAGGATAGTCTGGAGGCCCCATAGTCTGGGCTGGTGATTTCAACTGCATCCTTGATGGGAACCTTGATAGATCTCCTCCTAGAGGGGGGAACAATCCATTAATGGTGGCTCGCTCAGACAGATTGTGCAAAATCTAGGTATTCTGGATGTGTGATGATCCCTGCATCCAAGGGGATCAGAATACACCTGTCTTTTCCTTACTCACAATAATATAGCAGATTAGATCACATTCTGGTGTGTGATTGAGATCACTCCTGCTTGACTACGGCAAAAATGTTGACTAGGTTGTTGTGAGGCCCACTCCCACTTTATTGACCTTGGCCTGGAGGGATTGGCCATCTGGTTGTAGGTCCTAGAGCATGCCACCTGATCTCCTCACAGAGTAGATCTGCAGAGGAGTCCTTGAGGGATTGATTCAGTTCTATCTTAACATAAACTGATGGACCACTAGAGCTGTCAAGTGGGAGACACCCAAATCTGCGATAAGGGGTACATGCATGGGCACGGCCTATGGAGTCTGGGCACGATGATTGAGGACTTCTAAGACCTGGAGGGGCAAAAAGCAGACCTCCAACAACGAGATATACACTCTGCTGATGTGCAGGCAGTGACCCTGGAAGTACATGGGGCTCTACAATCAAGTTGGGATGGGTTGGATACGATCACCTTGAGGTCCTACAATCAGCTGCAAAATAGAGAGGGAGATAAATTGAACAGCTATTTGCCTGTATTACCAGGAGGAAAACTGAAATCCCACCCATAATGTGCATCCCTGATGCACAAGGTTCTCTGCAGATGAATCGTAAGACTATTCTCTCGTTCCTGCGGGACCATTTTAGATTTATGTGTCCCTAGGGGTGAAATGGAGGAGTTCTTGGCCGGGGTTGGGCTCCCACTCTTGTAAGATACCCAGATAGATGTATTGGAGGGGGAGCTCACTGTGGAGAACCTAGGGTTAGCCCTGAAAAATTGAATAGATCCAAGACCCAAGGGGGATGGGTTCTCGTTTGAGTTTTATCAGACGTTCTCTTGGCAACTGAAAGATAAACTATTTGAGGCTTTCAGGGAAGAAAAAGTAAAGGGTCTCCTCCTTCCAACCATGTGTGAGCAGATTATGTGCCTGATGCTTAAAACAGGTGGTGATGCTTTAGACCCCTCATCCTACAGGCCCACCACCATGCTTAACACAGATCTGAAAATCTTATGTAAGATAATAGCAAATAGGTCGCAGGGGTGATACATGATCTGGTGCACTAGGACCAGTGTGGGTTCATGCAGGCCTGCAGTACACTTACAATCTGCAAAGCCTGACCCATGTGTTGCACATCACCATGGATGGGTAGGGAGAAATGGCCTTGGTGTCACTTGACCTTGAAAAGGCATTTGATACAGTGGGGTGGGAGTACCTGATGTCAGTCCTCCGTGGTATGGGGTTTGGTCCGACCTTTTGTGCATAGATATGCCTTTTGTACACTGAACCATCAATGCGTATAAAGGTTGGCAATGAGCTCTCTGATTGGTGGATGGTGGGTAGAGGTACACTTCATGGCTGCCCCCTTTCGCCCCTACTAATTGCACAAGCAATTGAGCCTCTTGTATTAATGTTACGTGTCAAGATGGAGCCATGGGTGATCAGGGTGGGAGGCTCGACCCATGGGGTTTCTTTGTATGTGAATGATGCCTTGGAGTATATTAATTCCCCAAACAAGTCAGTCCCGCTCTTACTCTGGGTACTGGAATTATTTGGTGCCATTTGGGGCCTGTAAGTTGATGCCCAGAATTCACTCTTGTTTCCCCTGGGAAAGTTAATCAGAAGAACCTTGGAGCCCTTGCCGTCTGTCGGTCTACGTTGGGAGGTAGGGGAATTCAGATATTTGGGAATATGGTAGGCCTGGGCGGTAAATTCCGTTCCGTTTGCGGAATTTGCGGAATTTGGGTAATTTCGCGTTCCGCGGAGAACGCGAAATTGCCCAAAAAATCTGCGTTCCGCGACTTCGCGAAATTTTTGCTTGTTCGCGTTCTCAATATGCGTGTTCGCGAGATATTTCACCCCGAGCATGCAAACAGCGATCGCGAACAGGGAAAAAGTATCGCGAACAAGCAATTCCGCGTGTTCGCGGAATTTCTGAGTGTTCGCGGAGATTTTTTACCATTTCGCGGAGATTTGCGTGACGCGATTCCGCAAATTCCGCCCACCCCTAGAATATGGGTTACATATAATAGGGAAATATTACGTCCTGAATGTGGATAGGGTTCTGTCAGGGAAGGAGGGCTCCATTCAATTTTGGTATCAGCTTCCATTATCCATGATCGGAAGGGCGGCCATAGCAAAAGTGTTTTGTCTCCCAAGGTGTTTATGTCTCATCCAGAATTCAAATTTTCTGCTTTGCAAGTGGTTCTTTTCCAAGTTGACCTCTGTTGGGTTCCCTTCTCTGGGCAGGGAGACTCGGTAGAGTTGCGACTCTCCGGCGTGATATGGAAGAAGGTAGTCTAGCTGTCCCAGATCTGCACTGTTATTACTATGCCACTTATCTGCAGCATGCAGCCCACTGGTTTACGAATTCTGATAATTTGGTAAGGCAACTAGTGGGCTCAGAATGGGGAGGTGACTCCTTACACTTTTATTGATGTGGGGGGCAGGATTGATTATTCTATACGTTACCTGGGGTGCTGAGACAGAATATCGAGTTGGAAATGTCGACTTGCACAAATATCGAGTTGGAAACATCATGATTCAGAAATATTGACAGCAAGAATATTGCTGTCAAGAATATCGAAATTAAGGTAAGAAATATTGTTTAAAGAAATATAGAAGTCATTAAAATTGGTTGAAAAAATATAGATGTTTTAATTAGTGTTATGTATTTTAGTTTATATTTTAAATGTATGTGATGTATGTTTGTTGTATAAGTATTGTTGTTTTTTAATATATGTGTTACATTTTTTTAGTTATAAGTTGTATTTTAATTACATTTTGAATTTTTTAGTTCCGTAGCAGGTTGTGGGTTTATAGGGGAATAGGGCAGAAAGTAATTTAATTATATTATATTCATGATTATTTTTTATTTATTTAATTTAGATTTTATAGTGTTAATTGTGGGAAGTCATTTATTTGTAATTAATTATTAACTGGTTGTTAATTATTTTTAGGTAATTATTTGATCATTATTATGGTAATTGTGTAATTTATTTTAGGTGCATGTTGTGGGGTTTATAGGGGTAAAGGGTGGGAAGTATTTTTTGTCTAATTAATTAAAAATTAGGTGATCATTAATATTAATTAAATAATTCGTATTTAATTAGGGAATTTGTTTATATTTTTGTGTGTGGGTTTTATTGTTATGGGGTACAGTTTGGTGAGTAAATTAATGTTATTTACGTTATAATTAGTTGTTAAATACTATTCGTTTATTAATTGAAAATACATGTTAATTGTGTAATTAATTCAACTGTGGGTTGTGGGGATTCTAGGGGTAAAGTTTTGGAAATAAAATATGTTTTTTTTTAAAATTATTTATTTAATTATGTTAGTTGAGGAAGTACATTCTTTTTTAATTTAGATTTGTGTTGTGAATTGTGTGGTGTTATAGGATGGGAAATAATTAAAACATTTAGGTGCCGATTCCGATCCTGTAAAACCCGGGTACAAATGGTCGTAAGGAGCGTATGCTCCGTCCGACTCGTACCCGGGAAAACCACCTTGCAAACCCGCAAGTACGATTCGTACAGAAATACCATTTCCGTACCAGTCGCACAAAACACCGACCGGCAAATAAATACCCACAATTCCGATCCGGAACATCGCGTACGTGATGCCCGGACGGAGTCAGGAAGCGTTTTACGGACCAGCAAGTACGATCCGTGCCCACGTCACTCTGCACCGCTCATTTTTTACGTCAGCCAAAAACTCCCGGGAAATTGAGGACGATGCGAAGAAGAAGCATCGGTACGCAACGGACAGCCATGGACCCCATCCTACGTGTCATCCCGGCCCTCCTAGCCTACGACCTGGTGCACAGAAACCGACGCAGACGCCGCAGAAGGTCAGAAGTTCAGAACAACACCCAGGGGTAAAGGGGCAAACATAAACCCCACCCAAGTAAAAATGTTAATATGTGCTGTACATACCTGACCTCCAGGGTCTGGTCACTTCGGGGGGCGTGTCCACCAACCCCTACGTACCGTCACAACGGAAGTGGACGTGGACACGCACCCGTCACCACGTGAATGGTGGTACGGACCGTACCCACGCCCCCAGAGCGTGGGTACGGCCCGTACCACCATTGGAGTGTTGATGTAGATGTAGGTGCCGTACCCACGCCCTCAGAGCGTGGGTACGGCCCGTACCACAATTGGAGTGTTGATGTAGGGGTACGCGCCGTACCCACGCCCTCAGAGCGCGGGTACGGCCCATACCACCATTGGAGTGTTGATGTAGGGGTACGTGCCGTACCCACACCCTCAGAGCGGGGGTATGGCCCGTACCACCATTGGAGTGTTGATGTAGGGGTACGCGTCTTACCCACGCCCCCAGAGTGTGGGTACGGCCCATACCACCATTGGAGTGGTGACGTAGGGGTAATCGTATTCCTCCTGAGGCACAGCCGGGAGACTTGTATTTGTATTCACTCGTCTGCTTTTAAAACTGAAAAATTGTAATTTTATCTGCACGTTCCCCCCTGCTTCCTACACACGATTGCTGTGTGCAGGCACCTGTCCCTGCGGTAAAACGAGCGCTGGGAAGGCTACAATTACACCTTTTGGAAACCCCATTCTCCCTGCCCGGAGCAGGACACGCCCACTCCGAGGCCACGCCCCCTAGCAGAGCGTATATAAAGCGCGCTGAGGCGATAGTGCGCCGGTAATTGTATTCCTCCTGAGGCACAGCCGGGAGACTTGTATTTGTATTCACTCGTTTGCTTTTAAAACTGAAAAATTGTAATTTTATCTGCACTTTCCCCCCTGCTTCCTACACACGATTGCTGTGTGCAGGCACCTGTCCCTGCGGTAAAACGAGCGCTGGGAAGGCTACAATTACACCTTTTGGAAACCCCATTCTCCCCGCCCGGAGCAGGACACGCCCACTCTGAGGCCACGCCCCCTAGCAGAGCGTATATAAAGCGCGCTGAGGCGATAGTGCGCCGGTAATCGTATTCCTCCTGAGGCACAGCCGGGAGACTTCTATTTGTATTCACTCGTTTGCTTTTAAAACTGAAAAATTTAAATTTTATCTGCACTTTGCCCCCTGCTTCCTACACACGATTGCTGTGTGCAGGCACCTGTCCCTGCGGTAAAACGAGCGCTGGGAAGGCTACAATTACACCTTTTGGAAACCCCATTCTCCCCGCCCAGAGCAGGACACGCCCACTCCGAGGCCACGCCCTCCTAGGAATCTCAGACTACAAGAATGTGCATGAATAGGAAGCGCAGCGGACGAGCGCAGCGGGCGTGACGATTGCGCGCCGAAGGCGCGCATAAGGCAAGCTCGTCTGCGCTCGTCCGCGCCGAGTCCGGGCCTTGGGCCACCCCCCTTGCCCCCCAGCCGTCAGCACAAAGATGCTATACGCTAGCAACCCTCTACAAGTTAAGGCCTCCTGTTAACTCATGCCCTCGGCACTCCCTCCAAGCCATGGACCTTCCTTCAACCTGTCCTACCTGTTCTGCGCCTCTCAAACCTAACTCGCGCACAACAGCCACACAGGAATTCCAAATGCTCCTACTAAACTGCCGCTCGCTGCCTAAGCATAGCGCCGAAATGGCCTTATTGATAGAAGAGCACACCCCGGATATATTGTTCCTTACGGAAACCTGCCTTACCAGTGAGTCCAACCCGGCAATAGTAGAGGCCCTCCCCACCGGCTATCAAATAACACGGCAAGACCGGCCAAAAGGGAGAGGAGGAGGCCTTGCTATCATCCATAAGGAGCAATATCATTGTCGACTCTCTCCTGAGACCATCTCGGACTGCGAGAGCATGAGTTTCAACATCAACCTCTCCCCTAACATCTGCTTCTCAGGCACCCTTATTTATCGCCCGCCCGGCCTCCCGAAGCAGTTTCTTCTAACTCTGCCATCGAATGTGGCCAGCAGAGTCAGCACCTCCTCTAGCTTTACCGTGTTGGGTGACTTGAATCTACATTTTGACTCCCCCTCGGACCTTTCAGCTGCTATCCTATCAGATGATCTAGCAGCTCTATAACTCACTCAATGTGTCTCCTCCCCCACCCACGAAAAAGGCCATCTACTGGATCCAATTTTTTCAAATTGTTCTGAGATCACAGTGGACCCAGGCATTACCCTACCCTGGACTGACCACTTTTTAATCCCCTTTAAATGGACCACACCTAAATTCTCTCCTCCAGCTCCCACCACCAAACTCAGGCGAGCCTGGACGCGCCTTGAGGTTGATAAGTGGCGCACTAAACTGGCTAGCTCACAACCAGAAATTCAGGATGATCCCGCCCTAGCAAACCAGGCATATACCAACTGAATCTCCCACACTCTTGACTCTACTCTCCCAATGAGCAAGACTGTACTGAAGCAGCCTCAAAAAACTGCCCCTTGGTACACCCAGTCTCTCAGAGAAAAAAAGCGTCTCTGTAGAAGGGCGGAAAGACGCTGGCGCTTAGACAAATCGTCGGATAACAAAACCCGGTACCGTGAAACCATCAACGAGTACAAAACTCAAATAAAAGCAGCTCAGTCGACGTATTTCGCCGAAAAAATCCTGAATGCTAGATCTAAACCCAAAGAGATCTTCCAGATCATTAAAATGCTAACAAACTCATCCCCTGTGGTGCATGTCGAGAAATCTGTAACCCAATGTAATGACATTGCCGAATTTTTCTATCAGAAAATCAACAAAATTTATTCAACTTTTTCTCCCCCAAACACCGACCTGTCTACTCAACCTAATAACCTCCCTAGCCTGCCACATTCCCCCACCCCTTACAGCTTAACTCACTTTCCTCCACTAGACCTCCCCACTTTAGAATCACTAGCCCTCAGTGTCAAATCAGGTTCTCCGGCCGACCCTGCCCCTCCTGACATCCTAATGGCAGCATCCCATACCATCCTGCCCGTCATCAGAGAGGTATTAAACTCTTCCATCTCCTCTGGCACCGTTCCACCCGTATGGAAGCAGGCCATGGTTAGGTCACTGATCAAGAAACCCAATCTGGACCCGTCTGATCTGGCTAACTACCGCCCTATTTCTCTGCTCCCTTGGTCGAGCAAGGTTTTGGAGAAATATGTGAACCAACAGTTAGTGAACTATCTAGAGGACCACCACATACTGGATCCCACTCAGACGGGTTTCAGACCTAAGCACGGGACAGAGACCGCCCTCCTCATGGTCGTAGAGGAAGCGAGAAAAATCTTGGATCAGGGAGGATCAGTGGCAGAGATCCTCCTTGATCTAAGCGCGGCCTTCGACACAGTGTGTCATGACACCCTACTAAGCCGCCTGTCCTGTATGGGGATTAAGGATAAAGCTTGGGCATGGTTTGAATCCTTTTTGGGGAACAGATATTTCAGGGTTTTTGATGGCGATTCAGTTTCCTCCAGTAGACCTCTAAATTGTGGAGTTCCTCAGGGCTCCTCTCTGAGCCCTGCTCTATTCAACCTATATATGAGACCACTGGCCAGTGTCGTCCGCCCATTTGGAGTTAAAATCATCTCATATGCAGACGACACGCAGCTGGTGGTCTCACTGGCGCAGGAGGCATCTCGAACTGCGCCAGGCGGGCTCAGAGAATGCTTGGAGGAAGTGAGGAGCTGGATGTCGTCATCATCCCTGAAATTGAACGGAGAAAAAACTGAGCTGATGCTCCTAGGACCTTCAGAGCCGACAATTCCCCCTTCCCTATGGCCCCCATGCCTAGGACCGCCTCCAACCCCAAAAAACACCATCAAAAGTCTTGGGGTATGGCTGGACAGCTCACTATCTTTCAATGTCCAAGCCACAAAACTGTCAGCCACATGTTTTGGCATTCTGAGAGTGCTAAATAAAATCTTCCCCCTCCTCCCCCTGGAAGCCAAACAGGCTGCCATTCAAGGGCTCATTCACTCCCGTCTTGATTTTAACAACACACTTTATCTGGGTGCACCAGAATACACCCTTCGGAGGCTGCACACTGTACAGAACAGCGTAGCTCGCCTTCTACTTAAAATCCCGCACAGACACTCAGTGAGGACCGGACTGACTAGCCTCCATTGGTTACCGGTCCGGCAGAGAGTTCTGTTCAAGGCGCTATGTATAGCCCATCAAGCCTTCTGGGACATGGGACCTATCATTACCCGTGATCTGATCACTCATTACATCCCAAATCGTAGTCTTCGTTCCAGCCAGACTCTCTTAGCAGTAGTCCCAAGAATAAAAAGATCTAGAACCGGCGGAAGGACGTTCATGTACAACGCAGCTAAGGCCTGGAATGCTCTACCACTTCATCTTAGAGCCACCCAGAACCTTACTATGTTTCGCAAGCAACTGAAGACCCACCTTTTCACATCTGCCTGCTAAACCGTTGTCTTTTTTTTTTTTTTTCCCCTTCCCTGCTCTTTGTAGATCACGGTTATCCTAGCGCTTGGACGCCTTCGGGCAACAACTGCACTCTATAAATCCCAAAGTTTACAAGTTTACAAGTTTACGTGCAACGGAAGTGAACGTGGACGCGTACCTGTCAGCAATCCAATGGTGGTACGGGCCGTACCCAAGTTCTGGGGGCGTGGTATGGCACGTACCCCTACATCCCCACTCCAATGGTTGTACAGGCCGTACCCACGCTCTGAGGGCGTGGGTACGGCGCGTACCCCTACATCAACACTCCAATGGTGGTACAGCCTGTACCCATGCTCTGAGGGTGTGGGTATGGCGCGTACCCCTACATCACCACTCCAATGGTGGTACGGCCCGTACCCACACTCTGGGGGCGTGGGTACGGTCCATACCACCATTGGAGTGGCGATGTAGGGGTACGCGCCGTACCCACGCACCAGGAGCGTGGGTACGGCCCGTACCACCATTGGAGTGGGGATGTAGGGGTACGCGTGGTATGGACTGTACACATGCCCCCAGAGCGTGGGTACGACTTGTACACACCATGAATGTGGGGGTACGGTCCATCCCACCCGTACCCCTACGGCACTAGTACAGAATGGATACAAGGCATACACACGTCCCGAATGTTGGCTTAGGGCCTGGTGCAGCATATAAGCAGTATATTGGTGTTTGTGTATGCACAGGACAGCAGTGTACTGCACCAAGGGGGCGGGTGGTTGGGTGGGTGGCTGGGTGGCTGCAGAGGACTCCCAGCAGTGGACAGAGACATGTGAGGGGTGGGTGCCTATCACTACCAGCAGTGGACAGAGACATGTGAGGGGTGGGTGCCAATGACTCCCAGCAGTGGACAGAGACATGGGAGTGGGTGCCCAGGACTCCCAGCAGTGGACAGAGACATGTGAGGGGTGGGTGCCTATCACTCCCAGCAGTGGACGGAGACATGTGAGGGGTGGGTGCCAATCACTCCCAGCAGTGGACAGAGACATGGGGTGGGTGCCCAGGACTCCCAGCAGTGGACAGAGACATGTGAGGGGTGGGTGCCTATCACTCCCAGCAGTGGACAGAGACATGTGAGGGGTGGGTGCCAATCACTCCCAGCAGTGGACAGAGACATGGGGTGGGTGCCCAGGACTCCCAGCAGTGGACAGAGACATGTGAGGGGTGGGTGCCTATCACTCCCAGCAGTGCCCAGACATATGAGGGGTGGGTGCATTATCCTCAAATGACCACACCTCCATGGGTTCATTAACGCATCCCCAATGTGTGAAAATGTTGAGAGTGCCATATCAACACATCACTGACAGCACTGTCCCACTCCCATGAGGATGGACGTCTTTCCCCCACGGCATGACACACCACATGTGGGTGTGAGGACAAATGACACGTGCATACCCAACCCTGGCGGATGCAGCACAATACACACACTGAGAACATGTCACAAGACTGCATAGTTATGTGAAAGCCTACTAAACTAAGAGAGCCAAAGGGAATACACACTGTCACACACATTCCAGGACTGATAGGAATGTACAGGTGCTGGCACAGCCACCAAGTAGTTGTCTCCCATGGAAGGAATAGGGTGGACTTCCCACAGATACAACGACCATAATTGTCAGTCAGGTGACCAAATACCCTGCAGAACAAGTACCATATGTGTGCTAGGCTGGGAGTACACACATGCATAGTGCGGAAAAGGGACCATTTCCACATGGGGGCATGGCAACATACTCTATACACAAGTTCAGTGACTACCAAGGATGGCACAGACGATGCAGCCGGAGACACTGCTGAGCAGGCATGGGCTTAGTTGAAGTGATCCGTCTGCCACCAAGGAAATGTAGACACAGGTCAGCACAACAATTGTGCAACTCCCTGCAGGGAAGATGTCAGGTGCCACAGAGGAAGGAACACTCCTTGGGACAATGTCTCCAATCACAAAGAGCGTACACACCATGAATGTGGGGGTACGGTCCATCCCACCCGTACCCCTACGGCACTAGTACAGAATGGATACAAGGCATACACACGTCCCGAATGTTGGCTTAGGGCCTGGTGCAGCATATAAGCAGTATATTGGTGTTTGTGTATGCACAGGACAGCAGTGTACTGCACCAAGGGGGCGGGTGGTTGGGTGGGTGGCTGGGTGGCTGCAGAGGACTCCCAGCAGTGGACAGAGACATGTGAGGGGTGGGTGCCTATCACTCCCAGCAGTGGACAGAGACATGTGAGGGGTGGGTGCCATAGACTCCCAGCAGTGGACAGAGACATGGGAGTGGGTGCCCAGGACTCCCAGCAGTGGACAGAGACATGTGAGGGGTGGGTGCCTATCACTCCCAGCAGTGGACGGAGACATGTGAGGGGTGGGTGCCAATCACTCCCAGCAGTGGACAGAGACATGGGGTGGGTGCCCAGGACTCCCAGCAGTGGACAGAGACATGTGAGGGGTGGGTGCCTATCACTCCCAGCAGTGGACAGAGACATGTGAGGGGTGGGTGCCAATCACTCCCAGGAGTGGACAGAGACATGGGGGTGGGTGCCCAGGACTCCCAGCAGTGGACAGAGACATGTGAGGGGTGGGTGCCTATCACACCCAGCAGTGCCCAGACATATGAGGGGTGGGTGCCCAGGACTCCCAGCAGTGGACAGAGACATGTGAGGGGTGGGTGCCTATCACTCCCAGCAGTGCCCAGACATATGAGGGGTGGGTGCCCAATACTCCCAGCAGTGGACAGAGACATGTGAGGGGTGGGTGCCTATCACTCCCAGCAGTTGACAGAGACATGTGAGGGGTGGGTGCCAATCACTCCCAGCAGTGGACAGAGACATGGAGGTGGGTGCCCGGGACTCCCAGCAGTGGACAGAGACATGTGAGGGGTGGGTGCCTATCACTCCCAGCAGTGCCCAGACATATGAGGGGTGGGTGCATTATCCTCAAATGACCACACCTCCATGGGTTCATTAACGCATCCCCAATGTGTGAAAATGTTGAGAGTGCCATATCAACACATCACTGACAGCACTGTCCCACTCCCATGAGGATGGACGTCTTTCCCCCACGGCATGACACACCACATGTGGGTGTGAGGACAAATGACACGTGCATACCCAACCCTGGCGGATGCAGCACAATACACACACTGAGAACATGTCACAAGACTGCATAGTTATGTGAAAGCCTACTAAACTAAGAGAGCCAAAGGGAATACACACTGTCACACACATTCCAGGACTGATAGGAATGTACAGGTGCTGGCACAGCCACCAAGTAGTTGTCTCCCATGGAAGGAATAGGGTGGACTTCCCACAGATACAACGACCATAATTGTCAGTCAGGTGACCAAATACCCTGCAGAACAAGTACCATATGTGTGCTAGGCTGGGAGTACACACATGCATAGTGCGGAAAAGGGACCATTTCCACATGGGGGCATGGCAACATACTCTATACACAAGTTCAGTGACTACCAAGGATGGCACAGACGATGCAGCCGGAGACATTGCTGAGCAGGCATGGGCTTAGTTGAAGTGATCCGTCTGCCACCAAGGAAATGTAGACACAGGTCAGCACAACAATTGTGCAACTCCCTGCAGGGAAGATGTCAGGTGCCACAGAGGAAGGAACACTCCTTGGGACAATGTCTCCAATCACAAAGAGCATACACGAACAAAGAATCTTTACAGAGACCTTGTGATGGCACGCAGATAACAGGGTCCACCCCATGGGCACCATACTACAACATTTCCTAGATACCTAACACATGATCACTACCTCAACTCATGGAGCAGCAGCACCAACATCAATACCTGAAAAGCAATCGTGGTCAAAGGGAAAGCAAAATGCTTTATTCAGCAGTAAAATAAAATGTATGAAAGGACACTATGTACAAAGGCCATAGGCCAGTGCAGATGCGATGTCCTGGGGGGGGGGGACACATGTCCATGCATCTCGCCTAGCTTGCCTGCACATTCGAAACCTCTGGTTCATCGACTGGGGTGGGGGCATCATGTGGGGAAAGACCAGGCACCGCAGGGACAGGAGGGGGAAGGTTAGGTGCTGTGGGTGCAGGGACAGACGACTCCACCACAGGGGGTGGGGCAGCGGCAAAGGTGGAGGTTAGCATGGCGCTGCACACGTCTGCAAGCTCTGCCAGCGTCTCCCCTGCACCCGAATGAACCACAGGCCCCAAGGAGTGGGGGGGGCGGAGGGATGGGTTGCAGCTCTACTGGGGGAGGTGGTGGACAGGGGGGGGACTCAACTCCCCTACCCGTGGAGTGCCTTGCCTGTTTGCATGATGGTGAAGCTGTGGGGCTGAGGCCCAGCACAGCCAAGTAGGCCTCCTTCTCAGACTGTGGGGCAGGGGAGCCGAGGGGGTGACATTGGAGGGACTGGGGAGTGAGGCATGCAGACTCCGACTGTGGCTGTGTGTCTGCCTGTGTGCCCTAGACCCAGTGGGTGTGCCTTCTACCCCCTGAGTGTGCGTGACTGGAGGTGTGCGCTTGCCCTTCCCTGTTGGTGTGCTGGCTGTGTCTGGTGTGGTGCCTGCCTGGGAATGTGTGTGTGTGCTTGGGACAGGCATGGGAGTGGGAAGTGTGGATGGTGCAGGAGTAGGTGGGGGGACCAAGCGCTGCAGGAGACCCACTGCTGCCGTCAGTGACGAGTCCATGGACCTCAGCAACATCCATTGGTCAGACATCGCTGATGACATGCCCTCCATGTACGAAACCATCTGTGTCAGCAGTGTGGTGTGGCCATGGAGGACAGTCAGGATTGATGTCAGCCCAACCTGCAACTGCCGCTGAATGTCCACAGACTCGGAAGTGAGGGCAGCAGGGGAGACAGGGGCAGGGGGTGCGGTGCCTGGCACGAAGGAGACACGTTGTTGCCCTACATGGACAGAAGGGACCGGAGCAACTGGGAGGGCGGTGATGGAAATGAAGGGGGCGGTGACAGTTGTAGTGCTGCTGCCAGCTGTTGGAGCAGCCTCCGCCCCCTCAGGGAGTTCAGCCTTGGACCCGTCAGCGTCGTAGTCTGTGTTGGTACTACCCAGGTCCTCCGCCGCACTCCCCTCGCCCTCTGTGCCACTTGATGCTGCCGAGTCGCCAGGAGTGGTGGCACTGGTGCAGGGGTCTCCCTCGGTGTCCCCCGATGATGCTGTGGGCAAGGTGAAGAGACAGGAAATAATCAGTCACCTGTTTACATCTGACACATGAGTTCAAACATAATAGGTCAACACTCCCATAGGGATACGACCCCTACACACGCGTGTACGGGCCATAGCTCTATGGCGTACGCCTATGGCAACACTCCCATAGGCATACGACTCCTACACACACGTGTACAGGCCGTAGCTCTATGGCGTACGCCTACGGCAACACTACCATAGAGATACGACCCCTACACATGCGTGTACGCGCCGTAGCTCTATGGCGTACGCCTACGGCAATACTACCATAGGGATACGACCCCTACACACGTGTGTACGGCCCGTATCACTAGAGTAGTGGTGCCCTAGGGGTACGTGTGAAACGCACCGTACCGGTGTGGGTATTTGAAAATCACAATGGGGACACATAAGGGACAAGTATTAGGGCCTAAATGCATGCTGGTTGTCATGGATACCCAGTTTCAATATCAACATTTTCCATCATGTGGCCTGGAAAAAGCAGTTGGCCAGCTTATACATTGTTGCAAAGTGGTTGTTGACTTGACATGATGCATCAAATTTGAAAAAATGCTAATGCTGTCACTGGTGTATGTTCAAAGGGATTGGAGGAAACGTAGGATGCTAATGAGTCTGACCAATCACTCGGTACTCCTGTAAAGGAAATAGCCCAGCAAGGCAGATATAAGTCAGCCAGAACCCATGAGAGGGCACTTGCCTGCACAAACTTTCATCGACACCACTGCTGCTGTTTGGCTTCCCCTGGCACCATGTCAAGGACTGTGGAGAGGGCCCAGCCTTTCACCCAGGAGGAGAATGAGGCGTTGCTGGACGTCATCCTCCCACAGTTTCCCAGCCTGTATGGTAGACCAGGGCAGCAGGTGAGTGCTGACTCCGCTCCCTTTGACTGTGCCCCTTCTTTCTTGTGACTGGCACTTGTGGCATTGTGTCCAGGTGTGACAGACATGCAATGTTGTTTAGAGTGGGTCCTGGGGGGGGGATGGCTTAGATCTGTCATGCAGAGCATGATGTGGTTCATGTGTGCACTCCTCACTTGCATTGTGCTTACTGTGACATTCACTGCATGGTGCATGGCACATTCTGCATGGCTAATCCTCTTGGCCATTCTTGTTCTATAGTCCTGAGGTGTTCAAAAAATCTTTTGTATCTCTGACATAAGACGGAAGAGTAGATACAAATTCTCTCAAGAAATGATCTACATATCTTGAGATATTTTCCAGTGCACTGCCCCTTGAAGAGATGATTGGTCTACCTGGGGGATTTTCTTTGTTTTTGTGGATCTTAGGGAGTAGAAACATTACTGGTAGAGTGGGATAATCTTTTTTTAGAAAACAAAATTCTTCCCATTCTAGCAAGCCCATATCCTTCCACTCATTCAGTAATTCCCATATCTTACAGACACTGTTGTTATATTCTACCCTTGTGGAAATGGTATAGGTGTTGTTATCACTGAGTTGACGCTGGGCTTCTCTAACGTACATATCTCTGGGCAAGGTGACAATGTTTCCACCTTTATCGGCTGGTCTCACTACGATACTTTCATCAGTTGCTAGATCGTTTATAGTTTTCTTCTGTGTAGCTGTTAAATTATGTTTGAAGTTTTTCATCTTTTTAGACCAACTTTTTTGTCTAAAATTCAACATTTCATTATTTACTAGCTCCTGGAAAGTGTCAATATTGTCATGACCCAGTCTTGGTACAAAGGTAGATTGTGGTCTGAAAATACTACATGCTGCTTTATCATGTTTTATCTCTAACTCATCTAAAATAGGAAGAGATTCTGGGCTCATTTGTGTCTCATCCGGATTATTCTGAAGTTCGTGTAGGATAATCATGGTGTCTATATCTCCAATTGCTAGATCTTCTACCTGCGTCGTTCTTGTTACACATTGTTCCCTACTTTTAAACGGTTTCAGTTTATGCCACTTTTTTAGTTTCAGTTTTCTACAGAACTTAAATACATCAATTTTACTATCGACATAATTCATGGGAACTGCAGGACAGAATGACAACCCTAGACATAGCGTTCTTTTGTCTTTGTTGCTCAAAGTTTTAGTTGTTAAGTTCACAATTGTCTGATTTACCATTGTATCATCCATTATTGATTCTTCTTGGAGCGTGTTTGTTTTTTTCCCACATACTCCATATTTTTCTCTTTTCTTTCTTCTCTGTCTGTACCTTTTCCTCCTCTTCCTCTGGTACCCCTTCCTCTCCCTCTGCTCCTTCTGGTTCATCCTGGACATAGATCTTGTTGTTTGCCGGCTCTGTTTCATGTGCTGATATTCGTCTAAAAAAGTTGATTTTGGTCTAGTTGCCATGTCTTTATCTGATGTAGAACTTTCAGATGTTCTTGTTGTCTCCGAATCTTCTGTATTGATCTCACTTTGGTCCGTTGAGTCATCCTCATGTTGTTCCTGATGGTGTCTAATGTTCATCTCTGTGGGTTTACCTATATCATAAAGATGGTCATATTTTTTACTATATGTCAGGACTCTGCCAGACTCGTAGTCCCCGCAGTCCCTGTGTAGTTTCCGTTGTTTCTCCTTTTTATATCATCCTCCGTCATTTTTTTTTTTTTTTTTTGAAACCGTTTATTGCAATCTCAAATATATACAGGTAGGGGCCTACAACCTTCTGGCCGGCCGCTAAAGTGACGATAACAAATGACATACATACAATGAGGCACTTAGCTTTACATAGACACTAAGGCAGGAGGTATCCACAACGCGGGCCATATGGCTCTGAGCCCACAATACGGTTTCATTTTATACAACACAACAACATAAATAAACACACACCCGCAAGGCAACCCACGATCGAAAGTGACAGCACGTGCTCCTCAAATGGGGGACCCCAAACCATCCACTGAAAACCCCCGAGAGGGGAAGGGAAACAGGTCTGGGACCGGGAGAATACTGTGCTCGGAACTGAGGGAGGGAGTAAACTAGGGGGATGGAGCTGGTGAAGCGGGAGGCAACAACGGCGGCTCGCAGATATCCCCGCGGTAGGCGTTCCAGGGGCCCCATATCTTCACCCATGCCCCAGGCTTACCCCGCGCCACATACACCAACTTTTCTCGGAACATGCACCAATCCATGTGTTCTTTCCAGGCCGACACCGCCGGGGACCTCTGGGATCCCCACAGCTGTGCAACGTCCCGTTTAGCCACCATATAGCCCAGAGTCACCCATCGCGTCTGCGGAACCGAGTAATCGGTCGGTTCCCACACATTCAGCAAACATCTCCTCGCTTCAGGCAACAGCGCGACATGCGTAACCGCTCGCAGGACCTCATGCACACCACGCCAGAATCGCTCCACCCTCGGGCATTCCCACAAAATGTGCAAAAAGGTCGCTGAAGCACCACACCCACGCCTACACAATCCGTCCTCGGCATAGCCCATACGCAGAAGCCTTGGCCCCGTCATGTACACCCGATGGAGTATCTTAAGCTGGACGAAACGAAGGCGAGCCGGGATGGCCACCTCCTTCGGAGAGGCCACCGCGGAAATCCAGTCCTCGTCGTCCAACTCCAGCCCATCGGCAACCCAGGCCTCGCGGAGGCCAGTCAGTAAGCCCAAACGATCATTTATCAATTTCTTGTAAATGAGGGAGATCGTGCTGTCCGGAACATGGCCATCTAGCACTCGATCCTCCAGGGGGGAGGACTCCGGGATGGAGGCCACGTCTGGGAAGACGGAGCCCAGCGCGTGTCGGACCTGCAGGTACCGAAAGTATTCACTGCCCCGCAGCTGAAACTCCGCCTGCAACGTCTCGAATGTTTTAAATCCTCCCCTCGTCCAGAGATCCCCCACTGTACTGATGCCTATAGTGTCCCACTGCTCAAAGCCCTTCGAGGTCCACAGAGAGCCCAACCTCTCAGACGCATACAGCGGTGACGCCCGGGTCAAACGGTCCTTCCAGCCCATAGCTGCATTAGCCGCGTGCCATACTCGCACCATGACACGCGTGGGTCCCGTCAAGCGGGAATCGGGCACACTAGCGTAGAGCGCTCGATTGTAGTCGCCACCGGGCAGGAGCATCTTGTCCATTTCAAATGCCGGGTTTAGGGCGGGCCCATAGAGGCCCTGATTAATTGCAGCTAACTGGGAGGCCCAGTAATACCGTTTAATATCCGGGAGGGCAATCCCTCCGTCGTACCACGGGAGCGTCAACTTTGCCAAGGCTATACGCGGCCTCCCATCCCAGAACAGGCGGCGCTGTAAACCTTCCACTTCACGGAAGTAGCGCGCTGGGACCAAGTCCATAGTGTTCTGGAGAGCGTACAGGAAGCGCGGCAGTGACATCATCTTGAACAACGCCGCCCGGCCGAGCGGCGAAAGTGGCAAGCGCCTCCAGCGCGCGACATCCTCCTTCAAGCGCTGGAGGGGGGGAAGCAAATTTCGCTCGTAGCGGGCCACCGGGTCCAGCGTAATGTAGACACCCAAGTATCGAAATCCCTCCGAGGCAATCTGGATCGGACAGCCCCGCGGGAGGACAGGAGCCTCCCCGGAAAGCACATAGACACAGGATTTAGCCCAGTTGATGACAAGGCCTGAATTGCGGCCAAAAGAGTGCAGAACATCAACCAGGACAATCAGTGATTTGCGCGGGGAGGCTAAGTACAAAAGGATGTCGTCTGCATAGAGAGACACGCGGTCCTCACACTCAGGGGTCCAACGGAGACCTCGGATAGAAGGGTGCCACCGCAGCCACTCCGCCAGGGGTTCTAAGGCCAGTGCGAACAGGAGCGGCGACAGGGGGCAACCCTGTCGCGTGCCCCGTCCCAGCCCGAATGGGGCCGAGACTCGACCATTCACCACCACCTGCGCAAGTGGGTCCGAGTACAACAATTTGACCCAGCTGATGAAACCCGGCCCGAAGCCAAATTTCGCCAGCATCGCCCAGATGTACGGCCACTCGAGTGTGTCGAACGCCATAGTGGCGTCCAAAGACGCCAAGATGGCCGGCTCCCGCACGAACGGAACACGCGCTAGCACGCCGTGCAGGTGTCGCAGATTAAGAGCCGTATTGCGGTGGGGGATAAAGCCGGACTGGTCTTGGTGGACCAGGTCGCCCACCACGCCGACCAGCCGGTTGGCGAGCACCTTGGCGAGGATTTTAGGTTCCGCATTCAAGAGCGAGATAGGCCGATAGGATGTGACCCGATCTCGAGGTCTCCCCTCCTTGTGAATGACTACGATGGTAGCCAGACGCTGGTCCGGCGGGAGGGAGCCCCGCGAGTGGGCCGCAAGGAACATTGCGCGGAGGTGGGGTGCCAGTACATCCGGTCGCAGCTTGTATAATTCGATGGGAATGCCGTTCGGGCCCATGGCCTTGCCAGAAGCGACCGAGCGGATGGCAAGGGCGATTTCGTCCGAGGTGGGGGCGGCATCCAGCAACTCCCTGTCCTCCACAGAAAGGGAGGGGAGCGCGATGTCACGCAGCAGGGCATGGGAATCCTCCTCCGAGCAGGGAGAAACCGGGGAATATACCTCGCGGAAATAATCCGCGAAGCAAGAAACAATGCCTTCCGGCTCAATGACACGCACACCATCCGTCCTCTCAATCAGCGGGACCACACGACTCGCTCTCTCCTTCTTATCCAACCACGCAATCAACTTGCCCGCCTTATCACCCACATCATACAATCGCCCCTGTTGCTCTCTGCTGAGGCCCCTGGCCGCCTCCGTGACGAGGGCCCTATAGGCCGCCTGCTTAAGGTGCAGAACGTGGAGCGCAGCGTCAGTCACCCCACTCCCCAAATCACCCTCCAATTCAGTAATTTCGGCCTCCACCCGGGTCACCTCCTCCTGTGCGCGCCTCCGGGCATGGGAAATAAAGGAGAGGGCCTCCCCTCTAAGCACTGTCTTGAAAGCCTCCCACAGGGAGATAGCCGACAGGACTGACCCCACATTCTCCTCGAAATACCGTTGCAAGGATTTAATCAAGTCAGTGCGAATAGTGGGGTCGCGCAGGTACCAAGCGTTGATTGGAGCTACCCTGCCCTCCCCCCTCGGGAAGACATCAAAGTGCAACAGGAGCGGGGAGTGATCTGAAATGCCCCTCGCCAAATGGCGCACCTCCCCCACCCTCCCGGCATAGGCCGCAGGGACAAGGATATGATCAAGCCGCGAAAGGCTACCATGGGCACCCGAATGGAAGGTGTACTGCAGCTGAGTGGGATGCTTTAAACGCCAGCAGTCCACCAATCCCAGTGCGTCCAAAAGGCCCGACAGCCACGCCTGTGCCCGGGGGAGGTGCCTAGGGGTATAACGATCCATAGTCCCAGAAACCACCGCGTTGAAGTCCCCCCCAACCACCAGAAGCCCCTCCGGAAGGTCAAGAAGGAGGCGTCCCAGGTCCGCAAAGGTGGTGGACTGTAACCCCGGCGGGACGTACACTGAGACAAAGACGACTACTTTGCCCTCCATTCTCCCCACCAAAACAGTGTAGCGTCCCCTCTCATCATGGCGCACCTCGTCTATTTCTAGCGGGAGCGAGGTCTTGACCATAATGCCCACCCCTCGTGAGCCTGACGTAAAGCCCGAGTGGGCCACCAAACGATAACCACGTCGATTCATGGCACAAAAGGAGTTACCAATAAGGTGTGTCTCCTGCAGAAAGACCACATCAGGCGAAATCCGTTTCAGATATTGCAGGACCACACCCCGCTTAATCCTATCCCCCAGCCCGTTAACGTTCCAGGACAACAAAGTCAGGTCCCTACCCCCCATCACATACAGAAGCCATCATTTGTCCCCCCGAGAGCAACTCAAAAACACCAGTACAATAAAGGGTTTGCCTTGCGGTAGAAACGAACCACACCCCACCCCAACCCACCCATCCCAACAGAACTCCCCCCACCCTGCACCCCTGCATGAGCCCAAACAGCCCCCCCAAAGTGCAGTGTGCCTGTCGCCCCATAGAAAGAAAACTAACTAGTCCCCCAGAGGAGGAGGGAGATCCCCCAAGAGACCCCGCACGACCTCCACAGGAGGGGAACTTACCCTAACAGTCAATGGTGATAATGGTGACAATAACACAGCCCGGAGCAAGGCCTACCATTAGTCCCTTAGTCCTGACCCGGCGGGCCCTCCCCACCAACCGCACCCCCCCCGCCCCCCCGGCCCCGATCTCCGGGCAAAGTGTCCAGCCAGTCCCCGGCCGCCTCGGGACGATCAAAAAAGTGCGTGCGGCCATCTACCTCCACCCTCAGCTTAGCTGGAAAAAGCATCGAATATTTGAGATTCAGGTCTCGTAGGCGACGTTTGACACCCAGAAAGCTCAGTCTCTGCTTTTGGACCGCCGGGGTAAAGTCAGGATAGAAATTAATATCCATGTTGTCAAGTCTGACTGGCCCTTGGAGCCTAGAAGTCTGCAGGATAGCGTCTCTGTCCCTAAAATTGAAGATCCGGGCGATGAGAGGCCTCGGAGGGGCGCCAATCTTAGGCCTACCCCCGGGGACCCTATGGGCCCGTTCCACTGCAAAGAATTTGCTCAGCCCCCGAGGCTGTAGGTGGGTGAGGACCAGGTCCTCCACGAACAGATCCGCTGCCTCCGCCTCTCGTCCCTCCGGCACCCCGATAATGCGGACGTTGTTTCTCCGGGCCCGACCCTCGGAATCCTCCAGACGACGATTCATCAGGGCGCTCGCCTGGCCAAGCCTGCGCACCTCCTGTTGGAGGGCCGCCACGTCAGTTGTGAGGCCCGAGGTAGAGTGGGCCAAAGAATCGACCCGGTCATTCGTTTTAGACAGATCGGCTCTCACGAGGCCCACGTCCACGAGGACCGAGTCGATCTTCTGCGCCAGAGTGTCAAAGCGCTGGTCCACCGAGGCCTTCATCTCGGCGATGGCGCCCATGACGTCCCGGAGGGTCAGGTCCGTGGGCGGAACAGGAGCATCAGTCGGGCCCGTGGGGGACCTACGCAGCACCTCTGGAGATCCCTTCTGGAGGGTGTAGCGGTCCATGTTATTGGATTGTTGGGCCGTGCCACGACGGGTCGACTTCACCTTGGCCCAGTCGCCATCTTGTTTTGTGGCCATGGTCGCAATCCCCAAATCGAGCCAATCTCCTCAGAAAGGGGGCAGACAATCGCGTTCAAGGGCTCCGGGGGGGGGCGACCACCGCCCCTCAGGACGGTTCGCAGCCGGCGGGCCGGCAGGGCAGCCCAACGAGGCCACAGCACCGCACACCGCCCCGCAACCCAACCTCGCCTGGCAGCAAGGAGGGCGCAAAAGCGAAAGTGAAAGTGCGGGGCACGCGAGCCACCCAGCCTTGCCCGCCGCTGTTGTTCACTTTGTGTCCGGATCGCCCCACAACTCCAATACGGGGGGCCGGCGTGGAGAAGGCCGCAAATCTCAATCGATGCTCCTGCCGGTGTCCGAGGTCCGATTTAAAAACGGAAAACGGGCGTCACCTCTGCTCGGGCTCACAAATACAGTCCCCTCATCTGGGACAGGATTCTGTCAGGATTTATGCAGGAGGTCGCGGAGGTCCTCGGGAGCCTCGCACCTACGCGGCCATCTTGGTTGCGCGCTAGGCTCCTCCTCATCCTCCGTCATTTTTAAACGTTTTTTCATTTCTTGATGGTTTCTTGATCATCATGAGTACTCAGCAGACTTTTGATCTGTTCTATTTCTTGTTTGATTTTCTCTCTGTCAGACCAGGCATATTTGACCAATATTTCCAGCATGTTCCTGGAACTGGTAGCTGAATTAATTGACCAGTCCTCTAACATTTGGGGATCTGGAGAGTCATATGAGGGAGTTATATAGATTCTCAGACCTCGAGGTATCATCGATTTATCAATATAATCTTGCAGGGACGTTGCCTCCCACCATTTGGAGGTTTCTTGTTTATGAAGTTTTTCGAATTTTCTGAGTATTTCATAGATTGTTTTTTCATTTGGTGTTGTAGTCTGTATAGGTCTTCCAATGCCCGGTGCCCTTGCAAAAAGTGTCTGTGCCGCCTCTCTGCGTTCCCTTTCTTCATCCATCCTTTCTTTTCGGGGAACCCCAAGGATCCCTTATGGACACACCCCCCCGGTGACTGTGTCAGTATGACTCCCTCTATCAAATATAGAGTTTCCCCGGTCCTCAGGCTGTGACTGTATGCTGATCGTATAGGTTAGTTGTATGCCCAATATAGCATGAGTGGTCCGTCTTACTCTCCTTTGTTACAGTCCTACACGAACACGAACACGATCGTGTACTTAAACACAGAGTTTACAATTGACTCAACCGCTCAAACGCTTGCTCCACATCGCAATAAAGAGGCTATGTTCTTACCTGCACGGTGTATCCAGCTCCTTCCGATAGCGTGCGGCATTCCAAACGAGCCTCCGATGGAGAGTACAGCTTACTTCTCTTCCAGTTTTTCGACAGTTGACAGGTCTCGTCGTTCGTGGCATACAGTCCTCAAATCTATCAGCAAACCCTTGGCCGATCCAAAAGACGCAGTATTAAATCTGTCCAAGTTACTCCATAGCGTCCTCAATCTATAAGGGGTGGCGCAAGACCGGCGGAGAGACCGGTATTTAAATATAGTTCCAAAACGAAGTCCCACTCGCACACTCGGAGTCTACTGACACAATAATCCAGGCTTAGTTCAATTCCAAAAGGGGGTTTATTTCAGTCATAAACACGCCGTGATGCGTTTCGCCACCGTAGTGGCTTGTTCACACAACGTTTGTGAATAAAGATTGCCAATACATACATTTCCGCGTTACTGGTTCATAAACATAGTAAAAGGACTATAACATTTGCACCAACAGTGACTCCAACATAAGCGCCATCTTATAATGTATTTTTCTCATTGGAACTCATGTATATTATTTATCGCATATACAGGACTTCTTGTAGCCTCAATAAAACATCATACAAGTTGCAAATTTTTTTAGTATTGCAACCGAATGTGTTGCAATGTTACCCTATGACTGAATACACACCCACTAATTAGGGTAACATTGCAACACATTCAGTTTTCTGAAACCTATAATATTTGAGTGCTTATACCCAGTAACGTAAGGATCAGACTATGGGGCAATTCACGAAAGTATAAGTGGAAATGTCTAGGCGATCCAAACACTTCGCAATTTCAATTATCCCTGGCGAATAGAGAAATACTAAAAAAATTCGCAACTTCTGCATTTGCCTTTGGAAAGTGCCCTGGTTCCATTTATATTGAAAGCTACTGGCCTGCGGATCCCTAGAGCATTGCTTGCTTGTCTGCTGGGAGTGGTAACAATATCAAGGGGTTGAAAAATCTCTTATAAATTGGCTCCATTGGCTTTATTGTTGGCGAAGCACCGAGTGGCTATTGGGTTGTTGGGGTCAAGGTCCCCGGCTCCAGAACTTTGGTTGTTGGACCTAATGGAGTTGGGGGCTGCAGAGGGGCAACACTTGAAAATGTCACATACAGATGAGAGAGGGTGTTGCCTCGCGGACTGACAGTGACTCTGATCCAGCCGAGTGAACGTGTGCTGGCCATTGTTTGTAGCATTTCTTCCGGTAGACCTACTATGTCAATGGGGTTCCATTATTATGTACTTTATCTCTTGTCTCGGTCTCATTGTGTTGCTGATTGATGAAATCTTTTATACAATTGCACTGTATGTTTTATGCAAATTCAATAATGTACAGTTCTAAAAAAAAAGAGTGGTGTCTCTCGGGAAATCCATCCCACTTTTTTATTATCGTGTTCGTTTAATTTTTCGAACCTTGCAAGTTGGAAAGGTCACTCAAGATACAGGGTTTCATATGCCGCCTGTTTCAGAGTAGTGGATTATTTTGGGAAGTGGTAGCAAGATACATGCAGCACTTAAAGCAGACAGCTGCCATACAGAAAAAATAAATACTTCTAAATGTATAAGATCCCCACTGGTGACAGAAATATTTGTGTAGAGTTTGGGCACAGGGCTAGCAGCACAAAGGAAATTATACCAAAACCTGTGAATTTCTGAAAATTGCAGAAGCTGTAAAATCCAAGATAGAGTTGCATGCATTTGTGTTACCATGGCTATTTGCCGTAATACTCACAAATCACACATTGGCTTCTATGGCAGAATATAAAGGAAAACAATACCAAAGTCCACAAATACCCAAAAAAATAACATCATTTAGCTTAATATTGTGATCCGATACTATGAGAGAAAACAATAATACCAACTACAAAAATATTGGCATCAAAAATAGCTAAAGTACCCAAATATTGAAAACAAAAATAAATACACTACACATAAAAAAATAAGTAAAATATCGGCAACACAAATATATCTAATAAAAGCATAAAACATTTCAAACTGGCCACCTGCACTACATTAAATACATACAATTATCACAAATTGAGTACAATACATAAGGAAATAAAAAAAGTACAAAAATATAAATTATTGAATATACAAATATTACAAATGAAATACACTCAAAATATGTGCATAATTATATGAATATTTAATTTAGCATAATAACTTTTTAAACAGAAAATTAAGTAAAAGAGAGCGGAGGCAAGATGGTGGTCGGCTGAGGCGACTGCAGCAGCTGCAACACTAGGATCAGCGCACCCCGATAGCAGTTACATGGAGCTGGTGTAAAGCAATGCTGACATCGATACAGATAATCCTTAATAGCCTGCAAGGAACTCTGGAAGAGTGACGCCACAATCACTTGTCTCTGGGCTCAATAATCGTGGGTCAACGAGAGCTCTCAGCTGCATGCTACAAGCTGAGCAACATGCTTGAAAACTCGTTACCACAAGCCGCCTACTCACTACATGGTATGAAGCCTAAGCCTTCCCAGAGCAGGATGCAGCTGAAGTCCAGTGGCCTGGGGATGGGGATGGAAGATATCGGAGTGACCTCTACAGGCAGTATGACGGAGAATGAGCTGGGAACAGCACAGCGCCTGGGACGGCGAGATCCGGCAGTAACCCAGAATGAGATCGCACCAGAGGTGAATGGGAAAGGCGGAGCCACGCGCTGCCAACATCTGCCCGGCCACACTGTTGCAGATATGCTGCAAGGCTCGGGAAAGAAGAAGTCAGCGTACATTCAACCAGGCGGAGACCCTAACCCGGGTCTACTGATAAGGAGCATTAAAAACACTGAAAGCATTGAGGGACCAGTGGTGGGCAAGCAAGCAACTACAGGGAACAATGGGAACATTGCGAATATGGTGATTACCAGTACAGACACTAGCACTCTTGTATCTGATACTATACAGCAGACTATGCATAAAGAGAACGAAGTGGAAATTATGGCTGACGCGACACAGATAGAGGCAGACCAACATATAAGCACACATGACAACAGCAATGGGACGACTGTTATGATCAATGATACCCCACAAGCTCAAGCAATAGTTACACAACCGGCCCAGCTACAAGTTGCAACAGCAGCAGTAGTTACTAAATTAGGTAGTGAGATAAAAAAGAAGGCACAGAAGGATGCTCTTTCTCTTCAACATCCTACCACCACCTTGGATGATTTAGGGCTATCAGACAGTAATGAGATCTGTGCTGTGCTGTGAAAAAAGGGAAGGGAAAAGGGAATGACTCAGAAGTAACAGATTGCTTTTATTCCTTGTCAGATGGTACTGCCTCAGTGGATGATTCTAGCTCTTGGATAGGCTCTAGCGAAAGTGATGTGGACTCCGCTGCTACTCTGCGCAAAGTAGAAAAGCACGTAGAAGATCAAGTTGTGCAGAAAAGAAGACCTGAACTGGGACTACTCTCCTTCATCCTTATTGTCAGGGGGTACGGCAGGGAACCCAGGTACCACCTCTGAAGATCCTCAAAATTATCAGGGAAGCTTGGTTTCAACAGTGGATGTTATACTACAAGCAATCATGTCGCATCAGGAAGAGACAAGGCTAGACAATAAACTCTCACAACTGGCTCGCCGCAAAATGCAGGGAACAGTTCGGAAAGTGGCAAAAGTTGGCGAAAATATCTGTGATCGATTAACTGAGCTGGAGACAAGAACTAGTGTCTTGGAGGATGATGTCTCAGGCGTCCAGGTGCAAACAGTGGCCCAGGAGGCTAGACTGACAGATATCCAATGGGAGCTAGAGGAGCAAGAAAATCACCACCGGCGCATCAACCTGCACTTCTTAGATATTCCGGAGGGGCGAGAGGGCTCTGATGTACACCAGTATATGATTAACCTACTGGAGAATGCATTTACCGACTTGCAAGGATGAAACATCGAATTCCTTTCAATTTGAAAGCTTCAGCTGGGCCCGACATGAAACCAAGAGCCATTCTGGTTTATTTTGGAAACTTTTTATTACAACAGAACATTTGGGAAAAGGCCAAGCCTGAAGCCAAACGGAAAGTCGAGGTTGAGCCGAGTCTTTGCAAGGCCAAACTTTTGTCACACAACAGTTGAAAGGCGATGGAGACTGTGACAACTGATTGCCTCATTTCAAGCAAAGGGTGCACAGGCTTATTTGATTAACCCTGCCAAGCTAAAGATAGTAGTGGGGGGACACACTTATTAATATAGCTCACAGATCAAAGCACAGGAAGCACTGGCAGAATTAAAGGGATAAGGGGCATAAGGGGACAAGGTTTTTCTTTCTTGATGGTCGATTAAAAATGTATAAACTGCTAAAATAATCTGAGGAAGAATGATTAGTAATTTTTATTAATGAGGGGATAATATGTTGGCTAGGGATCTGTTGATAAACAAAAGGGAAGCAAGAACCTAATATAACTTGAGTTTTTTCCAGAGTTATGAAAATGGTAGAAAGCGCTATACTTTTATTTTCCCCTCTAATATTTCGATGTGTTATTCATTTCACTACATTGCAGCTTTGCAACTTTGTATCCCTGCATATAGTCTTAAAAAAATAGATTTTTCTTTTTTATTCCTTTTCTAGAATAACATAAGGGGTGTCACTGATCATGATGTTGCTCTGCGTCATCACACGTACAGACATTTGGTCTGGAAGCTTTCACGGTGGAGGGTGAGTCAGGGGGCAGGCAGCACTTGGGTAGAGGGAGGGAACAGGGGGGCATGCCAGGGTGGAGGGACAGGGATATGGGGGGAAGGGGGCGGGGGTGAATAAAGAAAAAAGGAAATCAGGTATATATCGCTACAAAGGAAAAGACATGATCAAAAAATGTGTTAAGCTATGATCAGTATTGAGTAAGGAGGAAAGCCTCAGGACACTATGGATAGTCTGAAGATATGTTCAGTTAATGTGGGTGGCCGAAATGATAAAAAGAAAATAGATATTGTTTTTGAAATACTTAAAACTATTAATGCAGAGGTACTATGCTTGCAAGAGACACATATACCTTGGAGCAATAAAAACACTCTTGAGATTAGGGGCTACAATCTGGCAACATGCTCCTCCCAAACTATTATGATTAGAGGAGTAGCGATATATTTTAAACAATGTATAGGTATGGCTATGCGGACACTAGCCGATAAATGGGGTGATGGGCAATTGTGGGGTTACCGACGGGGGGGACATATATGGATTTAACCAAGATGACCCCAAAATCTGGGAAGAACTTGAGATTGATCTTGCCTCTTGGCCAGAGCCACTATTAATTTGCAGTGAATTTAGCATACACTTACAGGTTATAAAAACCCAAACTCAGTCCCATAAATATGCAAGGAGAAAACCTAAAGTGTATCGGGCTATTAATGCAGTTATGGCAAGCTATAGACTGGTGGATGTTTGGGTGGAAAAAACTACAAATAACCCTGGATACACTTATTACTTTCACCCACATAGGAAATTTGTACGTTTGGATTATTTTATAGTCTCAAGTAAAGTGGTAGAGAACCTTGATATAAAAAAATTACCACAACTATTTTCGGACCATAACCCGTTGATTCTGGAGATAAAGGGAGGGGGTGGCATTTATAAACAGAGCACGTGGTCATTTGACAGGAAACTACTGGCTGATGAGGGATTCTGTGCTCATATTAAGCTTTGGGCTGCCGAATTCTTTAACAACAATAGATATAGTGCTACTTGAGAGATATTATCGGACACCTTTAAAGCTGCTTTAAGGGGAGAAATTATTGGTTTTGTGGCCCGACATAGGAAACACCGAAAGGCTGAGGTAGATCAATTAATAGGGAAACTGGTGGAACTAGAGGCAGAGCATATCAAAATATTAGCCAAGGGAGATCAGGAAGAGCTAGTGTGGGAACACATGATTAAATTAGCTCTAGTAAAGACAGAAATCAACAGCTTTTTCCAGGAAAGGGTGGCCCAAATGTTCCAAACCTATCAGGGGGAAATCTATGAATATGGTGAGGCAACAGGGAGGCTTTTAGCATTAAGAATGAGGCAAAAAAGTACCCGGAATAACATTCTAAAAATCAAGAAGAGCAGGGATCAAGTAGTGACAAGCCCCGAAAAGATTATGGAGGCGTTCAAGCGGTTTTATAGAAGGTTGTATCAACCTGACACACCTGAAACAAATCAGACAGTCCCCGACCCTGACCCTATAACCTCCGTACTACCTAGAGTAGACGAAGATACAGCTCAGAAACATGATGAAGAATTTACCATGGAAGAAGTACAGAAGCTGTTAGGGTCTCTTTCTGCCGGAAAGGCAGCAGGACCGGATAAAATCCCAGTAGAACTGTAAAAAATGCTCTCGGACGAGATTCTTCCAATTATACATGATTTATTTTTGGGGGTGCAATATAGCGGGATCCCCCTGCATCGTGGCAGGGCTCGGACGTGGTAGTATTTCCAAAAAAAGGCAAACCACTAGAACTACCCTCTTCATATCGTCTGATTTTGCTTCTGAATTCGGACGCCAAGTTATATTAGAAGATAATTGCAAAGCATCTACAAAAGATTATAGTGGCGCTGATATCACCCTGGCAACATGGCTTTGTCCCAGGTAGGGGAACCACAGACCACAGTAGACAGGTCATCGCACTACTCAATAAGTAGAATCTAGAGAGCTGGTTGTGGTCATCCTAGATGCGGAGCAAGCCTTTGACCGGGTATCTTGGCACTACTTATGGGGTACCTTGGTAGCGAGAGGGCTTGGCTCAGGTTTTCTCAGAGCTATCCAAGCTATGTACTATAAACCATATGCGCAGCTGCAAACAATGGGTCATTTTCCAGGGAGGATCGAGATTGCTAGAGGTAGGAGGCAAGGCTGCCCCTGCTCCCCCATATTATTTGCCTTTTATCTCGATCCATTTATTAACCAAATCTTGAATAACCAAGCAATAAAACCCATAATCACTAAAGGCTATGAAACCAAGATTCTTGCATACATGGATGACATAGCAATAGTTACTCCAGATCCACAGAAGGCAATTAGGGACATAGAAAGTATGGCAGATGACTTTGGTAGGAAATCTGGATATAAGATAAACAGCAGTAAAACTCAGATCATATGCTCTTTCCAGTTCCAGTTACAAGATCCACGCGAATGTGAGATGGCTACATATTTAGGTATTAATATGACATCCAGTATGGACAGCCTTTGGGAGGTAAATATTGATCCAATTATGGGGAAAATAAATATGGAAGTTAAGTGGTTGGATAAACTACATCTCACAATAATAGGCAGAATTAACATTAAAAAAATGAAATATTTTAGGAAGAAATTATATCTACTCCATGCGATACCTTTGGAACTAGCAGAAATTAAAATAAATAAAGTCAATACCCTGTTTACCAATTTTATTTGGGGTTATCAAAAGACTCGTCGTGCATTGCAATATCTGACACTTCCAAAAGAGCGCGGTGGGTGGGGAGCCCTCAATATTTTATTGTACTATTGGTCTACTGCCCTCCATCAGATGGATTTCTTACTCTTTCCAGACCAGAGCAGAGTTCAGGCCATGAGCTTACCCACAATTTATCAACTGACGAACGGTAAAGATGCAGAAGGGATCTTCTTAAGACAGCTGGAACCAAGCTATTAGGAAAAAACACACTTTACGTATATTGAAGGGTCTTGGAAAGTATGGAAAAAGGTAAATAAATTCTGTAACATCTCCAGATATAAGATATTTATCTTACTATGGCGGTCGGATCTGCTACCACAAAATTTAAATGATGGGATGGCTAGACACTGGGAACGGGCAGGGATAGAGCGGGTGGTAGATCTATTTTACAACAGTAAATATTTGACATTACCTGCACTTGCTCAGAGGTTCGGTCTTAATAACAACTTGCATTTCAAGTATATGCAGATACAGAGCTGTATAAGAGGGTTCTATTAATTTGGAAGAAAATCCAATACTGGGAATTAAGAAATGGCAGGATAATAAGTTCAGAGATTATTATCATGAATTATTAAAGACTCTCCCAGATGATATGGATAAAACTGAAGCAAAATGGGTAGGAAAAATGGGTGATGGAGAGATTGGTTCGGAAATTGCACTTGCATAAGGGATTAAGATCTCTCTGCCAACCTAAAAGCCCAACATAATAAAACCTTGTATAATTTGTACTATACACCAGCTAAGCTTTTCGGTTGGAGAAAAAGGGAGTCGGATAAATGTCCGAGATGTCTAAGTGGACCAGCTGATATGATTCATATGTTGTTTTCTTGAATGAAATTGTCATCCATAAAAAAAGATATAGAGGATCTCTGGTTACAAACATTGAAGAAAGAAATAAAGATTACCTCAGCTATGATGATACTAGGATATGATGGTAGGGCAAACCTCGATATATCACATAGAGACTTTGAGGCAGATTTACAAGCCCTTTGCGCGACCCGTACATAATTTTTCCCATGTTAAAAATGGCGCAAAAGTGGCGCAAGGTGCTTGTAAATAAGCCCCTTTGTTTTTATAACACTGGCAGTAGTGGTGCAGTTCAGGTCATTCAATTCCCCCCTGCTTCCATGGACAGATTGATTTCTCAGTCACACATACATTCACACATCACACGCTGGTGGGGCCCATAACACCAACATTCATTCTCTCAAACTCTCCGTGCCTACAAAGGGACATCAATCCCGAACTACAATTTATTCTTTTGATAGAGGAAAACCACTTCTCCTGTATTACCCTAATACTTCCTCCATCAAGAGGTCAACTGAATCATTTAGTTGTTTATTGGTTTAATGACCCTTTACTCTCAATTCTAATCAAATAACATTTTAATGGAAATAATCACCCGACACAGTAATTCAAATAATGATTTTCTTTATCTAAATTATTTGCAGGTTAAATCCTAATAATGCAATATCATCTTTTGTCATATTTACCTATTCTGGCTATTTGTCGTTTTCTAAGTCAGAACTGGTCCTCCATGAATTCGTCAGAGTTTTATCATATAAAGTCACCGTCCTCTCCGTCAGCATAAGGATCTCTGATCATCGATTCTCCGTCAGTAGCTTCTGGTAATGCCCTCTCTAGTCTACCAATATTTATACCAAAATTTACATATCAATGATACATTTTCTCATTTTACAGAAATCCGATTGGACGAATTCAATTACATCTCAGTACATTAAGTAACATTTTCAAATTCTCTCATAGGGAAAAAGTCTCCAAGCATATGTATGGGAACGAATGTTCATGATCCTAAATGTATCAGTTCGTTGAAACAGGTTGGGTTCGAGAGTTCACTTTCCCTCTTTTTGCAACATTTGCTTCACGTTCAGGGGCATTGTCACCTCGCCCAGAGTAGTCTTCATGGGCATGGTCTGACAGGTCACACAAAGGACACGAATGAAGTCAGTGCAGGCGCCTTTCTCCATTGTTCAAATGGTGAAGTAATGTACTTTAGTTAGGCTTCAGTCGGCGGCCATCTTTTGGTAGGCCAGAATAGTCAACTTAAGCAAAGAAAACACAAAATCGTAATTAATACACAGAAAATGATTAAACAGTGTAATTCCCTTTCTAATACCCTTATGTGTGTGCATTTATCTAGCCATATGCGACATCCAAAGCAGTTAATGCTGGTTTATTTAAGCGCAAATCACAATAACTTTGCTCAAGCAACATTTATAGTTTTAATATGCATACGAATTTAGTTCAGTTATTATTTTAGCCATGCAAATGCATCCCCACGTGTATTCTCCTTGTTAATAAGGTTGGTTTAGTACCTCACATCACACTATTAATTTATTGCAATTAATCATTAGTTATTTTAATATAAACATATAGAAATGGATTGGGTATATAAAAAAAAAAATTTTACCCGCTCAATCAATCCCCCCTTTGGTGATTTTATCACCACAAAAAATCAAAACCCAAAAATCAATTTATTTTCCCCGTTTATGGAAATTCGAAATGTTTTCTTGCTCAATTATAATTCGGTTTCCCCTTCATCTTCTCTTTTTGTTTTGTCATACATACTCTATTTCCATTCTTCTAATTCTATTTCTTCAAAATCTCTTTCTTGTTTCTTTTCCTTCTTTTTAATAATTTCTCGTCTGATTTTCTTTTTATTTCTTTTATGTTTGCAACACATACATCCTAATCTAAGTATTAATAGTATGAAAATGACACACGTTAATGGAAATAATATTTTCCCTAGTACAGTACTACCTAATTTCCTTAATAAAGTCTTAATAGCAGCCATTTTATTACTAATTCTAGTCCAGATACTTTTAACCTCCAGTGGTTTTATTTCATCATGCAATTCTGTAATATTTTTGATATAGACTTTTAGATCTTTGCTTTCATCTGGAATGTAAGTGCAACAATGTTGAACTTTCAGCATTCCACAGACTCCACCCACTTTTGCCAATAAAATGTCAAGGGCAAGTCGATATTGCATAATCATAGTGCGCATGGCAACCATTTCAGTGTTTACCAAAAGAAAACCTCCAGCGGTGCTTGTTGACAAGCGATCCACTATTGTTGACAGTTTCCGAATATTATTTGCATTCAAAGATATTCCCACTGCTGGTATCAAGGCTCCAAAAATATCACCTACAATTTCTAACCAAGTTTCTCTTCTGCTACGCATTAGTATGTTATGTGATCCACTATTTTCTACTCTATCCATGTGAAAAATCTTTGGAAAGACCAGGCCAACATAACATGTGCCATACCAATGGTCGGGCAACCTGTAATAAGCCTTGTTCACACAAATGTAATATAATCCAGGAAAGACTGGATCTTCTCCACCTCTAAATCCCCATCCGGATGCAATAAAATATGTATCATGACACTCACTTGTCCCTATATAAATATAATCATATTGGGATCTTTCCCTCATAATGCATAACTTGCCTTTCTGGGGTGAGTCTATAGCTATTGTTGGTCTAACTCCACCCTTTGTCTCCTTTTTCCCATCTATGGTCCAAATATTTTCTTCTACTTCATGTCCTTCTGCCTTTTCATGCATCTTCAATCTCCTTTCCTCAACCATATCTAGAAATGTTTTCTCTTCTTTCTTCAAACTGCAAGTTAAATTGTTTCTAAAAATGTAGTCTAATGTTAGCTCCTTAGTTTCTATAAAAATTTCACCTAGTACATTAGCAGTTTTAGCTGGATTCAATTAATTATTCATGGGCAATTGTCCAAGAATGTTATCTATATTAGACAGATTATATTCTAATTTCCCTAATTGATAAAATATACTTGTTAAAACACTACATGTTATTCCATAAGTTGCTGGGAGGTGATGACAAGTCACCCCTTCTGAAACAGAGGCAGGTAATTGCATACAGACGTAGCAATCCCTTACATCCATGGTTTTTACATATTCATACAATAATTTTGAAAATACATTGCTAGAAAAATCAGTTATAGACCTATCCTTGTGCATATGCTCAGTGCTTGTTCTAAATGGAACTATCTTTTGTGAGTTCTTCACTACGTTAGTCATATTTTCTGTATGCCCTTCTAGTGTATCTAAAGTTACTTTGAAAGAGATCAAAAGAGCGAGTACGCTCCATAGAAGCATTAATAATCCTGTACAACAGCAGCACATTTTGCACCATCTTCTCATGAAAGTACATCTACTCTTGTTATTATCTATGTTAGCCATTTTGATAAATTGACCGTGTCTTTTGACTTAGCCTCTTCTACTCCACTCCTTACTCCTTCGCCTGAAAGAGCAAAGCACTTATCAGGTTAACCTAGTTCTTCAATTTTCTTATTCAATTCTTTATATTTCTACAATGATGTTCTTGAAATTACTCAGTTTGGCATCTCATCATTTTTCACTTCCTTTTTATCATCCACATACAGAAATTCCTGAATTTCCGCTTCTTCTCCAATGTCGGATAGGATAACTCCGCTGTTTCTTCTTCCGTCACCACTTTCAGTAAAGTCTCCTCTAGATTTCCTTGACTGTCTGCCTCTTCTCCTTGTTCAGGCAGTGCCATGTACGTCCATTCAGGTGACTTATCTTCTGGTTAGGTTTTCTTGATCTTTTTGTTTCTTCAGACACTTCTGTCTCACCCTCCTTTTCTTTGAGCTGACTTGTTACTTCATTCACTTGTTCAGCTTTTGTGGGTTTGAATCGTGCGAATCGGTATCTCAGTCTCTTTATTTTGTTTGGCCAAAGGTCTCCTTTAGCATTTCTTCTTATTTTCCCTTCTTTACCATTTCTTTCCTCGATCCAAGTTCTCTTTCTCAGAACTCGACCCTCTGGTATTTCAGTTTCACTATCTTCAGATTCTGTCTCGTTTGGCTTTTCCTTTTCAGCAGTTTCTTCTTCCACCTCTTGTGTTTGCCCTACTTCTGTCCCTCCTCGGGTCTCCGACACGCAATCTTCCTGCTGACTACTTGTCCCTTCACCTAACTGGATGTTGCAGTTCCCTACACCTGCTCGGGAATCCTCCGCAATCTGTCCCTCTCTTTCTGTACCTGTCCCTCCTTCTCCTTCAAGAATTTTCTCCGGTGGAACTTCTCCTACTCTTTCGTCTGGTGTGAATGTTACTTCTGCTAATACATTCTTTTCTTTTCTTTTCCTCTTTCTGTGCTCACCACTGGCGTTTTGCTCGCCTCCAGAATCTGAACCGTCTGAAATCTGCAATCTCTTTCTCAGGATTTCCTCTCTTGGAGTTAGAACTAATCTGGGCTCATACTCCCCCCTTTCAGGATTTTCTTTTCTTGGGGTTGGAACTAATCTTGGCTCCTTCTCCCCTTTTTCAGAATTCTCTTTAATCTTTGAATTCTCATCATCTGAATCAGCACTTGATTCCGAAGCATCAAAATATTCTTTTCCAATGCTGTCTGCTGGATTTGGGACTCTCAAAGTATGACTTGCATGTATCCAATTTTTCAGTCCAGCACACTTCACAGCAGTCGTTGTGATTAAGATAACTTACCTTGGCCTTCCCCACCTTGGAACCAAGCAATTCCTTCTTCTGTGGACTTTTATTCTCACCCAGTCACCTGGGCTGAGATCATGGGCTGGTTTCCTCTCAAGGGTGGTGGCATCCGCTCCAACCTGGTGAAACACAGAATGGACTGCGTCAGCCAGGCCTTTACAGTAATCCAAAATCATGTCATCAGTTATTGTCATCAATTTGTTGACTGGAACAAATGCGTGTCTCATGGCGCGTCCCATGATTATTTCGTGGGGACTCAAACCTGTAGTTCTGTCTGGAGTAGACCTGATGGTCATCAAGACTAGAAGCGAGACATCAGGCCATTTCATTCCTGTGGCCAAACACATTTTCCCTATTCTATTTTTGATTGTACCATTCATTTGTTCAACCACACCAGAAGCCTCTGGTCGAGAGGCACAATATAGCTTCTGCTGTATGCCTAATGCTTCACAAATCAATCCCATGATCTCATTGTAAAAATGTCCTCCTCTGTCTGATTCAATGGTCACTGGGAACCCGAATCTTGGGATGAATTCCCTCAACAATAGTTTGACCACTGTGAGCCCATCATTTCTTCTTGTTGGGTACGCCTCCACCCACCTGGAGAATAGACAAACTATCACCAGAACATACCTCAGCCAGTTATAAGGGGGCATCTCAATGAAATCTATTTGCATTCTGGTGAAAGGTCCTCCTCTCGACCTATTGTACCTAGGCTTACCACTGTTTTTCTTCCAGGATTGTACTGTTGACATATCAGGCATCTTTGACAGAGACTTTCTGCTACCAACCTGAATTTTGCATTGTACCAGGTCTGCTTGAAGGCCCTTATCATGGCATCCCTCCCTAGGTGCCCTTGCCATGGTACATCCGTGCCATGGTTATCATGCTATCAGGCATAACTGGTCTTCCATCCCTATAGACCCACACATGGTCTTTCTCCCTTGGGGCACAACCTGCTTTTACCCACTGTTTCATTTCTTCATCTCCTGCTGCATCCTGCAATTGCCTCACCTCTTCCCATGTTCCCACAACATTAGTGAACATTAAGGAGCAAGAAGACATTTCCTTTTCCTTACCCCTGTTAATGGAGTACTGGTTTCTGGCACAGTATTGAGCCATGTCATTTGCATAGCGGTTCCCAGTAGCGATATAATCACTACCTTGACTATGAGCAGCACATTTAACAACAGCCAGTTCTTTAGGCAACTGTATTGCTTCAAGCAATTTTCCAACCACTTCTGCATTCTTTATGGGAGTTCCACTAGAGGTCAGGAAACCTCTTTGTAGCCAAAGTTGGCCAAAGTCGTGGACAACTCCAAAGCCATACTGGCTGTCAGTTATCACAGTCACTCTCACATTCTTCCCAATTTTGCAGGCCTTTGTCAGTGCCACTAGTTCTGCTACTTGAGCGGATTTAACTCCTTTCAAGTGTGATGCTTCCACAACTGCTGCAACTGTGCATATTGCATATGCTGCACTCAACAATCCTTCATCCGTTCTCAAACAAGATCCATCCACAAACATCACATAATCACTTTCTGGCAATGGTAAATCTTTTATGACTGGTCTGGGGTTCGTGCAGTAATCAAGCACATCCAAAAAATCATGATCAACCTCATCTCTTACCTCCACTCTCTCCGTATCTGGCAATAGTGTAGCTGGATTCACATTCACACACCTCTCCAGACTTACATTAGTTGCACCTAGAATGACCTTCTCATACTTAGTCAGCCGACTATGTGACATGAACTGCGTTCAGCTCCTTGTTAAAAGGATCGCCACATCATGAGGTACAAACACTCTTACTGGATATCCCATCACAATCCCCTCACTTTGCTCTAGACTTTGACAGGTTGCAGCTACTGCTTTCAGGCATCCTGGCAGACCCACGGCTACTGGATCTAGCATAGATGAGAAATATGCAACTGGTCTCCTCAGTCTTCCATGTTTTTGTATTAACACTGAGAGTGCATATCCGTTTCTCTCACTGCAGTACAACTCAAACTCTTTTTCATAGTCTGGCATATCCAGAGCTGGGGTTTCACAAAGGCTGTCCTTTAACTGTCTAAATGCTGCCAATTCTTCTTTGTTCAATTCAAGGGGGTCTTTAACCTCACTTTTTGTCAACTTAACCAATGGTTTGGCAATCAGGGAGAAATTACTTATCCACTGACGACAGTAGCCCACCATTCCCAGGAACATTCTCACTTCTCTTTGGGTCATTGGGGCTCTCATTCCTCTGATAATCCTGATTCTGTCTATTGTCACTTTTCTCAGCCCTTTTTCAATGTTATGTCCTAGGTATTGTACTTCTTTCTTGCAGAATTGCAATTTTGTCGGAGATACCTTGAGTCCTCCACCTGCCAAATGATTTAGCAAAGCTATAGTATCTGTTTCACAGGCTTCACGCGTTTTCGATGCCACCAGTAAATCATCGATATACTGGACTAGAACTGAGTTCTCAGGCATCGTAAGACTTTCCAGAGATTTTTTTTAGCAGCTGATTAAATATTGTGGGGCTCTCTGTGTACCCCTGTGGGATTATGCACCATGCCAAAATACGCTCTCCAAACCGAAATGCAAATATCGGCTGGCAATCATGATGCAACGGAATGGAAAAGAAAGCATGACACAAATCAATTACGGTGCACCATTCTGCATCATGGGGAATCTGATACAAAATCACTAATGGATTTGGAACAATGGGACAGCATGACACAACAATTTTGTTAATTTTTCTCAAGTCTTGCACTATTCTGAACTTTCCGTTGGGCTTCTTCAGTCCCATTATAGGTGAGTTACATGGATTGCTCATGATTTCCCTCAACACTCCTTGTTGAATCATTTTCTCAATTAAAGGTGTCACTCCTTCAATTATTTCAGGTGTCAGTCTGTATTGTGGAATATTTGGATAAACTATTCCTTCTTTCAATGTAATTTTTATTGGATCTACATTTCTCATTAGGCCTACATCTTCTCCAGTAAAATCCCAGACTCCTGCTTTTACAGACTGCTTCAATTCTTTGGGTAACTCATCAGGGTTGAATACTGCATAAGTTCCTATAACTTCATGCTCTTGATTAGCTATTGTCATTGTATACAGTACATCCTCATCTGGTGTCTCAAAGGCTATTCCATCTGGGGTACAGAATATAGTGCAATTCATCTTGCACAACAAATCTCTCCCTAACAAATTTACGGGACTGGTATCACACACCACGAATCGGTGCATGTCTGTGAATTTACCTATTTGACCCTTTACCGGTTCAGTAAGGTAGGTCCTAATGTGGGTGTTTGACACACCAACTACTTGGATTGTTTCATCCGAGAGAGGAAGATTCTTTACATCTGCTGACCTGACAGTTGATCGTGTAGCTCCAGTATCTACTAGGAAAGTAATGTTTTCATCATTAATTTTCCCATCTACAAATGGTCCTGTCTGATCTATTTCTAGAGTTGCGCCAAGCACGCACTCTTCTTCCTCCCTTCGGCACCCTCAATAATTCTCCTCTGAATCACTCTCTTCATTTCACAACCAATATTGTGAAACAGCGCTTGCGCGTTGCGGTTTGTTTACCTGTTCTTCATTGTAGAATCCCACTTCTTTATTGTATTTTTGGGTGTCTCTGCTTTGCGGTAGTGGCGGCTTGGGCACCTGATTCTGTGGATTACCAGCCTTCTGCTGTTGCTGCGGCTGGCCACCCACCTTACACTGCACCTGTGGATTCAATGATGGATTTTCATTATTAGTACTCGGTGGATATTTACACTCGGATTTCCAATGCCCTAACCTACCGCAATTGTGGCATGGGAACTTCTTTTTGGCGTCTTCTATATTACCCTTCCCCTTGCCTGGGCCAAATCTCAGTTTATTTCCTGGGTTATTGGCTTGTTCGACCAACTGAGCTTCCTGTCTTTCTGCGACTTTCACTTGTGCCCACATTGCCTTCTACTTCAGTTTTCGCTGCTTTGCCTCAATCTCATCACTAAAGTAATTAGCATGTCTCAAGATCTCATCTATTTTCTTACTCTGCCAGTCCACCGTATGCTGCTTTATCATTTCACTAATTTCAGGACGTAAACCATACACAAATCTGTATACGAAATTACTCAGATCTTTTTCTCCTAGATTTTCATCTCCGCTAAACTGCTTGAAAGCTAATATTAGCCTTTCATAATAAGCATGAACTGATTCTTTCACCTCCTGTTGTGTTTGATCTATCTTAACCCAGTCTGTTTCTATGGGAGGCACTTTGTTTTTCAAAAATACCATAACCTGTTCGTATTTCTTCATTACCTCGGGGTCTGGTGCTCCTGTTTTTGGGTCTCTTGGGTATCCTTTAGTTGGCCAATCTATAACTATCTTGCATTCTGCCCATAAGTCTGCTGGCACTATTATATCAAATAGGCTATTCAGATCAATCCACAGTACTTTTGACAGCTTAACTCATTTGTAAATGACAAAATGTCCTGTCTGGTTTATGGAACATGCACATATCCCCCTCCTGGAATCACTCTCATAGGGAACTCTGCCACTACCTTTTCCTTTTCTCTCACAGGAAATGCTGGGAAAGTTCTGTCTGATGTATCATCCCGCTTCCTATACCACCTGCTTTTCCATTTGTCCACATCTCCCCATTTCCTTAACACTGTTATTATATCCTTAATCTGGACTATTCGTCCTTCAGGGTTCAGATTTTCAATGTCCTTTTCCGTGAAATCCACTCGGTAAGGCTTCTGTAAAGCTTTTACCTTATCCATGTCAATTCCCATTCCACTTGCTATTTCTTCTAGCCTGTCATGTAAATTCCTCGCTCTCCAAGTGACACTCTTGCACAAAAACAGCAGTTCTTCATCCTGGTAATTTTTCAGCTTTTCTGTGGGGATTGTCCCTACTATTAATTCTTCTAACACCATGCGTAATTTTGCCACATCAATAGTTTGAGGTTCTTTCTCTTTTCCCTGCAGACTCTTCAACCATTTGCTCAATTCATCTGTAGTTATACCTACTGATTTTTCTACATTGCCTGGTTCTGTCACTCTTTTTGGTTCTAATATGATTCCTCCTACTATTCTGTCTCTTTCTGCAAGATCAGGACTATAAAACGGGTTATTTGACATATTTAATCCACCTTCACTCATGGTGTGTCTCCAGGGGTTCTCCCTTGGTTTCATTTGGGGCTGTTCCGCTTGTCTGCTGCTTACATATGGAACTGTTAGACCATGCTCACTTTCTTTCTGCTTCTCAAAAATGGGCATTACTGGACCTATGGTTACAGGGACTGTAACTGCTTCTAGATTCTTTGTCAGGTCTCTTAATTTCTCTGTCAATTCTAACGTGGTTTTCGCTAATTCCTTAGAATTTTCACTTTCAGTCTTGTTTCCCATCTCTCTTTCCCTAAGGGAATTTCTCCTCTTCAGCTCTGGTGTCATAACCTCTGTCTTAATAATCCGTAGGGTTTCTCTTACGGGAGTATCTGGGGTTGATATTTCTGATTCCTTTCGGTACGGAGGTGGGTTTTTGTAAAACATATCATCGAGGACATCGTCCTCCGATTCATTTGCTCCATACCTTCTAGTCTCTACATTGTTTTTCTTTTCTACACATTTCCTTCCTTCATTTTCTCCTGCAGTTCTAACAGGAAACAGTCCTTCAGTCATACTAGCGTCTCGCCACCTTCTCATTCGATCACAATGAGTTTCGCGATCATTTGGCCGTCCAAACATGTACCGGTACCTACTCCCATTTCTATGTTTTTCTCGCTCATGCATCTCATCTTCCCACTCAGTCAAAGCTTCAAACTGTGTAGGTCTCGAACGATGGTCTAATCCCATCATCCTTTCACGCAGGTTCCTCAAAATTGCCAAATAAAATGAACCATGTTCCGGAAATGTTAAAACTCCGTCATCCCTTGTATATTTTGCCCAATTGTCTAACCAAATGCAAGTATGGTACCCATATTTCGCAACCATAAAGGATGCGGGTGTCTTTGTCGGAGGAATTAACTGTCCTTCCCTCGTCACAATCTCTTTGTCTTTCACAAACCACCCCTTGATCTTACTAAATAGGGATTTCTTCTTCTTTTCAGCTGAATGATAATACATCTTCATCTCTTTCGTGAACCCCTAGGGTTTTCGTCAACTATACGGTCTCTAGTCCAATAGCAGCGCGACTCTCACTCACTCACCAATCCTGGGCGTCTGCGTCACTGTTACAATCCACAAATCCCAGCGCGACTCACACTAACGCACCAATCCTGGAGCGTCTACGTCACCCTGTGCTTCTTCCAATCCTTGCGCGGCACACACTAACACACCAATCAGGGCGTTTCTGCCGTCCTGACCCACTGTCCAATCCCAGCACGGTCTCTCTGATGTCAGCAGTTGCTGCAGCAGCTTCTGCTCCTGTCTACTGTCTCCAGTCCACCCCTCCTTTACAAACCTGTCTGCTTCGCTAACCACAGAATAGAAATAGACCTTTCTCATGAGATTCTGCCTTTCCGAGAGCAGTGCTTACCTCTGCCCTACTACAGAATTATTACTTTTGTTGATAAAGTAGCACATCCCTCTACTTTACCCTTCTATCAAGCATCAATTAACTGTTTTCTCCAGATTTAAGACACATAGTTGGAAACGCAATGCTCCTGAGAAATAAAACCAGAGTTCCGCAATTAACCTGAATACTATTTCGTTTACACACTTACACACAAAAAAATGTAGTACATTCACACAGAATCCTGTCTTTTCCGAGGACAGCGAACAGTCTGCCCTACTACAGAATTATGACATACGTTAACAAAGCAGCGCTTACCTCTACTTTGTCCTTCACTCAAGCTCAGAGAACACCTGCTACCTTTTCAGTGCTTAGCGTTATCGGCATGCCAATTGGTTTCCTGGTACTTAAAGACCAAAATTTCACAGGTACCCTTCGCTATCATACGCACTTCTCGCACACAGAAAAAATGTCTCTAAGGGCAACACACGACGATGTCACCGAATTGAACCCAGACAATGCGACGCGCAACTTCAATTGTCACACGTTCTTCCCCGTGTACCTACGGGCAACCACAATTCCGTCTTTCCCGAGAGCAGCGCTTACCTCTGCCCTACTTCGGAACTGTCACCGATTTCTTACATCCCAGAAGCCATACAGACTACATAAAACTCAATACGACTTCAACATATAGTGTTAGTACACATATCAATACCAATCAATAATCGATAAGCTATATACAGGCAAAATCATCGAACCAAACAGTAAAAATCATCTCTAGCTACCGGAAATACTGGTAGATATATATATACACGCAAATCATTAAACCAAAACAATAAAAACCATCATCTTGCTACCAGAAATACTGGTGCAGTTCAGGTCATTCAATTCCCCCCTGCTTCCACGGACAGATTGATTTCTCAGTCACACATACATTCACACATCACACGCTGGTGGGGCCCATAACACCAACATTCATTCTCTCAAACTATCCGTGCCTACAAAGGGACATCAATCCCGAACTACAGTTTATTCTTTTCATAGAGGAAAACCACTTCTCCTGTATTACCCTAATACTTCCTCCATCAAGAGGTCAACTGAATCATTTAGTTGTTTATTGGTTTAATGACCCTTTACTCTCAATTCTAATCAAATAACATTTTAATGGAAATAATCACCCGACACAGTAATTCAAATAATGATTTTCTTTATCTAAATTATTTGCAGGTTAAATCCTAATAATGCAATATCATCTTTTGTCATATTTACCTATTCTGGCTATTTGTCGTTTTCTAAGTCAGAACTGGTCCTCCATGAATTCGTCAGAGTTTTATCATATAAAGTCACCGTCCTCTCCGTCAGCATAAGGATCTCTGATCATCGATTCTCCGTCAGTAGCTTCTGGTAATGCCCTCTCTAGTCTACCAATATTTATACCAAAATTTACATATCAATGATACATTTTCTCATTTTACAGAAATCCGATTGGACGAATTCAATTACATCTCAGTACATTAAGTAACATTTTCAAATTCTCTCATAGGGAAAAAGTCTCCAAGCATATGTATGGGAACGAATGTTCATGATCCTAAATGTATCAGTTCGTTGAAACAGGTTGGGTTCGAGAGTTCACTTTCCCTCTTTTTGCAACATTTGCTTCACGTTCAGGGGCATTGTCACCTCGCCCAGAGTAGTCTTCATGGGCATGGTCTGACAGGTCACACAAAGGACACGAATGAAGTCAGTGCAGGCGCCTTTCTCCATTGTTCAAATGGTGAAGTAATGTACTTTAGTTAGGCTTCAGTCGGCGGCCATCTTTTGGTAGGCCAGAATAGTCAACTTAAGCAAAGAAAACACAAAATCGTAATTAATACACAGAAAATGATTAAACAGTGTAATTCCCTTTCTAATACCCTTATGTGTGTGCATTTATCTAGCCATATGCGACATCCAAAGCAGTTAATGCTGGTTTATTTAAGCGCAAATCACAATAACTTTGCTCAAGCAACATTTATAGTTTTAATATGCATACGAATTTAGTTCAGTTATTATTTTAGCCATGCAAATGCATCCCCACGTGTATTCTCCTTGTTAATAAGGTTGGTTTAGTACCTCACATCACACTATTAATTTATTGCAATTAATCATTAGTTATTTTAATATAAACATATAGAAATGGATTGGGTATATAAAAAAAAAATTTTTACCCGCTCAATCAATCCCCCCTTTGGTGATTTTATCACCACAAAAAATCAAAACCCAAAAATCAATTTATTTTCCCCGTTTATGGAAATTCGAAATGTTTTCTTGCTCAATTATAATTCGGTTTCCCCTTCATCTTCTCTTTTTGTTTTGTCATACATACTCTATTTCCATTCTTCTAATTCTATTTCTTCAAAATCTCTTTCTTGTTTCTTTTCCTTCTTTTTAATAATTTCTCGTCTGATTTTCTTTTTATTTCTTTTATGTTTGCAACACATACATCCTAATCTAAGTATTAATAGTATGAAAATGACACACGTTAATGGAAATAATATTTTCCCTAGTACAGTACTACCTAATTTCCTTAATAAAGTCTTAATAGCAGCCATTTTATTACTAATTCTAGTCCAGATACTTTTAACCTCCAGTGGTTTTATTTCATCATGCAATTCTGTAATATTTTTGATATAGACTTTTAGATCTTTGCTTTCATCTGGAATGTAAGTGCAACAATGTTGAACTTTCAGCATTCCACAGACTCCACCCACTTTTGCCAATAAAATGTCAAGGGCAAGTCGATATTGCATAATCATAGTGCGCATGGCAACCATTTCAGTGTTTACCAAAAGAAAACCTCCAGCGGTGCTTGTTGACAAGCGATCCACTATTGTTGACAGTTTCCGAATATTATTTGCATTCAAAGATATTCCCACTGCTGGTATCAAGGCTCCAAAAATATCACCTACAATTTCTAACCAAGTTTCTCTTCTGCTACGCATTAGTATGTTATGTGATCCACTATTTTCTACTCTATCCATGTGAAAAATCTTTGGAAAGACCAGGCCAACATAACATGTGCCATACCAATGGTCGGGCAACCTGTAATAAGCCTTGTTCACACAAATGTAATATAATCCAGGAAAGACTGGATCTTCTCCACCTCTAAATCCCCATCCGGATGCAATAAAATATGTATCATGACACTCACTTGTCCCTATATAAATATAATCATATTGGGATCTTTCCCTCATAATGCATAACTTGCCTTTCTGGGGTGAGTCTATAGCTATTGTTGGTCTAACTCCACCCTTTGTCTCCTTTTTCCCATCTATGGTCCAAATATTTTCTTCTACTTCATGTCCTTCTGCCTTTTCATGCATCTTCAATCTCCTTTCCTCAACCATATCTAGAAATGTTTTCTCTTCTTTCTTCAAACTGCAAGTTAAATTGTTTCTAAAAATGTAGTCTAATGTTAGCTCCTTAGTTTCTATAAAAATTTCACCTAGTACATTAGCAGTTTTAGCTGGATTCAATTAATTATTCATGGGCAATTGTCCAAGAATGTTATCTATATTAGACAGATTATATTCTAATTTCCCTAATTGATAAAATATACTTGTTAAAACACTACATGTTATTCCATAAGTTGCTGGGAGGTGATGACAAGTCACCCCTTCTGAAACAGAGGCAGGTAATTGCATACAGACGTAGCAATCCCTTACATCCATGGTTTTTACATATTCATACAATAATTTTGAAAATACATTGCTAGAAAAATCAGTTATAGACCTATCCTTGTGCATATGCTCAGTGCTTGTTCTAAATGGAACTATCTTTTGTGAGTTCTTCACTACGTTAGTCATATTTTCTGTATGCCCTTCTAGTGTATCTAAAGTTACTTTGAAAGAGATCAAAAGAGCGAGTACGCTCCATAGAAGCATTAATAATCCTGTACAACAGCAGCACATTTTGCACCATCTTCTCATGAAAGTACATCTACTCTTGTTATTATCTATGTTAGCCATTTTGATAAATTGACCGTGTCTTTTGACTTAGCCTCTTCTACTCCACTCCTTACTCCTTCGCCTGAAAGAGCAAAGCACTTATCAGGTTAACCTAGTTCTTCAATTTTCTTATTCAATTCTTTATATTTCTACAATGATGTTCTTGAAATTACTCAGTTTGGCATCTCATCATTTTTCACTTCCTTTTTATCATCCACATACAGAAATTCCTGAATTTCCGCTTCTTCTCCAATGTCGGATAGGATAACTCCGCTGTTTCTTCTTCCGTCACCACTTTCAGTAAAGTCTCCTCTGGATTTCCTTGACTGTCTGCCTCTTCTCCTTGTTCAGGCAGTGCCATGTACGTCCATTCAGGTGACTTATCTTCTGGTTAGGTTTTCTTGATCTTTTTGTTTCTTCAGACACTTCTGTCTCACCCTCCTTTTCTTTGAGCTGACTTGTTACTTCATTCACTTGTTCAGCTTTTGTGGGTTTGAATCGTGCGAATCGGTATCTCAGTCTCTTTATTTTGTTTGGCCAAAGGTCTCCTTTAGCATTTCTTCTTATTTTCCCTTCTTTACCATTTCTTTCCTCGATCCAAGTTCTCTTTCTCAGAACTCGACCCTCTGGTATTTCAGTTTCACTATCTTCAGATTCTGTCTCGTTTGGCTTTTCCTTTTCAGCAGTTTCTTCTTCCACCTCTTGTGTTTGCCCTACTTCTGTCCCTCCTCGGGTCTCCGACACGCAATCTTCCTGCTGACTACTTGTCCCTTCACCTAACTGGATGTTGCAGTTCCCTACACCTGCTCGGGAATCCTCCGCAATCTGTCCCTCTCTTTCTGTACCTGTCCCTCCTTCTCCTTCAAGAATTTTCTCCGGTGGAACTTCTCCTACTCTTTCGTCTGGTGTGAATGTTACTTCTGCTAATACATTCTTTTCTTTTCTTTTCCTCTTTCTGTGCTCACCACTGGCGTTTTGCTCGCCTCCAGAATCTGAACCGTCTGAAATCTGCAATCTCTTTCTCAGGATTTCCTCTCTTGGAGTTAGAACTAATCTGGGCTCATACTCCCCCCTTTCAGGATTTTCTTTTCTTGGGGTTGGAACTAATCTTGGCTCCTTCTCCCCTTTTTCAGAATTCTCTTTAATCTTTGAATTCTCATCATCTGAATCAGCACTTGATTCCGAAGCATCAAAATATTCTTTTCCAATGCTGTCTGCTGGATTTGGGACTCTCAAAGTATGACTTGCATGTATCCAATTTTTCAGTCCAGCACACTTCACAGCAGTCGTTGTGATTAAGATAACTTACCTTGGCCTTCCCCACCTTGGAACCAAGCAATTCCTTCTTCTGTGGACTTTTATTCTCACCCAGTCACCTGGGCTGAGATCATGGGCTGGTTTCCTCTCAAGGGTGGTGGCATCCGCTCCAACCTGGTGAAACACAGAATGGACTGCGTCAGCCAGGCCTTTACAGTAATCCAAAATCATGTCATCAGTTATTGTCATCAATTTGTTGACTGGAACAAATGCGTGTCTCATGGCGCGTCCCATGATTATTTCGTGGGGACTCAAACCTGTAGTTCTGTCTGGAGTAGACCTGATGGTCATCAAGACTAGAAGCGATACATCAGGCCATTTCATTCCTGTGGCCAAACACATTTTCCCTATTCTATTTTTGATTGTACCATTCATTTGTTCAACCACACCAGAAGCCTCTGGTCGAGAGGCACAATATAGCTTCTGCTGTATGCCTAATGCTTCACAAATCAATCCCATGATCTCATTGTAAAAATGTCCTCCTCTGTCTGATTCAATGGTCACTGGGAACCCGAATCTTGGGATGAATTCCCTCAACAATAGTTTGACCACTGTGAGCCCATCATTTCTTCTTGTTGGGTACGCCTCCACCCACCTGGAGAATAGACAAACTATCACCAGAACATACCTCAGCCAGTTATAAGGGGGCATCTCAATGAAATCTATTTGCATTCTGGTGAAAGGTCCTCCTCTCGACCTATTGTACCTAGGCTTACCACTGTTTTTCTTCCAGGATTGTACTGTTGACATATCAGGCATCTTTGACAGAGACTTTCTGCTACCAACCTGAATTTTGCATTGTACCAGGTCTGCTTGAAGGCCCTTATCATGGCATCCCTCCCTAGGTGCCCTTGCCATGGTACATCCGTGCCATGGTTATCATGCTATCAGGCATAACTGGTCTTCCATCCCTATAGACCCACACATGGTCTTTCTCCCTTGGGGCACAACCTGCTTTTACCCACTGTTTCATTTCTTCATCTCCTGCTGCATCCTGCAATTGCCTCACCTCTTCCCATGTTCCCACAACATTAGTGAACATTAAGGAGCAAGAAGACATTTCCTTTTCCTTACCCCTGTTAATGGAGTACTGGTTTCTGGCACAGTATTGAGCCATGTCATTTGCATAGCGGTTCCCAGTAGCGATATAATCACTACCTTGACTATGAGCAGCACATTTAACAACAGCCAGTTCTTTAGGCAACTGTATTGCTTCAAGCAATTTTCCAACCACTTCTGCATTCTTTATGGGAGTTCCACTAGAGGTCAGGAAACCTCTTTGTAGCCAAAGTTGGCCAAAGTCGTGGACAACTCCAAAGCCATACTGGCTGTCAGTTATCACAGTCACTCTCACATTCTTCCCAATTTTGCAGGCCTTTGTCAGTGCCACTAGTTCTGCTACTTGAGCGGATTTAACTCCTTTCAAGTGTGATGCTTCCACAACTGCTGCAACTGTGCATATTGCATATGCTGCACTCAACAATCCTTCATCCGTTCTCAAACAAGATCCATCCACAAACATCACATAATCACTTTCTGGCAATGGTAAATCTTTTATGACTGGTCTGGGGTTCGTGCAGTAATCAAGCACATCCAAAAAATCATGATCAACCTCATCTCTTACCTCCACTCTCTCCGTATCTGGCAATAGTGTAGCTGGATTCACATTCACACACCTCTCCAGACTTACATTAGTTGCACCTAGAATGACCTTCTCATACTTAGTCAGCCGACTATGTGACATGAACTGCGTTCAGCTCCTTGTTAAAAGGATCGCCACATCATGAGGTACAAACACTCTTACTGGATATCCCATCACAATCCCCTCACTTTGCTCTAGACTTTGACAGGTTGCAGCTACTGCTTTCAGGCATCCTGGCAGACCCACGGCTACTGGATCTAGCATAGATGAGAAATATGCAACTGGTCTCCTCAGTCTTCCATGTTTTTGTATTAACACTGAGAGTGCACATCAGTTTCTCTCACTGCAGTACAACTCAAACTCTTTTTCATAGTCTGGCATATCCAGAGCTGGGGCTTCACAAAGGCTGTCCTTTAACTGTCTAAATGCTGCCAATTCTTCTTTGTTCAATTCAAGGGGGTCTTTAACCTCACTTTTTGTCAACTTAACCAATGGTTTGGCAATCAGGGAGAAATTACTTATCCACTGACGACAGTAGCCCACCATTCCCAGGAACATTCTCACTTCTCTTTGGGTCATTGGGGCTCTCATTCCTCTGATAATCCTGATTCTGTCTATTGTCACTTTTCTCAGCCCTTTTTCAATGTTATGTCCTAGGTATTGTACTTCTTTCTTGCAGAATTGCAATTTTGTCGGAGATACCTTGAGCCCTCCACCTGCCAAATGATTTAGCAAAGCTATAGTATCTGTTTCACAGGCTTCACGCGTTTTCGATGCCACCAGTAAATCATCGATATACTGGACTAGAACTGAGTTCTCAGGCATCGTAAGACTTTCCAGAGATTTTTTTTAGCAGCTGATTAAATATTGTGGGGCTCTCTGTGTACCCCTGTGGGATTATGCACCATGCCAAAATACGCTCTCCAAACCGAAATGCAAATATCGGCTGGCAATCATGATGCAACGGAATGGAAAAGAAAGCATGACACAAATCAATTACGGTGCACCATTCTGCATCATGGGGAATCTGATACAAAATCACTAATGGATTTGGAACAATGGGACAGCATGACACAACAATTTTGTTAATTTTTCTCAAGTCTTGCACTATTCTGAACTTTCCGTTGGGCTTCTTCAGTCCCATTATAGGTGAGTTACATGGATTGCTCATGATTTCCCTCAACACTCCTTGTTGAATCATTTTCTCAATTAAAGGTGTCACTCCTTCAATTATTTCAGGTGTCAGTCTGTATTGTGGAATATTTGGATAAACTATTCCTTCTTTCAATGTAATTTTTATTGGATCTACATTTCTCATTAGGCCTACATCTTCTCCAGTAAAATCCCAGACTCCTGCTTTTACAGACTGCTTCAATTCTTTGGGTAACTCATCAGGGTTGAATACTGCATAAGTTCCTATAACTTCATGCTCTTGATTAGCTATTGTCATTGTATACAGTACATCCTCATCTGGTGTCTCAAAGGCTATTCCATCTGGGGTACAGAATATAGTGCAATTCATCTTGCACAACAAATCTCTCCCTAACAAATTTACGGGACTGGTATCACACACCACGAATCGGTGCATGTCTGTGAATTTACCTATTTGACCCTTTACCGGTTCAGTAAGGTAGGTCCTAATGTGGGTGTTTGACACACCAACTACTTGGATTGTTTCATCCGAGAGAGGAAGATTCTTTACATCTGCTGACCTGACAGTTGATCGTGTAGCTCCAGTATCTACTAGGAAAGTAATGTTTTCATCATTAATTTTCCCATCTACAAATGGTCCTGTCTGATCTATTTCTAGAGTTGCGCCAAGCACGCACTCTTCTTCCTCCCTTCGGCACCCTCAATAATTCTCCTCTGAATCACTCTCTTCATTTCACAACCAATATTGTGAAACAGCGCTTGCGCGTTGCGGTTTGTTTACCTGTTCTTCATTGTAGAATCCCACTTCTTTATTGTATTTTTGGGTGTCTCTGCTTTGCGGTAGTGGCGGCTTGGGCACCTGATTCTGTGGATTACCAGCCTTCTGCTGTTGCTGCGGCTGGCCACCCACCTTACACTGCACCTGTGGATTCAATGATGGATTTTCATTATTAGTACTCGGTGGATATTTACACTCGGATTTCCAATGCCCTAACCTACCGCAATTGTGGCATGGGAACTTCTTTTTGGCGTCTTCTATATTACCCTTCCCCTTGCCTGGGCCAAATCTCAGTTTATTTCCTGGGTTATTGGCTTGTTCGACCAACTGAGCTTCCTGTTTTTCTGCGACTTTCACTTGTGCCCACATTGCCTTCTACTTCAGTTTTCGCTGCTTTGCCTCAATCTCATCACTAAAGTAATTAGCATGTCTCAAGATCTCATCTATTTTCTTACTCTGCCAGTCCACCGTATGCTGCTTTATCATTTCACTAATTTCAGGACGTAAACCATACACAAATCTGTATACGAAATGACTCAGATCTTTTTCTCCTAGATTTTCATCTCCGCTAAACTGCTTGAAAGCTAATATTAGCCTTTCATAATAAGCATGAACTGATTCTTTTACCTCCTGTTGTGTTTGATCTATCTTAACCCAGTCTGTTTCTATGGGAGGCACTTTGTTTTTCAAAAATACCATAACCTGTTCGTATTTCTTCATTACCTCGGGGTCTGGTGCTCCTGTTTTTGGGTCTCTTGGGTATCCTTTAGTTGGCCAATCTATAACTATCTTGCATTCTGCCCATAAGTCTGCTGGCACTATTATATCAAATAGGCTATTCAGATCAATCCACAGTACTTTTGACAGCTTAACTCATTTGTAAATGACAAAATGTCCTGTCTGGTTTATGGAACATGCACATATCCCCCTCCTGGAATCACTCTCATGGGGAACTCTGCCACTACCTTTTCCTTTTCTCTCACAGGAAATGCTGGGAAAGTTCTGTCTGATGTATCATCCCGCTTCCTATACCACCTGCTTTTCCATTTGTCCACATCTCCCCATTTCCTTAACACTGTTATTATATCCTTAATCTGGACTATTCGTCCTTCAGGGTTCAGATTTTCAATGTCCTTTTCCGTGAAATCCACTCAGTAAGGCTTCTGTAAAGCTTTTACCTTATCCATGTCAATTCCCATTCCACTTGCTATTTCTTCTAGCCTGTCATGTAAATTCCTCGCTCTCCAAGTGACACTCTTGCACAAAAACAGCAGTTCTTCATCCTGGTAATTTTTCAGCTTTTCTGTGGGGATTGTCCCTACTATTAATTCTTCTAACACCATGCGTAATTTTGCCACATCAATAGTTTGAGGTTCTTTCTCTTTTCCCTGCAGACTCTTCAACCATTTGCTCAATTCATCTGTAGTTATACCTACTGATTTTTCTACATTGCCTGGTTCTGTCACTCTTTTTGGTTCTAATATGATTCCTCCTACTATTCTGTCTCTTTCTGCAAGATCAGGACTATAAAACGGGTTATTTGACATATTTAATCCACCTTCACTCATGGTGTGTCTCCAGGGGTTCTCCCTTGCTTTCATTTGGGGCTGTTCCGCTTGTCTGCTGCTTACATATGGAACTGTTAGACCATGCTCACTTTCTTTCTGCTTCTCAAAAATGGGCATTACTGGACCTATGGTTACAGGGACTGTAACTGCTTCTAGATTCTTTGTCAGGTCTCTTAATTTCTCTGTCAATTGTAACGTGGTTTTCGCTAATTCCTTAGAATTTTCACTTTCAGTCTTGTTTCCCATCTCTCTTTCCCTAAGGGAATTTCTCCTCTTCAGCTCTGGTGTCATAACCTCTGTCTTAATAATCCGTAGGGTTTCTCTTACGGGAGTATCTGGGGTTGATATTTCTGATTCCTTTCGGTACGGAGGTGGGTTTTTGTAAAACATATCATCGAGGACATCGTCCTCCGATTCATTTGCTCCATACCTTCTAGTCTCTACATTGTTTTTCTTTTCTACACATTTCCTTCCTTCATTTTCTCCTGCAGTTCTAACAGGAAACAGTCCTTCAGTCATACTAGCGTCTCGCCACCTTCTCATTCGATCACAATGAGTTTCGCGATCATTTGGCCGTCCAAACATGTACCGGTACCTACTCCCATTTCTATGTTTTTCTCGCTCATGCATCTCATCTTCCCACTCAGTCAAAGCTTCAAACTGTGTAGGTCTCGAACGATGGTCTAATCCCATCATCCTTTCACGCAGGTTCCTCAAAATTGCCAAATAAAATGAACCATGTTCCGGAAATGTTAAAACTCCGTCATCCCTTGTATATTTTGCCCAATTGTCTAACCAAATGCAAGTATGGTACCCATATTTCGCAACCATAATGGATGCGGGTGTCTTTGTCGGAGGAATTAACTGTCCTTCCCTCGTCACAATCTCTTTGTCTTTCACAAACCACCCCTTGATCTTACTAAATAGGGATTTCTTCTTCTTTTCAGCTGAATGATAATACATCTTCATCTCTTTCGTGAACCCCTAGGGTTTTCGTCAACTATACGGTCTCTAGTCCAATAGCAGCGCGACTCTCACTCACTCACCAATCCTGGGCGTCTGCGTCACTGTTACAATCCACAAATCCCAGCGCGACTCACACTAACGCACCAATCCTGGAGCGTCTACGTCACCCTGTGCTTCTTCCAATCCTTGCGCGGCACACACTAACACACCAATCAGGGCGTTTCTGCCGTCCTGACCCACTGTCCAATCCCAGCACGGTCTCTCTGATGTCAGCAGTTGCTGCAGCAGCTTCTGCTCCTGTCTACTGTCTCCAGTCCACCCCTCCTTTACAAACCTGTCTGCTTCGCTAACCACAGAATAGAAATAGACCTTTCTCATGAGATTCTGCCTTTCCGAGAGCAGTGCTTACCTCTGCCCTACTACAGAATTATTACTTTTGTTGATAAAGTAGCACATCCCTCTACTTTACCCTTCTATCAAGCATCAATTAACTGTTTTCTCCAGATTTAAGACACATAGTTGGAAACGCAATGCTCCTGAGAAATAAAACCAGAGTTCCGCAATTAACCTGAATACTATTTCGTTTACACACTTACACACAAAAAAATGTAGTACATTCACACAGAATCCTGTCTTTTCCGAGGACAGCGAACAGTCTGCCCTACTACAGAATTATGACATACGTTAACAAAGCAGCGCTTACCTCTACTTTGTCCTTCACTCAAGCTCAGAGAACACCTGCTACCTTTTCAGTGCTTAGCGTTATCGGCATGCCAATTGGTTTCCTGGTACTTAAAGACTAAAATTTCACAGGTACCCTTCGCTATCATACGCACTTCTCGCACACAGAAAAAATGTCTCTAAGGGCAACACACGACGATGTCACCGAATTGAACCCAGACAATGCGACGCGCAACTTCAATTGTCACACGTTCTTCCCCGTGTACCTACGGGCAACCACAATTCCGTCTTTCCCGAGAGCAGCGCTTACCTCTGCCCTACTTCGGAACTGTCACCGATTTCTTACATCCCAGAAGCCATACAGACTACATAAAACTCAATACGACTTCAACATATAGTGTTAGTACACATATCAATACCAATCAATAATCGATAAGCTATATACAGGCAAAATCATCGAACCAAACAGTAAAAATCATCTCTAGCTACCGGAAATACTGGTAGATATATATATACACGCAAATCATTAAACCAAAACAATAAAAACCATCATCTTGCTACCAGAAATACTGGTGCAGTTCAGGTCATTCAATTCCCCCCTGCTTCCACGGACAGATTGATTTCTCAGTCACACATACATTCACACATCACACGCTGGTGGGGCCCATAACACCAACATTCATTCTCTCAAACTATCCGTGCCTACAAAGGGACATCAATCCCGAACTACAGTTTATTCTTTTCATAGAGGAAAACCACTTCTCCTGTATTACCCTAATACTTCCTCCATCAAGAGGTCAACTGAATCATTTAGTTGTTTATTGGTTTAATGACCCTTTACTCTCAATTCTAATCAAATAACATTTTAATGGAAATAATCACCCGACACAGTAATTCAAATAATGATTTTCTTTATCTAAATGATATGCAGGTTAAATCCTAATAATGCAATATCATCTTTTGTCATATTTACCTATTCTGGCTATTTGTCGTTTTCTAAGTCAGAACTGGTCCTCCATGAATTTGTCAGAGTTTTATCATATAAAGTCACCGTCCTCTCCGTCAGCATAAGGATCTCTGATCATCGATTCTCCGTCAGTAGCTTCTGGTAATGCCCTCTCTAGTCTACCAATATTTATACCAAAATATACATATCAATGATACATTTTCTCATTTTATAGAAATCCGATTGGACGAATTCAATTACATCTCAGTACATTAAGAAACATTTTCAAATTCTCTCATAGGGAAAAAGTCTCCAAGCATATGTATGGGAACGAATGTTCATGATCCTAAATGTATCAGTTCGTTGAAACAGGTTGGGATCGGGAGTTCACTTTCCCTCTTTTTGCAACATTTGCTTCACGTTCAGGGGCATTGTCACCTCGCCCAGAGTAGTCTTCATGGGCATGGTCTGACAGGTCACACAAAGGACACGAATGAAGTCAGTGCAGGCACCTTTCTCCATTGTTCAAATGGTGAAGTAATGTACTTTAGTTAGGCTTCAGTCGGCGGCCATCTTTTGGTAGGCCAGAATAGTCAACTTAAGCAAAGAAAACACAAAATCGTAATTAATACACAGAAAATGATTAAACAGTGTTATTCCCTTGCTAATACCCTTATGTGTGTGCATTTATCTAGCCATATGCGACATCCAAAGCAGTTAATGCTGGTTTATTTAAGCGCAAATCACAATAACTTTGCTCAAGCAACATTTATAGTTTTAATATGCAAACAAATTTAGTTCACTTATTATTTTAGCCATGCAAATGCATCCCCATGTGTATTCTCCTTGTTAATAAGGTTGGTTTAGTACCTCACATCACACTATTAATTTATTGCAATTAATCATTAGTTATTTTAATATAAACATATAGAAATGGATTGGGTATATAAAAAAAAAAACATTTTACCCGCTCCATCAGTAGCACGTCTATTGATAGCCACTGCATGGAAAGATAGTGAGCCTCCTTCATTCCACCAATGGCTGCACCGGCTTCTGAATATCAGTCGACAGGAAATTTCCATATATAAATGTAAAGGACAGAAGCAAGGTTGAAGGGAATGAAGATTCGGGAGTCCTTGTTGTTATGGCTGAATTACAGTGGAAGGTAGGAAAGAGCTATCAAATATCTAAATTTAAATATGTATATTTATGTAACTATGAATTGTTTAAGATAAAATATCCAATTGTGAATATTGCATAAAATTACAAATACAATGTAACAGTATTAATTCTGTGTATTTTTATATATACTGATTTTCAATAAATAAAAAAAAGAAAAATAAGTAAAAGAAATACATTTAACACTTTAAAATAAAACAAATCAAACAGCACAGAATCCAACCAATAATATTAAACTTTAAAATAGTTAACCAGTTACAATGCTTTAGTGATTAAAAAGGAGTATGAAAAGAGCCACAATAATGTTTAACAAACTCTACCACAAAAGCCCTGCACTTCAAGAAGCCAAAGTACTGCTGGGTGGCTAAGATACATCACAAGCAAAGGAAAACTTCAAGGAAAAAAACAACTTATATGGAGGTTAATTAAATAAATTACACTTACACTAAATAAAATAAACAAAAGCTAAAACTACTGAATTTGCCTGCTTAATAGATTTACCTATTTTGAACATATACATTTAGCAGATCCAAACCAAAAAGAACACAGCATTGAAAATAAAGTCAGATTTCTACTTTTAAATCAAACGTCACAATGATAATAAGGAGTAAGTAATGGAAAATAAAATATTATACAATTTTAACTAACAACTCTTTTAAAATTGAAAAAAGACTTAAAAAATACATTTATAAGTGTTAAAATGAAAAACCTGGACAAAGATATTCCAAAATAAAAAAGTGTTATATTTATATATTTCTGTATGGCACAAAAAACATCAAAATTGCATGTATTATTCTACAAACCTATTTAACAAATTAATAAATAATTGCAAAATAAAAATATAGTTATTACTAATTTACCGTTACTCTGATATACTACAACCACAGATAAAATGTCTGACAGATCCACATACACAAGAATTCAGAAAGAAAAAATATTAATAAACTACATGAAAGTACAAGCAGTGTGAAAAAACTATAAATCATAAAATATTATCCTAATGCATGTTATGAGAGTGTTACAACAAAAAATGAATTGCTGAAAATGTTAGAGAGCATTATCATTGCCCCAATATTTCAGAAATCGAAGTAAGACATGTAAAATGTATTACAAGAACTATGGGAACCCAGTACAAGCTCATCAGAACCTACTAGAACAATTAAAAATTGTTTAAGGATTACAACACCTGCCTACTCACTGCCATTCTGAATTTAAAAAGACTCATAGCCAGTACAATTAAAGCAACCAGAGAACCAATTCCTGCAGCAAAAAGATTCAAGGCTATAAATAACCCTGTAAACCCAACCCTAACTTACACAAATGACACACTCCTTTTACATGATTATTGAAAAGGTAGGGGAAGAATAATTATACATGCTGCTAACAATAACCTACTAAAACATTTGTATAGCAACATGCTGAAAATGGATGACATTTTCAAATCGTGCACTCCATCAATCACACAAATTCACGCCATCCTTGGAGAATACTAAAACAACTACATCCTGTTGCTTTACACACTTTTACCAAATAAACAAAGTGATAAATTTCAAGAACTATTAAATGAACTAAAATCTAAAACAAACAATTACAATCCATAAAAATTAATTATTGACTTTGAGAAAGCAGTGATTTCAACCATATTAAAATTATACCCACATACAGCCATTCCGGGTGTTACTGCCACTTTTAATCAAAGTTTCTGGAGACACCTACAAACATCGGCATTCATTTTAGAAGCCTTCATGAATGCTGAACTCACCCATGAAACTGTTGGGCCTAAACCCGGAGCAGAAGCAGAACCGGAAGCAGAGATGAGGCCGCCGAACTCTGCAGTGCACGGAGCGTGGAGCCAGCGGAGTGCAGGGGCACTGACGACTGAGAGGAAAAAGGAGGAAGGCCTGGACCTGTCGTGCAAGCACCTGGCAGTGAGGTCCAAGCGAGAGTGAGGCAAGGTAAGGGACTCGAGCAAAGCAGCATATTTACATCTGCAGAGCACAAGCACTGATCTCTCACAGCGGCAGGCCAGCCAAGATGAGTGAGGCTTGTGGTGATCTCGAGTGCTCCCGCTTGGGTCCCCATTCTGCCCCTCACGCCTCAAAGCTCCAGGTTACAGACCTGAAAGCTGCCCGCACCAATTGCTCCTTGTTTTATACCTGCACCCCTGCCTCTTGTCTCATCTAGCCACGGTCCGGTGAGTTTGAGCGGGGGGAGGGATCAAGCACAAAGCCCACATCACCTCTGGAACTCAGGGACCTGGGACCCTGGGAATAAAGTTTGCTTGGGGGGGGCCTGGCTGGCATGGGGGATCAACTTTTTCACCTGCAACAAGAAGGGGTGCATAACACAAAATAAAAATAAAACAAGCAGGCCTTCCTGCAGGGTCCAGCTCAGAACCAGAGGGGGAACAGAGGGGTCACAATCGGCCTGCAGTCGAGCAAAGTCACTGAGCAGCAGACAAGTACAAGTACATTGCACGCAAGATGAGCAAAACGCAGAAAGTCATAGAGGCAACAAGGGAGTGGGCCACATGATACACAGAATACACACAGGATATATACATCAATCAGTACATAGCCTAAAAGATAAAGGATAAAGTTTGTCAAGGCACGACAAGGATCAAACAGCAAAAAAAGAAGATAAACAAAACATAATCTGGAAAAATTAGTGCCCTAAAATCACCTTTGTAAAAAAAATCAGCAACAACCATGAGGTCAGGCAAAGTGAGAGGCCCTATCACAAGGGGAAAAATAACAGAGGCAGCCAGAAGGGGAAGTCCCGTATCGAGGAGAGAAGCGACAACCGTGACAAAAGCGGCAAAGCATGAACTGTATCAGCAACTGTGAAAGAGCTAACAGCAGCAACATCAACATTAACACAGATCACGTTGCAAAGCCAGGTATGGACTCAAGGAAGAAAGGCACAGAGAAACTCATCCACATTGACCGAGAAATACAGATGATTGGACCTTGTGCCTACCAACCAAAAATGTATAACAAATTTGCATCTTTGAAAGACCCCAGTACAGTACACTACTCAACCAAAGATGAAGCGATTGGCCTGCAATTTCCCATACAGCCAGTACCCTTTAACCCCTTCCCTGAGGCTCTGAACAAGAACGCAAATGACCAATGTAAAGTAATAAAACCTCTGCAGAGTTACAAACGAGGACAGAAGAAAAGAACAAAGCTGGGGGCGCAGCATGCGGGGCCACCGAGATGAGAAAACTAATGAGCAAATATCTGCGGCAATCACCGACAAGCAGGGATGAAGAACACCAGAAGGAAGACAGTAAGAAACACCCGGGATTGCCACCGGGACTCAGCACAGCAGAAGGCACATGCTTAGACAGCGACAGCACAAAGTCAGGTGGAGACAACACACCTACATACGGAGTAGCACATGGCCAACATGGGCAATATGGACAGCACCAACAGGTCAAATTCTGCTTAGAAATCAATCCCATTCAGCAGCCACCATTGACACCACAACTACACAGCTCGCCTGCAAGGGGTACAGAAGCATCCAGCCCGGAGCTAACAATGCAGGCTGAGGATAAATCTCCCACTTTTCAGACAGAGGAAAACCCCCAACAACACAAGGAGGAAACACAAGGCAGCGAATGCAACATGTCACATTTTGCAACTGAGGAGTGGGAAGAGCTGGTAGCCTCCTACACACAAAACAACAGTGCAGGCACTGAAGCTAACCTGACTTACCCAAGCCCCAAGGACAAAGGGTCAACCACCTACTCTCTCCCCTCAGACTTTCTCTGGGGAGCTCTCTTCAGCACTATGCAGCACTCAGTGACTGCCTTACAATGCCAGTCAGATAAGATGGATCTGCATTTCATAGTCCTCCACTCCTAAGCAGATTTCATATCTAGAATCAATGACAAGTTGGCAGACCTAAATGGGCTGATAAAATGTGGCCAGGCAGCTGCTCAAGCAGTGGAATCTGCTCAAACAGGCTGCACCTGCACACCAATACTGGAAAAGATAGCCACTCTCCTGATCATGCTAGATGGCCTAATAATGTACCTAAAACAAAATCTTGGCCAAAGAAATGCTGTTATCATCCCGCTTCATACAGAGCAACCAAGGATAAACGCATCTGAGCAGAACAACATGGCAAAAAGGTCCTGCCCAAATGGCTACCCCTCTTCAGGGACACCTAGCGAACAAGAATTACCTACCACAGATGCAACAGCAGATTCAGTCTCCCCACCTATGGGAGAGACCGGCAACTTAAGCCCAAATAATAAACAAAGAGGGAAAGGCAGAAATAAGAAAAGCAAAACATTTGGTCTACCTGTGGGGGATGCAACCATAAGTCTATCAACTGATAAACTCATGATTGACCAACAACAGCCACACTCTCACCAATTTGCTAAACTAATAGAAATGGAAAAGAGAAAAAAACAGGCAATTTCAACAAAAACTGGAATAACAACTCACAGCGGCCTACACACTCCACTAATAACAATGAAAGAGGAACAAAATCTGATAACAATGATAAAAGTGGGATACCCAGAAGGCCTACCTTTTGCCGAGCAATCTGAATTACCCCGACTAGCAAAAAATAAATGTACCTGCAAACTTCAATCCTGGGACTTCAAGACAGCACACCAAAAACCACACTTGCCATACTGCACCAGAACCTTCAGAACAAAAGGCCTAAACTGATACAGAGTCAACCTTGGCTCAAATGACGTTGGCAGTAAACTACCCACTAATAGAGGATGAAAAAGGCCCTTACAACTGCATACCATTGGCAGAAGGATCACCAGAAGCACTGACAAACAATTCCCTCGTCCCAGGGAAAAGGTCGGTATACAGTACAACAGGAACGATTATGGAGCCCCGAGAGCTCTTAGAAAGGAGGCAGTGTGACACCAGCTCAACCACTAACAATGCATCTCAAGTGCAAACTAAACGGATGAGAACTCAGGTCAAAAGGGACCAAGAAAATGAACAACTCTTAACCAACTGCATAGTATTCCCGCCAGAATACAAAACCAGGGGAGAGTAAACATTTTAAACAGAGGGAACATAATGTGCCCCCTTCAAGCTACAAAGAACTTGGAAGACGTGAAGTCAACAGACCCAGAATCCATAGAAATGTTCTACATTAATAACTCTCAAGGACTAGAGGCAACCAAGACAATATGGACCACAAAAGAAATATAAATGAAGATAATGAACGAATTGCAGACATTCCAACAATGTGGGGATAAGGACATACCCCCACCACAAACCGGCCTAGCCTACTCCATTTCTAACTGATAAACTGTCCATAATTAGATCTCGGGAGCAACACACCACCCACTCCATATTAATGGCAGCAAGAAGTACATCCCTGGCAATATCTCAACCCCACCACTCAAATGATAAGAACGAAACAAGCAAGCCATTGGATGGAACAAATAGGGGCAATTGGAGTGGGGTAACCCAAACATTTAATGTATCCAACACCCAATGACAGGCATCTCCCCCCATCCATCATAACTCAGCATAGTTCAGATCAATCAGCATGTGTGCATTTGGAACATCAGCGGCCTACCTAACAAGGAAAGAGACCCACAACTAATGATCTATCTTCAATCCTTTGATCTAGTACTTCTGCAAGAAACCTGGGCTGATCAACCAGCACATCTACAGGGGTAAAACATCCCTGCCTGGAAAGAAGCCAGCTTTAGACACAGGAAAGGAGGCTTGTCAACCAACATATCTATCACAACATTAAGGCCAGTCATACACCTGAAGGCTACTCTACCGACGCCCAATGAACTTGTTAGCAGTAAGAACTACAATTAGAACCAACAGAGATGAGGGGATTAATCAACTAATTGATGAGCTTCTAAGAATCATTGAGGAGGAAGAGACCGATAATATTATAGTTAAGGGAGACTTCAACTACATCTTACGGAAACTCCAATTGAAGACGTAAAGAGCTAAACAGGGTGTGGAAAATCCCAATGCAGGGAGAATACACCATAATTAAGAAGTCTGGATCAAGCATGCAGCTTCTAAAGAAACTTGAACACCTCAATCTGAGAGCCCTGATTAGATGCTTCCAGGAAGACAACCCGCCAGCACACACATTCTATTCGGCATCCGCCACCTCATATATCGACTACACATATACGTCACGTACACTGTTTCATGAAATCTCTTCTTATAGGTTGGGAGAACCAACCAGGAGTGATCACTCATCACAAGAAGTCATCTTCAAAGGCGTCGCTACCCCACTACACACAGTAAATAAAGCAATAGCCACAGAATACACCACTAACAATAAAAGATTCAGATGCAACCCCGATTCAGTGGGGAAGCTCTTAGAATCAGCCAAATCTATCCTTCTTGAAATCTCCAACCAAAAAAGGAGCCCCATAGGTAAGTGGGAGAACTGAACTCTCACTTTCAGGGAGAAGTTTGCAACCAAAGCAGGAGCCAGAAAAAGAACTCTATGCAAGACACAACCAGCTAATGACAACACAGTCCAAATAACAATACTCAAATCTGCCATCAACCAAACCTCAAGGAAGCTCTGCCGGAACCCCCAGGAGCACTCCCTTTGGGAGAACTGAGAAAACTTAGGGCAAGTCTCAAAAAGACAAAATGGGTCACAAAGAAGCAAGAAAATGAAACAACATAGGCAAGACTTCTCCACAATTCAAAAAGCAGGAACAGTGCAAAGTTCTGACAAACAATCAACTCCTTATAACGTCAATACTGTCATGGAATGGACTCCTATCTTCCAGAGGAGGACTGGGTCACGTATCTTCACGGGCACTTCAACAGTCCTGGTCCAGAGAAAAAAGGGCATGAGAAAAACCTCAAGACAAACTTGGACGATGAGATACAACTGGAATTTGAAAATTGCAAAAATGATCCTGAGGCAGGAAAAGCGTGGACAGTAAATAGAGCATTTCAAAATCTGCGAGAGGAATCATTCAGGATAACACAACAAATAGTAAGGCAAATTAGATAAGGCAGACCTGAAGGAAAACTGGGCCCAAACGGAATTCCCCCATTACTATACAAACATGACCCACAGTTTTGGTCTAACATCTTGGCTCTAGTATATACCCAGATCTTGGCCAACGGAAAAATCCCAGAATCATGGAAAGCATCAATAATCTTGTCAATTCACGAGCAGGGCCACAAGAGTGATGTGAAAAATGACTGCCTTGTTGCCCTGATCAGCAACAATGCCAAATACTATGCAGGATTGATCCTGGATGAACTGAAAGTCTGGGCCTCCTCCTCATCTATCATACCAATAAACCAGACCGGTTTCTGCATATATGGGAACAATCACTACCATATTGCCCCCTAACACTTTTGATGACAATGCAAAGAAAGCCAGAAAACCGCTATATTTGTTTTTCATTGATGACAGCTTGGCTTTTGACCACATTGATTGAATGAGACTATGGCAAAAGTTGAAAAGATGGGGCATACCACCAGCTCTACTAAAACATATGGGGGCATTTGTATGAAGACCATTTCCCGTTCGCAAACGGAAAAAAGCCTTTTGGGATGTTTCATCCCAAAAAGCCCTCGCAAAATAGGGAATCTCAAAATTTGCGATTCATCATTTTGCAAATTGCGATTCCTTAAATGGGATGTAAAAAGCACCCAAGTTGTGCCATTTGTGCTTAAGAAATCGCAAATTGTCACCAACTTCAAGTTGGTGGTAATTTGCGATTTCTTAGAAAAATGCACTTTTTTGCATTTTTTCAAAGTGCCATGTAGCGCACATACGTGCCCTTAGGGCATGTATGTGTGCCATATGTGCACACATGCACATTTCAGGGGTGCAACAGGGTGTCCTTTTGACACCCTGGCAGCCTTGAAATTGCATTCTCAATTTCCGATTCTCTAATTGAGAATCGCAAATTGAGAATGTCTTCCATTCATTCCTATGGGCCTCTAGGCCCGCAGGAGTGAATGGTGAGGTATTCCTTAATTGCAAATTGCAAATTGCGATTCGCAATTAAGGAATATGTAGGATTCGCAAAATTATTTGCAAATCCTACATACATAGCGTTTTGTGATTCTCAAATAGCGATTCTCTAAAAATCGCTATTTGAGAATCGCAAATGTATCCTTTGATACATATGCCCCCTAGTCCTATTACACATGGACTCATGGGTAAAAGTCAAGCTGGGGACTTGGATACACCTTTCGAGATGTATGACAGCCACCAAGGGGCTAAAACAAGGGTGTGTCCTAGCTCACATGTTATTTAACCTTTTCAAGGCAGATCTGCCTGCAAGGCTAGATAAATGCAAATCGCACACTCCAAAGCTAGGCAAGGCGACCATCTTCTTTACGCCGACAATCTAGGCTTAGTAAGTCGATCACCAATAGGACTCCAGCACTTACTAGATGTAACTCAAGAATATTCTCACAAGATTAATTTGAAGATCAATTAGGCAAAACAAAAACAATGGTCATAAATATTACCAAAAATAAAAAACCCTGTTGGCATCTGGACACACGCTGATCAGTTAAGGACTACTAATACCTAGGAGTCCTGCTGGAAAACAAAGGTTCTTTCAACTCCCAAATAGAAGCACTAAGGTGGAAAAAGCAATACAATAACCGCTGCAGTGAAGGCGCTAAAAAAAAGCACTTGACAGACCTTCCTTGATGCTCCTACTCGAGATCATACAAACAAAACTCCTTCTGACAGTAACATACGGGAGTGAGGTAATGCGAGGAAGAGATGCTATCGCTGTGGTAAAGATAATCACCAGGTCGAATAGAATGTTTTTTGCTCTTCCAAACTATGCCTCCCCCGTGCAAATAAGGCCCCAGTTTGGACTACAAAAAAAGTCCTTGGCCAGAAGGGGTGCATTTGCAAAATGTTGGCATAAGATCAGAGGGGCAGAGGAAGATACTTTAAACTGGCAACTGTGGGCTGAACTGTCTCTAAGAGGGAATTCACCACCCGGAGCATATCTGAAAGTCTCCCTATGCCAACTAGGCCTGAACCGTCTATGGGAGTCACCTGCGACCCACACGAGCTTTAAGTAAGCAGTCACTAAATCCATCAAAGTGTTGTCAGTCGAAGAAGACAAGGCCGCCCTAGCGTAAAGGGCACATAGCTGGCATGTACTGAACAACTATGTTACAACCAAACCACAAATATCTCTGAGTGAAGGATTCAACATCTTTAAAATCTTTAAAATAACGGATGGGCATAATACGGATCTTATCGCACCTTCCTCCATGGAAGAAGGAGCCTGAAGACAACACCTGTGACTATGTGGCCACGGATCGGATGATCTTGTCCACATAATCTGTACTGTACAAGATTAGCTGAAGAACTATGCCTACTGCTGCACCCCCTCTTCAATCAAAATGGGATTCGGTCATTCAGTCAGGCGGTGCTTGCTTGCTTTAAATCCGGATCCACGCAACTAAACTGCTGTTTCACGTAATTCCTCAACACAGTAGAGAGGAGACTGCAGACAGAACCACGCCAGCTTTGTACATCGCGTAATCTTGACAAGGACACATTGACACTAATCTCACCATAAAAGGGCAGAAAAGTCATTCTCAATCCAAAAACTATTTTTTCTAAAATACGGACTGTGGGTGCTAGATTGTAAGGGAGAAGCCTGGACCTATGTGCTTTGTAAAAAAGACAACTGTGCACTGCGGCATTTTACTAAAGATATATCACCACTAATGTTACAATAAAGGTAGAATAGGAAGCCTTAAACCAAAAGAACAAGGAGTGCAGACTCAAGATTGACATGGTTGAACCCTGGTCCTACATGTTTATGTATTTTGGCATGGAGGCATTTTGCAGAAGACTTTTTAATGCACAAACTTTTGAAGGACCTGCTTGCAACCAAAATAATACAACATATTGAAGCGACAAATTGATCACAGAGACACTCTCTCTTGGTTCTAACCTTAAAGAATCACTAAATTGACATTACAGACCAAATAATGATTTGCATTTTATCTTACTACTGTATAATCCATTTTAATCATGTGTTATAAAAATGCAATGGTTTTAATTAATCATTCATAATAAAAATCAACTTACCTTACCTTACCACCCATGAAATCAATAAAAACTAATTGTGCTACCATATGTTGTAACTGAAGTAGAAATTCATTGCAACTTATTTCTAGAAATACCTTACATGGACAAAAATAAACTCCCCTAACACACTATTTTGGAGATACTTGCTTTGCCTGACTGCATCTTTCTGGTCACAGACTTCAACCCAAGTATTCATATACTGTGCTGCAGTGGAATGGCAATTAATTTCAAGGCATATTAGGATGAATCGACCCCATACTATACCAAGACGTAGATGTTTTAAAGAAAGAACAAAGCTAATAAGAACTTAAGTGAAACAATAAATAACCCAACCTGAACCTAAAGTCTCGAAATAAACTAAAAAATGTATGATATTTTACAAAACCAGGTCAAACTCTATGCTGACAATCAAGGGCTGCCACACCTACACGCTATGGCAAGATCCTTACTCTAAAAAAAACGATAAAAAGAAAATCCAACAGCATGTACAATCCTAAACAAATAATATATTAATGAAATAAACCTATACAATTATATAAGTTGGCATTGTGAAAATACTTAAATAAAATAAAATGAGAAAATAAAATTGTATATAAAAAAATATGTTAAGATATCCATACTGCTACTGTTTATTTTTTTGTTGGCTTATGTTCCTATCTAGGGTCTCAAAACATATTTGACAAAACTGGATTCCGTGATCCGGATCAGTAATTTTATTTAGAACAATCTGAACATCTGTTTACAATTGTATTGTTTACAATTAGATAAAGATCATGGAGGCTTAGCCATACCACATCTAAGGCTTTCCTGTCAGGATGCTTTATTAAATACATTATTGCCCCTCCCTTTTTGAAAATTATATTTATATTATGATGGAAGACTGAGGAATTCATCTATCATTTTTTGTAAAACATTTTCAATCTTCCTAAACAAACAAGGAACATCTCAGTTTTGGGCTTTTCATACAAAAGAAACTTCCATTGGATTTCATTTAGCATACTCTCATATTATGACAAAGAGCGAATGCAAAGGTTTTTGTCCGTCACTTGCAGACAATGAGATTGCAAAATGTAATAGCTTGGGATTTTAAATAGTAGCAGATTTTAAAATCTACCCGTGGAGAACCTAGGAGCAGTTAGATATTTTGGATGTAATTGAGGGAATGTGACTTTGATTTAGATACCCAAAAATCTAAATTCTGCTCCAGCAGTACCCTGTTTTGACTGGGGAAAAGGTGACCATGATCTTAATAATGCTCTTTAGGCATCAGTATAGCCTTTTGTATTTCTCAATCTATATTTGGGTAACATGATAAGTACAATAGAAGAACGCCTACCCATCCTAACAAGACCTTTATATCCTGATGTCTGCCTCAAAACAGAAAATAATATCCTTTATTTAAAAGGACTCTATCCCACACAAATTTTGTGTGGCATGCTTCTTAGTTGAGTCCCTCCTCTATAGGTCTACTAGCTAAGGGTGGGTTCAATCTCCCCTATCGGGGAGGGAGAACTTTGAGTTTGATATATTGGGATCCTGATATAGGTTACAATTGCCTCAAGGTAAGTCCCTTTTTATATTCTTTACTTTTCAGGGGACCTCTGGCAGGTTTAAAACATACACAGACACATTCTGAGTATGTTTGTTCTCCTACATCCAATAATGTCTACATGTTTCAGTCAGTTACCTCTTGCCCTGTGGCTCACCTGGTTCTTATTAGGACCAGCAAGGTCCACAAAATCTTTATATCCCATTGAGTTTGGCTCATACATTTTGTCTCACTTGCATGCCATGCAATCAATATGCTTTTACCAAACCATTAATTCAGTTTATTTTATGACACTCAGGTACTTCTCGGTGTTCAAATGTTATTCATGAAAGTCACAATAATGGGGTTGAGGTATCCTGTAGGTATGGATATTATTGCCCATTTTAAGATGGACGTAGGAATATAAAAGCCTTGTTAGAACAGACAGCAACCTCTAAATTTACATATCAGAATTTTCAGCTAGGGCAGAAGAAGAGACCTAACCCATTCAGCCTTCTCCTTCCCCTGTTGATTTTGGAATACATTTTGGAACCAGATGTTCTCCTTTTTAAGTCTCAAATTAAATAGGAATTTTTTCCACTGATATGTTTACCTTCTTGTGCATATGATTAAGAAGCAATGGTCCGATATTTGTCTCAGAGCACAAGTTTGTCTTTGTAGCCTTGTCTGTAGCTATCTAACTTATTTTTAGGCATGGGTGAAAATTTTATGACACTGGAGTAATTAGTTATACTGGAGTAATTGAAGCAATGTCAATTATTGTGCATTACATCCTGTGATATGATGTGAAGTTACTGAAATTATGCAATTACTCCAGCTTAAGTAATTAGGAGTAAGCCTGGGCAAAGCACTACGCTATGCTCGCGTAGGTTGCGAAGTTTGCGCTACTTCGCACTACACGAATTGCATGTAGCACAGTGCAGCGGTCATTTTTTGCTTGCTCGCGGTCCTCAACGTCAAATTGGCGACCGCGAGCAAGCAAAATGACATCCCGGCGAGACTTTTTCCTCATTCGCGATCAGCAATATCAAGTTGCTGATCGCGAGCGTGGAAAATAAACCTCCCGGCGAGATTCTCAAAGCGGGAGGGCAGGTTTCTCATTGCGAGTGGTCGCGTATGCTCGCGATCGCTCACGATGAGAAACTACCAGTCCGCGTTGAGAAAGCTGCCGCTCGAGTAAAAATCTACTTGAGCGGCAGAAAACTACAGCTCGCACTGTGCAAGATGCCGTTTTCAATGATTGCACAGTGCCGGATGCTTGTTCGCACTGTGCAATCATTGAAAACGGCATCTTGCACAGTGCGAACAGGTTACTACGCAGTTTGCGAAGTGCTGCGCGTAGCTCGCGTAGTGCGAAGTGCACTTTGAATAGCTATGCGTAGCGCTACGTCGCGAACTACGCCCAGGTTTAATTAAGAGTTATTTGGGGCAAAAATCCTACTGCAGAATCCCAAGACAAAAGAGAGTGAGTGACTGCTGGCTTCTGCTGTTCATTTCCTGTTGAACATGTCCTGTAGCATTTTGAACTATTTTCTTCCCACAAATGCATCCTCTGGTGAATTTTGGACTCATAGGTACATGTTGCACTAAGAGGAGAGCGCTAATTTTCACACAATTACGCATACTTCTGAGTAACTTTGCAGTAATTACAAGTAGTTAAGCTATAAAGAATTACACCAGTTATGCCCATACCTACTTATTTTACAGCCTTCGCCACTTTTGCTCAATGGCTGTACAAATAAAATTAGTGGAACATTTCCAATTGATTTACGCATAAAGAATTAATCAAGTGGAAGATCGAGAAATATGGCAGAATGACTGTTTTGTTTTGGATACTTTGATGCATTGTGATTAGATGATCTGACTCAAATAATGGAATTCTAATAATGTCGGAAAATTATCTTTTTACTTTATAATTAATTTCTACCCTGATTGAATATTATGACAGAATACTTTGTAACATGATTTTATTTTTTTTCTGTCTGTAACAAAAATATACATTCCCAAATATGCTGCAGATAAACTGAAAAATCAAGGAAATTGAAAATAACATTGTTTAAAATATAACCAAATTTGTTTCCTTGTAAAAAAACGCACATTAATATCTTCCATGGCCCAAATGCTAAAGCTGTAATAGAAACACAAAACAAGTACCCACACAAAACATGAACTGCATATATATTTCAATAAAATAGGACAACTATAAAAACACATACAATCAATCATAACTTGTGAAGACAATAAACCTTTAATGACAAAGGAATGAGACCTACCTCATTTGACTACTACAACTACAACACGTCTAAGACTGATCAAATAAAAAAAAGAACACTAACTGATACTAACAAAAGTAATGCTAAACATCCGTCCTACCCCACATTGTGACCCAGAGAACAAAAACAGGGAACAGCAACCGCACACAAGTAGGAACAGACCAAAATAAAATAACAAATAGACAAAAAAATGTGTAAAGTGTAAAAATGGCAGTCAAACATACATAAAAAACTAACCTCATAGGGAAAAATACTAAATAAAAATATATTTCCAAATACTAAACATCTTAATATATAATGTACAAATTATATAGTATTAGTGAAGAACAAATGTATTATATTTTTGAAAAAATATGTAACAAAATATGTGTCCATAATGATGAATAACTGTATAATGTATAACTTATAAGTTAAAACAATGTATTCGAAATATACGATAAATGTATGTTTAAACATATTCATGTTTATAAAAAATTATGCATATAATAATTATATAAATACATATAAAATGTACATATACACAACTGTGCATATTACCAATAATAAAAAATAAATAAAGATTACCTTAAAGCAGTGTATCATTCTTAAATTTCATTTGATAACCTAAAGTATAAAGTAAATATTTTAAAAAGCTGCATTTATGTATAAACACTACTTTCACCTACAAAACTACAAACAACAACAATAATAACTGTGCCTAAAAAGGGAGCAAATTAAATATCCAACTTCAAAGTAAAATACAGGTAGAAAAGCTTGAACGTTAAATGGAATACATTTATTCTTCCCACGCTAACCTAAGCCACATTGGGGAAAGGTTTGGGCTACCAAATGGCCATAAAGGTAATCATATATTGGTTGGTATGGATATACTGTTCTTAACTCAACATTTATTTACCTTGAATATTCAAATATATCTAAAAATCATCATAACACACTTATGTGGAGCTAAGAATAGTCGATCTATACTTACTATATATGCGTGTATACTCTGTATTTTTGTAGGCAATATTTTGGCTACAATATTCAAACTCAATATTCTGTTAGCATACTTGGCGTGCTTTGTATAGATCCCTCAACTTGGTCCCACATGTGAGAGTGGACATATCACATATGACAGCAACAGGCCAAATTTATGTTGTTAAAAGAACAGGACAAAACTGTGATGGTCACAGTTTTGGCTCACTCGTATACTGGATAAAAGGCCAAGAAATTCTTGTGTCTCAATTTTTTCAAAAAGCCTTGAGTTCACAGCATTTACTGCGAAAAACATCCTTTACAACACATGCATTACAACGCATGCCATTACTAGCATTTTTTACTCCGCAAAATACTCCGCAAAATCTTTTACCATACAGGGCTTTACACCGCAAATCATTACAACCCAGTACCCAAAGTTAGAATAGTAATCTGTAGAGTTAGAATAGTAAATTGTGTTGTAATGGGAAATGCTTTGTAATGGTTTGCATTGTAAAGCCCTGTGTTGTAAAAGATTTTGCAGAGTAAAAAATGCGGGGTAATGGCACGCGTTGTAAAAGCATGTGGTAGGAAGTGTCCTATTCTTCACTGCGTGCTGGCCGAGCACAGGGCAAAATACCCCAGCCATCCCACATACATATTTGACAGCATTTTTAGTCCTGTTCATCATGCTAGTCAAGGCCACAGCTTTGGTCCTTTCCCGTCCAGTACTATAGACCAAACCCTATGTTGTTCTGATGCTCAGTCTGGTGATATCCCGTGGCTGAGCTTAACAGAGAAATATGCAATGATTACTTATCCTGGACTATGGGACTTTTTATTCCTTGGCTACAATAAATTAGAATAACATGTATCCCCCTGGGCAGACAATCCATCTTTTTTAAACTGGTGGGCTTATCGAAAGGTGAAAGGTTGTGGGTTAAAAATCCTTCATGTCCTTAATGAAAAGAGAGCAGGAGTTGTTGGAGCTCATTAAAACCCCGACTAAGGAGTATATTTTGATTCAAACCTTTCCGGGGTGGAGCTCTACTTGGATTTTATATCACACTTGTTTGGGAGGCCCTTTCCCACCAGATTTTATTTGGTAAATATATATATTTTTTTTGTCCTCGTGTCAGCATGGCATCTTACAGGTCAAGGACCATTTCCTGGCGCCCTTACATCGTGTGGACCCTTGCCTTTTCTCAGCCAGACCCTAAAGAAGGTTCTTTCATCCCGAAGGATAGACACCTTCCCCATATTCTGCTGTAATCATAGGACTTTGGGATTTTTTTATTTTTTTTTAAATAAAGGACAGAAGGAAGGCACCTCAGCTAACTCGACCAATCTGCAAAAACCTTCCTGAAGTCCCTTGTTCGTGATATATTACCATCTATTGCTGTTTTGCATGTCCACCTGGCCACTGCCAACCAGCCATTAGGGTGTGGTGGTGCGGAATCTGTCCAGTGTTTGCAGATCTCTCGTCTAGCCAGCAATAGCAAGTAGAGAAGCAACCCCCTAGATTTACTATCCAGCGTTGTTTCCAGATCATTATTCACCCCGAAAAGCACAAGAGCCGCTGTCAATGTTAGTGGTATCTTCAAGATATCACAGATTGTAGATTCTATCACCTTCCAATATTTTTCTATTTCGGGGCACGTAAAAAAAATATGTATATCATTGGCTTTTGATATTTTACATCTGTTGCAACTAGGGATCGGTTGACATACAAACTTGGCTATTTTCTGTGATGTCCAGTATAGTCTATTGATTGTAAAAAAGTGATTGATGCCTTTCAAAATTTGCTGGTGTGACTAAAGAGTATAGCATTTTTAGAGAGCTCTTCCAAAATAATTGCAAATCCTCTTCCTGGAGTGCATCCTGCCAGATGGTATATGGGGGGTCTAATTTCCTTTCTTCCACTTCCATCAGTTGCATATACCACTTGAAGACTTCTTTGTTCTTTGTCCTTGTGTCTTGAATATCATTCTCGTAGTCCCATAGTGACCCTATCTCTCAAGGTATTGTGGAGAGCCATGAAGTTAGCTGAATAAATTTAAATTTCGATAATCTATTTTCAGTTTTAGCTTTCAATACTTCCCAGGGGACCAGTTTGCCTTCAGATAAGATTTCACCCCACTTTATCATCCCGGCTTGTTTCAATGGTAACGCCTAGCCATCTTTTAGACTTTCCGGTGTACCGGGAGAGTCCCAGATAGGGGCAAATTCTGAGAAGTATCCTATATTTAGCATCTTTCTCATTGTAAACCATAGATTTAAGGATGCCATTAAAACTTTTAATCTTACTTTCTTAAAATATTTCTGAGCCCCAAACTTGTACAAAAAAGCTGTACCGAAGTCATTTGTCATTTCCTGCAATATTGAGCCCCATGTAGTTGAGTCACGGTCCTCTATAAGCATTCGGAAGTTTTTAAATTGAAATGCCATGCAGTATATCTTGAGATCTGGCAGGGCTTGGCCTCCCCCATGAAGTCGTCTTCTTAGCTTCTTCCATGAGAGACATATTCATCGAGAGGCCCAGATGAAGCTAGTTATATTCCCTTGTATTTTACTTATCATTTCTTTAGGGAATTTTAGCGGGATGCAGTTAAATATATATGTTAATTTGGGGAGGATGGACATTTTGATCAAATTCACCCTCCCTTAGATAGTAAGTGGGAGGTTTTTCCATCTGACAAGGTTCTGTCTATCTCTTTTCCCACTCTAATTAAGTTCCGTGCCGGGATATCACTGATATGTTTGACTATATTTATCCCTAGACATTTCATCTCCACGCACCCTCTATCTTCCCACCCATCTAAGTTCCAAACAATTTTTGGTAGTGTTTACTAAATAACCCGAAATTTCCCCGAATTCCGTGGTTAACTGTTCCATCCTTAATACCGTTCTATCTGGGTCGGAGATATAAATTATAAGATCATCTGCAAATATGGCTATTTTGCTACATAAACATAACGAATGAATGGAGATTATCTGGTCATCCTTCCGTAGAAGCTGGGCTAAGGGTTCAATATGGAAATCAAAGAGGAGGGGGGACAATGGACAGCCCTGCCTCGTACCTCTATTGATCTTAAAAAGCTCAGTCAAAACTCCATTTACCAGAATCTTGGCTGTAGGTCCTTGATATATTTTTTTATAGCCTTGATATACCCCATACAAATGCCCATTGATTCCAAAACCGCCCACAGAAACGCCCAACACACGCGATCAAATGCCTTGGTGGCACTATGGTGATTACCACCAAGGGAAACGATCGCGCAGTTGCTAGATCAATATTCCCAATCAAGGACAGGGTCAATTCCTAGATCTGTCTCTTGGGTACAAATCCCTTCTGGTCTGCATAGATTAACTGGGGAGCTACCTTGGCCAATCTCCCCGCCAAAATGTCGGCATAGATTTTGTATTCAACATTTAGCAGGGAGATGGGCTGGTACGAATCCGCGCTCTTCTTGTCTTTTGTGGGCTTAAGTATCAACGTAATTATGGCTTCCTTCCATGACGCTGGGGCTTCTTCCTCCCCCTTATAGATCGAGTTAAACAGTACTGCCATGTCTGGAGTTGTTTCATCTGCAATTATCTTATATAGTTCTCCTGGCAGTGAGTCGGGGCCTGCGGCTTTCCCACTTTTTAGATGTTTAATTTGTTCTCTGATTTAGCCCTCAGTAATTTCAGCTTCCATTATCTCCCTACCATCACTTGAGAGGACTGGAAGGTCCAATCTATCCAGCCAATTTTTTACTATCCCCTCTTCTGGCCTAGTATATAGTTCCGAGAAAAGGGAGACCGGACGAGCCTTAATCTCATCTTCCTTATTTGAAATATGTCCCTGGGCATTGATAATTAATTCTCGAATATGGTTCCGGGACCTATTCGCCCTAGACTTACGAGCTAACAGTGCGCATTCCTTCTCCCCATACTCAAATAGATCAATATTACCAGTCACCCACTTCTCACGGCACTTGGTCTCAAGGGTCATGCAATAATTTAGTCTTGCCTCTTCCAGTTGTTTGATTAAGGGCTCCGCATTTTGGGAGGGATCAAGAGACTGCACCTTTAATTCCAACTCTCCCATCCCGATACTTCAGTTCAGCTTTATCACGTTTATTTAAATATGATGCTTGATTTTGCAATAGCCCTCGCATATATGGCTTAAAGGCATCCTATATTATATTTAGAGGGGCGGACCAGGCATCTCCAAAAAGAAGTCCTTAGCCCTTTCCCTCACAGTGGTGGACTCCTCTGCCTTTAATAAAATAGATCTTTTTAGGGTCCATCTTGTACTTAAACCTACTCTCACTCCAACTAGTGTAGCACTTGCCGGGGCATGGTCTGAGATATGGGCTGGTAGAATATTTATATCTTTTAGTTTCCCTGCCTATAATCGGTCTACTAATGAGTAATCTAGTCTGGAGAAGTGGGAGTATTTTTTACTATGAAAGGTGTAGCCTCGGTTTTGCCCTTTTAGCTGTCTCCATACGTCCACCAAACCCATTTCGTAACTCTTATGCTTCAGGGCCTGCCTTTTCCTTGGTGCCTGAGCCTGACCGCTAGCCCTGTAGGTGGATCTATCTAGTAATGGGTCTAATAGAGTGTTAAAATCTCCTCCAATAACAATGGGGGTAGAGACTCCAGCTAATAGCAGGTGTAGTTCGGTTACGTACTGAGGGTCGTCTACATTAGGCCCATAATAGGCCACACATGTAAATACTACACCAGTACATCTTAGAGTCGCTATAACCCACCTTCCTGAACTGTCAGTTTTAAAGGCTATTAAGTCAATTCCGGAACCCCCCAATCAATATCACCACCCCCTTACAATACTCTATTTGATCTGAGACTGCTTAGCCCTCTATCCACTTTATCTTTGCATATACTTCCCTACTTTTGCTTGCAGTAAAATGGGTTTCTTGTAACATAATGACTTGTGCTTTAGACTAAGCCTGGGCAAAGTACTACGATACGCTCGCGTAGTTTGCGTAGTTTGCGCTACTTCGCACCACGCGACTTGTACGTAGCACAGTGCAAACACGCGTAGCGTGGCGTAGCATAGTGCAGCGGTCATTTTTTGCTTGCTTGCGGTCCTCAACGTCAAGTTGGCAACCGCAAGCAAGCAAAATGACATCCCAGCGAGACTTTTTCCTCGTTCGCGATCAGCAACATCAAGTTGCCGATCGCGAGCGTGGAAAATAAACCTCCTGGCGAGATTCTCAAAGCAGGGATGTCAGGTTTCTCATTGCGAGTGGTCGCGTATGCTCGCGACCGCTCGCGATGAGAAACTACCAGTCTGCGTTGAGAAAGCTGCCGCTCGAGTAAAAATCTACTCGAGCGACAGAAAACTACAGCTCGCACTGTGCAAGATGCCGTTTTCAATGATTGCACAGTGCCGGATGCTTGTCCGCACTGTGCAATCATTGAAAACGGCATCTTGCACAGCGCGAACAGGGTACTACGCAGTTCACGAAGTGCTACGCGTAGCTCGCGTAGCTCACGTAGTGCGAAGTGCACTTTGCGTAGCTACGTGTAGCGCTACTTCATAACTACGCCCAGGGTTACTTTAGACTCCTCCAAATATTTCAGTACTATCCTCCGCCTAGCCTTAGATCTAAGACCATTTATGTTTCAAGTTAACACCTGGAGAGTGCTCTCACGCCCGCTCATCTCTCCGTGCATTTTGAAATATGTCCTTGTTGAAAGTTGAAAAAACCTTTCGTGAGGATCTAGTTTTTTTTCCCCGCTGCAACCCACCCTGTGCCCCCCAACCAACCTTCTCCTACCCATGGGAACTTTCCCTTGCTCTTCAGGCATACAAATGCCCATTTGAACCCCCGGAGTCGGGAATGTTTCAAATTTGAAGTGTGATAATAATAAAAGGAAAGAGAAAAGTGGAAAAAATCGGAAGAAAAAAGTGTCTCCCCCCTCTCAACCCCGCCCCATCCTTTTTACCTGCCCGAGCAATTTGAAGTGTTCCTCAACTTGTACTGTCCTATATTTAATTCATATAGTTTGTGCACAATTTAGTCGCTTATATGGAATATCTTGCCTTACTTCCAAGGATTTTCAGAGGGTATCCCGTTTTTTTATAGTAGCTATTAGGCCATCTGCCTCCTCCACTGACCTACAATTTCACATTTGGTTGTCCCACATTACTCAAAGCATTGCCGGGAACTTTAATTGGTACAAAAGGGGGTGGTGATGGACGGAGCATCAGAACCAATCAAACACTCACACCCAGTCAGCAGATCTGGGTTTGATCCATCACCGTTCTTTAGCCCACTCTGCCACCCCAGTTCAGACATGGCCATATGCAAATCAGTCTGACCCTGTGCCTCATGGGAACAGTCCAGCCCGAACTGCCAAGCCATGCCTTCCCTGGACCGGAAACAAGCTTCCTAGGACCAGTTTCTGGCATTTCAGCCGTCTTCAGCCAGGCTTGCTTGAATCCAGTGGCAAAGTGAGCAAGGGACTCACGTCTGAGCATACCCTGCCAACTTATGGCGAACAAAGCGGTACAAAAGGGGGTGGTGATGGACGGAGCATCAGAACCAATCAAACACTCACACCCAGTCAGCAGATCTGGGTTTGATCCATCACCGTTCTTTAGCCCACTCTGCCACCCCAGTTCAGACATGGCCATATGCAAATCAGTCTGACCCTGTGCCTCATGGGAACAGTCCAGCCCGAACTGCCAAGCCATGCCTTCCCTGGACCGGAAACAAGCTTCCTAGGACCAGTTTCTGGCATTTCAGCCGTCTTCAGCCAGGCTTGCTTGAATCCAGTGGCAAAGTGAGCAAGGGACTCACGTCTGAGCATACCCTGCCAACTTATGGCGAACAAAGCGGTACAAAAGGGGGTGGTGATGGACGGAGCATCAGAACCAATCAAACACTCACACCCAGTCAGCAGATCTGGGTTTGATCCATCACCGTTCTTTAGCCCACTCTGCCACCCCAGTTCAGAAATGGCCATATGCAAATCAGTCTGACCCTGTGCCTCATGGGAACAGTCCAGCCCGAACTGCCAAGCCATGCCTTCCCTGGACCGGAAACAAGCTTCCTAGGACCAGTTTCTGGCATTTCAGCCGTCTTCAGCCAGGCTTGCTTGAATCCAGTGGCAAAGTGAGCAAGGGACTCACGTCTGAGCATACCCTGCCAACTTATGGCGAACAAAGCGGTACAAAAGGGGGTGGTGATGGACGGAGCATCAGAACCAATCAAACACTCACACCCAGTCAGCAGATCTGGGTTTGATCCATCACCGTTCTTTAGCCCACTCTGCCACCCCAGTTCAGACATGGCCATATGCAAATCAGTCTGACCCTGTGCCTCATGGGAACAGTCCAGCCCGAACTGCCAAGCCATGCCTTCCCTGGACCGGAAACAAGCTTCCTAGGACCAGTTTCTGGCATTTCAGCCGTCTTCAGCCAGGCTTGCTTGAATCCAGTGGCAAAGTGAGCAAGGGACTCACGTCTGAGCATACCCTGCCAACTTATGGCGAACAAAGCGGTACAAAAGGGGGTGGTGATGGACGGAGCATCAGAACCAATCAAACACTCACACCCAGTCAGCAGATCTGGGTTTGATCCATCACCGTTCTTTAGCCCACTCTGCCACCCCAGTTCAGACATGGCCATATGCAAATCAGTCTGACCCTGTGCCTCATGGGAACAGTCCAGCCCGAACTGCCAAGCCATGCCTTCCCTGGACCGGAAACAAGCTTCCTAGGACCAGTTTCTGGCATTTCAGCCGTCTTCAGCCAGGCTTGCTTGAATCCAGTGGCAAAGTGAGCAAGGGACTCACGTCTGAGCATACCCTGCCAACTTATGGCGAACAAAGCGGTACAAAAGGGGGTGGTGATGGACGGAGCATCAGAACCAATCAAACACTCACACCCAGTCAGCAGATCTGGGTTTGATCCATCACCGTTCTTTAGCCCACTCTGCCACCCCAGTTCAGACATGGCCATATGCAAATCAGTCTGACCCTGTGCCTCATGGGAACAGTCCAGCCCGAACTGCCAAGCCATGCCTTCCCTGGACCGGAAACAAGCTTCCTAGGACCAGTTTCTGGCATTTCAGCCGTCTTCAGCCAGGCTTGCTTGAATCCAGTGGCAAAGTGAGCAAGGGACTCACGTCTGAGCATACCCTGCCAACTTATGGCGAACAAAGCGGTACAAAAGGGGGTGGTGATGGACGGAGCATCAGAACCAATCAAACACTCACACCCAGTCAGCAGATCTGGGTTTGATCCATCATTTAATTGGGCCTTAGCCCCAAGTTTATTTAGTTCGTCCATCCTTTTGCCAAGTTCCCATTGTTTCAAATCCGTGGCTCGACAGACGTCTGACCTGATACTAAAAGAAAAATTCTGAAATGAATATGTGCCACTCCTGAGGGTTGCCGATAGTATTAGTTCTTTGACAGAGTATGAGAAAAAATGTATAAGGATTTTCCTTGGCTTCTGCCTCTGAGGATTCCGTCTGAAGGGGTCGCGATGGACTCGTTGCACTTCGCAATCCAAATCGATGTCTGGTCTATATTTTAAGGTCATTTCAAGGAGCATTTTAATTACAAAATCCTTAATATCTGCCCCTTCTTCTGCCTCAGGGATGTTTAAAAGTCTCAGGTTATTCCTCCGGGTATGGTTCCCAATTCCCTCCAAATCTGCCCTTAGTCCAATATTTTCCTTAGCTAGCTCTCCTACCCCCTCAGAGTTTTTGACAATGTTGTGTCTCAATATCTCTACCTCCTCCTCCAACACTTTAGTACGTACTACAACTTCATCCAGTTTCCGTGCCAAAGAAGTACAGGAAGCTTGTATGTCGGCCTGGTTTGCTTCTGGCTTTTCAAATCTGGAGCTAATCTCTTCTTTTAATCCTAGTAGTAGGGCGGTCACGTGAGTTTCAGTGTGTACGTTTAAATCCTCAGACCCAGCTTCAGTAACTGGTGTATCTGGTGCGATTGGTGCGACTGGCAAAGCCAGTGTAGCTTGTGCTACCTCAGGATAGCCCTCTTGGGTAAGGCTCTCTCCGTCTACATCCACATCTCCATCTCCATCTTCTACTTCAACTTCCCCCCCAATTTCAAGGGCGGTAAACCTATTCTGCGTTAACAGCTGGAAGTTACCCCCAATAGGCTCCTCAGGGACATTCCTTACTTCTTCACCACCTCTGCCTACTGATGCTGTAATAGGGTTTTCGGGGGCCTCGCCCATACTTCCTCGCCCTCCTAATCTCCCCTGGGTCTTAGCCATTGGGTCTTCCTTACCCACCCCCATTGAGGTAGGAAGTGAAGTAGAATGGGACATAACTTTATAGAAGGTCTTAAGCAAGGGAGTTACTCTAACCTGAGGGGGCGAGCTTCTCTTCCCCCTCTCTCGCGGGCTCTTCCCCTGCTGTTTTGCCGACCTGCCCATTTTTAAAGTTTTGGGTTGCACCACCCTTTTCGTAACCGACTCAGTTTGAGCCTCTGTAGTCACTGGTATGAACAGGTACGGAATTGCTCCAGGTTTCCCTACTGCACGAGCGTGCAGAGTATACCTAGAGATTTTCTCTGGCAGGGCACCTGTTTTATCCAGTGGCACAATAGGTTTCTCCATATGGGCTCTTCCCTGCCTGCTAGAGTGCCCCGGACCCCTTAGATCTCTGACCTGCTGCTTCAGTGTTCCATAGGCAGGGATGTCCACACCTCCACTCCCATCAAAAACGGCCTCTACCCTCCGTACCTCCGATCTCCTTCTGTCCTGGTGGTCTGGACCGCCACTCTCACTGTTTTCTGGCCAACCTGTGCTGCCTCTTCCTCTATGTGCAAGGACACGAATAGCCTATGGACGTCTCAACTCAATTGCCGCTCTGTTCCATGTCGAGGTGGCGTTTCCGGATGGCGAGTAGCTCCGAGAATTCCCGCACACTGTCGAGAAAAGCAGCATAGGTCCTCAATGACTCGAAATGGAGCCTCGCAGTACGGTAAATTTTACAGGCGGGGGGGCGTGGAGAAGCCGCATACTTATACAGCGATTTTCTCAATCCAATGCACTCCTCAGACTGGCGGTCTGCGACCGTTTACCTTGCGGCAGCCATGTTCCCGTCAGCTCTTCGCTGATTTGGGAAATATTAGATGGTAGCTATGTTTTCCCCTTCGGCAGATTAATTGTTCCTCTATTCTCCTTTGTCAATGTGATGAAAGTTCCCCACAAAACCTGCTTCATTTAGGGTTTTTGTGGTTTCAATTCTTGTTTTACTAGGCAATTTTTAATTCCTGTCTTAAGAGGATTAGATTGTAATAAGTGCAAACTACGTTTACTATATTTGCAGAAGCTGAGCATTCCCGAGGTTTGTATCCATATCTGCCTGTTTCACAAAAGCACCATAAGTTCTAGAAATGATTGGTGGTTTAATTGTGGCAGACTGATGAATTAATTGCTATTATGTGGTGGGGGTCATGTACAATAATTGTTTCTATCCATGGAGGGATGTGCATGTCATTGATGATTTAAAGCTATTGTTTTATCATGTGTGTTTTAATTGTATTCTTTTATGATCATTCAAATAAAGCTTTATATAAGCCAAACCAAACATGATTTACAATTTTTATTCGAAGAAGTGTGAAAATGATGAAATTTAGGACTTTCATCTTTGGCTGTACATTGTGGGCTTTCCATCACATACATGTGAGGAAAGTATGTTATTTTTTTAGTAAAACAAAGTGGAGGGAATTAATTTAAGCGACAGAACTCTGGATTACTATTGGCCAAATTACAACTTTGGTGATCCGGGGACCGCTGTTGCAGTTTGGCAGTCCAGTTGCCCGCATACCTGGTGGTCCAACTGCCTGATTACGATGCGGGCAGTGAGATGGCATGTGACCGATTCCAGACCGCCGCCACCACCAAGATCTGAGCTCTTGCGTTGCTAGTGGTAGGGAGAGTGGCAGTCAATGGTGACAGTGCCAGAATGGGCACTAGTAATCACTGAGGGGTAACTGTTCCTAAAGTCAAAGAGAGTCGCAACCTATTCTGGTTGGAAAAGAGGTGTAAGAGTGGTCAAACTCAATAAAGTTGGGTTATCTAGAATGACGGGGCAATCCCTCCTTTTAGATATAGTGCCCTCACACACGCTTGCGAGTGTCATGCTTCATCATTGGGCATTGCTCCTCATGGGGGTGGCGATGCTGTCCTCCATGGGCCCCGCGAGAGGGCTCTTTTTTGGAGATCTTTTAAGGAGTCGCCGCAGTTGTGCATGTGGGTGTGTGGGCCAAGGATGGTGAGTGAGTGAGTTCAAATTATCAGACAGTACCTAGAACCTAATTTTTTTCGGGGGTCCGGATGGCAAGGTTAAAATTAGGGTGGATACTGGAGCTCCTCTTGGGAACAAATGTGGAGGGGGGCTACTCTCAGAATCTGTGTGAGTGTGTGGTAAAGAAAAAAGTGGTCAACATGTTTCGCTCTTCATGTAGGTCCATAAGGGATCCGAGGGTGCTTCGTCAGGATGGTGAGGAATATAAATAAGGGAAAGTGATCAGGAATCAGGGAAGAGAAAGCCCCGTATACCTGTTATAACTTTAGTCAGGTATAGATGTGTCTCTGCACTGGTAGGAACATGTAGTACAAGTTCCTAAACCCAACCTGGTGATATAAAAAAACACAAAAAGTTCATATGCGCAACACATGTTAACAGTGGTATTCACTGGGGCTTAGTTGTACTCGTAACATGGCATTTGAATCTGCATGCATTCACTTGTGCATGCTTAGTGAGGTATGCCATGGTCGACATACTGCCAAGTGGTGATCAGAGCCAATTTCATGGCACAGCTGCCTCCTGTGTGGTGAAGTTGACACACGTATTGTGTCGGTATAGGAGGGCTGCACTGCGCCGATGGCGTGATGTCTTAGGCACAAACATCTCTGAAACGTGGCCATCCCGGTTTAGGATGGTGGAGTTATAAATTACAGTGATTGTAACAGTGGAGGCAGAGGCCAAAAGTCTCCACTGATTACTGATTAGTATGTCACCGGTAGTTTGTGTCTCGCTATACTGGGCTCGGTGTAAATATCACATGCAGGTAGCTTTAGAGTTACAGAAATACAGTGATAAAAAAACTGTAATTAGCCCAAGTAAACGGCACCTCTTTTGTGACAAGGGTGCTCTAAAGTTTATGACCGATATGTCATCTGACCACTGTCGTGGTCGAGAATAGCACGTGATGGCGAAAAGGTGATTAGGCACGGTCTCACAAACAGAGCACAAAACAAACTTGAATGGGCACTGCCATCACAATCACAGCCTCTCCTCTGGCCTTTTCATTGCAGGGACATTGCCACGAAAAGGTCGGCGGAAAGGCAGGTTTTGGGGTGCAAACATGTCTGCAGGGAAAGTGTACCCTAGAGACATGTTGCTTTGGGCTACTTGTAGTCCAGACCCCGAGCAGTGATTCCACCGAAGATTGCTGGCCTACACTCCTCGAGTGACCGGTGGGCAGGTATCTAGTGATTCCGCTTGTGGTCCCTTCGTGATCGCTTGTCCGTCGACTTGTGGGTCCCTGAGAAGGGTACTTTGAGTTTCAATGGGCTTCCCTAGTTGCTTCAGATGTGCCATGACTCTCCATTGCTTGGGGAGTCCACAGGACCTTGCTGGTCCACACAGAATCCATTTTTCTCTCACCACGTGGGTTGCAGTTGCAAAGGCTTGTTGGTCTCAAATCTGGAAACTGACCTCCCAGCACTTGACATCCTTCGTGGGATAGCTCGCCTGTGGACTGTGGTTTTTGTCAATGCCTCCTGCTCCCCGTGGCAGTGAAGTCAAGCTTCACCTCTTCGCACTTGAAACACCCGACATCGGTGGGAATTTGTCTATCGTGCCCCTGTTCACTGGCAAGTGACCCAGACTCTGTCCTGTCTGCATTCAGGTTCTGCGCATCTTCGATCCAGGCTTGGATCACAATGGACACTTCTCCTTTCCACAGCAGCAGCACTTTGCAGCACATCGCCATTGAAATCAATGACGATTCCCGACACGATTTGACACCTATGCACCCAGCTTCCCTGGGTGAGGTAACACGAGTACCCCGGTGCTCCCGTGGGTGTTGGCCCTACCCTCTAAGTCTAAAAGGGTTTGCTCAAAGTCCTCTCCTCAGTGTCCTTGGGGCATATCTACAACGCGGCAATAGAAAATTATCGCTGCTTTTGCGGCCGTTTTCGGCCGTAAAGAGGCGATAATTTTATCGCCTAATTAGCAAGGTCCCGCTAACGCGTGAAACCTTGCTTTAGCGCACGAAATCTTAATGCCCAGCTTTGCATCTCTAATGAGATGCAAAGTGGGTGTGCCTGACCTAACATGACAGGAGAAATGAAGCATAGCGGCAAGAAAAGTAGCGATAACCCCTGTTATCGCTACTTTCCTTACACCTGCTTCAGGAAGGTGGATATCATGGCTAAGTTTGTGAGGCCCTATCAACAAGCTAACGCCACATTTCGTGAGATTATCGCTGGGTTTCCAGCGATAATCTCACGTTAAGCAGTTAGCGCTAGGATTTTTATCGCTTTTGAGATAAGCGTTGCTAATAGCACGCTATCTCAGCGATAAAAATCCACGCTAGCCGGCGATAATTATCCTAGCGCTAAGTGGGCTTAGCGATAATTATCTCCGGTTGTTGCTGATATGCCCCTTAATTCTTTAAACTTCCAACCGCGACTTTCCTATTGAATTGTATGGGGCTCGCGGCTGTGTACTCACACTGCACACGTCCCTTGTGGATCTCCTGTGTCACTGCCTTGCGTGTTTCCTTGGCGTCCCAGTGATTCTACGTGCTCTAGGCACTGTGTCTAGTCAAGTTGTGGTTCTTATACCACTTTCTTAATATATGGTTTGGTCTCCCCCTGGGGCCCATTGTATATTGTGCTATTTACTGTTGTTTAACAACTGTATTATTGTGTGCCTTGCTCTCTAACTTCATAAAGAGGTTAGTAGAGAGTGTTTAGAAATAAATACCTTGTGTGGTTCTCCTTTCATTTATATTCAAGAGGTTATAATCTGGTAAACAAAGCTGCTTTACACTCCTTCAAGACTTAGCCTGAAGACTGCTCTCCATAGCTGCCACTAGGAGAGCTTTCAATAAAGGTTGTTTTAAACCTAATCATCAATAAGGGTTGTTTGGGATGGTACAAGGTGCCCACTATAACTAGTGAACAGCACATACCTGGCCAACTTCTCACATGGAGCACCTAGATTGTTGGGACCTTAAGGAACCACCCAAAGTGAGTAGATAGGGACCCCACTGAGGACTGGTGCAGTGTGCTAACACAACCGTGGGCCCTGTACAATTCAATGGGGAAGTCGCAGTTGCAATTTTATAGTTTAAGGACCCTTCTAGGAGGACTTCAAGGAAACCCTTTGCAACTTAAGAGGTTGGAGAGTCATCCCACCAGTGGATACCGAAGTACCAGAGTTGCACATCCCAGAGGAGCCGGGTGCATAGGATTGAAGTGGCGTCGGAAACCACTGTCGCTCTCTATGGCAGGCGTAGAAGAAGGGCTGCTGCCGTGAAAGTAAAAAGGGTCCGGTGGAATCCAAGGATGGATTCTTGAAGAGAGGAACCTTAAAGCAGAGGGGACAGAGTCTGAGTCACTTCAGAGTGACCAGGGGCTCGGAGAAGAATGCCCACCGATGTCGGGTGCTTCATGTGGGAGGAAGGGATGCTTGACTCTGCAGCCAAGAGCACCAGGAGACGTCGACAATGACCAGGAGCCAGATGCGAGCTGTCCCACGAAGGATGTCGAGTGCTGAGGGGTCGGTTTCTGGCGGGAGCACCAACAAGTCTTGGCAAAATCAACCCATGCAGGAAGGTCATGCAGGTTATGGTGTGGACCAGCAAGGTCTAAGGGACTCACCAAGCAATGGGGAGTCAGGGCACATCTGGAGTAACCAGGAAAGCCCACCAGAATTCAAGATGACCCTCAGGAGGACCCACAGGCCGAAAAAACAGGATTCGTGAGGGGACCTTGAGCAAGATCACAAAGTACCAGCCCACTGAGCACTTGGGGTGAAGAGGCAGAGATCTTTGGTGGAAATACTGTTCAGGGTCAGGACTACACAGTCCAATGCACAAGCTTGGGAATCGCCAACAAGCATATGCACCTGCAAATAGACGCGGTGCACAGGGGTGAGGGTTATGCAGCCCCCACGAGGGATTCTGGCCTCAAACTTGGTGAGTCTGCAGGAGCTCGGGAGCTGCAGACCAATCAGTTGTGTTGAGGTGTCTGCGAATGCAGGGGAGTGACTCCTTTACCCCAAGGGAGATTATTCGGTTGTCCTTAGTGCACCACAGGTCCTGCACCGAGCCTGTATGTAGCAAGGGCACACACAAAGCTTTGGACGGAGAGGGAGACAAAGTTTGGCCCAGTCGAAGTTCAGGGAATTCCAGAGTGTCCAGACAGTCGAAGGTCAGTGGTTTCTTCTTGTAGAATCTTGTTCATGTATAATCTAAAGAGCTACAGTCAGGTAAGCCCTTTTGTACCCATGGGAGAGGGTTGGACAGATTTGGGGGACCCTCCTAGGGGGAGGGTCAGGACTGAGGGGTGGTTACACCAATGTCCTTAGTCCAGTTTCGCACCAGAGCAGGAGCCAACGGCTCCCTGAACTGGCTGGAGCTGGACTGTGCACAGGAACACCAAATGTGCCCCAGGTGCAGACTTTCAGGCACTCTCAGAGAGCACCCACCCAGCCCCAATAAACTAAATCCTGTCTGCAAGGTGCTCACACCTCCCTGTGACAGGATGCCTATTCTGCTGCCTTCCTCTGCTCGAGCTTGGCACAGCAGTAGGAGGGCAGAAATGTGTTTTCTGGTCGGCAGCATCCATTTTGTGCTGACTGGGTCGAGAAGGCTGGCACCGGATAGACCAGTGACCCCATGAAGCTCGCTTCAGAAGGGTGGAATCACACCTCTCCCACCGGTTACCAGTGTGGAGATATGATTCCAAGGTACGCATGCAGGGGCACCCTCTCACGGAAAACCCAGCACCCTGCCTTCAGGATTGTCAAGGCCATCTATAGGGGCAACATAAGTTTTAAGTGTAGTGACCTATAGATATAGTGATCCTATATCTAAATTAAGTGATACAAGCACCAGCTTACACAGGTTGCACTAGTGGACCTGTCATTCCATTTTGCATGGTCTCTCATGGGTGGCATAATACATGCTGCAGCCACTGGTAGGCCTCTGGGGTACCTATGCTCTGGGTACATGGGTACCATATGCTAGGGACTGATAAGAGTAACCCAGTATCCAATCTGGAGTGTACCTGTATAACAATTTAAGGGAGAAAGCAGATAGACTGGGGTCCGGATTAGCAGGATCCCAGTCAGACTAGTCAAAAACAGTGCAACATCAAGCAAAAAGTGGGGGTAACCATAAGAAGCAGTTCCTACTTTCCTACACCCACCCACATTCTTATGGTCAGAATGCACTTCAAACTTCAAAATATTGACAAAAAACACTTTCCCTAATTTAATGCATACATTGCAGAGAGACATGATTAAGGTTGGAGACTCTCAGGCTCGATTCACAAAGGTAAACTTATGGCCTTATTATGACTTTGGTGGTGTGGTAGCGGGGCTGCCATGCTGCTGCCCTGCTCCCACACAGCCAAAGCCAAACCAGACGGCCAGCCAGATTTCGACTTTTTAAGTTACTGGAGGGCAGTTCTTTGCATTCCCATGGCGGTGCCTTTAAAATAGGCACCGCAATGGGAACATCAAAGCATGTTCCTGCACTGACCGAAATGCACAATGTTGTGCATTTCGTTCCATGAAGTAACATGGCAGTTGCTTCGTCAGGAAAAGGGTGGCAGTGAGGAAACTCCTAATATGCTAGCCAGGGCTGTAGCGGCCTAGCCAAGCATACTACATCCTCAAGACTGCTGTGCCAACACCAGAGATCTCTGATCCCAGGTGGTTGCGGGGGTCCCATGGTGACCTGACCTCCATGGTCATATTATGGCGGTTGGAAGACCTCCGCCTCTGCGCCCCCGTGAGTGTATCGGCCCATGGATCACCAGACCCATGATAAACCCCTTAGACTCGAAGTCTAAGTTAAAACCTGAAATCTAACTTTAGACCTAAAGTCTAAGTTTAGACTTGAAGTCTACGTTTAGATCTAAAGTCAAACTTTAGACCTGAAATCTAATATTTAGACCTGAAGTCTAAATTTAGACCTAAAGTTTAAATTCAGGCCTTAAGTTAGATTTCAGGTCTAAAGTTAGACTTTAGGTCTAAACTTAGATTTCCATTCTAAACTTAGACTTCCAGTCTAAACTTAGACTTCAGGTCTACGTTTACCTTTGTGAATCAGACCCTCAGTTTTTAAACAAAAAATGGCAATCTTTTTGCTTTCTTCCACCTACAAATTGACCCCACTCCATTGCAAGCTAATAGGGAAACTTAATCCACTGAATACTTTTTCCATATTTTGCATTTTCCTGTTTCCAAATGTTGGGATATATGTTTATGTGATGAATTATTTCTTTGGACTTTCTGTTGAATTTCAGTGCTTTATCACCCATATTTTACAAACTTCTCCCATTAAAAATCGTATCCCATGTGCGTAATTGGGCATATTTCATGAGATCGTGAAAAGTGTGTTTCACAGCACTAGAAAAGGTGTGACAGAAGAAGGCTTAAGTGTTTGGATAGTGTTGACGCAGGGTATGCAAGCACCTAGGGAACCCATTCAACCCTTTCAGCCAGCACTGTCAATTCAGGTCTCTGAACTGGAGCACAAGCTTCCCAAGATTACTTTCAGACTCCTTGGGGGTCTTCAGTTGGGTGCAGCTTGGTTCCAGGGACACAGTGAGAATGTTAAGGGCATAATCATGGCTATTTAGGGTTTTACATGAAACACACAAAAGCAGAAATGATTGCTTGCTGCATAGTTAGCACCTGTGGTAAATACCAATCAGTGTTATTTATGGTATGCATTAATACATTTATGAGATAATTTAAAGAATGAGAATGATTTTGAAACTTGAATGCAACTTGAACTATTTTGCACTAAAAATCACAACCTTCACAAAATAGGTGATAAATCTTTATAGTGCAAATAAAAAAAACAAGAAAAGTTTTACTACGCTTGCTAATGTCCCATACTTGATGAAAATTACATCAAAAATACTTTTCTATAAAACAGCCTAATGACTCTCCATTGCAAGGACACACCTCTGTTAAAGAAGGGGATAGCCTGAACATGAACTCTTAAATTGATAAGAGTCACACACTCCTGAACACTACCCCGGAGACAGCTCTTCTTGAAAACTTCATTCAGGGTTGCCAAATCCCTGTGCTACTACACCTTGTGGCACAAGAAGATACCGATAAATATGTTAAACAGCATTATTACCAAGGATAATCCTAAAATGCTGGAGAAGGGCAATGATAAAGAGTATCAGGAGAGATCTACTAAACCTGACTGCAGCAGTAATTTGTGACTCCAATATAAGCATACACATTGATATATCTCCTCCTGAAAATTCTTGATGTGCTCAAGTTTTTTTCGAATGACTCCAGTCAGTATACAGTGGGTACCGTGCATTGTATTGCAGAGTCAACCTTATGCAAAATGTTAAAGCAATTTATGGATGCTTTGTTCAATGTTGGCCATCAACACATTATATTTTAGACAAACATACACATGACAAATTATATTAAAGTCAAACTTTACGTATTGTGGGGTTTCCTAAAGTGATCGGTGTCACAGACTGTACCAGAGTCAGCTTGGTGACCTCCCAGAACTGAGAACAAGTGAGTAGAATTAGCAATCTGGAGCTCACATAAATGTAAAAATCATGTGCAATGTAAATTGTTGTTGTTAGAAATTGGATTACAGGTCGACTGGGGTATGAACCTTAGTCAAGCAGCAATCCCAATTCTAGTCAAGGTAAGAAGCAGCAAACCCTGAATTAACCTGTCCATCCTCACCCTCTGGTAGCTTAGCACAGAGCAGTCAGGCTTAATTTACAGGCAATGTGTAAAGTATTTGTGCAACACTTCAAACAGTAAAACAGTGAAAACACCACACAAAAAGATTACACACCAGGTTAGAAAAATAGAACTAAATTCAATAAATAGAACAAGATGAAAACAACAAAAATCCAATAAGTACAACTTAAGATAAGAATTTTTAAAGAATAAACTGTAAAATAGTGCTTAGAAGTAATAGGCACTTACTTGTAATATCTTGTTGCGCCAGGTCAGGACAAAGTCACGCCGGACCAGGACAAGGTCTAAAGTTCAGGATGACTGCGATAGAGTGCGGACTAGATACAAGGACCTAGTGAGGATGGCTGAACAAAATTACCTTAATCATGGCTGTGTCAACGTCAAAGATGTGGGCAGAAGAGATGCATCTGAATCAATCCATGCAATGTTGATGGCACTCCAGTCCTTACCGTGCAGCAGCAATGATGCGTCAACTCGGAAAAGTGCAGAGCTGCAATGCAGAGATTCAGCATCAAATTTGCGGTCAATGAAGATGTGGAGACCTTGTGCGGTGGTGGTTCCGAAGGCGATGTGCAGGGCCAATCCACTCAGTAAAGGTGATGAGCCAGTTCTGATCATTTAACAGGAGCAATAGGCTGGTTCCGATCCGTGCGACAGGAGAGATACGCTGGCTCCAAACCAAGCACCAGGGAAGTTGTACTGGTTCTGATCCAGGTAACTGAGCCGATACGACGGTACGACTGAGGATGCATGGGATGTGATAAAGCAAGCACCTTAGGCCTCACTTCCCAAGTTCCAGAACTGGGCTGGCACCACTTGGCAGGGCAGCCCAGATGTTGTTTAGTCTAGGTGCAGGAGCAGGTAAATTGGAAGTCTTTCTTGTCCCTGAGACTCAAGATCAGGAGGCAAGCCGTCTAGCCCTTGGAGTCACTCGGGGTTCAAATGATGAAGACCCAGTCCTTGTCACTTAGGGAGAGGAATAGCGGGCAGCAGGTCAGCACAGAAACACAGGGGACTAGTAAAGCAGCAGTCCAGCAGACTGGCAGTTTTCGGCAGCATAGCAGTCCCTCTTCTGGCAGAGTCTTTACAGGTCCAGATGTGTACTGAAGTGGTAGTGTCTGATGCACTTATACCCAGCTGTACCTTTGAAATGGGGGAGACTTCAAAGACAGGTCTTTGAACTACAAAGATGTCCTCCCTTCCTGCCCTAGCCCCAGACTCAGTACGTTGGGGTATGTAGCCCTTTGTGTGGATACAAGACATGAATAACCAGAGCCACTGGTAGTTGTCGGCAATAACTACTTGGTGGAATTTGCGTTTAGTAGGACCTGCTCTACGGATGCCAGCTGGCACTTGACAGTTGTCATGCAGAATCCTGGGTCTCAAAGAGTCTCCACTCGTTGCCCATTAATGGTGATCCACTGCCTATATTTTAGGTATATGAAGGTATGTGGGCTTTCGGCACCATTTCTCTATCCCCCAGGGAAACTAGTGTTACCTCTATCCGTCCTCAAAACTAACTGAGACTTCTTCCTCCCCAAGCGCTACCCTAGGCAACCCTGGTGTCTGCCAACCAATGGGGGGGCTGTGCACTCCCGCATCATTTGGAGTCTCCCTTCTTGTGCCCATACTTGTAGCACTCTGTACATTTGGGTACATACTTCCCAGTCTAATGATCAAAGGACCCCTTTTTCTTAGGATTAGACTGGTGCTGGTTACTACTACTTACTTGGTAATTATTTTGAGGTCCTTTTGAGAACCCCTTGCTTTTAAGTCCCTCCTTTAAGATACCTTTTTGGACACTCTGGTGCTAGCCCAGAAGTCCGCCTCCTCCGCAAGAATGTGGGGTAAGTCAGCTTAATCTCCACTAGGTGCTGGCACAACTCTGCAAACCAGATGCAGAGCATGTGCGCTCTCATGATCAAATGGTATAACCCATTAGAATCACTAATTTTCCTGCTCCTCTCCCAGGCATTCAGTGCCTTACTGGAGTAATCAACAAAATCTACCCAGGAATGGTTGGGGATTCTGGCTGTCCCTGAATCTTTGGTGATACATTTCAGGCATCAGCCCTAGTTTGGAAATCAAAATGGTCTTCATAGGGGTTTACTTCGTTTGGTACCCAAACTCTAATGTTAGAAATATGTACTTCCCAAGTGTTGCCATGTGTTTTCACCCCCCCCCCACCAGTGCTCCTCAGGAACTCCGTGAACAACGTCATAAGCAGAAAACCACTTATCAATGTCATCTCTCATCACATAACTGGGCACCAAATCCTTGGGAATACAAAACCTTTTGTCTCCATTAGGTACTGCATGAATGCTGCCACCATCACTGCTCGAAATCAAACTGCCTGGCCTTGATGTGGAGCTCTTTTGGACTCAGTTCATTAGCCAGAAATAGTTTCTTCTCTGATAAAGCCCTTTCTGTCCCAACTCTCTCTGCCTCCATGACTCTGTCAGCCTCGGCTCTTTTGGTCACCCTTTCAGCCATTTTCTCTTTGGCCACTATCTTTAATTTGGCCACCTATAGTTTGAATTCCCATTCTTCCCCCCTCTCCCTCAGCTCCTGTGGGTATAGGCCATGGGAAGAGACACTGCTTCCTTCTCTCCTAGGGAGCTCAAATGGTTGTCCCCCTCAACTCCTCCAGGTGGTTTCTGAGAAGAGCCATTCTCAGGCTCCACCCCTTCCAAAACTCTCCTTGGAGCGGGCTTCTGCTCAATCCCTCAGCACCTTTTGAAATTCCATCTTCTTGGTGGCATTCTTGGCAGGAACTCCCATCTTTTCAGAAATGTCTTTAAGCAAGACAATTGGGTATGTTTCCAAGCTGGCTGCTCAAAATCTATGACTCTAGTTACGGAACCCAGAGGCAGAGACATGATGTAGAGGACATTTAAAAAAAATGCAAAACATGTAGATATTGCAGAAACCAGAAATGGTCTTGGATGTGGATTGGTATTTTACACCAAGTTACCTTATGGCACTATACAAACAGAAGCCCTTTCCTCAACACTGGTCCCCAATGTTAGTAATGTGGTTTTTGGTTGGCAGAAGTATGCACTGTGTACAAGCAGGAATCACAATCCTAGTCAGGGTAAGTCACAACACACCATAAATTATCCTGTGCTCACCCTCTGATAGCTTTACACAGAGAAGTCAGGCTTAACTTAAGAGGCAAAGTGTAAAGTATTTGTGCAAAACTTCAAACAGTAATACAGTGAAATCACCACACAAAAAAGACACCACACCAGGATAGGGAAATAGAGAATAATGTTATAAATAAAACAAAACCAAAACTACAAAAATCCAACAAGTAGGCGTCAAGACACATTTTTGAAGAATGAGCTGTGAAATAGTGCTTGGAAGCAATAAGAGCTAAAATTGGATATCTGGTCATGCCAGACTGGGGCAAAGTCAAAAGTTCAGGCCAACCGCGATGGAGCGTGGGCCGGACACAGGGACCCACTTAGGCTCACTGAACAATAGAATTTGAATTCGGGATTGCATCGATGTCGAAGAAGATGCAAAGTGCAGCCTAAGTGATGCGTTGTTGTCGAGCTACGGAGATGGCGAGATGCATCAAGATTCTCCATGCAACACCGGCGATGTCATAGTTCTGAAGGTGATGCCCAGCTACCTCTTCTGCAGCAGGTGATGCAACGATTCAGAAGGCAATGCTCTGATTTCGAGTGCGATGCTCTGGCTCTGTTCCACGTTTTGAAGAGAATGCACTAGTTCCAACTCACACAAGGCAACGATACGCTGGCACTTCCAGCAGCACTGCAGTTCTTCTTCCTGGCAGAGTGGTCCCAGGTCCAGAAGTGTACTAAAATCATGGTGTCAGGTGTCCAGTACTTATACCCAGTTGTGTCTTTGAAGTGGGGGAGACTTCTAAGAAAGCTTTGAAGTGCACAGTGGTCCTCCCTTCCTGTCCTTACTCCAGACAGGACACAGCCTATTCAGGTGTAAGTGTAAGACAGTGCCCAGCTCCTCCCTTCCATCTCCAAGGATGGCCCATCAAGAGACACCTAACCTCATTATGTATAAAATCACACCCAGTAAATAGCACATAGTCAGCATTTAGCACATGCAATGTTAGTTTTTACTGCATGTGATAAATACTTTTCTAAGGGGCAGTGTTATTTCGAGCACACATTATACTCTGAACCTCAAAGAATAGATATGTAACAAATGTGCAAGTTTGACTGTTTAAACTACCGAACCCAAAACCTTTGTTCACTATAACTAGCAACACATGTTTCTCTGGAGGTGAGAGGTGCAGCTGAAGACTTTGAGGCACTTGTTTAAGCCATAGCAGATGTTCTCTGAGCATCCTCTTTCGTCAGAGTATTCTGGTAAGGTACCTGCTCGTAGAAATGAGGACCTAACATTATGAACCGCTAAAAATTTTATTCTGCTTACTCACTTGTTTTGATATGAAATTAAGCTTTACTAACACTGTAGTGGCATCATCTATTTTAAGATTTTGAATAAAGCCTGTCTCAAAAATCATGTTTCGACTCTGCCAAGTCTCTATGACTTTACAGACCAGATGTATCAACATTCTATGTTGTTGCAAAGTCACCATAAGTGACACAATCCAGTGCAAAGTATTTATTTGGTATTTACTTTTCAGGGCAACCCTCCTTTTGCCCTGGAAAGTTGCCTAACAGTAACATAAAGTAATGCTATGCACTACTTAGCAATGCAATGTGTCAAGAGGGCATTTCATGGGTGGTACATAGGTGGTCCCAAACTACTACCCATGGATTCTCTGAGGTAAAGCCCTGTCTACTAACATTTTCAAAAAGAGGTTTGTGTCAAAACATTATGCCAACACAAAGAAGACAAAAAGGTTAAATTGATTCCAAACATTTCAAATGTTGGCTGTCTGTTGCATTGTTCAGTACACATACATACAAAGTGGAAAAAAGTTTCAAGTAAGTCTAACCATCGTTCAGTAAAATGCATGGGCTGTATTTTCAAGCAAGCATACTTCACATGACCAATTTGTTCTTGAGTGTTTCACTACATGACTGTCTTACATTGTTTTTTTCAGTGGCCTCATTCATCTGCCAATTTGATCAGTTTGCTTCTCTGGTACCTTGCAAATATTCCCACCATCATCATTTGCGAATATTGTGTTGCTCATTGGGTTTTTTAATTGAACAACAGGTACTAGATTCATTTGTCTGACACCTTAGTTTTAAAAGTAATGCATATTTCTGAAACACATATAATGCTTGATATAATAGTTTTAGACACCCTTGGGGTTTTTAAACAAAAATGGAATAAAATGTCCTCCCGTCCCTGCAAAACAGCCAGTGACATTTTTGTAATTCAGAGCATGGAAAATAAATGACAGTTTTCCAATTACTGTAATTTTCATTGGTTTTAAATGTAAACTGACATTTGCTGTCGCTGCTCAGGCAGTAAGACGATACCATTTCATGTTGATGGTGCATTCTGTCATTTTTCGTTGACCAGTTTCTTAAATTTGTGGTATGGCTTGCGAGCCCGTTCAAGTTGACAGATAGATTATCTGTCCTAAGGACACTGTCAAATAGTTGATGATCTCCGTGGCTGCATGTCATTGCATGGCACACACAGATATTATTCCAGGAAAAAGAATGAATGTGCAAGTGGAAAAAACAAGACAGGTTTGAAAGAATGAGATCAAATTTCCCAGAAAAAAAGCAGATCGTCAGAGGCACATTATCTCAATCACAATATTAGTCCATTATCCATATGTCAATGATTTGAGCAATGTAGCTTTATATATTTTCATATTCATCAGATCCAAAGGACAATTACTGGCACAAAGATTAACTCTATTGAAAAATCATATTCCTAGACTGCACAAATAATATTAACATTCCCATGGTGTCTGTCAGGTTTTTTCTCAAATTCTTCGAGTTTCAGGTACAACCCCTTAAATGTCAAAGGAGAAATGTAATGTGTACTTCTATAATAGAAGTAGGCTTCCCTGACTCTCGAGGTTTCTAGGCCTAGCAGAAAAATCGGCACAAACTCTGTGCGCAGTTTGAGTAAATACAACTATCAAATATTAAAAAAGAGTGCTTACCCTGACTAGTTTTGATACAACAACTCAACAGACATGCATTAATGTTCAGTAACACAAAAACGAAAGAACACAAATTACACCAATCAAATGAGAAAGAAATTCAGGAATCCACTTTCACTACTGGTTGTGATCAATTACGTATCCTCAAAGGCAAACACAATTCGTCAGCCTAAACAAAAAAAAAAAATATATATATTTTTACCCCAAAAAAGTTTTATTGTATAAACCAAAATTCTATATTCATACAGACTGCGGACCATAAATGATACATCTACTAGAGATTAACTGCCATCTTCAGACTTTATTCTCTCATTTCTCCATCTTCCTCCTCCTCTTCCACTCCTCGAATATAGAGGACATTGTTACACCGTTTCAGGACTTCCAGATAACACCCCATCAATGTATTCTTCTGTGTTTGCCAGCTGCATGTTCATATATCCATCGACAGATACTAGATACCCTTTGTATTCCATTGCCCATTTCAGTTTGACCATTACAGGCTTACCAGTCAGTCCATTGAGGAAAGGCTTAGGGTTCAGTGGTAAACTCAGGCTGGGTTTATTTTCCATCTCTAGGAAAACACTAAAATTCCTCGCCGGGGCCGTAGGAATCATGTGCCACTGCTGGAGTGCTGCGGAAGAAAATACAAAACATATCTTTAAATACCGGTTGAAGTCACTAGCATAAATAATAGAATACACATGGTGCATCCTGAAATTGAGGAAAACATGATTAGATCACAGCGGAATATAGTATCTCAATATTCACAGCCAAATATGATGGAACCTGTGAAAACATGCTTATCCCTTGGAATTAGGTTAGAGTCTGCCAGTCCATTGAAAAATGGATATTGTGTTTACTAGGGTCCTACTGCAACGACAGAGCAATAGCTCCACAACCAACAGTGACAGATCCATGCAATGAAGAGTAGCTGTTTGACACACAGCTGCAATCTGCATGTGAGCAACTGACATAAGGGTACATACAACGACCACAAAGGCACTATTTGAGCTACATTGCTACTGTGGAAGCCTCTCCCAAAAACACTTGCCTCACATATAGTTCTCCCCTGTTAAAACACCCTAAACCCAATCCTACAGAACATTCCTGCATGTACACGCATCTAATGCAACCCAAACACCTGAATATTCTGTGATCACAGATGCTACAACACATTCTATCATCAGGATAGGTGAGAAAATATTCTTAGGGTACAATGTAATGCACTTTTCCAGTTCATTTGATTGTTAGTGACCTTTTCTTTCTGTACTTTGCCCAACAGTGCACCTATTTTTGTCCTGAGGTAGACCCCACTCTAAATTATTGCACAGATATACTATTCTTTAGGCAAGGCAATACTGCACCAAAGTTTCTGCACTGTTTTATATCAAAGGAACAGAAAAAAATGCACCATATCCATTAAAATATGGTTCACCCCCCCAGCCCTGGTGCTCTTTTAGCAGCCATGCGGTAACACATACATCCTTGTTTCATTGTGCAAGGGTGTGTGCGTTCCCTGAGGCATAGGCTTTGTACTGGAAGGGCGTACCTTTTAAGAACAAATTCCTGTCTACCAAGTTTTGTAAAAATAGACTTTTGTCAAACCCCATGGGCGGTTGCATGGAACACCAAGTTTTGTAAAAATAGACTTTTGTCAAACCCCATGGGCGGTTGCATGGAACACCAATGTGCCACCCATGGAACATTCCCTCGAAACAAAGTAAGGAAAAGCTGAACATAGCTCGTCTTTGCGGTACTTTGGGATACTATCCAATGCAAATTCTGATTTGTGTTGGAAAGTAAATCCTACCTTAACATTTTGCACCGCATTTGCTCACAATAATGATGCAACTCAGGCACAAAGCATTAGGAATTCTCGGCCCAGATATGGGGATGATACATAGACTACCTTTCCCAAATATGAATGTTGATGGACATCTAAGTTCAGGAATTTATATGTGTGCTCAATAATATCTGATCTTTTATCCAATAGTAATATTGAAATAACGTCCATGTACCACCCATGGAACCCTCCCTTGACACAAAGGGCCTAATTACGATCTTGGCGGACAGGTTACTTTGTCACAACGGTGATGGATATTCCGTCTGCCAAAATATAAATCGCATTATATCCTATGCGATTCATATTTCGGCGAATGGGATATCCGTCACTGTTGTGATGGAGTAACCTGTCCGCCAAGATCGTAATCAGGTGCAAAATAAGGATTAGCTGAATTTAGCACAATTTTGCGGTACTTTGGGATACTATCCAAACTTTGCCGTGGGTTTGCACACAAATTTGATTCAACTCTCACACAAAGCATTAGTAATTCTAGGCCCAGATATGAGGATGATATACGGACTATCTTTGCCAAATTTTGAATGTTGATGGAATCTAAGTTTAGCATTATATATGTGTACTCATTAATATCTGAAAATGTAGCCAATAGTATTATTGAACAAATTGTTGTACATTATCACCAGTCATTTGATCACAATACACGTTCATTGCATGTTTCACTTTTTATTTGAAGCACCTAGTTATTTTGCTTGATCATAAATGATTACTGGATTTTCATATAAATTGTCTTTCAGTGTACAAGCGTGTGTTTTTGAGTCATATTTTGATTTTTTGTTATATGAAAATACATTTAATAAACTCTGAAACTGTATATAAAGTAAGTTATAACTCCAAAGGAACCATAGCTATATTGATTTTGTTTTGACCCAGTTTCCTAAGAAAAGAAGGTAGGTTTCTGGATAGCTACACTTTTATGGGGCTTGTTGAAGGGAAACCTGGAACAAACTTAAAAAAATTGGTACTACAGAAAGGCCTGTCCAGAATGCATTGCCTGCTCACATGTTAAGGAAAAGGACAAGGATGGATATAGGTCAGTCTATGCTGGCGCTGCTCAGAGTCTCACATATTTGACTCAGAGGGAAGGCCTGTGTGTGTGTGTGTGTCTTAATCATATTTATTTCTGTGAGTTGATAACCTGGTTAACTAGAGTGAGGAGGTATAGCATTTCGGATCTCCCTTCATTACCCCAACAGGCCTGATATCCACCAGGCCTATTGGCAATGCCTCTAGACCAAACAAGCTGACTGGCAATTAACAATATGCTCCTTTAGTAAAAAGTAGGAGGAGTGGCTATATTCAATATGTGTACATGGTTGCAATAGCAGCAGCATCCAAAAAGAGGCTTACTTGGATCTGGTGACTGTTCTGCACTCATGCCTTCAGATATCTCGTGTGGTATGTCCTGTCTACACAAGAGCATTCTCAGTCACCTATAAACCTGATAAACATATATTACACTCAACTGCAACACCATGGCACTGATGTAACATGAACCAAAGCCTTAATCTCCACATTCCATTACTGACTTTTGAAATATGCAGCACATCTCCCAACCTTTCTCCAAACACTCAACTTGCTTAGACTTATGGAGGTGCAAGAGTAGACACAGCTGAAAAAACGCCTTTGTTTTAATGTCTTAAAGTAAGTGTCCATTGCCTTACACTATGACCACCTCTCAAAGCAGAAATTGAGACTGTAAGTGGATAGCAGGAGTGACAGAAGAGGGAACCGGGATGCACTGGTTTTTGCAGCAATACAGTCAACCATTGTAACCAAAGGCATCAATGGGGCATATTCTCGAGAACCTGTGACAATCATCGCAAAAGTAACTTAACGCAACCTGCAACATCGCAGTCTATCGTGGGAAAATCACGCCGTGTTAACCAAGTATTTCATAACACGGCGGTACCATGCGATAGTCACCAGATAACGCCTCATCTGACTGCGTTAAAATCAATGCCACACTGCAAAAATGCGAAACACAAACGCAAAAAAAAGCTGCGATGAGGCCAATCGCAATACAAAAAGCAGCCAAAAACCAGCGGCAGGCCTGCAAATCCCACGCGTCTGGCGGGAAAATGCACTAGAAAAGCAACAAAAACAACACACCAGAAAGAAGCCAAAGTGCGTAGCTAAGTGGATGCACCCTGACCGAGCGCAGAGGCCAACGCAAAGCCCCACAGACCACCAGCAAGGAACAATGGGGTCAGGAAAGGCCAAGTAGAAGAGGGAGAGGAAGACAGGGTGCAGTCCGCAGGAAAACAAGACCAGCGTCACGGAGGTGACAGAACACAATCAGCAACTGACCCACAATCAGACTACCTTGAATGCAGCTGGAGTGTCGAGGAGGCCAATGGAGGAGGCCAAGAGGCGCTGGCATGACATGAAAACCTAAACCAGGCACAAAGATGCCGCCAACAGGAAGGAAGCAACGGTGACAGAAGGTGGGAGTCCTGCACCACAGGAGGAGCTGGAGGAAACGGAGGCTACAGTCTACAGTGCGGAGTCCGTGCAAGAAGTCGGAAGTGCGGACACAGCTCAGGAGGACCTGCCACAACATCAACAGGGTGAGTAAAGACCAGGGACTGGGGGAACGGGGGGAGATGGGCATAATGGCACACATGCACAAATAAGCAGAGCACACTGCACACATACAATGACCTTGGATCATGTCCCTCATCCCGGTGGCACACTGCAGCACACACACATAGCAATAACAGCACATCCGCATTGACCACAATGTGTTACAATGTGCAACCCCGACACTGCAGAACAGAGGACACAACTGGCTCCGCACACGCGCAGAAACAGGCCCACTACATCTGACAGAGCTGGAAACTGTGAAATGGAAATGTAAGTGTAAAACCTCACACCCGTCATGTAGTCCAAATGCACACTGTCAAGCATCAAAATCATGCACTTCCAAAACAGTCACAATGTACTTTGGCATACAGTCTGCATGTAAATAAGAACAATGCGCCAACACACATGTCAACACATTGTCAACATGCATCACCCCTCCACATTGCAGAGGGACACACAAAACCTCCAGCAGAGCACAGAAGACCACACATCAGTGATGCCAGAGAGGACCACCACACCTTCGACACTGATGTCCTGCAACAGCCCATGGACATCCCATGCAACCCACCACCAGAACCAAGGCACCCAAGCTACTAAGAGGAGAACCCAGCCCCTGCAACAGGCCACACAGCATGAAGCACCCGCAAGCACAGCAGGCTCACAACACTTCACCGACCCACACATGGCACCCCAATGCCAGGTGTCAGAACCCAAAAGGAGGTGGCCCAACAGTTGCAGTTGTGTTCCGAACCCATGGAAAGCGAACTAGATCGATCACATACGTGGGTGCCTATTACCCTTCATGGACCACCTACACCCCACTTAGGAGACCCACACTGCCATAGAGACACATGCAGATGCACATTACCAGTACAGACCCACGGCCAGGGGCACACACATATCAGTCACACACCCACGTTGGCTCTGTGTACGACGGAACAGGCCACTGCCCTTATGAATTGTGTGGGTGATGACAAAGCTACATGTCCAAGCTCTAACACCTGCCTGCGGTGACATGTCTGCATTCGCTGTACACAGAATAATGTAATGTCCTAGGGCCTCATGCATACAGCAAGGCGACAGAGACACATGCAGATATCATGTTGAACTGGCTACGGGCACATGCGCCCGGCCTCTTTATTGGCAGGGCCACATGTACAGTGACGTCTGTGCTGGATGTGTTTGGGGTAAGTATAAGGCAGCCCGCACGGAGTGCTTGGTGCTGGCAACAACTTGAACAGTGGGGACCAGTGCAATGGAAACAGAAAACACCTGCATAACAGAGTCAACTGCTGAGCAACCTGGAGGGAGCAAGTACAGAGGTCACCCAACATACAAACAGAAGTGTCAGTGAGTTGCAGTGCGCTGAGGTTGGGTCCCCAGAGCTGAGCGTGCTCATGTGAAGAAAATGTCTAGGATTGTGTCCCTTTTGGACATTCCTGATGCAGCTGCAGTGGGGGGGTGTCACACCTGCATCATCTTCCTCATTGCCGTCCCAGGTCTCCCACACTGCCTGAGGTGACATTGCTGCATGAGCTCGCCACAGCACATAACCAAAACAGTAATAGACGATGATTCATGGTGCACAGAGCTAGTGGCACCTGGAGTGCTGAGCAGGGGATCAGGCAGAAGATGGCATCCACGACAGATGCAGGCAACTCGGTCAGTCTGCCAGTACGACCGTTTCAACACTGGCAGTTGGTGGTTGGAGTTGGTCCTGGCAGTGGTGGGGTGTGCCTCTTGCGGTAGTGCGACGTCCGGGCGGTCAGGACTCGATTTGATGTGTGAGCCCTTGTGGGCCACATTTGAGGCTTGAGGCAGTGGACAGCGCAGGGCCACAGACACAAGGCGATGATGACCCCAAGGCCATCGCCTCAGAGGCCATCCAACATCTCAGAAGAAGGGGTCCCGGACATGACCAGCACAGAGTCAGTGGCCCCGGATGCACTGCGGCCGGCACAGGCACCCTGCCATGGGACAGTGATTTGCGGTGCAGTCAGATGGGCCACGCGAGCTGAGCAGGTCCTCATTAATGTTCGAGGTGTATGAGGCGGAGGGTTGCGGGGGACAGTGGAAGGTGTCCTACAGGGCATGATGCAGAGGGTGGAAACTGTCTGGAAGCAGCAAATGGAGGAGTAGATTGCCACGGCATCGTTCTAGCCACAAAGTCAGTATCACCGACATGATGGCGATGACAACCCCAAGCCCATGGACTCAGTCACCACCAAAGTTCAACCAGAAAGTTTCCATGGGTTTCGGGGAACAAACTTAGTGGCACCGGGGCTGAAAGGGGATGCGGTCTGCGTTGAGGCCTGTACAATGACATCAAGTCAGCCATAAATAAATCAAGACTGAATTTGAATAGTTGACCTACTTGACCTCAGTGGAGACCTGAGGCAGCGGTCAGCGTGGGCCAGCGAGCTCCTCCTGGAACTCTAACACATGACGTTGACATGATATTTGGGGGTGACTTGTGGTTGACGGAGGCAAAAGCACCAGAGCTGAGCGGGTGTTCAGTCGTGTCCTGCCTGGTACGGACTGGATTGGATTGGCTTGAGGCCTACTGGACTTCAGTGTAGGCCGCCGGCGTAGTCATCAAGGGTCCACAGACACGTGTGGTTGGTATGCCAGGCACAGACTTGGTATCACCACATCGAAGGGAGTATAGTGAGTTAAATCGGCCATAATTGATGTTCTCTGCTATAGTGTAAACAAGACTCAGTTCCAAATGTGTGACCTACTTTTCCGCTGTGCATGCAGGTGGAGTGCCTCAACGAGAAGGGAGTACAGCAGGTCGGTGTCGCGGAGGCTGTGATGGTCTGAGGAGGCTGCCAGGTTCTCGGCACTCTGGCTTGGAGCTTGCACCGGCGCGTGGTGGGCCCTCATCAACACACGCCGGTGTTGGCAGGTGTGCATTGAGGCCTGGGTGCGCTGGGCCTGGCAGGACTGGTACGGGGCCCTACGGCCCAGGGTGCAGCAGGCGCACAGGAACACAGGCAACACTGCTCACAGCGTCGGCCTCATGGCGGGGTGAGGGGTGCCACCCTGGCAGAGTCGTTGGGGGTTCCGGAAGAGGACCACACCCTGAGCTACGTGCTTTTTATTCACACCCCTACAAGTCTGGCGTACGCCGGGCAAGCCCACTCCGCTCACGCATACGAGGGGACGTAACAAGCTACATTTCAGGGATCTTCTCCACTGGCTGAGGTGACATGTTTGCGTCCACTGCCCTCCATACACCAGCGGTGTATGTCGACATGGATATGTGTGTGGTCTGCATACTGCAGTCTGGCCATCACTTCGATGCCACACTTGGCATTGTGTACATTGTCATTCATCGGTCAGTTGCCTCCTTCGCACATGCCTGGTCCCAACCTCTTCCCACAATCTGCTATTGTGTGGCTGAGGTGCCATGCAGTTGATGACTTAAGTGCATGGCTGGCCCAGGTTGCCAGAGTGAGTTGTGCTGTCGTGTCTGGTGTGTGGGCATGTTGTATGTGAGTTTGTGATGTGTGCATTCCCAGTGTTGTGAGTTGCATGGTTGTGGAGTTGAGGTGTGTGGTGTGTGGTGTGTTCATTTGGTACTTGCCAATGAGCAGCGCATTTACTTAGGTGCGATCCAGGAAGTGCCGGGTGATGATGGGCTTTCGGAAGATGTAGGACTCATGCAGTCTGCCTGGGTGGTTGGTGTCGAGGTTGGTGGATATTCCCAGGTGGTCCACTATTGCCTGCACAGTGATAGTATGCTTGTGCTTTTGGTTGCGGATATTGTGTGTAGTGTCACCAGGGGGCACAAGTAGGACATGTGTGCATTCAATTGCCTCCTCACACATGAGGTAATCCAGCTATGGCTTTGACGCCTTGCTTGGTCTCCAGCTGTTCCTGTGCAGTGTGAGGGAAGGATAGGTAGTGTGGTACCAAGCTGATGATGGCATCCAAGACAGTTAGGGGGGCTTGGAAAGGGGCTGACAGTGAGACTCCTTGGACTCTGGTGGTTGTTGGTTGGCAGGCCCCAGAGGCCAACAGGTACGGCACAGCCAGCAGCTTTGTCTGCAGAGGGATGTTGGTTGTCTGCTATATTGGTACCGACTGCCTGTGGGCAATGGTGGTCAGGATGCGTAGGATGGTTGTCCTCTGAGCCTGTGGTGGGCAATGTATTTCCCAGGTGTGAGGTCTGTGAGATTGGTGTGTTTTCAGCAGGTCGCTGTCTTTGTCTGTGCTGCCTCATTGTTGGTCCGGGCGGGGGGCGAGGGGGTCGGAAGGGGCCTGGGTGTGGTGGCGGTGGATGTTGTTGCCCTATTGGGTCTCCGGGCTGCATGTTCAGTTGCCCAGGTGCATCTGTTGTTCTTTAGGTGTGGTTCTGGGCTGTGCTCCCTTGTCTGTTGCCAGTTATTGTCCGACTTTGCACCAGTTCAGAGCAGGTGTTAATTTCCTACTGCTAACGCGCCTTATCGCATAGTTTGTGATCTTATTGCCGATCTGGCTGGTCGTTGAGAATGTTGTGGAGTGGTGTTGTCGCAGCTTTTTGCACGGGAACGCCTACTCTGCATCTCATTAGCGATAGTTGCCGGGGTCATCTGTGGCGATGTTTTTGTGGCTGCTATCGCAGGTAAACTGGTGCTATGGGCTGTTAGCACCAGCTTGTGAATGAGGTGATAAATTTATTGCGACTTTGGCTGCGCTAAAGTGCCGTTAACTGGGCGATAGTTCCTTGAGAATATGGCCCAATGAGTGTATATAATTGTATGAGTGTGATATACCTAATTAAAAACGAAAGATTTTTTTTTTATAATAACGTCCTACATCAATAACATTTAACAAGCAGCACTGAATTTTGGAAGTAATGTTACTTACTACATGAAGATACAAACTTGCAAAATGAATATGAAGAACTAATGAAAGTAATATTTTATTGAGGTGTCCAACAAATAAATGTAATTGTTCTTCACTTTAAACAGTGTTATGATGTTTCCGTTTTTTGGACTCACCACCAAGTTGTTTCATTTATTGTAACAGTGGTTCATGAAACTTCAGTATATGGCAGTCATTCGCAAACAACTTGTTAATCACAATCACATTCTCCTCAATGTGAACACAAATGTCACCTTCTTCATAATCAACTTCTGGCCCCACAGTACAGTTGCAAAGATCAATAAGAATTTTCAAAAAGACAATGGTGTGGTGGGGTCTCTTACAGTTGTCTGGCCACTGTTCAGCTTACCCTTTCCCTTTCCTCTACAGGCCAAAGCTACCTAAACATGATGGATCAGAAAAATGTCCTCGGCCCAAGTGAAATCAAAATTCATCCAAATGGTCGCACTGTCGCTGTAGCTGTCCAGAGAACAGACAGGTCTGCGCATCACTATGAAAGCCCCCTCCACTATCCTAATCCTGTGAAGAAGTTTTGGAATCCCTCTCCTGGCAAAGGAATGATCCGCCCACAGTCATCATCATTCATGCATAGTGGAAGTGGGCTAAGAATTGCTGCAGTTTCCACTGTTCACATTCAGTTCTCTCGGCCACCACATGCAGGAGGCCTCTCAGTGTTCCAAGTTCATCGGTCATCTCTTTATGTGCCAATCTTAGTGCAGCCACTGGGTCCCTTAGCCAGTACATCTTCCACCTTGGTCCCCGACCTCTTAAGTGTTTGTCTGTGCAATAACTTCAATGTTTCCATGTACTCACTAAACAAAATTGTATCATCTGTACTGGCATAGACATAGCTTTCCAAAGTTACAGCTATAACCTGGAAGGGAAATTTGGACCCCCGTTCTGTTCCTGACTTGATTTTATATTTGATTTTCGCACTGTTCTGGTCCTTTTCCATCATAATTTTTGAGCCTTTGTTGGTAGACCTGCCCACACTACTGTTGGCCTCGGGACCCATGTCCTGTTTTTACCTTCTCTGTGCCAACTCTCCTTCCTGACCTCTCTTTACTGCCCTCCTTGTGCCCCTTCTGTCTCCCTCTCAGTTCTCTTTTCCAAAATAATTCCCACACCTCCCTCCGCAACTATTTCAATACAAGTCAATACTGTGACTTGTTTTAAAATAGTTCAAAGGAATTCCTTGGCCTCCTACCTTCACTATCCCCTCAGCAGACCTATTCCTTCCTCTCCTCTTATCTCCAGGTTCAGGTTCCCCCTAGTCTCATGCTGTCCACCAGTCCCCTACATGCACACATTCATTGTCTGGGTGCTCAGGATCTAGCCCATCTTTGTCTTTCGCTTCTGCACCCCTTTACTCAGGTACTCATCCCTGTCATCCTGCTCTTTCTCTCCAGCGTGGTCGCACTCCATTCAACACTGGCTGTAGCCAAGTGCCGTTCTCCTCATACTTCCCTTGACCGTTCCATAACTGTGGCGTCCAAGGCCTCCTGCTTTAAAAAATTAGCCTGTCCTGTGGTATCTTGTGGTGCTAATGTTGCCACGCCAGTGTGGGAATAGAATTTTGAACCTGAAGTGGAGAATATTGGGAGGTGGTAGAATTATGCAGCTAAGTACATAGGAGTACTTCAATAAACCTCTTTAAACTACTTCACGTCTTGGAGTCCTGTTTCATCATACGTCCACAATTGTTCTCTTAGTGTCGCTACTGCGTTTTTTAATCCCCCATGACCACTACCGGATACATCCCATAGCCCCTGTCACCACTTTATCATTTCATGTGGGTCCTTCTTGAGGCGGAGGTTGCGACTCTCTCTCTCTCCTTTTCTCTCTCTCTCTCTCTCTCTCTCTCTCTCTCTCTCTGTCTCTCTCTCTCACCCCTCCCCCCATCGTCTGCTACACTGTGCTTCCCCTCCATAACCTTCAGCAGTTGTCCTGATGCACCTGACTTTCCTTACTAGTATCAAGCACACTCCCCATAAAAGTGGCCAACCCACTTGCATACCTCACATGTGCTGTGGGGGCCCCTGCTTCCTGGGGCCTGGCCCTTCCCACTCTCCTGCCCTGTTTGACCTCTCTCCTCGCCTCCTCAATTCTCATCCATCCATTCAGTTTATCTGTTGTGTTGTTGTTTTGCAGCCTAGTAGCTTCTCACGCTTGTTTTTATTACTGTCGGACTCTACCACCATTGTTGCCCTCCCACCTTTCAGCGCAACAGGGCTCTCCTCCTCTCTGCCCAGGATGGAGTTCATGACTCTGCCCTCTGTGGGTCCGGTTTGCACTCTCTTTGCGCTGTTGTTCTAACATTACTCCTGGAGACTTTGGAGCATATCAGCAACACCCGGCGATAATTATCGCTCAGCGCTCTTAGCGTGAGGATAATTATCGTCGGGTAACGTGGATTTTTATCGCTGAGATAGCCTGCTATTAGCAACGCTTATCTCCTCAGCGACAAAAATCCTCACGCTAACTATCTAACGTGAGATTATTGCTGGAAACCCAGCGATAATCTCATGTAGTGTGGCGTTAGCTTGCTGATAGGGACTCACAAATTTAGCCATGATATCCACCTTCCATAGGATATCATGGCTAAGTCAGTCCTGAAGCAGGTGTAAGGAAAGTAGCAATAACAGGGGTTATCGCTACTTTTCCTGCCGCTATGCTTCATAGCCTGGGGCTTGATGATAGGAGAAATGTCACTTAGCGACATTTCTCCTGTCATGTTAGGTCAGGAACGCCCACTTTGCATCTCATTAGAGATGTAAAGCTGGGCGTTAGGAATCCTCACGCTAAAGCAAGGTTTCAAGCGTTAGCGTGGCCTTGCTAATTAGGCAAAAACAAAAAAGCGGCGATAATTTTTTATCGCCCCCTTGTAAATATGCCCCTTTATCCCTTCAGTTGATGGGCCGGACTACTCCTCCATCTCACCATAATGACAAGGGACCCGCTCATGTCACTGGGAGGCCCCCAGTCCACTCTCTCTTCAGAGGTACATGCAGACCATAAGGCGTGCAGGTACTCTCATGGCTCATCTTTAGCCTTTACAGTACCCTATCGCAGCAAGGTACCCATCACCGATGCTGGCCAATGTCTCTCCGCCTGTAACAACTCTTCAGTGGCTCACGAGGCTTCCTTAGAGGGAGCTGGACTCGGAGCCGCCATCTCCATAGCAACACCGAAAGGCATTAACTAATCCCTTCACATATGCCCGCCTCTGCAATGACTCGGTGGCCCAACAGCCACCGATATCATTCTTATAACATCCATTCGTGGCCCACAACAAAGACGCTGCAGGGAGAGGGTGGTCACTTCTTCTCTGCACGGAGCCAACCCCTTAGAATAGCAGACACCACAGGCAACACACAAAAGTATAGCAAGACTTTATGGAATATTTAGCCTTTTAAACATTTCTGATTACCATTATTATTCTATTTCAAAACAGCGATTTTAAGAAGTGCGCGAGGCTATTAGTTCCTGTCAAATTGCATCTCACTGTTTTAATGGACTGTGGCCAACATTCATGGACACTCAGAGATTAAAATGTAAGTTTCTCATCACCAAGAAACACTGTGCGTCCCAGAAATAAAAAATGCTAGCACTTCCGAATATGGTGTGATATTAAAACAATAAATATTAGATTCATTAGGCGTTGCAAGGCACGTGCTTTATTATTCATTAACTGCGCAGACCTCCTGCAGATACTTCATCGCTAGGCAATTATCTTAAAATTACTGCAATATTGTTTGGCAAATGGCATGCCATGAGCAGAAGCTGAAAGTATCAAACACAAAAGCACTGTTGGGATCTGCTTTGTAGCTTGATAGAAGAGACAACTAGACAAAGGTTAAATGAACCAGGGCACTTGTGGAAAAATATAATGGCTTTGAGAGAATTTTTGATCCAGAGTGAGTGCCTCCAACGATATGTGTAGCAGAAAAAATCATAGAAATTCCACACATGCCTCTTTAAGCTTGATAACTTTGGCTGAACAACAACTGCACAGTTGTACAGAAATAGTACGAAGCACAAGAGTGCATAGATCCATTTTAGAGTGCGTGTTTTAGACAGATGATTAAATAAAAGCACATGTGTGTTTCTTACAGAAGGACAGTTCCAGCTGCATTATTAGGATGTGATCTCGTTGCCACACCGCACATGCTCTTGCCATTGTCGAGGGAATAGAAGTCAGGTATGTCTGTGAGGGTTCATATTTGTTTGGTGTGAAAGCTATTTTCATTTTTTGTTATGGTATTCTCAGTGTCTAAATTCTTCATTCCTACTGGTTCAATACTTATTGTTAATGCTCCCCCGTCGTGTTTCAATACTCTAAAATGCCCTACTCTGTGGATTACGAGAAATTCCATACATTAGCATATTGCATTTCTCTTATAATCCAACAAAGGAAGAGACAATACACAGTGAACAGAAATGCCAAAGTCTTTCGGTAATCCATTCTCTCATATGTTAATAGATCAGGGACACTGGGATCCTCCCAAAATGACATTTTTATTGGCAGTTGATTAATATTAAAATCAACTTACTTATGGTTCCATAGGGGCAATAGCTATAATATCTTTACGTTATCTTACATAAATAATTCACTGTCAACACAAAGAGCATAATTACAATGTCATTCGGAAAGCCTCCGGAGTCTTCCCAACCTACATAGTAGGTTTGAACTCTGACCACTATATTACAATGACGGCCGGCGGAGTTCATACTGGCCGGGAAATCCGACTCATTTCCGACGGGCTCAAGGAACCTGTCTGCCAGTCTGAAAGGCCTCATAATCCCCTAAAGACAGCATTGCCACCATCAGGATTATGATATTATTTTGCAAAACAATGGTCAGAATGAGGCCACTAAAGTCCTCGTGTGGCCTAGGCCACTGGAGTATTTTAGACAGCGTTAGTCAGGTTAAACAAAGCAAAGAAGTCCAGGCAGGACTGGTTATGCAATATATGCAGGGACACAAGGTTTTAGTATGAACTCACATTTATTAACAGCATAAAGGGAGTCTCATAGTATAAATCTAGTAAGAGTTCTGGTGCTCACACAGTAAGTGAAAAGGTGAGTGAAATGAGGGGTGTTCGTGACATTAACAATGACATTGCATTGACCACAACAGTCTACAAAACTCCAAATTAATTAATGGTAGTAATCAAGTTTTGGTTGTAAGGTCGACGGCGTTTCGATCTAATGAATGTGAGATCATCGTCAGGACGAGACAAGTGTGAGCAGGTAGAATCAAAGTAGGCTAATTAGCCGGAATGGTCAGACGTCAGAGGTTAAAAAAATCAGACGTGAGCAAGCGATCCGAAGACCCCGAAGTTACCTGACCGGTTGTAGGATTACGACAGAATCAATTGCAATTGCGTGGTTAGGGAGCTAATGCTTGGTTGAGCTCTTGGGGGCAGATTTATGAGCCCCTTGCGCCACTTTTGCATCACTTTTCCCATGTTAAAAGTGACGCAAAAGTGGCGCAAGGGGCTCATAAATCTGCCCCTTGGTGATTAGCTCCCTAACCGCGAAGACCTGTCGCGCCTCTTTTGCAGTTACTTACAAGGATCTATTCGACTGCAATTTTTTCCGTCGTAATCCTACAACCGGCCTGGTATCTTCGGGGGCTCCGGTTCCATCAGCTGTGGCCCCAGTGGCCTCAAAACACGCCTACCATTGACCAGCCGTTCCTGCCACTCTTCAGGCAAGACGTACAAAATTCGCTAATCAAAGTGATCGGATCGCTTGCTCACATCTGATTTTTTAGTTTATTAATTTGGAGTTTTGTGTACTGATGTTGTCAATGCGACTCTGCAGACATCTCAATACAATGGCTGGAACCATCGTCATGGCAGTTCCTGTCAATTTAGAAAATGTTTGATGGACAGCTTTATTTTGAATAACAAACTCTCACATTAGAAGCGGGTTTTTGAAAAATAACAAATAAGTAATTACCCCCACACCATGGGAGTATTGTTTATTCTTTAATTACTGTACCTCACCTGCAGAAATCATTTGAGGTGATGAACAGTAAATAGAAGCAATCTGATGACCCACTCTATATAAGGCGGATGGATCGATGACTTACTTCAGACGACCTCTACTTCCTCATGCTATTGGAGGAAGGTTTATGCCAATAGGGTATATTTTACTTTGTTGGTATAAATCTGGTGGTACACCTACCTCTACATCAGGCGGACGACTGACAGTTTGACATAGAGGGTACCCCATCGCTGCTGCGATGAAATACCCTCTCAGCTAAACTATAAATCAGCCCTGACTTTTCTTTGAATGGCTTAGAGTTGTATGACATATCTATAAAAACAGTGGTCCTTAACACATAAGACAATAAAAATGATAAATAATCCAATGAAAGACATTTATAAACATAGGCATATGATGCACGCCAGTGACAAAGAACGTGCTCGGTGTTTTTTTTAGTGCGATGCACACTAGTGAATAAAATGATTAACATATGTATCATGTACACAAGAACACGACTGGTTTGATTCAAATTCAACAATGTAAACAGTGTCCGTGTTATAAATCAATGGGATTTCGATCCTTTAACGCGATGTGGTATCATCCTCAGGAACCGTGTGAATGTCGAGCCTGAGGGTGAAGCTAAAGTGGGAAGACATTCTTCTTCCCACCATTTCTTGTGTAGTACATTTTTCTGTCTGGTGAACATTCTCTATTTTTGCTGCTTTGTTTTTCAGATTCCTTTTCTAATGAGGATATGTAAATTGTGTATGTATTGTATATAATACAAATTCTTCTTTGTTCACTACTGTTTGTCATGTTCCCATTTTAGTTACCCCCTCTGCCTCAACATTCATTCATTCCTGATAATGATCCCACATCTCGTTAAGGAATCAAACCACCATTGACTTATAACACTGATCCTTTTTACATTGTTTTATTTGAATTCAAGGGGGCAGTGTTCTTGTGCACATGATAAACAGGTTAGTAAATGTACTCACCAGTGTCTGGTGGCTGAGTGGACTAATGCATCCACTGCAAGAGCTTGTGCTTGACCTCATGGTCACAAGTTCAAATCCTGGCAGATCAGCTCAGCCTTTCATCGCTTTGAGGTCAATAAAATGAGAACCATTGAGTTTGGTAACAATAAACATCTGTTTTCCCGTGCCAAGATAACTATGGGTGAAGGTGTGCTTTATAAATATACATGTTATGTCATGTATCACACTAAAAAGAGTACCAAGCACTTTTTTGTCACTGGCACCTGTCGCATGTCTATGTTTTAAGGACCATTGCATTTATAGATACCTTATTACCCCAGGTCCGTAATGATACACAGGTTTCCTTTCGTTTCCATTAACTGCTTAGATTTGTATGAAGCATGCATCAATACATAAAAACAAAAACAATTGATGGAAGAATGTGTCATATTATTCCTTTAAAAATAAGGTACAATAGGGCAGATTTATCAAGTTTCCGTGCAGCTCAGTGCAGCAGCCACCAATGCTGCGCGGCAGGAAAAGGAGAGAGGAGAGCGCCAAATTTACTGAAAAATGGTACTCTCCTCCACTTTCCCTCAGCGCCAGCACTGAAATCAGCTGCCATGCGCCATGAATACACCTTTTGCGCCACGGTGCAATGGTGTCTTCGTGAGTCTAGCATAGATTTGCTACCGAAGGGTACCCAGCCAGTACAAAATTCTATGCATAGACTGACTGACTGACTTAAACCATTTTCCCTCTCTACGTGTGCTGTACAGTACAGCACCCGTACAAAGTCAGAAAAGGAAGTTGCGCCTACTTCAAAGGGGCATAGTTTTCTAACTCTAAACCCGCTCTACCTTATCTAGCAAGTTGAGTTTAATGTCAGAAACCTTGGGTGGTTGTTTAGGAACACCCATGCTCCACCCATGGTATGCCCCCTTGGCGCTAAGTAATGCAAAGCAGCACTATGTGCTGCTTTGTGTTACTTTCACATTATTTCCAGCGCTAAACAAGTTTAGCGCTAGAAAGTAAATTGGAAAAAAACAGATTTTGCACCAAATTTGCATTACTTTTGTGCAAGGCGTAAAACCTGAGTAAATCTCCCCCAATGTGTTTATTCATTCATGTATTAATCTGTCTCAATAACAATCCCATATTAATCTTCCACATTTGATCAGGTAAAGTAAGTACAGAGCATGATGCTTAAAAATATTTCATTTGCACAATATTGTGGACATATTGCTGGACAACAACTGGATTTGAAGTGTTGTGTTCGCAACACCTTCACTAAATCTAACATCCTCAAGCCTCAACAATGAGCAATCCCTTTTGAGACTCCGATGAAAAAACTGTTATCTCAACTGAAAAGGTTCCGCCTTGACTCTGCTGTAAACGAAAGATATTGGGGGCATATTTACAGGGAGGCCGAAAAGCGGCGATAATTTTATCGCCTAATTAGCAAGGTCACGCTAACGCGTGAAACCTTGCCTTAGCGTGGGGATTTCTAACGCCCAGCTTTGCATCTCTAATGATATGCAAAGTGGCCGCTCCTGACCTGACATGATCATCAAGCCCCACGCTATGAAGCATAGCGGCAGGAAAAGTAGCGATAACCCCTGTTATCGCTACTTTCCTTACGCCTGCTTCAGAACTGACTTAGCCATGATATCCTATGGAAGGTGGATATCATGGCTAAGTTTGTGAGTCCCTATCAACAAGCTAACGTGAGATTATCGCTGGGTTTCCAGCGATAATCTCACGTTAGGCAGTTAGCGTGAGGATTTTTATCGCTGAGGAGATAAGCGTTGCTAATAGCACGCTACCTCAGCGATAAAAATCCACGTTACCCGGCGATAATTATCCTCACGCTAAGAGCGCTGAGCGATAATTATCGCCGGTTGTTGCTGATATGCCCCTTAGTTTGTCTTTTCTTTATTTAGACAGCAAAAAGCTTCATGCATAGACCAAATATCAGAGGTGAAATAGAGAACCCGGATCGAGTGCCTTTCTGAATTCAGGACATTCCTTGTAATATCTTGTTGACACGCATCGCAGTTGTAGGATCCTTCTAGGCAGGGCCGGACTGGCCGTAGCGGGCACCGGGCAATCCCCCGGTGCGCCGCACGGGTGAGGGCCGGTTTTGGGCCCTGGGGGCCGTTTTTTGTTCCAGGGCCGTTTTTGCAGTATAGCTGCAAAATCGTCCCTGTAACAAAATCGGCCGAAAACCGGCCCGGGCAAAGAGCTCGGCGGCACCCCCAAGTGGGAGATGGGGAGGGGGGGGGCTGCTGAGCACTTTGCCAGGGCCGATTTTGGTTCCCAGTCCGGCCCTGCTAAGCTTTGATCATCTGGGGATTTATTTGGTAAATTAAAATCATTTAAAAAATGTCTACAATAGAGAATAGCTAACATGGGCAAGGGTAAGTTCAACATTGTGGTGAATCAAATATAGAAGGGAATCCGTGCATTGTGTGATCTCCTTCACACCAAAAGACTATAGAGACAGACATTCACATTGTCAAACACTTTACATGAATGCAAGTTTTAATGTCTTGATCTGCACTAACAAATTGCTAGGATTTAATACCCGACTGATTTCGGAGGTAGCAGAAGTTTCACCCTAAATCGAAATCAGGATTTATGTGATAATACAGGATGAAGTATTCCTGCATTGTTTTCTGCGGATAAATCTTCCATGTCAAACCAAGAGGCGTGTGTCCCAGGAATAAGGCCCTTGATATGTGACAGTAGTAAAAATCGATGTTGGAGTGTGGAGGTCTGCGTGTTAATCATTTTCCCCTCGGGGGTCTACAGTGGATACCATAGAATCTTCTCGTAACAGTGCAACCTGGAACTACTGATGCCACCAGTATTAGTAATACTTGGTGTGGCATTATAATATTGCAAATATCGGCTAAATATGCTAGTGGAAAGTCATGATATGTCGACGGAATATCCAGGTGAAAGCAAAGGATTTGATGATGAGAAGGTAATACAATATCACTATAAAGCTTGTCAGCATGGTGACATATATCTGTGCATGGTGTTTTACTGCACACGAACAAAATCTTGCTCTTTTAGGCAAAATATGACATTACATTGGGGGCCTCATTTATGAATGTTTTGCCGTAGGGCAGTGCAGAAGGGCTTGCAGCTTCCTGCTGCGCTGCCCTACGGCACATTCCTGTCCTTTTCCCCTGTGCTGGTGCACAAAGGGCTGTCATGCACCAACGTAGGCACTTTGCACAATGGTGCAAGGGTGCCTGCATTGCAGGGATGATCAACTTTGGAAGAGAAGGATTTTTGGGTGAAAGCAGATGCATATACTATAGGTGGCTGATAGGATGCATGGGTGGGTGAAGGATGGATGAGAGGTATACGGGTGGAAAGCCTGCCTCGGTGGATTGTAAGGACGCGTGGGTGGGTAAATTGCAAATGTATGGTTCTGAAAGTTTTATCGAGAGTGACACAGAGAGCTATGTTTGGATGGATGGCTACATGGATGGATGATTTTCAATGGTGAAGACTGGATTGGGAGAATTTAAAACCTAAATGGTGACTAGCAAAGCCAAGTTTGAAGAATAAAAAATAAAATACTAGGGGCCAGATGTACAACCGTTTTTTGCGGTTGCAATGGGGATGTTGGCCTCTTTGCGACAGCAAAATAGGTCAGCCCAATTTACTAACCCTATTTTGCAAGTCGCTTATCAATTAGTGACTCGCAAAATAGGGTTAGCGACTCACTATTAGGAAAGGTCATGCTAAGGGCGTCCCTTCCTAATAGGTATTCCATAACTCATGTTTGAATGTTTTGCGACCGCAATAGCAGTTGCAAGACATTCGCAGTTTACCACCCTTCTCAGAAGGGTGGGAAAGCACTTGCAAACGGAACCTTCCCCTTTGGGAATGCAATGCGTAAATAGGTTTTTTAAGAGCAGGCAGTGGTCCCAGGGACCACTGCCTGCCATGAAAAACTAAAACTGAAAGGTTTCATTTTTATTTTTTAATGCATCCCGTTTTCCTTTAAGGAAAACGGGCTGCATTTAACTGCTTTATTGACAAAGCAGTCCAGACATGGTGCTCTGCTGGACCCCAGCAGGCCACCATCCCTGGGAGTGCCAGCCATTCCAAATGGAGTCGCAAATTGCGACAGCCTCATTAATATTCATGAGGCATGCAATTTGCGACCACATAGGGAATCGCAAACAGTGTCTGAGACACTTATACAGTGGATTTTGCGACTCGCAAATTGCAACTCGCAATTTGTGGGTCGCAAAATCCAATGCTTGTACATCTGGCCCTAGAAGAACAATGCAATGATGAATGGAAGAATCATTGGGAAGGAGAATAAAAAATGGGACTAGGGTGCTCCTCTGTAGTGGTGTTCTTCTCACCTTTACGTGCTTGGAATGGTTTTATCAAGGTGTTTTGGATTCAAAGGGTTGAGGTGGTATTTCAGACTCCTCGCTTTACTCACAGTAGTTTTCAAGCGCAACATATTATGTATCCTCCGACTCACCCATCATCAACCTCCTCGCTCCCTCCCTACACATGGCATAATTTTATGTGTTTTGCTAAGAGCATTGTTTACAATTTGTTTTTTTCTTTCTTGATATTTAGATACTCCTGCTGATCTGACACCACCTAGCAGGCAGGGGTCAGCAGTGGCAACTAAGGTCATTAGCGCTTTGAAGGCTGAGGTGGCAGAAGCTGCTTCAGATTGCCTGGGCCCCAGCCAGGCCACAACAACACACTGGCACCACGGTCCACTGCTAGGCGCCGCTGCCATTCCACCATCATTGCTGCTCCCCCTTCTTTCCACAGATTTGAGCACTTCATCATGCTGAGGCTGGCCAATATTGAAGCCAGACAGGAACGAATGGACGAGCACCTTACGAAACTCCTTCAGCCCCTTTTTTAATCCTTTTTTGGGTGAGTGGGACTTGTTGTGATGAGAGGGTAGGAATGTGGGAGTTGGGGCATTGTTGGGTTTTTCTGTATGTATGGACAATTTCCTTTTTGGACTCCTGTACACTACTTTGACATTGGATGGGGATAGGGAGAGGGGTGGACCAATTGTGGGTTTGGTAGTTTATATTTGTTAAGGGAATCATTTTTATTTTAATAGTTTTGCATTACGAATGATTTAAAATCTTTTTTAGGGGTTTTTGTTTTACTTCGCACTCCTGCCTTTGCTGCAGACAGTTTTTAAAATCTGCTGATATTGTAACAACAAAATAGTTATGCGGTACCCTCCCTTGTCCTACTACTCTCTCCTCCCAGTCTCTGTAGTCTGCTACTATATATTAACCCCTAAGAACTCGGATGGAATGGGGGTGAATTTTCATTGCATGTAGAATGATTGCCATTCAACAATTAATCAGTCAAACACAGTTCACTTCTCTTACCTGATTGGATGAAGTGAGGACTGCATGGTTTACAAAGGTGGTGGTAGTAGTAGCATCAAGCATTGCTAGCTTGTAACATTGAAGGCAAAGTCACTAGAACTGAGGTCCTACTACCTCCTAGGCAAACTCAAACTTTAGGGTAAGGAGACTATTCACTGCAGGGATTTTAACAAATTGAAATAAAAAGGTTAATGTCATTATGATATGCAAGCTTCGAAAAAGATGACAGCCACCACAGACACACTACTAGAACAGCCACAAGAAGAAAGACAATAGAAATATGATAAGCAATAAAAAATTGAATTAACCCCTTCGCTGCTAGGCCTTTTCCTCCCTTGTGCTAAGCCTTTTTTTGGCTATTTGGGGTAGTGCAGGCTTAGGCCCCTGTAACCTTTTGACTACATAAGGTATCCACGCCCAATTAGCGTCCTTTTCTTCCAAAATCATGGGAATTCTAAAGGTACCCAGGGTTTGTGGATTCCCCTGAAGGGGTTCCAGAAATTAGCTAAAATACAGCTAAATTTTGTTTTTGGTGGGGAAAAATGGGAAAAAAGGGCTGCAAATGAAAGCATCTGGGTTTTCCCTGCAAATGGTATCAAAAAAGGGGTTGTGGTACTGAAATCACCATCTTCCCAGCTTTCATGGACAAGCAGACTTTTGTCAGAAAACCAAATCTTTTTACACAGTTTTGGCATTTTTCTGGGACATTGCCTATTTTTGCTATTTTTTGTGCTTTCAACCTCCTTCCAGTTAATGGTAAAAATGGGTATGAAAGCAATAATGGATGCAGGAAAGCTATATATTTTGGAAAAGTAGACAAAATTCTGAATTCAGCAAGGGGTCATTTGTGTAGATCCTTCAAGGTTTTGTTATAGAAACTAACAGTTAAATATAGGAAAAATTGAAAATTAGTTGAAAAAAACAGCCTTTTGTGTCAACGTTTTTACATGTAACTTCTTCTAATTATGACAGCTCTATGAAAACAATATACCGTTACATCCGCTGGACCTTCCTGGTTGTGGGGATATATAGGACTTGTAGGTTCACCAAGACCCCGACGAACCCAGAGCCAAAAACTCATCAGTGACTTGCAATGGTTTTTTATTATGTACCGGGTATATAGCAATTATTCTGGGAAAATGTGTACATGGAAAAATCGGTATGAAAGACACCTATGTATTTCTGAAATGGGAACAAAATATAGAGTTTAGAAACACTAGATATTTACACATTTCCGAAATTGGGAATACTCATACTAGCATGAGAATTATCGATCATTTTTCAAAATTACTTCTTTTTTACATATTGTCTTTCATTTGGAAGGCAGAAATGCATCGAAAGTCAAAAGGTAATAACAGTTGCTTTACAAATATGAATTACAGTAAGTCTCCTGATAAAACTGGTACCTCACTTGTGTGGGTAGGCATAGTGCCCACGACAGGAAATGGCTCAAAATCCAACGTGAACACACCACATTTTCACAATGAAAAATTACCCTTTTTTGCAAAGTGCCTAGCTGTAGTTTTTTAACCCTAGCTCTGCCGGCACCTAGGGAAACCTAGCACCCAGGGGAATCCAGGATGGGGTGACTTGACTGCCTCTCACCAGGTTCAGTTAACCAGAATCCCTTGCAAACATAAAATTTTGTCCAAAAAACACATTTTCCTCAAATTTCTGTGGTGGAAAGTTCTGTAATTTGTGTGGATCCACAGATTTCCTCCCACCCCGCGTTCCCCAAAGTCTTTCAAGAAAAATGGTACCTCATTTGCGTGGGTAGGCCTAGTGCCCGCACCAGGAAACGGCGCAAAATGCAACGTGGACACACCCCAATTTCACATTGAAAAATGACCCTTTTTTGGCAAAGTGCCTAGCTGTAGTTTTTGAACCCTAGCTCTGCCGGCACCTAGGGAAACCTAGCAAACCTCTACATTTTTGAAAACTAGACACCCAGGGGTATGCAGGAAGGGGTGACTTGACTGCCTCTCATCAGGTTCTGTTACGCAGAATCCCTTGCAAACCTAACAAATTGTCAAAAAAAACACATTTTCCCCTCATTTCTGTGGTGTAAAGTTCTGGCATCTGCATGGATCCACAAATTTCCACCCACCCCGCGTTACCCAAAGTCTTCCAAGAAAAATAGTACCTCACTTGTGTGGGTAGGCATAGTGCCCGCAACAGGAAACGGCGCAAAACACAACGTGGACACACCCCAATTTCACAGTGAAAAATGACCCTTATTTGGCAAAGTGCCTAGCTGTGGTTTTTGAACCCTAGCTCTGCCGGCACCTAGGGAAACCTAGAAAACCTATACATTTTTGAAAACTAGACACCCAAGGGAATCCAGGATGGGGTGACTTGACTGCCTCCCACTAGGTTCTGTTACCCAGAAACCCTTGCAAATCTAAAACAATTTAAAAAAAAACACATTTTCCCCCCATTTCTGTGGTGGAAAGTTCTAGAATCTGCATGGATCCACAAATTTCCACCTACCCCGCGTTCCCCAAAGTCTTCCGAGAAAAATGGTACCTCACTTGTGCGGGTCGGCCTAGTGTCTGTGACAGGAAACGGCGCAAAACTCAACATGGACACACCTCAATTTCGCAATGAAAAATGACCCTTTTTTGGCAAAGTGCCTAGCTGTAGTTTTTTAACCATAGCTCTGCCAGCACCTAGGGAAACCTAGCAAACCTATACATTTTTTTAAACTAGACACCCAGGGAAATCCAGGATGGGGTGACTTGACTGCCTCCCACCAGGTTCTGTTACCCAGAATCCCTTGCAAACCTAAAAAATTGTCAAAAAACACATTTTCCCCACATTTCTGTGGTGGAAAGTTCTGGAATCTGCATGGATCCACAAATTTACACCCACCCTGCGTTCCCCAAAGTCTTCCAAGAAAAATGGTACCTCACTTAAGTGGGTCGGCCTAGTTCCCGCGACAGGAAACGGCGCAAAACGCAACGTGGACACACTCAGTTTTGCAGTGAAAAATGACCCTTTTTTGGCAAAGTGCCTAGCTGTAGTTTTTTAACCATAGCTCTGCCGGCACCTAGGGAAACCTAGCAAACCTATACATTTTTGAAAACTAGACACCCAGGAAAATCCAGGATGGGGTGACTTGACTGCCTGCCTCCAGGTTATGTTACCCAGAATCCCTTTCAAACCTGAAAAACTGTAAAAAAAACACATTTCCCCGACATTTCTGTGGTGGAAAGTTTTGGAATCTGTGTGGATCCACAAATTTCCACCCACCCGCGTTCCCCAAAGTCTTCTAAGAACAAGCATTTACAATGCAATGGTCTCAGCACTGTTAAAGTTAGAGCTATTGGCATTGCTCATGACATTTTTGTTTGTTTTTAAAACATTTAAAGAAACTGCATTGTTATTTACAATGTCAATAGCTTAATCACTCTCAAATGCGATTGCATCAAGGCAGATATAGAGGGAGCCCCGCGCTGGCACCTTCTGTGTGTATGAGCTAAAGGCGGGTGGTTGTGTGTGTCAAATGCCTCTCAGACTACAGAACGCAGAGACTGCTACGCCCAAATCTGAAATCAGGCGTGCGCAAGCCTATGTGTCTGTCCAAGTGTGTGCGCTTCATAGTCTGTGTGCCACTGCATCGTAGACTGTGTGCTACTTTATGCATGTACCAGTGTGAGGGTATGCACCACTGCTCTTGTGAGTCACGCTGTTTGCGAGGGAGTGTGTTGCACTGTGTGTGCCTGTATGGTGTCAATCTCACTCCCTGTGCCTGTATGTGTGTGTTACTGACCGTGCTGTTGTGTGTGACCCACTCTCTGTCTGTGCCACTGTATGCGTGTGCGTTTAACCTTGTATGCATGAGTGGAAGGGGGGGACTAGGGAATCCGTGGCTGCGAGTTAATGCCCTTGCCAAGCGGGTGGTCCCTGGGACTCCAAGAGGAAATCTTTTCCGAGAGGCTCGCAGCGGTTTAGGTTTTAACAAATTATTAAAAGGCGATGGGCGCTTCTCAGGGGAATGTTTACTAGAATCACGTCATTTCCCGGTCACTGGGGCTGGCTAGTAATCCCCGTTAAGACCCGCAGAGGACTCAACGCCACAGGATCCTCTGTGGCCATTTTCTTAACAGCAGAAAACGGTGATGGTTGTGCTGCGGTCCGGAGAAGGGCCTAATGGTTCAACAGCTGGTTCCAATCTTTGCATGAAGGTTGCGGAGCCAATTACCGACTTTCTCACCCCACCCCCATGCCTGCCAGAATTGGTTCTGGGGTTCCACGGTACCCCCGATTTAATCGTCCAGACCGGCGCGAGTATGCACTGCCCCTTTTAAAAGACGGAGTGAGGCTGTCACAGAACAGCACCCCTCTTCTGTGATCAAGCGCACACCATGAGTGAACGCCCCCTACAGTTAATAAAGTTGAGGTGGGGGGGCACTTGGTGTTCTTTAAGTGTTACAGATTTAGCCAACACATTGAAGGAATGCTTTCAGTTATCAGGGGGGGCCGTGGGCCGTACCCGGAGCGTAGGCTGCACTGTGAGAAATGTACAGGGATAAATGTGTTCTAGCAGCTGAAGTACACGCCGTAAGCACCGTCCCAAAATAGAAAAATAAACAAAACTAACCCAGAAGATGAAATTGAAGACAAACAGCATGTATTTGATGCACTTGGTGCAGCCCTCGACTCCCATGTCTACGGTGGTACAGCTGGTAGCTGCAGGGGTTCTGGGTTCCTGGTGTTCCGTTAGGTGGCGAGAGGCGTGATGCGAAAAGCTCTCTTCTCTGTTCCTACGCTACGGCAATGAGAACTCTTCAGTTCCCTCCTTTTCCCCGCCCTCTTCCCTCCCCTCCCCCTTCCGAGCCCCTCCCCCATTCCCTCACTCAGGCCCTCCCACAGACCCAGTCACAAGGTTCCCCCAATGGGGGAGCTCCCACCCCATCTTCCCCTCCCATTCGAAACCTAACAACATGGCTTGGGCGCCAAACATTAAAGGGGCCAATGAGGTGCACAGACTCGCATGAAAACTCGCAGCCGACACCAACAAGAACAACACAAAGCACAATTCTCAGCGCAGAACGCTGATGGCACGCACAAGTACCCAACACATCAAAGACGACTTGCGCTGCACACACAACTGAATCAACGACAATTCACATACAATGAGAGAAGCACATATTCGCAGGTTATGTGTGACATTACCGTTGTTTGTGTGACAATCCATACTTTATGTGCGACACTATATGTGAAATCATTGTTATTAATACCTTGGAAAAAATATCTGTAATGGTACACATACAAAGTCAAATGTCTGAAGCAGCCAAGACATGCACGTGCCTTGCTGTCCTCGCTGAGAGGCAGCAAAAGCAGCTGTACATGTCCTCTGTTGAGTGTGGTCAAGTCCTGGCTTAAATCAGTGCGAGTGGAGAGCGGTGGCTGCACTTAGCCACGGTAGGTGAGCCATCCGGCTCCTACACACCCGCTGCGTGATGCACACATGGCTGACCACTGGGCACGGCCAGAGGTAAGAAATTAAGGTGGGATAACCACTCGAGGTTAGACCACGTTTGCATGTGGTGCTGAATAAAGTTTTGGGGGTCTTGCGGGTGCCTACGGCTGGATCGGACATTGCGACGAGGTGGGATCACTCCCTCACATGTGCCAGAAGGCAGGTAAGGCGTATCTGCTCCCGCCCCAGCATAGCACCGCCACGGAGCGGCTCTTGCCAAGAGTAGGGATTGCACTCATCAGCACAAATTGAGACTGATGGCTGGCAGACGAAGCCGGACTATCGAGCTCACCTCCGCAATACATGCAGCCCCAGCGGCACATCGGCGGGGTCGATCCAGTGAAGGTAACGCTACACCAGTAGTAACAAGACCTGTTCCACAGCAGTAGAGAAGTAGAGGAAACATCTGAACACCGCCGCCTTTCTCCGAGGTCAAGCAGAAATACCTTGGAGAAAGGCAGCGGCATTTTCAGATTCGGGGGCGTGTTTTTCTTTCTCTCCTCTTGCCATTGGCTGGAATGTTTACATTCCAAAGGAGAGAAAGAAAGTAAAAAACACGCCCCCGAATCCGAAAAAGACGGGGCTTCTTTGGAGAGACAAAGCTCTTCTCCAATGGCTGACCAGCATTTAAGAGGCCAGCCAATGGAGAAGAGGGAAGAAGAGGGGCGGGTTAAAGCCCCACTTCTAAAACATTAAATCTCGCGAGCGAGACTGCGCAAGCGCAGCCTTTGCTAGCCGAGACCTAAAAATGGTAACTCACTTTTGTGGGTCAGCCTAGTGCCCGTGACAGGTAATGGTGCAAAACGCAACGTGGAGACACCTCAATTTTGCAGTGAAAAATTACCCCTTTTTGGCAAAGTGCCTCGCTGTAGTTTTTGAACCATAGCACTGCCGGCACCTAGGGAAACCTAGCAAACCTATAAATTTTTTAAAACTAGACACGCAGGGGAATCCAGGATGGGGTGACTTGACTGCCTCCCACCAGGTTCTGTTACGCAGAATCCCTTGCAAACCTAAACAATTGTCCAAAAAAACACATTTTCCCCCATCTGCCCCCGGGGGGGCAGAAAGTCCACTAGATACCAATGAGTTTTTGGGCAAATTTTAATTAGGGTGGGGGCTGCCCAAAATGGGCATGCCAATGCTCCCACCCTAATTAACATTTTCCAAAAACATCCCTGGCATCTAGTGGCCTTTTTGCCCCCCCGGGGGGGGCAGATAGGGGCCTACTGCCCCATCTGCCCCCCAGGTGGGCTGGAAGGCTGTTATTATTGCAGGTGGGAGGGTGGAGGCAGGGGCATGTCCGTTTTGGGAGCCCCCACCCTAATTCAAATTTGCCCCCAAAAACTCACTGGTGTCTAGTGTGCTTTTTGCCCCCCCGGTGGGCGAGATTGGGGGCTATTGCCCCCATCTGCCCGCCAGGGGTTGGCAGAAAGTCCACTAGATGCCAGGGAGCTTTTTGGTCAAATTTTAATAAGGGTGGGGGCTGCCCAAAATGGGAATGCCAATGCCCCCACCCTAATTAAAATTTGCCTAAAAAATCCCTGGCGTCTACTGGGCTTTTTGCCCCCCCCCCCCGGGGGGGCAGATTTGGGGTATATTTCCAATGATACCTCTCCCATCTTTCTACGTACCCGGGGGGCTGAGATAGCCCCCTGAGCACATAGAAAGTGAAACTGAAATGAGCCTTTCTGAGCCTAAAGGCTCATTTCATGTTCGGTTTCTGTGCAATGACCACAGCGCGACGTGCACGATGATCGTCATGGCACAGAAACCAGGGGGGGGGCCTTGGGAGTTGGGGAAGCTCTTCCCCAGCACCCAAGGTCACAGGGGAATAATAGAAATCCCTCTGCTGTCTGCAGCAGAGGGATTTCGTGCCCCTGGCCTCATGATGGAATGGTTCTGTCATGAGCACAGGGGCACCGTCATGAGCATCGAAGGGGATAATCAGAACAATGGTGAGCTAGTAAAAGTTATCAAATGAAGTTGACTCAAGCTACGAAGCGGACAAGCTTAACCTTAGATGCAATGCAGTGCCTGAATGATGATGCTGGCAATGAGATGTTCCTCTGAAAAACAAAATAGTGTACACTGTGCATGGGTGGCAATAATATTGCCAGTGTGGGTTATATGAGCTAAAGAATAAGATCCTCACCTCCTTGGTGTCACTATATCCCCCCCACCAAGTGTGTGATCAATTAATGGTGTAAATTCTTAAGTCACACCTCAAAAAAGCATGCTGCCCAGGGGAAGAGGGTTAGGGGTTTGGAGGAAAAGGAAACAAAGCAATGAGTACAGGTAAACCAAACCAAATTGTCTGTCTTCCCCCAGAGTGACCAAGTTACATTATTATGATGTCTTACAGAGCTTTGAAAGATATTGAATATATTTTAGATCAGATTTTCTGTAGGATTTAAATAAACAACACAAACACACACACTTCAAATGATTGCTCAAAGAAAAAATTATACTGTATTGCCAAATTGGGAGTTGCATCTGCGTTGGTTCCTCTTGTACGGTTCATCAATCTTGAATGCCTGTCAGATGCGGTCCGGTAAGGTAAGTGTTGAATTTCCAGTTTGGTGCTGCATAAGAGGGCATGTAGATTGATAAACAAAAATAGTATTGAAGAATCAATGCAATAGAAAGAAGTTAAACTAAGGACTAGGAGTGCACTGTGAAGACTCAGAGGACGCACAAGAGGGGAAAATAATAGTCCTTTTTGTATTAATTCATTTTATGCCTGGTGTAGGAAAGAAGGATCTGCTTCTTGTGGTTACCCTCACTTTTGCTTCATGTGATACTGTTTTGACTAGTCTGGCTGGGATCCTGCTAATCGGGACCCCAGTCTATCTGCTTTCACCTTAAACTGTTATGTAATGTCCTTAGGTATACTCCAGATTGGATACAGGGGTACCCTTGTCAGTCCCTAATATATGGTACCCATGTACCCAGTGCACAGGTACCCCAGAGTCCTCCCATGGGCTGAAGCATGTATCATGCCACCCATGAGAGGCCATGCAAAATGAAACTACAGGGCTGCCAATGCAGCCTGTGTAAGATGGTGCGTGCACCACACTTACTTTGGATATAGGTTTACTATATCTAAGTATCACTACACTTAAAACCTATAAGTCACCCCTATAGCAGGCCTTGACAATCCTGAAGGCAGGGTGCTTGGTTCTAAGTGAGAGGGTGCCACTACATGAGCAGAACACATCTGAAGCCTATGGAGTCCATTCTCCCGGGTTGTTAGTACTGCAGCCATTTATGACACATAAAGTGCCATTATGCGACCGCGTGATGACCAGCTCTAAAACAGTTGAAAGTAACCCTATCTTGTTTAGTGTTAAACATTGTGGAATCATACCCCCACACCAGTAACTGGTGTGAGAGGTATGATTCCACCCCTCATAAACAAGATTTGTGAGGTCCCTGGTATTCCTAGTACCAGCCTTTTATTCCCATGCAGCCCAAAATGTTTGCTGCTGACCAGAGACACATTTCTGCCCTCCTTCTGCTGATCCAAGCTCGAGCAGGGGAAGGCAGGACAATAGGCATCCTGTCACAGGGAGATGTGACTGCCTCCCAGACAGGATTTATTGCATTAGGCCTGGGAGGGTGCGCTTGCCAGGGACCAAAAGTCTGCATGAGGGGCACATTTGCTGTCCCTGTGCATAGTCCAGTTCAAACCATTCCTAGGAACCGTTGGCTCCTGCTCTGGTGCGAAACTGGACAAAGGGCATTGGAGTAACCTCCCCACTGTCCAGACCCTCCCCTGGGGGGTCCCCTGAGTCTGTGCAACCCTCTGCCTTGGATACAAAAGGGCTTACCTGGCTGTAGGACCCTAGATTCGACATGGACAAGATTCTGAACCAGACACCACTAAACTTCGACCGTCTGGACACTCTGGACTTTGCTGGACTTCGTTTGGGCCCGACCTTGTCTCCCTCTCAGTCTGAAGCATCATCTGTGCCTGTGTACCATATAGGCTCCATGCAGGACCTGTGGAGCATCAAGGACATCTGAAGATATCTCCCTTGGAATGAAGGAGTCATTCCCTTGCAACCTCAGGAGGCACCACATCCCAATTGACCGCTCTCCTACTCCTGAGCTCCCACAGACTCTGATGGCTCCAGTGACACATAAGGTGGGTTTCCACATCCCTTGAGGTCCAAGCTGCCCTCTCACCAAGTTTGAGGTCATAATCCCTTGTGGGGGCTGCAATACCTGTTCCCCTGTGTGCGGTGTTTACTTGCATGTGCATATGCTTGTTGGCGTTTCCAGAATAAGTGGACTGGGCTCCAAGTAGCCCCAACTTCTGGCACCATTTCCTACAAAGAACTCCGGCCTTCTCACACCAAGTGGTCCGTGGGCTGTTGCATTGTGAAACCGCTCTAGGTCCCCTCGCGTCTCCTGTGCCTCTGGCCTGTGGGTCCCCTTAAGGGTCAACTTTGCTTTTCTTGTACTCCCATGGTTTCTCAAGGTCTGCTCTGACTCCTCTGTGTTTGGTGAGTCTCCTGGACCTTGCTGGTCTGAACCGTAACCTTCTTCGACCTTCTGCGTGGGTTGCCGTTGCCAAAGCTTGTTGGTGCTCCAGCTGGAAACCGATCCCTCAGTACTCGACACTCTTTGTGGGACAGCTCGTAACCAGCTCCTGGTCATCCTCAACATCTCCTGGTCCCGGTGGCTCCAGAGTCAAGTACCCCCTCAACACACCTGAAGCACCCGACATCGATGGGCATTTGTCTACTGAGCCCCTAGTCACTCCTGAGTGACCCAGACTCTGTCCCCTCTGCTTTCAGGTACTCTTCAACAAGAATCCACCTTTGGATTCCAACTGACACTTTTCTCCCTTCCAGCAGTGGCTTTTCTTCAAAGTCCTCCATTGAGTTCCACGGCGGTTTCTGATGCCACTTCAGCCCTATGCATCCGGCTTCCCTGGGATAGGTAGCTCTGGTACTATGGTATCCACGGGTGGGGTGGTTCTCCATCCTCCTAAGTTCCATGGGGTTTCTTCGAAGTCTACTGGGAAGGGTCCTTAAACTTTAAAACTTCAATCGCAACTCTCCCATAGAATTGTATGTAACACACGGCCATGTTCCCACACTGCACCCATCCTCCATGGGGCTCCTACTTACTCACCTTGGGTGGTTCCTTGGGGTACCAGCGATTCTACACCCTCTAGACACTGTCTTGTTTTGAGTCGTGGTTTTTCTACCACTATTTTAGTATATGGTTTGGTCTCCCACTGGAGCCCACTGTGTATTAGTGCTATTTACTATTGTTTCTTTGTATTGTGTGCTTTGTGAGTATCTTCGTGCAGAGGATTCTGTGTCATACTTAAAGAGTGTTATATCACTAAATACATATTTTTATAACTACTGTGTGGTTCTCCTTTCATTTAACCAATACTATAAGGTTGGATTCTGGTAAAACAAGCTGCCTAACATTCCTTCAAGACTAAGCCTGAAGGCTGCTCTCCACAGCTACTACTTGGAGAGCTTTCTAAGGTTATCTTTGACCTTTTAAATCACCATAAGGGTTGTTTGGACTGGTACAGGATGCACACTTTAATTAGTAGACAGCATGTACCAGGCCAACTTCTCACACCTGGTGTGTGAACAAATTGGTGAGGCCACTTTTATGACAACCAAAAATCCCACAAAAAATGGCTGCATGAAATATAACTAATTGGTGTCTGGCTGATATAACTGCTTTGATCATCATTTCATCATCACATAATATATAACAAATATGTAGCCTAACAGCAGCACATGCATAATTGGTTATCATTCATGACTAAATGTCTGTCTCCAGTTGCCCTTAACAACAGGCCCCCCACCCAACCATCACTTTTCTTCAAATTTAAGCCAGAAAGCACTGAGCAGCACACACACACCCAGCAAAAAAGCATTGTCCCAATCAAGTAAAAAATCAACGCACCACTGTCAGTCACAACACTCAATGCCACAACTACACAGACTTGTGTAGGTCTGGTGTTGTTTACCTATAGGCCACTTCAAAGTCATCATCATCCAAATTGGTTGGTTTCAGTGTTTTTGAAAACTTCTATATTCTTTTGGTGGCAGTTCTCGAAGTAGTCATGTCCTGAGTCATTCCATCATCTCTGATCCTCCTGAGACTGACTCCGAGTATGGAGTCCAACTCCATACCGACAATGTCCCGAGTCCCAACTCAAAATGCAATCGATCGGCCTGTAGGAGTACAATTTTGTTATTGAACAACAAGAAGGGAAAGATTGTGGCACTTTTGGTGTTAACTAGATTTGTGTTTGCAAACATTGCATTGTCTAAGGGCCTAGTTGAGTCTGAGTCTTTGAGGAGTATAAAGAATAACACAATAAAAAACAAAGCAGTATGGAATGTGTGGAGTGGATCTGGTGAAGGAATCTCACTATCCCAGAGGTTACCAAACTTCTTCGACCCGCGGCAGCCCACTGTCACGTTTTTTTGGAGGGTGGGGTGGATGTAAGCCTGGCCTCGGGAGTACTTGCATTTTTCACCTTGAAAACAACTGGGATGAAGCTGATGAAGGTATTCTAATCATATATGCAGGGTGTTTCGTATCACTAAGGTGGCGCCTCTAATGAAATATTCCTAGTTATACTTCTTTACCCATTCCTTTTTTAGAGTACCCTCTCAAACTTTGTTATCCCACTTACAGTTCTAGATAGCACCCATATTCATTTAGGCCCCATTACCACAGTGTTTCTGCGCTTGAAGAATATTTGCATGCACTTCCATTTCTACCCATGTCATACGTGCCAACACACCTGTCTCTGCAAGATGACTCACATTTTTTTAAACCACATACAGCTTTATTTTTGCTGTCTTCTCCCTAAAATTGCCTCCAAATCAATGCAAGAGGAAAACATTTCTCCTCATTATTTTTTAAACGTCCCTCTTTTTTGCTTCCAAATGTTGCCATTATGCTGCAGATGATGTTTTACTTCCCTGTGCTCACTGGTATGAGCAAAAAACAAAATGCTTTTTTAATTGTACAAAAACGTTTTAGAAAATGAAAAAATATAAAATATAATTTACCAATTAATTAACAAAATAGAAAAAGTCCAATTAAAAAAATAAACATCAGTGAAGTTATCATCAGAGATATAATATCATTATTAAACTGCTATCTCATTGCTCAACAATTTTGGTTGGACGCACAAAATAGCTGCCAGCGAGTGCCACATTGTCATCAACAGCAACACTGAGCAGGCAGACATACATTTGGAACGAAGAAAAGACTTGCAGGCCTATAGAGAAAGCAAAGCACATTGGTTGCCTAGTGCCTACACAAAATGCCCTCCAGACACATGGTCACAACAGGAAGCTGGAGGCCTAGAACAAAGAGCGCATGCAGGCCTATGGCAAAAGCACACTGGCTTGATATACAATATGGCAGCCAGCCACATTGTCAGTCACAACAAGAAGCTGGAGGCCTGGAACAAAGAACGCATACAGGTCTATGGAAAAAGCAAAGCACACTGGCTGCCTACACAAAATGGGAGTCCAGCTATATGGTCACAAGAGTAATCTGGAGGCCTAGACAAAGAACGCATGCAGGCCTATAGGGAAAACACACCGGCTGCCTACATGAAATGCCCGCCAGGCACATGGTCACAACAAGAAGCTGGAGGTCTAGAACAAAGAATGCATGCAGGCCTATAGGGAAAGCACCTTGACTGCCTACACAAAATGCCAGCCAGCCACATGGTCACAACAAGAAGCTAGAGATCTAGAACAAGGAACCTAAGCAGGCCTATAAGGAAAGCACACTGGCTGTCTACACAAAATGGCTGCCAGTCAAATGGTCACAACAAGAAGCTAAACGCCTAGAACAAAGAACACTTGCAGGCCTTTGGCAAATGCATACTGGCTGACTACACAAAATGGCCTCCAGCCACATGGTCACAACAAGAAGCTGGAGGCCTAGAACAAAGAACCCATGCAGGTCTTTGGCAAAAGCACACTGGCTGCTAACAAAAAATGTCCGCCAGCCACATGGTCAGACGTTGGAGGTCTGGAACAAAGAATGCATGCAGGCCAATTGCAAAAGCACTCTGGCTGGGTACACAAAATTTCCACCAGCCAAATGGTCACAACAAGAAGCTGGAGGCCTGGCACAAAGAACTCGTGCATGCCTATGGCAAAATCACACTGGCTGCCTACACAAAATGTTCGTCAGCCACATGGTAACAACAAGAATCTGGAAGCCTGGAACAAAGAACGCATGCAGTCATATGGCAAAAGCTCACTGACTGCCAACACAGAATGGCCGTCAGCCACATGGTGACTCACAAGTCACAACAACAAGAGGCCTGTAAAACAAACAGCAGATGCAAGCCTAGGGACAGTCCACTGACTATACAAAATGGGCCCTGGCCGGTGGCCACATAACATCTGGAACAAAGCCAAATGGTGGCCTATGGCAAACACATAAACACACATACTGGCCAGATAAACAAACAACACCAGTTTTTCAACTTAATTGTGAAATTTCAAATACATAAGTCCTTAAATCCAATGGGATATGCAGCAGCAGACACAAAGAGTGACCCTTTCAGCTCCAAATCCAAACGAAACGTGACCCGGAAATGGACAAAGCACTGGGAAGAGCCTGCTGGACCGGAACATGAAGTTAGAGACTTTGGGACACGTCCTTCAGGGTTTCAAAAATTTGTTAAAACACCGCCAAATGTCAATTCAAGGAGGATTTGAACTCTGAATTGTTGTGAAGATGTTGATGACTCTCGAGGAGAAAATCTTCCCCAGATTGCAGCTGTGGTAGATCCTGCACATTCGGGATCGCGTACAGCAGAGAACATCTGCCGGAAGTTGCTGGCGTGCACAAATGATTAACCCTGGGCAGTGAACTACGCTACGCTCTCGGAGTTTGCGTAGTTTCGGTAACTTCGCGGTTTGCGTAGAACGCGTAGTTACAGAATACTACACAATCAGCAACGTAGAGTAGCTGTTTTTCTTCTTTGCGCGTTCAATATACGTTCTCGCGCGTGCGGTAATGACTTACCAAGATTCTGCGTTCGCCGACGAGATTTCCTATCCGTTCGCGTGCGCCGCGAGGTTTGGAATCCTGTCGCACGATCCCGCGAGAGTGTGCGAATGTGAACACGTCATTCGGATGAGCGATCTGACTTCCGGCCGCAGTGTTGGTAAGATCGCGATCCCGAGCATGCAGAAACTACAATCTGGCGAAGAATATCTCTCGAGCATCATAAAACCTTCTCAAAAATGATCATTTTGGCTGTAGTTTTTTGTGCAAGGAGTCCTTTTTCTTTTTTTACTTTTTTTCCAAAAGGAAGGAAGTGCCTCTGAGTCTCCAACTTCCTGTTCCTGCCCAGCAGGCTCCTCCCAGTGCTTTTCACTTTCATTTAGATTTGGAGCTGGAAGGATCACTTGTTATGTCTGTCTGCTGCATCAAATCATTGGATTGGATTTGAGGAGTTTTGGATTTGAGATTTTGTTATGTTATGTTATTTTAAAACCATTTATAGAGCGCACAGCTGCCCCAAGTAAGTTTACAAGTAAGTTGTAGAATTGGTGTACTTGTTTGTTTCATTGGGGCTTGTTTGTATCTACATTTTATTTGGGATTTTCATCGTTTTTAAAATGTATTGTTGTGGGTGGCCTGTAGTTTCAGTAGGTGCCTAGTTGTTTTTCTTTGAAATTTCAGCCAATAGGCCCAGAGGTACCCATGGGTGCATGTTTCTGTGGTGTCTGTTGAATTTAAACATCATGTAGTGCATGGATGGCATTGGATTGAATTGCTAAATGTGGTTTTTGGGGTGTATTTCACTTTTTGGGTGTGTGTGTTAATAAATAAATACCTTTGTTGGATGTGTGTGTGTGCTTGCTGTGTACCTTTCCAACCTTTCGTAGCCCTGTTGATTTTCGTTTTTGCATTTTTATATTAAAGTAGTGTTGTTTAGCAGGCCTCCTTTGTCTGGTCATATAGGCCTGCTTGAGTTCATTGTTTGCCATGGCCTGTTGTGACTGACCATCCATGTGGCTTGGGGCCATTTTGTGGTGGTAGTTAGTAGTGTGCTGCTTTTTCCATATAGGCCTGCATGTCTTTTCTTTGTTTCCCTTGGCTTCTGCTTATTTTTGTTGTGGCCTGGCCATGTGGGTGGCAGCCATTTTGTGAAGGCAGGCAGTGTGCTTTTGCCATAGGCTTGCATTGTCTGTCTTCCATTTCTTTTTTGTTGTGGGTGGCTAGCGGCCATTTTGTGGAGCCATCCTGGCAGTGTGCTTTTGCCATAGGTCTTCATTCATTGTCTGTCTTCACTTTCTTGTTATTGTAGTTGGCCTGGCCATGTGGGTGGCGGCCATTTTGTGGAGTAAGGCAGTGTGCTTTTGCCATAGGCTTGCATTGTCTGTCTTTCATTTCTTTTTGTTGTGGGTGGCTAGTGGCCATTTTGTGGAGCCATCCAGGCTGTGTGCACTGCTTTTGCCATAGGCCTGCATTCATTGTCTGTCCTCACTTTTTTGTTATTGAGGGTGGCCTGGCCATGTGGGTGGTGGCCATTTTGTTGAGTAAGGCAGTGTGCTTGCTTTTACCATAGTCTTCCAAGCTTGTGGCCTAGTCTGCCAGTAGACCCAGAGGTAGTCATCATGGGTGCATAAAAACTGTTTCTGTGTTGTCTGTTGAATTTTAACATTAGTTATGACATGGATGGCATTGGATTGAATTGCAGAATGTGGTTTTTCTGGTGGAATTTCAGTTTTTTGGTGTGTGTTAAATAAGTAGGCCTTTTCAGCCAGTAGGTAACCCTGGGCGTTCAGCTCACGTAGTTTTGGCAACTCCGCACTGCGCAACAACGCGGACTTACACTTTTTTCTTCTTCGCGCTCAATATGCGTGTTCGCACACGCGATAATGACTTTTTGTGAAGATCGCGATGCCGAACACACAGAATTTGCAATCTGGAGAAGAATATCTCTCGAGCAGAATAAAACCTTCTCGAAAATGATAATTTTGTTCATTTTGCTCAAAAAACTCCTCAGGTTGTCATTTGGCTGTAGTTTTTTGAGCAAGGAGTCATTTTTCTTTTTTTACAATTTTTGTAAAGAGGAAGGAAGTTCCCCAGAGTCTCCAACTTTCTGGTTCTGTCCTTTGTCTTCACTTTCTTGTTATTGTGGGTGGCCTGACCATGTGGGTGGTGGCCATTTTGTGAAGCCAGGCATTGTGCTTTTGCCATAGGCCTGCATTGTATGCCTTGTCTTCCTTTTCTTGTTGTTGTGGGTGGCCTGGCCATGTGGTGGCGGCCATTTTGTGGGACCAGCCACTGTGCTTTTTCCATAGGCCTCCAAGCTTGTGGCCTAGTCTGCCAGTAGGCCCAGAGGTACTCATCAATTATCATGGGTGCATGAAACAACTGTTTTTGTGTTGTCTGTTGAATTTAAACATCATTTAGGGCATGGATTGCATTGGATTGAATTGTAAAATGTGTTTTTTTGGGGGGGTTCACTCTTTGGGTGTGTGTTAGGCCTTTTTAGCCAGTAGGCCCAGAGGTACTCATGGGTGCATGAAACAACTGTTTCTGTGGTGTCTGTTGAATTTCATTTAGGGCATGGATGGCATTGGATTGAATTGCAAAATGTGTTTTTTTTTTGGGGTGTATTTCACTTTTTGGGTGTGTTAAATAAATGCTTTTTTGCATGTGTATGTGTGGTTGTTGTGGTTGTTGTGTAACTTTCCAAGCTGTTTGTAGCCATGTGGATTTTTGTTTTTGCATTAAAGCAGGCATCCTTTGTCTGGCCATATAGGCCTGCTTGAGTTCATTGTTTGCCGTGCCTTGTGCCTGTGAGTGACCATGTGTCTGGGGGCCATTATGTGGTGGTAGTTAGTAGTGTGCTGTTTTTGCCGCATAGGCCTGTGTGTCTTTCCATTGTTCCTCTTGTCTTACAGCTTCCAAATCCATCCCCATTGCCAGCTGCAGCTCCCAGATGCTGCATCCATCCCACATGATGCACAAATTTAGGCCTAACAGGCTCCACTACATTTTTGTTTTTGTTCTTTGCTATTCTTATTCTTCCTGAGTGTACACAGTACACCAGGAAAGCCCTGGCCTTGTTGTCAAAGTCTCATAAATGGTTAATACTGTTGTTGTTTACTGAGTTACTAAAATTTAATAATTGTGACCACCATACACTAAGTTATATATTATATTAGTTTGATTGTACTATCGTTTGACTGATGTTCTTCTGGCTTTTTTGCTTTTAGGTGCACAAAAGACTGAGGAGGAGGTGTGTCATCATCGCCTGTTGTGCTGCCAGACAGACGTCCTGCTGCTGTACACAACGTGATGTGTGAGTGACCTGACCAGACATCTGCAACTTGTGCAACTGAGTGCTGCTGTCATCTGAAGAAGATGCCCAAAAAGAAAGCAGGTACCAGGTCCTCCAGTACCTAGAAAGTTGCTATTGAGAAGCAGGAACAGAAGAAGTAAGTGACACTTAAGTCTGGTTTGCCGCCCAAAACCTTTTTTGGGAAACCAAAAATGATGCCTGCAGCAGCGGTGTCTTGGGGGTGTCTGGGGGGCAAGCTGGGGGCAGCACCTCCGCATCAGTGGGCCCAACCCACCAACCCAGGCCCAAGCACATGAGTGTGGAAGAGGTAGCCAGCCTAATGGTGGAAACCAGTAATGCTGAGCCTGAGATAAACTTATCGCTATCTCAAAGCAGTACCCAATTAACGCAGGAGGAAACACAGCAGATAAGTGGTCAACAACAACAGCTGCAACCACCGCCCGCAATAGTAGTTGTTGTTCCTCCCGAAGTAGGGTCAGTTCAGGAAATTGAGCCTCATGCAGAGGAAGAAGAAGAGGCAGCCACTCATTCAGAAGATCCATTGTCTTCCAAATCCCCAGCAAGAAAAATTAGGGTTAGTCCATCAAGTTCTTCGCCAAGCACCCCTTCTGATGATCTAGATGCCACTTGGAAGCCACAAACTGAGTCTGAGAGGGAGACATGTCCCAAGACCAGGCTAGGGAAAAGGAAGGTTCCAGAAAGCCTTACACTTATGGAGGTCGATGAAGAACAGCAGGATGATGATGATGAGCCAGTCATCATGAACATCACTCCAGGCCCCGAGGAGATGGAGACCAACATTATTACCCTATCCAAAATCGCTGCGAGGGATGTAGCATGCATACCTCCAACACAGGTAACACCAACACCACCTACAGCTTCCATATTTGCATTAGCAAAGGCCCGGCAGCGACCTACATCCAGCACAACCACCACCTCAGTAGAAGTAGGTAGTGGTACAATACAGAGTCAAATTCAACGCACACCCTCCAGTTCATTCGGCATTGGAAGTGGCACCTCCAGCAGGAGGCAAAAGTTAAGCTCCCCAGTTTGGGACTTCTTTACGGTTAGCGAAAAGGAGGAGAACATTGCTATATGCTCCATTTGTAATACCTCTGTTAGTCAGGGTAAGCTTGATACAAACTACGGTACCGGAGGCCAAATAACCCATCTGAAAAAACACCACCTGATCGACTGGGAGGACCACCTTCGCGGCATAAACACTGCAACCATTGGTGTTGATGCTGATAAACGAGTAGAAGATCCGATCATGGTGGAAGAGGAAGGACAGAGAGACATTCTCTCTGGTAGTGGTACACAAAGTAGCCCTGTCCCCAGCAGTGCAGTGTTATTGTTGCCCACATCTTCAGCAACATCTCAGTGGCACAAGAGTAAGAGTCAGCTTGAGACAGCAAGGAGTACCGCAATGAAAAAAAGTGTGTCGTTGAGCCTAAGAGAAAGGAAAACCATGCACCCTACCATAATCAGCATGTTTAGGGGGGAGGGGCAGTACGGACGCAACCACCCAATAGCACGATTGTACAATGCGAAGCTGGCTAAAATGTTAGAACTGGACCTTCTCCCTTTTTCTTTTGTTGAAGGGGTGGGTTTTCTGGAATTTCTGACAGCCATCTGCCCAAAATGGCAGGTTCCCAGCCGCTACTATTTTGCCAGAGTTGCTGTTCCAGCACTACATCACGACATGCTGGAATTGCTTGGAAAAGCCTTGAAGCAGAGTGCTGTTCAAAGTATCCACATGACAACAGACACGTGGACCAGTTGCCAAGCCACTGATTACATGTGCATCACTGCACACTGGATCTCTTTTGTGGGGGTTAGAGAACAGATATCTTTTGGTGTTGACGCTGCTGAGATTTTTCATGCCACTCGCAAACATGACCGGTAGCCATGTTTGCCATGGAGAAATCTCATACTGCTGCAATAATTTTGGATGAGTTTAACAACAAGGTCTTTGAGTGGCTGCGCCCAAGAGGTCTTAACGTTGGTTTTGTTGCCACGGACAATGGCAGTAATGTAGTTAGGGCCATGAAAGATGGTGGCTATTTCAGGGTCCTGTGTTTAGCACACTGCATTAACATTGTTTTTCAAGACATTCTGACAAATGAATGCAAAGTCAGCAACTTACTGGCCACCTGCAGAAGAATATGCACACAATTCAGCCATTCTTTTAAAGCCCGGAAGCAGCTGAGGGTCATTCAGCGTGAGCATAAAATGCCAGTCAAAGCACTCATCCAGGAGGTGCCAACACATTGGAACTCAACTTATTACATGCTTGATCGTTTGTTTGAGCAGTACATACCACTCAATGCTTATGTCATGCAAATATTAGGGGATCCTATTGTGAGAGGCATGACCGATGAGATGGGCCAATGGGACCTCGTTAAATGCCTGACAGAGATACTACTTCCTTTTGAGGTCTTCACACGTGAAGTCAGCAGGCAGGACTGTACTTTGGGCCAAGCTATCCCATTGTTGCACATGCTAGAGCAACAGCTGAAGGAGGTGTCTGAAACGCACGCAGGTGTGGATGACAAACAAGATGCATATTATTTGGCGGACTCCTTAGCCATTCACTTAGCTGTAAATACAAGGATTCAAAATAACATTTAGTCACATCCACATTACATTACTGCCACAATGTTGGATCCACTGTATAAAGTATTTCTGAACAGTAAGGCAGTAATTCCTTTTTCAGAAGTGGACGTTGCCAAGTACAAGACTTTGATAGCTGAGCAAGCCATTGAAATGAATGGCTGGTAATTAGAGGCCCCCCGCCCCAGGCCAGAACAAGTACTACAGGGCATCGAGAGTCAAGTTCTACATCAGAGCCAGAGGGCAGTGCGTTTGCCTCCCAGCAGTCACCGACACCAACACTACCAATAACATCAACAACAGCAAGAACAGGATCATCCACAGTCCAATCGGCAACTGATTGGTTTCTACGGCAGGGGTATGGTAAGTCCAGTGCTGATGCAAAGGCAAAAGATAAACAGTGGTTCCGTTGGGTGAAAAAATTACTTCATACATTAGGCATAGTCAAGCGTTATTCAGATGATATACGATATTCCAACGTAAGCAACACAAAGAACAGTTCGTGTATAAATCAAATTCTTTATATACAAATTACGTCATTCATATATATATATGCATCACTTTTTTCTGAAAGGCCGTCAAGCAATAGTGAAATAATAAACGTGACACAGTGAATAATAATAAGTGCTCAGTGACAATGTGCGTGATATGTACAATATTTTAAAATCTCAAGTATTTGAAAATGGCCAGCAGATTAAATATTTATAGTAACGCTGCGTGATGGGAAAGTTCCTTTTGGCGCAGAGTCTATGTACTGGTACACATAAAAGTCGACGTTTCAACCCTTGTGCTGCGCTAATGTAAGGTCAGTATGGGTCTTCCTCAGGACAAAAAGCAAACAGTGACGGCCTGTGGGTAGGGTGAAGACTTAATCAGGAGTGTTGCTAAAAACAAAAATGGAACTATGGGCTAAGGTGGCAGGCAACTCACCTTGTTGCGAATGAAATTTGAATTCAAAAAGGGCCCTTTGTGAAGATGCCAATCCGGTGAGGTCAGGACTGCAAACGGATGATTACGTTGTGGGGGCCTACAAGTAATTCACGTGGCAGATTAATCTCTATCTGCGATACTTAAAAATGTAGTTATAATGTAATTATAATGAAAAAGCGACAGAGGTGCTCACCTCAGAGGAATATCCGATGAGACACAATTCGGGTATCAATCGGTGCTTTGGCAAAAATATCTAAAAGTAGTGCAGTCTTTTAGAATCAATGTGAAAATTGATAGATGCTATGGAATTAAAATTAAATTATACACTGGGACAAGCTCACCTCTTTCAATAAGAATTGCTGTCTCTATTCACGGCGCTGTAAATTGGCGCGGCAGGCAATATTTCCTAGCTCAGCTGGAGCGGCGAAAACTGTTGAGAATTATATGTGAATTAGAAGAGTAGTGCGTCAGGTGCACTAAGTCATTTGATCAGGCAAGGATCAAGGACGCTGATTAAGTGTTCGGTAGTTACCTCCCTGAGACGGCAGGCAAGGAGTCCGAGCTCGTCTGTGGTATGCGGCAGCAGAATTTGGAATGAGTCAGCGCGGGTAGATAAGACAGCGTCCGCGTGTACGTAGCACGTTGCTGGTAACCTAGCAACAAATGATCATGACGCCAGGGTGCTCGGGGTGCCGTCACGCGTTGCCATGGTAACAGTGTGAAACCAGGGAGAGTGACGCGGTGCGAGTCAAGCACTGCTGTCAAAGTCAATGTTAGGTGAATGTAGAAAGTGTCGAATTGGTTCAAGAACGAATCTTACAGGGAGACTGCTGTATTCAAGTGAGGAATTATAGGTTTTCCTGAACAAAGTTTCATTCGATGTAGCACGTGTAATACATAAACATAGTACTGATCGGCATACATGTAACAGACTGAATTACAATAAACATTTGTTTTGAAAATAGCATAATCCGTTTTTCAAATATTAACAAAATAGAGTCAAACACTGGAGTCTCAAGAACAGTTGAAATTGCTCCAAATGTGCCACTAAATAGGGCTTAACTTATGAGCATTTACCAAGCATACAATTTGGAAACCTATGTGCGAGAGGTGTGTAGAATTCGTAAGGCAACATGGTGCACGTGTAAGGACTTAAGATGGCCACCGATACAAAATGGAACCCACGTAGTGATGTGAAATATCGTATACACAGTGCATTCATAGCTAAAACGTTACACAAAGCACTTGTACATACCGCATTAACCATTTGCGGTTCACTATTACCGGGATAGACAGGGGTAGGGCCCTGCCTCCTACGCGGTCCCAAATTCTAAAGTACGACAGACCCTCCTTTTGCCCTTACATAGGCAATAACTATACTCATTTCAATCCGAGTCTAGGTCAATATTCACGAAGCACAGAATACAAACTTACATTTTATTAGCAATACTCTGCAGAGAAGTCCAATCAGATTGGCCCCCTAAGATGTCTGCAGAGGGACTGCCCCCCAACAGTCTACAGTGAGTAATCATTCCTCCAGAGAAGCCTCCAACCATGCCCACCATGGAAAACTACCGGCCTGGGCCGAACATAAACAAAGATGCACAGTAGGATGAGCTACCACCTGCCAGATGTGTACATGTTATCTGCTACTCAAGGCTATGGCGCTGAGTCTCAGCATCTACTAACGTGAGAGCAGAAATGACACAGTCGGATAGGTATGCGAGGGCAGAATGGCCTATTCATTAGTGAGTCAAGAATCAGCCTTGAACAGAAGAGAAAATAATAACGAAGTTCAGTGTTCTGCTGAGGCAAGCAATACTGAATAATGAGGCCTAGCTCGGGCACAGCCTAATCAGTCTAATAGGGATTACGAAATACAAAATGGAGTCACACTCGCTAACTGAAGCTTTGCACTTTACAGGGATAACTCAGTGGGTTGCACATTGTGAATACAAATGGCGTACATTTAGCCACACACTGCTAACCTAATATAGCATGAAAAGAGTGCGTTGCAGTGATGGGATTTTCAAACCTAACGGCTGGTGGGTGGGACAAAGGGAAAAGCTACTCTGCCAGGCAGGTGGGAAAAAGGGAAAAGGCAACTTTGGCGGGTGGGAAAAAGTAAAAGGCCACTCTGATGGGCAGGAGGGATAAATGGAAAAGGCCACTCGGGCTGATGTAAAAAATGGAAAAGGCCACTAGGGCGGGTGGGTGTGAAAAAGCCTACTTGGGTGGGTGGGTGTGAAAAACGCTACTCGGGCAGGTGACTGGGAAAAAGGCCACTAAGGCTGCTAGGAAAAAGAAAAAGGCCACTTGTGCGGTTGGTTGGTTGGTTCAAAAGGAAAAGGCCATTCTGGCGGGCAGGTGAGAAAAAGGGAAAGGCCACTCTGGCGGGCGTGTGTGAAAAAGTAAAAAGGCCACTTGGGTGGGCTGGTGGCTAAAAGAGAAAAGGCCACTCTGACAGGGCAGTGGGAAAACGGCCACTTGGGTGGGTGGTTGGAAAAGATGCAACTCGGGCATGTGCGTAGTGAAATGGCCACTCGGACGGGTGATTGGGAAAAAGGCCACTTAGGCGGGCAAATTGGAAAAAGGCCACTCAGCCAGGTTGTTTGGAAATAGCTACTCTGGAAGGTGGTTGGGAAAAAGGCCACTTGGGCAGCTGGGAATAAAGAAAAGGCCACATGGACAGGTGGTTGGGAAAAGGGCCACTCGGGAGGTGGGTGAGAAAAAGGTAACTCATGTGGGTGGCTGGGGAAAAGGGAAAAGGGAAAAGAACATTTGGGCAGCTGTGAAAAAAGAAAAGGCAGGCGGGTGGGAAAAAGTCCACACTCAAAAAGACCACTCGGAGGGCTGGTAGCAAAAAGGCAACTCGGGTGGGAAAAAGGCCACTGAGGAGGGTGAGTGAGAACAAGGCAGTTCACGCGGGTGGCTGGGGAAAAGGGAAAAGAACATTTGGGTGGCTGGGAGAAAGGAAAAGGCAACTCGTGTGGGAAAAAGGGAAAGGCCACTCTGGTGGGCGGGTGAGAAAAAGGCTAAAGGCCACTTGTGTGGGCGGGTGTGAAAAAGGGAAAAGGCCACTCTTAAAAAGGGAAAGGCCACTCTGGCAGGTGTGTGCAAAAAAGGGAAAAGGTCACTCGGGCAAGCGGGTGGGAAAAAGGAAAAAGTCCACTCGGGGGGGAGGCGGGTGAAAAAACAGGAGAAGGCCACTCGGGTGTGCAGTAGGAATAGGCCACTTGGGAGGGTAGATTGGAAAAAGGACACTCAGCCAGGTGGGTGAGAAAAAGGGCCACTTGGTCAGCTGGGAAAAAGGAAAAGGCCACTAGGGCAGGTGGGTTGGAAAAAGGCCACTCAGATGGGCGGGTGGGAAAAAGGCCACTTGGGTGGGTGGAATAAAGGCTTCTTGGGCGGGTGCCTGGGAAATAGGCCACTCAGGCGGGTGGGTGAGAAAAAGGCCACTCAGGCAGGTGCATAGCAAAAAGGGAAAATAAAATTTGTGCAGCTGGGAAAAAGAAAAGGTTACTCTCAAAAGGGAAAGGCCACTCTGGCGGGTGTGTGTGAAAAAGAAAAAAGGCCACTCGGGTGGGCAGGTGTGAAAATGGGCAAAAGCAAAAAGGGAAAATAAAATTTGTGCAGCTGGGAAAAAGAAAAGGTTACTCTCAAAAGGGAAAGGCCACTCTGGCGGGTGTGTGTGAAAAAGAAAAAAGGCCACTCGGGTGGGCAGGTGTGAAAATGGGCAAAAGTAACTCAGGTCAGCGGGTGGGAAAAGGGAAAAGGCCACTTGGGCGGGTGGGAAAAAGGCCACTCGGGCAGGTGGGTGAGAAAAAGGGGAAAAGGTCACTTGGGAAGCTGTGAAAAAGGAAAAGGCCACACGGGGTGGGCAGGTGGGAAAAATGCCACCACGGGTGGCTTAGAAAAAGGGAATAGGACATTTTGGTGGCTGAGAAAAAGGAAAAGGCACTCGGGCAGGTGGGAAAAAGGGAAAGGCCACTCTGGTGGGCAGGTGGGAAAAAAGCAAAAGTCCACTCTGGCAGGAAGGTGTGAAAAAGGGAAAAGGTGACTCAGACGAGCGGATGAGAAATAGGGGAAAGGCCACTCGGGTGGGCGGGTAGGGAAATGGCCACTTGGGTGGGTGGTTGGGAAAAAGGCCAATTGGGCAGGTGTGTGTGAAAAAGGCCACTCAGGCGTGTGTGTGTGAAAAAGGCCACTCTGGCGGGCCGCTGTAAAAAAGACCACCCGGGCAGCAGGGAAAAAAGATAAGGCCACTCAGGCAGATGGGTGGCAAAAAGGAAAAGGCTACTTGGGCAGGCGGGTGGGAAAAAGGGATAGGCCACTCTGGCTGGGGTGTGAAAATGGGCAAAAGCCGGGAAGGAGGGTGGGTGTGAAAAAGGCCACTCGGGCGGGGGGGGGGTGGGTGAGGAAAAGGCCACTCAGGCAGGTGTCCAGGAAAAAGACCATGTGGACAGGTGGCTGGGAAATAGGGAAAAGGTCACTTGGGTGGCAGAGAAAAAGGAAAAGGCCACACTGGGTAGGTGGGTGGTAAAAAGGGAAAGGCCACTCTGTCGAAAGAGTGTGAAAAAGGAAAAAAGGCACTCGGGTGGGTGTGAAAAAGGGAAAAAGGCACTCGGGTGAGCGGGTGTGAAAAAGGGGAAAACAACTTGGGCAGGTGGGTAGAGAAATGGCCACATGGGTGAGTGGGTAGGGAAATGACCACTCGGGTGGGTGGTTGGGAAAAAGGTCACTCAGGTGGGTGGATCTGAAAAACGCCACTCGGGCAGGTGGGTGTGAAAAAGACCACTCTGGAGGGTGGGTGAAAAAAGGCCACTCGGGTGGGTGGGTGTCAAAGAGGCCACTTGAGTGGGTGACTGGGAACATGGCCACTTGGGTGGTGGCTGGGAAAAAGGCAAAATGCCACTCAAGGAGGTGGAGAAAGGAAAAGGCCACTGGGCAGGCGGGTGACAAAAAAGGAAAAGGCCACTCGGGCGGGCAGGTGGAAAAAAGGGAAAGGCCACTCTGGGGAGCGGGTGTGAAAAAGGGAAAAAACCACTCAGACGAGTGAAGGCCACTTGGGTGTGCTGGTAGGAAAAAGGCCACTCAGGTGTGTGGGGGTGAAAAATGCCACTAGTTAAAAGTCCACCCGGATGGGTGGTGGGGTAAAAGGCACCAGGGAAGGTAGGTGAGAAAAAAGCCACTTGGTCGTGCTGCTGGGATGAAGGCTACTCGGGCTGGTGGCTTGGAAAAATTGAAAAGCCCACTCGAGCAGGTGGGAAAAAGGAAAAGGCTAGTCTGGCAGGCAGGTGGGAAAAAGGGAAAAGGCCACTCGGTCTTAGAGGAAAAATGGAAAAGGCCACTCTGGTGGGTGGGTGGGAAAAAGGGAAAAGGGCACTTGGGAGGGGGGTGGGAAAAGCCACACTTAAAAAGGGAAAAGGCCAACCAGGTGGGCGGGTGGGGAAAAGATCACTTGTATGGGTGGGAGGAAAAAAGGCAACTTGGGCGGGTGGTTGGGAAAAGGCCACTCTGGCGGGTGGTTAGGAAAAAGGCCACTCAGACGGATGGTTGGGAAAAACGCCACTCAGGCGGGTGGGTGTGAATAGGCCACTCGGGTGTGTGTGTGTGTGAAAATAGCCACTTGGGCGGGTGGGTGTAAAAATGCCACTCGGGTGGGTTGGTGTGAAAAAGGCCACTCTGGCGGGTGGGTGTGAAAAGGCCACTCAGGCGGGTGGGTGAGGAAAAGGCCACTCAGGAAGGTATCCAGGAAAAAGACCATGTGGGCGGGTTGCTGGGAAAAAGGGAAAAGGTCACTTGGGTGGCTGAGAAAAAGGAAAAGGCCACACTGGGCAGGTGGGTGGTAAAAAGGGAACGGCCACTCTGTCGAGAGAGTGTGAAAAAGGGAAAAAGGCACTCGGGCGAGCGGGTGTGAAAAAGGGGAAGGCCACTCGGGCAGGTGGGTAGAGAAATGGCCACATGGGCAAGTGGGTAGGGAAATGGCCACTCGGGTGGGTGGTTGGGAAAAAGGTCACTCAGGTGGGTGGGTCTGAAAAAGACCACTCGGGCAGGTGGGTGTGAAAAAGGACAATTGCGAGGGTGGGTGAAAAAAGGCCACTCGGGTGGGTGTAAAAGAGGCCACTTGAGTGGGTTACTGGGAACATGGCCACTCAGTGGTGGCTGGGAAAAAGGGAAAATGCCACTCAAGGAGGTGGAAAAAGGAAAAGCCACTCATGGGAAAAAGGAAAAGGCCACTTGGGCGGGCGTGTTGAAAAAAGGGAAAGGCCACTATTGAGAGCAGGTGCGAAAAATGGAAAAAAACACCCAGACGAATGGGTGGAAAAAAGGGAAAAGGCCACTCGGGTGTGCTGGTAGGAAAAAGGCCACTCAGGTGTGTGGGGGTGAAAAATGCCACTCTTTAAAAGGCCACCCGGATGGGTGGTTGGGTAAAAGAAACCAGGGAAGGTCGGTGGGAAAAAAGCCACTTGGTAGTGCTGCTGGGATAAAGGCTACTCGGGCCGGTGGCTTGGAAAAATGGAAAAGGCCACTCGATCAGGTGGGAAAAAGGAAAAGGCTAGTCCGGCAGGCAGGTGGGAAAAAGAGAAAAGGGCACTTGGGAGGGGGGTAGGAAAAAGGAAAAAAGCCACACTTAAAAAAAGGGAAAAGGCCAATCAGGTGGGCGGGTGGGGAAAAGACCACTTGTGTGGGTGGGAGGAAAAAAGGCCACTTGGGTGGGTGGTTGGGAAAAGGCCACTCTAGCGGGTGGTTGGGAAAAAGGCCAATCTGGAGGGTGGGTGTGAATAGGCCACTCGGGCGTGTGTATGTGAAAACGGCCACTTGGGCGGGTGGGTGTAAAAAGGCCACTCGGGTGTGTCAGTGTGAAAAAGGCCACTCTGGCGGGTGGCTGCGAAAAAGACCACTCGGGCAGTTGGAAAAAAGGAAAAGGTCACTCTGGCAGATGGGTGGGAAAAAGGAAATTTCCACCTTGGCAGGCGGGTGGAAAAAAGAGAAAGGCCACTCTGGCGGGCAGGTGTGAAAATGGGCAAAAGCCACTCAGGTGAGTGGGAGGAAAAGGGGAAAAGGCCACGCTTAAAAAGGGAAAATGCCACTTGAGTGGGTGGTTGGGAAAATGTCACTCTGGTAGGTGGGTCTGAAATAGGCCACTCGGGTGGGTGGGTGTGAAAAAAGACACTCTGGTGAGTGGGTGGAAAAAAGGTCACTCGGGCAGGTGTGTGTCAAAAAGGCCACTTGAGCGGGTGGCTGGGAACAAGGCCACTCAGGCAAGTGGAAAAATGAAAAGACCACTCAGGCGTGTAGGTCGGAAATCAAAAGGCCCCTCGAGTGGGTGGGTGGTAAAAGGCCACACTTGTGATTGGTTGGAAAAAAGGCCACTCGGGCAGTTGCGCAGTGAAATGGCCACTGGCACGGATGTCTGGGAAAAAGACCACTAGGGCGGGTGGCTGAGAAAAAGGGAAAAGGTCATTTGGGTGGCTGAAAAAAGGAAAAGGTCACTCTGGCAGATGGGTGGGAAAAAGGAAATGTCCACCTTGGCAGGCGGGTGGAAAAAAGGGAAAGGCCACTCTGGCGGGCAGGTGTGAAAATGGGCAAAAGCAACTCAGGTGAGCGGGAGGAAAAGGGGAAAAGGCCACGCTTAAAAAGGGAAAATGCCACTTGAGTGGGTGGGTGTGAAAAAAGACACTCTGGTGAGTGGGTAGAAAAAAGGTCACTCGGGCAGGTGTGTGTGAAAAAGGCCACTTGGGTGGGTGGCTGGGAACAAGGCCACTCAGGCAAGTGGAAAAATTAAAAGACCACTCAGGCGTGTAGGTTGGAAATCAAAAGGCCCCTCGAGCGGGTGGGTGGTAAAAGGTCACACTTGTGATTGGTTGGAAAAACGGCCACTCGGGCAGTTGCGCAGTGAAATGGCCACTGGCACGGATGTCTGGGAAAAAGACCACCAGGGCGGGTGGCTGAGAAAAAGGGAAAAGGTCATTTGGGTGGCTGAAAAAAGGAAAAGGCCACATGGGGCGGGAGGGTGGTAAAAAGGGAAAGGCCACTCCGGCGGGTGGGTGGGAACAAGGGAAAAGGCCACTCTGGCAGGCGTGTGTGAAAAAGGGGAAGGCCACTCGGGTGGGTGGGAGGGAAAAAGTCCACTCTGGCGGGTGGTTGGGAAAAGGCCACTCAGGCAGTTGGTTGAGAAAAAGGCCACTCTGGAGGGTGGGTGTAAAAATGGCCACTTGAGTTGGGTGTAAAAAAAAGGCGACTCAGACAGGTGGGTAAATACAAAGGCCACTCTAACAGGTGGGATGGAAAAAAGCCGCTATGGTGGGTGGGTTGGTGGAAAATGGGCCACTAGGGTGGGTGGCTGGGAAAAAGGGAAAAGGCCCCTTGGGCAGCTGGGAAAAAGGAAAATGCCACTCGGGCAGGTGGGTGAGAAAAAGGGAAAGGCTGCTCTGCCAGGCAGGTGAGAAAAAGCCACATTTGGGCAGGTGGCAAAAAGGCCATCATAGAAAGAAACTAATGCTATCTTGATGAGTCTAGGCATCATGTCTGTTAGACCCGGTTAGACCCGGCCTCGTAGCATGGCTCTTCCTGTCCTCGCACTACCTAACCTGGTACGATGGGACCCCAAGCACACGGCCCAGCCGATCCTTTCCACCAGAACACACACACGCGACCCGGGCCTCCCCGTCCATGGCCTCTCTCCTTTCGGCCACCCCGGGCACGCGTGCCCCCTTCATGCACCAAGATGGCCGCCCGGCCCCAGCACAACCCGGGCCTAGAGGCGCCACTCCGGCTGGAGGACATCACGCTTCCAGGGGATGAGAGAGGGAGGAGCAGTTTCTATCGCACCTCTGAACTCCCCTGGGACGATGGGTTTCGATCGGCCCTCCGGCCTCCCTGAGGGCTGGCTCCACGCCTGCTGGGTGTCTGGGACTCCTCCCGACCCGGCCCTGAAAGGATCAAAAGACAAAAAGACAATGGCAGGAAATCTTGACAAACGACCCCCAGGTGACAAGACCCCTGCCTGCACAGACTCCGGACATCAAAGAGGGGTCGACCTATAACAAGGGGTGCTCTGGGACTGTCCGGCAGATTCGCCTTGGAACATCTGAGCCCTGCTGAGTGACTCGCGGCTCCCCGAAGATCGTAAGACCTCCGAACTTGTGCTTGAGCCCTGCTGAGTGACTCGCGGCTCCCCGAAGATCGTAAGACCTCCGAACTTGTGCTTGAGCCCTGCTGAGTGACTCGCGGCTCCCTGAAGATCGTAAGACCTCCGAACTTGTACCTGAGCCTGCTGAGTGACTCGCGGCTCCCTGAAGATCGTAAGACCTCCGGCCTTGTGCTTGAGCCCTGCTGAGTGACTCGCGGCTCCCTGAAGATCGTAAGAACTCCGAACTTGTGCTTGAGCCTGCTGAGTGACTCGCGGCTCCCCCAGACTCTCCTTGGTCCCGCCGGACCCCACGACGACAAGCGTATCCCCCAGCTCGAGGATTGTGAGCTGTGCGCCGGGTACGCTCCTGCATTTGATCCATATCCCCCCAAAGACTGTCCCGCTACCTCCTACCCCCGCCAAGACTCTGTGAGCCCACGCTCTGCTTGTAAATATCTGCCTTGCCGATCATAAAGATCCTACCCCTTCGATTTGATAAAGCTTGAATCCTAAGAACCCTCGGTGTGGTGTCTCTTTGTCGTGTGGTGCCGAGTGTACGATCCTAGATACGAGATTCCTCCCCTGCGGAGTCTCCCGCCAGTGCCCGTCTACGATACTTTGAGGGTGGGTCTCAGGACAGTCAGGGCCCCCTCCGGGCCCCTCTGAGGTCGCCTTCTAACATTGGTGGCAGCGACGGGATTCGGGCCCATAACCTAGAGATCGTACCGTGAACGACTGACGCACTACCGACAAAGATGGCAGAAGGAAGCGCCATGAGCCCCGCAGAAACCAACACCAACAGGGTGGAACAACTAGAAGAATACACGCACAAAGAACTGAAGCAATTCTGCAAAGAACTTAAAATCGCTACCACCGGTCTCAACACCAAAGAAGATTTGCAGAAAGCACTGAAAGCTTGGGTGGATGCCGGGGCCTCCCGCCCAGAAGGCATGGGGGAGCGACACGACGAAGCAGAACCCACCCAAGGCGAAAGCAGCAGCAATCAGGTGCGAGGCTTCGTGCCAGACGGGGGCCTGTCCCCGGAAGAACTCGCAGACAGAGAGAGAAGTCGCAATCACGAACTCGAGTTAGCCAAACTCAAAATCGAAGGCGAATTGAAATTAGCGGAAAAAAAGCTAGCAGTAGAACAAATGCGCGTACAAGGCGAATTGGAAGAGAAGAAGCTCCAACGGGAGCACGAAGGAAGGAAGCTCCAACTAGAGCACGAACGCAGCTTGAAGAGATCGAGCTCAAAGCCAGAAACGAGGAAGGGAGGCCCCCGGGGAACCGAGAGGCGGCCTCCCCGGCGGAACAGAAGGTCCACATCCCCAAGGACGTGGTCAAAGAATATTATAAAAATGATGACATTCAACAATGGTTCAGGGCCTACGAGGTCGCCATGACCTCTCATCGGGTCCCGCAGAAGGACTGGGGGGCAGGGCTGTGGGGACGGTTTCTGAGCGAAGGAAGGGACACCCTGCTCGACCTACCCCTCTCCCTGCAGACCTCCTACAGCCACATGAAAGAGGCTCTCCTCACTAGGTACGGCCTCACCCCAGAGATGTACCGTCAGCGATTCTGGGACTGCAGGAAGATCCCGGGCACCACCTGGGTGGAGTATGTAAACTTTTTCAGTCGGGCCTTCGATGGGTGGATCAAGGGCAGCAAGGTCACCACCCTCGAGAAACTCACCGACCTCATGTTGTGGGAACACATGGCGGCAAACTGCTTTGTGGAACTACGCCAGCATCTGCTCGACAGCAAACTCACCGATCCCCGGAAGCTGGCTGTGGAAGCAGACCGCTGGACCAACACCCGGGTCCCCCGGAGCATTGTAGGAGAATACCCCCGAGCCAGTCAGGGACCACCCCGCCAGAGAGGGGGAGGGAACCAGGGAGGACAGAGAGAGTCCCAGTCGAGTCCCCCGAAGGCCCAACCTCCACCTTTCCCGGCGCCCCCCCCACCAGTCTCCGGACCCCCCGGGAGACGGGGGCACCGGGTAACCATCACTTGTTTCCGTTGTCAGAGGCCCGGGCACTACGCCAATGACCCGGAGTGCCCCATGGCCCCCCAGGTCCCCCCTGCTGCAAACCCTGCTAGACAGATAGCCAACGTAGCCCTGGGGGAGGAGGTTGAGGACACCGGGGAGTGGGAACCCGCAGCTATGGCCCTAGTATCCCTGGGAGATAGAGAGATGGTCCCTGGTAGCCTCCTGCCCTCCAAAACGAAGAAGTACGGGCAGCTCGTCAAGATCAATGGCCACCAAATAGAAGCCCTGCGAGACACCGGGGCCAGCATCACCAGTGTCCTCAGGCACTTAGTCCCCGAGGAGCAGATCCTACCCAACGTCTTTTGCCCCGTAATTTCCGCAGATAATAGAGAGAGTATGTGTCAGGTAGCCCTGGTGTCGTTTGAGTGGGGAGGGGTGATAGGTAAACTGAGGGTTGCCGTAAGAACCTCCCAGCCGGTCGACTGCCTCTTAGGGAACGACCTGGAGAGTTCTCCCTGGAAGTACGTCGAGCGCAAGGCCCACCTAGGGATGATGGGACTCCCCGAGTGGGTGTGCGCCACCACCCGATCTATGTCCGCCCGACTCACCCCCCTGGGGGAATTCGAGGACCCCCCGACCGAGGGAGTCAGAGCACTCCCCGCCGAGGGTCCTCCCGTCCCCCCATCGGGAGGGTCAGTCGCCAGCGACGAACCCTCACCGTCCGACACCACCCCGGTCCCCGAGTTAGACGATCTGGCCGAATTGGCCCCGTGGCGCCACGAGGGCGGGCCCACCCGGGAGGAGTTCTGCCGGGAGCAAGCCACCTGTCCTTCCCTGGTCGGACTGCGGCACCAGGCCGAGGGCCAAGCCGCAGGCGACCAAACCGGAATGCACCGAGTTTATTGGGAGAATAACCTCTTGTACAGTGAGCAGAAGTCGGTGGAGCTAGGATCCGGCCGGGTGCTGGTGGTACCCCTACGCTTCCGAGACTTCCTCCTGGGCTTGGCCCACGACGTCCCCCTTGCCGGCCACCTGGGTCAAGACAAAACCTACAGCCGTCTCGTGACTCACTTTTACTGGCCTAGGATGAGAGCAGCTGTAGAAGCCCACTGCAAGTCCTGTCCCACGTGCCAGGCTAGTGGGAAGAGTGGGGGGAAGCGCAAGGCTCCCCTCCAACCCTTCCCGGTCGTCAGTACCCCATTCGAACGAGTCGGAATCAACATCGTGGGGCCCCTGGATCCCCCCACCTCCCAAGGTCACCGTTTCATCCTGGTCCTAGTGGATCACGCCACCGATACCCTGAGGCGATCCCCCTACGCACCGTCACGGCTCCCGTGGTGGGCCGAGCCCTGATGGGAATCTTTTCCCGGGTGGGTTTTCCCCGCGAGGTCGTGAGCGATCGCGGCACTAATTTTATCTCAAAATACATGACGTCCCTGTGGCAACAATGTGGGGTGTCCTATAAGTTCACCACCCCGTACCATCCCCAGGGGAACGGCCTAGTAGAAAGGTTTAACCGGACTCTGAAAGGGATGATCAACGGCCTAGAAGAACCCCTCCGGCGTAAGTGGGACGTCCTGCTCCCCTGCCTCCTGTTCGCTTACCGGGAAGACCCACAGAAGTCCTTGGGGTTCAGCCCGTTTGAATTACTGTATGGACACCCCGTCCGAGGTCCCCTCAGCTTGGTTAAGGAAGGGTGGGAGGCAGCACCCCAGACCACCCCACGAGATGTGTTCCAATACGTTCTGGCCCTCCGGAACCAGACCAGGAAGTTCCGAGAGCTGGCCGAGGCCAACCTGGAGGCAAGCCAAGAAGAGATGAAGCGCTGGTACGACCAGAATGCCACTCTGGTCGAGTTCCAGCCGGGCCAGCAGGTATGGGTCATGGCCCCCGTGAAGCCTGGCGCCCTCCAGGACAAGTGGACCGGGCCCTTCAAGGTGATTGAGCGGAAGAGTCCAGTCACGTACTTGGTGGACGTCCAGTCGCCCCGGGATCCCCTGCGGGTCCTACACGTGAACCGCCTCAAGCCTCACTTCGTGCGGACAGAACTGAGCCTCCTGCTGGCCACCTATGACGGGGCCGAAGATGAGTCCGATCCCCTCCCGGACCTCCTGTGTGTCAAGGAGAAGGATGGCTCCGTGGAAGGAGTGAACCTCTCCCCATCCCTCACTGACCAGCAAAAAGCGGACTGTCGCCAGCTCCTAGGACAATTCTCCGACCTCTTCTCCCTGATTCCCCGAGTCACCGACTGGTGTGTCCATGACGTGGACATCGGGGACAGCCCGCCAGTAAGATACCGAGCCTACCGAGTCCCTGACCGGGTCCGGTCCTGCATTCAAGCTGAAGTCTCGAAGATGTTGACCCTGGGGGTGATCGAGCCATCCGATAGTCCCTGGGCCCGCCCCGTGGTCCTAGTTCCGAAGGCAGCGGCCCCCGGTGTCGCCCCCGAGCTCCGATTCTGCGTGGACTACCGGGGGCTCAATGACGTCACCCGGGCCGATGCCCACCCCATCCCCCGAGCCGACGAGCTCATTGACCGACTCGGGGCGGCCCGGTTCCTCAGCACATTCGACCTCACCTGCAGATACTGGCAGATTGCGCTCACAGAGGAAGCCAAGGAGCGGTCCGCCTTCTCCACCCCAGATGTGCATTATCGCTTCCGCGTAATGCCCTTCGGAATGAAAAATCCCCCGGCCACCTTCCAGCGACTGGTGAATAGGGTCCTGGCCGGGATGGAACAGTTCAGTGCGGCCTATCTAGACAACATCGCCGTTTTCAGTTCCGGATGGAGTGAGCACCTCCAGCACCTCCGGAGAGTGCTAACCGCCCTGCGCCAGGCAGGCCTCACAGTAAAAGCCAGCAAGTGCCAGATTGGGCAAGGATCAGTAGTCTACCTGGGGCACCAGGTCGGGAGCGGTCAGGTCGCCCCTCTACAGCCAAAGATCGACGCCATCCTAGCCTGGGAACCACCCACCACCCAAACGGAGGTCCGAGCCTTCCTGGGCCTCACTGGCTACTACCGAAGGTTCATCCGGGGGTATGGCAGCCTGGTTGGCCCCCTCACCGAACTTACATCCAAAAAACAGCCCAAGAGGGTGCAGTGGACGACTGCCTGCCAGGAAGCGTTCGATGCCCTAAAGAAGGCCATGTGCACGGCCCCCGTCCTCCAGGCTCCTGACTACTCCAAGGAGTTTGTAGTCCAGACCGATGCCTCCGAGCATGGCATTGGAGCCGTCCTGTCCCAGGTGAATGACCAAGGCCTAGACCAGCCCATCGCCTTCCTCAGCCGGCGGCTGTTGCCCAGAGAACAAAGGTGGAGCACCATTGAGCGCGAAGCATTTGCCGTAGTCTGGGCCCTCAAGAAGCTGCGCCCTTACCTGTTTGGCACCCATTTCAAAGTCCAAACCGACCATCGGCCCTTGCGATGGCTCATGCAGATGCAAGGAGAAAACCCCAAGCTACTGCGGTGGTCAATCTCCCTCCAGGGTATGGATTTCACCGTAGAACATCGCCCTGGTACGGACCACGCCAACGCTGACGGCCTCTCCCGGTTCTTCCGCCTCAGCGAAGAGAACCCCCCAAGATGATGGGTAGTTCTCTCCGGCTTTCAGCTGGGGGGACGCGTGTTAGACCCGGCCTCGTAGCATGGCTCTTCCTGTCCTCGCACTACCTAACCTGGTACGATGGGACCCCAAGCACACGGCCCAGCCGATCCTTTCCACCAGAACACACACACGCGACCCGGGCCTCCCCGTCCATGGCGTCTCTCCTTTCGGCCACCCCGGGCACGCGTGCCCCCTTCATGCACCAAGATGGCCGCCCGGCCCCAGCACAACCCGGGCCTAGAGGCGCCACTCCGGCTGGAGGACATCACGCTTCCAGGGGATGAGAGAGGGAGGAGCAGTTTCTATCGCACCTCTGAACTCCCCTGGGACGATGGGTTTCGATCGGCCCTCCGGCCTCCCTGAGGGCTGGCTCCACGCCTGCTGGGTGTCTGGGACTCCTCCCGACCCGGCCCTGAAAGGATCAAAAGACAATGGAAGGAAATCTCGACAAGCGACCCCCAGGTGACAAGACCCCTGCCTGCACAGACTCCGGACATCAAAGAGGGGTCGACCTATAACAAGGGGTGCTCTGGGACTGTCCGGCAGATTCGCCTTGGAACATCTGAGCCCTGCTGAGTGACTCGCGGCTCCCCGAAGATCGTATGACCTCCGAACTTGTGCTTGAGCCCTGCTGAGTGACTCGCGGCTCCCCGAAGATCGTAAGACCTCTGAACTTGTGCTTGAGCCCTGCTGAGTGACACGCGGCTCCCCGAAGATCGTAAGACCTCCGAACTTGTACCTGAGCCTGCTGAGTGACTCGCGGCTCCCTGAAGATCGTAAGACCTCCGGCCTTGTGCTTGAGCCCTGCTGAGTGACTCGCGGCTCCCTGAAGATCGTAAGAACTCCGAACTTGTGCTTGAGCCTGCTGAGTGACTCGCGGCTCCCCCAGACTCTCCTTGGTCCCGCCGGACCCCACGACGACAAGCGTATCCCCCAGCTCGAGGATTGTGAGCTGTGCGCCGGGTACGCTCCTGCATTTGATCCATATCCCCCCAAAGACTGTCCCGCTACCTCCTACCCCCGCCAAGACTCTGTGAGCCCACGCTCTGCTTGTAAATATCTGCCTTGCCGATCATAAAGATCCTACCCCTTCGATTTGATAAAGCTTGAATCCTAAGAACCCTCGGTGCGGTGTCTCTTTGTCGTGTGGTGCCGAGTGTACGATCCTAGATACGAGATTCCTCCCCTGCGGAGTCTCCCGCCAGTGCCCGGCTACGATACTTTGAGGGTGGGTCTCAGGACAGTCAGGGCCCCCTCCGGGCCCCTCTGAGGTCGCCTTCTAACAATGTCCAAGTGGGCCACATTGACCACAACAGGTTACCGGAGCTTAGATTGTAAGGATGACCACACTCAACATGACATACTCCTAAACACAAAAAAAAGTGTAAAGTATCCACAAATGGGTCAGTCCCTCATGAAGGAGTAACACTCATGCCACAGTCCCAAAAAACAATGAGCACAAAATGGGAGAAAATCAAGCAAAACAGAAGCAGAAAAGTCACACAAAAACGCAGCAGCCCTGTGAGGAAGGAAAAAAACAAAATCTTATCTTTGTGGTGCTCCAATCACTGCATAAGTGAACAAAGAAAAGGGTAGGGGATACCCATCCAAAACACTCCTGTACTTCAGCATGATATCCCCTTCCTTTCCTCCTGTAATCGAAAAAAAAGATATAAATTTGTTAAAAACACTTTCTTACAGAACATCTTATAAATGCAATAAAAAGAGAGCAAAAAGCCCAGTATACTAAAAAGGCCGTATCCATCACCAAGTTGACACATAACTCCTAATTGGAGTTAAGCCCTGCTTAGCTCTTGGTATCCAAATCAATAATATATTTATACTCGGGTTGTTGCAATATCCTGGTTCTATTACCTCCTCTGTTGTGAAGGGATCTCTGCTCAATGGCAGAAAAATAGAGGTGAGTGTTGTCACTGTAACCTCCTTAAAGTGTCTGGCTACAGGATAGAGAGGATCTCAATGGTCAATAGCCCCAAGATGTTATAGAATGCGTGTTGTGACCAGTAGTGAAGTGCTGTCTACATATCTGAGTTTTCACAGGCATTCTCAGATGTAAATAATGAATTGAGAGCTGCATGTAAGAAACTGTGTGATAGCCCTCTTGGGCCCACCATGGGCTGTGGTATAATCCTTTTTGCTGCCACTGCGTTTGCAAGCTTTTCAGGGACTGCACTGGAAAACACCCTGCAGACCCTGTTCCAAGGCCTTGTGGGTAATCGTGATGTCGCTGTGAACCAACTTACCCTTAAGTCATTTGCCCCTGCGGTATGCTATACTGGGTCAATCACTGATGGTATGTCCGATGATGGAGACACTCTTAAGAATCTACCAATTTTTGCAAATAATTTTGTGTACCTTGTTAGAACTGCTGTTGGAAGTCATTATCATCCTTGTGGTTGGGGTAACATTAGTGTCGGATTCCCTGTTGTTGTTGAACACATATGTGTTCTCTGATAATGCTGGTCTGTTGCTGACTGCTTTGTTAAGGACCCATTGTGGGTACCTCCTCACCCTGAATCTGGATGCCATGAGTTTTTCTTCCCTTTCATACGCTTCATCTGTATTACAGTTCCTTTTTGCTCTCAGCAGTTCTTTGTAAGGAATACTCCAATTCTAAGTATCTGGATGAACGCCGAGGGCATGCAGGAGACTCTTGCCAGCGGTGGACTTCTTGAGGAGGCGGAAATGATATTTATTGTCCCTGATTTCAATTTTGACATCCAGGAATTCAATGCTGTCACTGCTGATGGTGTGTGTGAAAGTGGGGTTGTAGTTATTCAGATAACTGACAAAGCTTTTGGTGGACTCTCTGAAGCCACTGCAGCTGATAAACAAATCATCTATGTATGTCATCCACATCACGGCTTGTTCTATCCCATTGGCTATGGTGGTATCCTCAGATATTTGCTTCTCTCACCAGCCAAGGAACAGGTTTGCAAAACTGGGGGAAAACAAGCACCCATGGCAGTCCCAAGAATTTGTCTGTACTGTATACCATTAAACAGAAATATGTTTTGCATCAAACAGTATTCTGATCATTTCGATCAGCATCTCCATGTGTGCTAGATACCTAATGGGTCTTGCTCTGACAAAATGGTTGCAAACCTGAATGCCCACCTCATGTTTCATGATAGTATAGAGGGAGCAGACATCTAGAGTCATAAGGAGAAAGTCTTCCTCTCAGTTCAAACCCTCTATTTTGCAGAGAAAATCATATTATCCCTGACATATGAGGAAAGGTTGGTAAAAACGTCCCTTGAGAAAGAATCAACATACTTAGCCACATTCTCGAATGCACTGACTTTAGAATAAACTGTGGTTGCCCTTGTGTACATATATAGATATAGCACAGTAATTTGGGGAAGTTCCTTCCTAAGATAACAATACTTCTCCCATTCAAGGAAGCCCTTAAACCTTCACAATTCCAGATGGCTCCAAAGGTCTGTCACACTCTTGTTACAGGTATCTCTATCTAAGATTTCGTAGCGCTTGGTGTCATTGAGTTTGTGCATAGCTTCCCTCAGATACAAATAATTATATAAATAAATATAGTGCAACATAATTAAAATATATATTTATTTAAAAAATATTAATTATAACAATATTTTAAATGTATTAATGTCAATATATAAATAGATATGGGATTCCATCTTTGATGGGGTAGGAATGAGACCAATCGTATACTGGAGACGTATTTGGGCTACCCCCAAGCTCAGCTCTCATCGCGAGGGGCTGGAGGTAGTCCTAAGCATCTCTGGTTCAGGTAATGCACCTTGGATCAAGTATGTTAAAGAGACATTGAGAAAGATTGGGAGAGGGAACCTGTGGGATGATGCACAGGCAGCTTGCTCAATTATTAAAGCAATTAGAAAGAGAAATTATTGACAGTATAAAACAAGTGCAATGCAAACACAAGCCACCTTAGCACGATTGCCGATTTCTTCCTTCTGTTGAGGGATGAATTTAAATTAGAACAGGTACTTGACGGAATTGAACTTTCGACAGCCAGGAAGCTGTATCTTCAATTTTGGTACAGTACATTGCCCCTGGCCTCTTTCACTGCTAAATGGGCTTACACTAGTGAGTCGATTAGGTGGATTTGCTCCTCATGGGAGAACATTAAGGAAATTGAGGCACACGCTCTGTCCTTCAGCCCAGTCTATATGGACGGAAGGAGAAAATGACTAGCTCCAGTCTGTAGGAACATAGGTGTCAGGATATACACATAGGCCATTTAAAGCTTGAAATCTGACCTATGACAAAGCCTGGTCTTCACTGTCTCGCATTATTTGTCATTTATGTGGGGGATTAGGCAAAAGATGAGCCTGCCACCAATCAGCCCAGATAACCTGGAAGGAGTGTGTCCCCCCTATTCCTGACCCTCTTGAAGCACTCAGCCCTTTATTTGCTAGAGGTTGTCAGAATACAGTGATTTTATGGATGTGAAGTATATGTTATCAGTACAATTGATATGGACTTTACCAGCTTATTTAATGTATTAAATATTTGTTCTAATGTCCTTTGCATGCATTAATTTTATCAGAATATGTATTATAGCAGAGCTTTTAGGGCAGATTGCTGAAATAAAGATCTATTCCTCCACAATTCCAGATGGCTCCAAAGGTCTGTCATGCTGTTGTTATTGGTATCTCTATCTATTATTTTGTTGCATTTGGTGTCATTGACTTGCTGCATAACTTCCCTCATGTACAAATAAATAAATATAGCGTAACATAATACATTTATTTTAAATGATATTAATTCTAATAATATTTTGAATTTACTACTATGGATGCATAAATGATATATGTTTCTACATTTATACAATAAAAATAAAAAAATGAGTATAATGTAAAATAAATATTTTTATTTCTTATATTATATATGTATAGATATTTTTAAACTAGCGCCTAAAAGATTAAAGTGCCATCCGCAAACATCTAGTCAAGCAAGATGAGTCAAAGTTTAAAAATGTGGCTGGCCGCAATGGAGCTCGAATCAGATACCGAGTGGATTGGACCTGGTCGGCACTGACCTTCAGAATTAGAACAAATCTGTAAAGCTTGAAGTTCAGTGGGGTAAGGCTACAGGCAGCATATGAGTTTGAGCCGTTTTCATCAAAGGTCGCTGGACGAATTTGCTGTGCAGATTTCCACATTTGGACTTAGTATCTTTTTTGGAAGATGAAAATCACCAGCGAGATGAAGCTGGAGGCAAGATCCGATGAGGGCTCTACAAGGCCAGATGCCACTTCTGCAAAGGGGGACTGAACAGGATTTGCTAATGCGGAGAAGGACATAGAATTTGCTGCCACAAAGTCAGGCAGAACAGCAGTGCACCATGGGCAAATAGACATGCAGGTTGGTCCCAGCCTCCTCTCTGCATTCAGAGCAATTTTTAGCCAAAAGTGTCCTTATTCCCAAATTTGGGATTTTTGCTGTCTGCGAATATTTAACACCACCACCAAGAGTCCAGGACATGAGGGGCATCTTTTAGGGGGATATGAATCACTCAGGCTGGATCCAGGTATAGGTTCAGGATGGTTAGAGCCTTTCATGTCCCATAGTCTTCGATCAAGAGACCAGCCAGCTTGCCCTTGGAGTCACTTTGGCAGTCCTGCGTTCAAGAGGTGGAATAGGGCTCAAGCAGCATGGCAGTCCTCTGAGGGTTCAAGACAGTCTTCAAGCAGCAAAGCAGTCATTCCAGTTGTAGCAAAGCAATCTTCTGAAGTGCATGGCAGGCTACTGCTGCAGACAGTCCTCTACGAGTACTTTACCAGGGCCAGAAAGGGAACTGAAGAGTGGGTTTGAAGGTCCTATGTTTATACCTGGTGCCCCTTTAAAGTAGGGGTAGTTTCTAGAGAACTCTCTTAGAAGTGCTTCAATTTCCCTGCCTCCCAGGCTACCTGCATGAACAATGCAATAGTGGAAGTACTTTGCATGAAGACATGGCAAAGCCTATTCAGTTGTAAGTGGGGCTGTCCCCAGCATCGCCAACCCATCCTGTCAGTGATGGCTCATCCAGACACACATAGTCACTATATCGTGTGGCTGTCTGGGAGGCACAAACAAAGTCCAAATGGCAACTACACCCAGTCCTGTGACCCAGGAACAGGCTGCAGGCACCAAATAGTTAGGGAAGGAAAATGCCTACTTTCTAGAGTGCATTTTCAAAACTGCAACTTTACTTTACCATTAAAGAGGATTTTAAGTCACAATTCCTCAGACACCAAACATGAAATCTTCATCTGTTCCCACTCAACAGATAGCACGCATTAAATATCAAAGGCAACACAAAGTTATCCTATGGGAGAGGTAGGCCTCACAGTAGTGAAAGACTAATTTAGGAGTTTTCCTCTATCAGGAAATGTCAAATTAAAAGCACATGTCCGACTGTTTTAATTGCAATGCACGTACCATATAAGCTACCTAGGGTGTACGTTAGGAGGGGTGGCTTAAATTATAATTGAAGGGGAGTTTACTGCTTAGGAGGTTTTTTTTGCCAGGTTGAATTGGCATTTTCAACTACATTCAGGCTGCAATGGAAGACCTACTTTAAGGAGCTACTGAACTGGATAAAACAATAGGAGCTGCTGGCCGGCCTGCAGCATCAAATTTACAGGCCTGGGCATATCGTGTACCACTTTACCAGGGACATATATATGGATATATATGCCAATCAGGAGTAAGCCAATTTTACCATGGTTTGGGGAGCAAGCGCAAGCAAGATGGCACTGGTTAGCAGTGGCTGAGGTCATCTAAAACAAATTTAGCTAAATAGGATGGAGAAGGTGAAATGTTTGGAGGAAGACCACCCTAAGACTGACAGATCTAACACTTATTCTCAAGGCATCCTCTAAATGAGCTCTTTACTTCCTCAAAGTCTTCTTTCTCTCTTTTTCTGTTGCCATATGCTGTCATTTGTTCAGTGCCTCAAACTGGGTAGGACTGCGCATTAGCTTCATATCGTGCATAGTTTGTCTCAAGAAATCTATTTCCTATCATTAAAGTTACCCTCTAATGGAAAGTCCAAAGCATTATCATAACTTTGTGTTTTTGCCATGCAGAGATCCAGGTGCACATACCATACCAAATCTCGTTCATCATTTCATAGGCTGGTGTTTCTTCAGCCATTCATTTTTTGACCATCTCAAAGCCCATCTGCAGGTGTGGGTTTTAAGATTAAACTTCCCATTGTCAAATTTTACAAAATAGACTCTCTTAAACTCAAACTCTTCTAAAAAACACAATAAATAAATTAGCAAATAATAGCCAATGGAAACGAGACCCTGTCAAAGGTCAACATTCACAGTATGGGGAGGAGCCAAGATGGCGACCGGAGCAGACGCTTGAGCGCCCGGCTCCGTCGGCCCTTGGCCCCGGACTATTATCCTGATTCCTATCCTTGCCGATTCTCGAGGTGAAACGTGTACGACGACGCGCTGTCCACGCCGCCACTTCCCCGAAGTCTCAGCCCGCCCGGATGCCGGAGTTTTTGGCGCTTTTGTTCTCCGCCCTGGACCCCTGCTCCATTGTGGCCTTTGCTGGCCCCCTGGAAGCTCCGCAGTCCCCGGACCCGCTAGCGCATATCCGAGCCCCGCGGTCCCGACCTCACCTAACACCACGGACTGTCGCCAGATGAGCCTGGGGAGGGACGGCCAGACACCTCCTGCACCCTGCGCCTGAAGGGCTGGGGCTGTGAGGTAAGCCCCGGTGAGGCGGGTCTCCTGCCCCGATCTGTGGACCGCGCTGTTGGAGGCTGCCGACCCCCTTCTTCTATTGCCTAGTCGGCTGCAAAGAGAACCCGAGGGAAGGGAGGCGACTGTTGGCTTTCCCAGTTGCGGCGCAGACCTGAGGGGAACTGACTCCTTGCTACGACCCCCCCCCCTGGCCATTGTACCGTCCGGCGGTAAAACATGGCGTTGTTTGCCTGCTCGCGGCTGGGGGGTGATACTCCGGTCTTGCCCGCTGCCCGCTTCGCCCTCCCTCCACCAGACACCAGCTCCACAGTGCCGTCCCGGATTGCTGCCGATGTGGGGGTGCAGCTTCCGCTGACATGCGGCTCCGTACTGGCCGTCCTGCGGGACTTTCGTGTACAAATGTTTGCTCGCTTTCAGGCGCTAAGTGAGCAGTTTGACTCCCTGTTGTCGGCTGCGGGCCGTGAGCGCTCCGTCTGTCATCAACACGGCGTGGCTCTGCCAGTGCTTTTGTCCTCTTGCGGGGACCCAACGGCTGTGTGTGATCGTGCTACACTGGTGCCTGCATCTGGCTTTCCCGGCACCCAGGATCAATTGCTCTCCAGCTTAACAGCGGATACTTTGTTTCCCCGTTCATTGCTGCCTGCTTCATTGTTGCCTGCCTCACCGCGTCTGCAAGAGTATCCAGCTGAGCAACACCTAACATCCTCGAGGAATCGTTCACGGTGGCCTACTGCTTCTTTTCTGTGGAACTCCTGTACTCTACATGCCATGTCTGGACTTTATGTGGTGCACAAAGGGACCTCTACAGATGGTCGGCGGCCATTTTGGAATTCTACTTCACCATCTTCTCCCAAACGGCCATATTGTCTTTGTCTGCACGGGATGCGGGGCCTTCATGTAGGGGCTGGCTTAATCTCAAGCCCGCGATCGGGCCAGGGCTAGACTGATTACTATCGCCATGGTCTCACGGAGGGGCTGGACTGGGACTGGAACTGTATGTGTACTTTGTGCGCATTCGTCGCGATTTGTCTTCCCTCATTTAAATTGTTGGGACAATTCATTTTCACACGACCGCTTTTGGGGGTAGTGGGTTCTCAGGGTGTGGAAGCCAAAGATGGCCGATGGTTCAGGGCGCTCTGATGATACGTAGGCTCCTCCCCACCTTCTTCTTTTTGGGAGTTTAGATTAGAATAGTCCTATTCTTTTCTCACCCCCTTTAACATAGGTGTATTGTTTTCTTATCTTTCTTTACTTTATTCTTACTCTCTTTCTTGTCTATATTTCGGGTTTATTGGGCGACAGGCACTATGCTGGTGGGGGGGAAGGCCGTAGCCTCCGCATTGGTGTAGGGTGGGGGGGTAACTTACTGTTTCTAATTAGTTCTATGGGCCTTTTTTCTCTTTATGTTTCTGCGCTATACTTGTTTCGATTCTGGGTCCGGGTGGGGGGTTGACTGAGTGGGGGTGACACTGGAGGGGTGCGTAATTGCTCATGTGACTATCCTGTTATATAACTGCATTGCCTCACTGCCTGCGATTTTACTTCCATTGTTGTTTTAATGATGCTGCTGCTCTCCCGTGTCGTGAAGATATCGTGCGGACTCGAATCTCCTTGGTTCTTATTCTTCACTGACTATTTCCCTGATACACTTATTTTGAAAACTTTAAAATTAACCTTCACTTCTCCTTTCCCTGGGGTCAAGAATCTCTCCAGTGTATGTTTCATAAATCGTTGCTAACCTTGACCGTTGAAGCACAGGGGCCGTAATGTTTATATCAGTGCTTAACCATATCGTGGCCGGCCTGAAGGTTGTAGGCCCGTATTTGTTCTTTTAATATGCACGAATAAAGGTTTTAAAAAAAAAAAAAAACATTCACAGTATGACTTTAGTCAGTAACTAACCAATTGGAGCACTACTTTGTGGTGACATTTTATCAATCCCAGTGAGACTCCTGGCCAGACAACCAATCGCAACACAACTTTCCATGAACAAGAACACAATTACAACATTTTAAAATCTCCTAAACTAAATAAACCCTCTATCTATTTACCCTAGAAAGGAATAAAGCATTTAAGATTGACAATTCCCCAACCAATGCAACAATAACAACAACTGCCTGACAGGAAGACTCCTGACCTGCAGTCGTTTGCCCAATCAGTGTGCCCTGCTCCCATGCTCTCAAGAGCAGGTTACACCAACCAAACTTTATAACACAACCTCGAAAACAAAAGTTGTTAGCTCAGAATTCCTATCAATGTGTAAGCTGCACTTCGGTCTACAAACCACAACAACAGACAAGTCTTGGATTTTGATGAATCGATAACCACCTCAATTCAATATTATGAACATCTAAAAAACATTAATCAATGTTTGGAATACCGTTTACAAATATGAATAGCACATCAGTACAACAGTAGTTAATCCTCCAATTGAAACCACTATCATCATCACGTACCCAAACAACTAACCATGAAACGAAAAATGTATTTATAATCTAATTTCACATATAATATACATTCTCAACTCTATCTCTTTCATAGTTCATACTTACATGACAATCTTGCTCAGGGAGGCACAGTCAACTCAGCTAGTCACTCTGCAGATGAATCCAGCATAGGGAAAATCTGTCAAAACAACAAAACTGAGTTCTACTCAGGTTTGGGGAAGAATGCTCAATATTCTGAGGAAATGTTTAGGGGACACTTTAAGCCACCCACCATCCCCAAACCCCAATAATCAAGCAAACTCCATTAATCAAGTGAACATCAATAATTTCAGACACCTCAAAGTTTACCTTGCTGAGTCAATGTGTTGTCTCCGGTTCACCTAAGGAATAGAGGGACTGCCCTTTCTCCTTGACCCCATCAAATTAGCAGAGGATAACAAATTCGATCAAATAGTGATTGGGACCACTCAATAATTGTGTTCTAGAATTATTACAGGAAAACTAATTGGCCATTACAGAAATATAGTATGAAATGTCATGGAGACTCAGATAAAGAAATGCAAAATCAGCATCAGAAATTTGAATACTAGTAAACCAATATTCCCTAAGTTTAGGGAATATACTCATAAAGAGTTGTGACATTTTTCTATGTACGGAAAAATCCCAATAAAATTGGACACAGTTTGCTGAGTAAAATGAGACGTCGTCCCAATACTACAAAACCAAGGGTTTTTATACACATTTTATGCATAAAAAATTGTGAAACTGTAGATTCAGCATAGAACGATCCTAGCTAGCTTGTGTTGGGCAAATCAGTATAAACAGTGTTACAAATGCTAATTCTTAATCTTTTAACCCATTTTTTAAGGTTATGTAAATCTCCCCTTGCTCCCACAGAAACATTATTCCAGATATGCAATCATATAATGTGAAAAGATTTCTATGCAAACATATCACAAATCATGTCTTCAGCAGGCCCACATCGGAACTTCCTGTGGAAATCCTTCAAAGTGATATAATACCGGGCTATACTTACTATTCGGCTCCTCATAAATCATACTCTAGTATTGACATGGCCTTGGTCTCTGATAGAGTACTTAGAACATCGAAAATGGAAATATGTCCCCGGGTGACCTCCGACCATAACCCCATTATTTTTTCTTTTCAGGTTAAAATTGAAGATAAGGAAATCAGGCAATTCTCTTTCCCTAGGTATTTGCTGACGGATACTGAATATCTGTCGAGTACTACACAGCAACTAAAGGAATTTTTTAGAATAAATATAGGTTCTGCATCTCCAATAATTGTTTGGGATACTATGAAAGCGTTCGTCCGCGGTATTACACAGAAATATATTCTTTTACAGAACAAAAAACGAAAAAGCGAAATGGAGAATTTATTACTTAATCTGCGTGATATTGAGAGAGAACACGTGAAGGTAGTTAAGAGTAAGGATTCAAAGGCCCAGGAAAGTATGCTCCTTTCTTTAATTGATGCAAGAATTGCAGTTAAAAAACATTTAAGAGAGAAAATGGCCGCAAAGTACAGTAAGCATCGGCTGGAGAGGTATGAGTATGGGGAACATATAGGACATGTATTGGCATATCAGACTGCAGAGGCAAAAGCTAGAACTAAGATTGATGTTATTAAGGGAACAAATGGGATATTGTATACGGATAATTAAATAAATAATCTGAGTCGTCAGATTATGAGAACCTAACCAAAGGGTGTGAGGAAAGCACTTGTTTCCTGAAAAACCCAGGCAAAAGAAAGAAAGGGCAATTCCTTTCTTTAGTCCCCTCACTCACCAGGGTTTCCCCACGGTGACATGCTTCATCATTGGGGTCCTCTCAGTCCTCTACGGGCTGAGGCGTGCTGCGACTTGCGGATTTACGTAGGAGCACTGAACAAGACTATGTGTGGTGCAAGTGTTGTGGTGTGGAGTGGTTTAAAGTGAGTTAAAATAATTAACTAGTGGGCCAATCTAATTTTATTGTTGCTCCTAGCTAATTAATTAAAAAAGTGGGTAATGTGCTAGAGATAACTACTATAATGGGTAAGTGTACCTAGCATCCGTTGTCGACTAGTTTCAAGCTTCCCAAGCTCTTCATCAGGACTACACTGGGACCAGCCCAGTGTGAATACCACTCCTAGAAGACCTAAATTGGTGCATGAAATAAGTGAAAAAAACGAAAAACGCTGTGCAAATTTAGCATGCGTTACTCAAAATACATACGTAATGTACGTCTCATGGAATTCTGTAGGATGGAAAACAGACATTAAGGGAGAAAAGGCAGATTATGCATTATTGTCTTAGGATAAAAAAGTGAAAAACACTATGCACCAGTGTCGCAATGCTCATTATTCACAAATTATAATTGTGCCACTGTATAGTACTCCCGACAGTACAGCTCTTTAGCCTTCTCCGTTTTTTATGCACTGAACGGAGCAGATGAACTTAACCCTTATGACAATGCCTAAAATTAATTTTTATGTCTTAGTAACTTTGACAACTGGTGCCTGCTCTAAAATGGCGGCGTTCGAGGGGAACCACAACCAGCGAAGGTTTCCTCATCCGTTTTCTTAGAAACACACAGCGGATGGCTAATCCCTTGCGTTCCTGTTAACAATTAACTTCTTTTTTGAATTATTCTTAATCCTTATGTTTACGATATTTTTGCCAGTTCCAAGATGGCGGCTATGGAACACGACCGCAACCGGCGAGTCCTTTCTTCCTCTTCACACACACCCCCCACCAGGTAGATATCTAGGCACCCGGCTCGCATCCAGTCAGTATGCGGTCGGCGAGGCAGTGCACTAGTAGGTGTTTCCGGCGGGTGGCCTGACGAGTACAAGTGAGTAACCACGCAGCAGGGGGTTGCCTTTGCCCCTTCGTAATCTAAATGGTTCTTCATTCTTACTCTCTTCATTCTGCGCTGGAATTCCTAACAGGACAGCGCTCGAAGTACTTTGTTTCTTTATGGCTTATACCTTTATCCTAGGTGTACGAGTGTCCAACCCCCCCTCAGTCGACCATGAGGCTCAGTTTTGCCTTTTAAAATGTATGTATTTTCGTAATTTTGTCTGTCTTGTGTGTAATTTATGTTGTCAGACGCATGTTTTTCTTGACTCTGTGTGTGTTATTAAATGTGCACTTCGTGCATTCACGATCACCTTTATTCACAATATAGCTAGACGCCAGCATGAAAGATGTACTGTCGGGAGTACTATACAGTGGCACAATTATAATTTGTGAATAATGAGCATTGCGACACTGGTGCATAGTGTTTTTCACTTTTTTATCCTAAGACAATAATGCATAATCTGCCTTTTCTCCCTTAATGTCTGTTTTCCATCCTACAGAATTCCATGAGACGTACATTACGTATGTATTTTGAGTAACGCATGCTAAATTTGCACAGCGTTTTTCGTTTTTTTCACTTATTTCATGCACCAATTTAGGTCTTCTAGGAGTGGTATTCACACTGGGCTGGTCCCAGTGTAGTCCTGATGAAGAGCTTGGGAAGCTTGAAACTAGTCGACAACGGATGCTAGGTACACTTACCCATTATAGTAGTTATCTCTAGCACATTACCCACTTTTTTAATTAATTAGCTAGGAGCAACAATAAAATTAGATTGGCCCACTAGTTAATTATTTTAACTCACTTTAAACCACTCCACACCACAACACTTGCACCACACATAGTCTTGTTCAGTGCTCCTACGTAAATCCGCAAGTCGCAGCACGCCTCAGCCCGTAGAGGACTGAGAGGACCCCAATGATGAAGCATGTCACCGTGGGGAAACCCTGGTGAGTGAGGGGACTAAAGAAAGGAATTGCCCTTTCTTTCTTTTGCCTGGGTTTTTCAGGAAACAAGTGCTTTCCTCACACCCTTTGGTTAGGTTCTCATAATCTGACGACTCAGATTATTTATTTAATTATACATACAATGGGAGGGGGAACCTAACCGTAAAAAACCTCTCTTTCCCCCTTCTTTTTGATATACTTGATTACAGCTTACAGCTGAGGGATTTTGTACCTTGATCACAGAGTCTCAGTCTGACATCCAACATTGCACACCACACTCACACTTTTACCAACCATGGCTGAAGTGACGGGCCTCACTTACTCACAAGAAGAGGTAGACAGAATCATAGCGTCTATGCTACCTCTAGCAGGAACTAACACCAGAGATACATCCGAAGCAAGCCAATGCTGGGACGAATTGACCGAATTGAAGCGGGAACAGATAAAAACACTAATACATGGTATTATGATGACAGAGTACGTGAGAGCCAACATCGCGCCACGTGGGTTAATTGTCAGGAATGAACCCTTCATTTTTCAAAATGATAAACTATTCAAGAAAGACTGGTCTCTAATATCATGGCACTGCACCAGGGATTGGTTAGTGCTAATTATAAAAACAGCCACTCGTTTATCTGAGGAAATGAAAATAGGAATCCATGATCTTGAGATTCGTCTGAAGACCTACCAAACTACAGCGGAGTTAAAAAAACGATTGGAAGAACTCAACAAAAGCATGGCCGAATTTGAAATTGGTTTGAAAGACGCCAAGTACATAAAACTAAAAAAAGACCAAAAGAATTTCTCCCAAGAGAAAATGTATCCCTATACCAGGGACGACTATACTCCATCCAACCGCAACCCCGGTTACAACACGGACAGCGATGGCTCGGATACTGGCTCTGATTTTTCAGACCCTGGTGGTAATTACATCCCCACGAACCGAAACAGAAGATCAAGGGGAGGACGCCCTAGGAATAGAGGCGGAGCAAAGTTTGGCTGGTCCCCGTTCCAGAATGCCCCACACTATGGACCTCCACCCCCACAATTCTTCTATGGACCCCCACCTTTTCAACAGCCATATCCTCCACAACCTTACCCTTATTGGGAACCCCAGAATCAAGAATCCAACCAGCCTTTTTTAGGGAGAGGCAAAAATCCCCCAAGAGGAAGAAACAGACGCGGCCAGCAAGTCCAATGGGCGCAGCCACTGGAATCAGTGAGGAGTCACACACGGAGCATGGGCCCACCGAATCTGCCCTCTACGAGCAACAACCCAGCTTGATAGTCAACCTATCTAACCACTCTTTAACACCTATTCAAAAAAATGTGTTGGAGAAGGGTTTAGGGTTTGTACCCACAGCAACCTTGGATAAATTTAAACTGATCTGCGAATTGAAAGAATTTATACGCAGAATCAAGTTGGAAGTATTTTTCAAAGACAAAGAACCAGACCTTACATCTAAGACGGACACAGGACTGCACAAAAAATCAAATTTCACACCTCCTCCCAATACCCTTCCTATTGAATTACTAGCATTCGAAAAAGCAGTAATTAAGGAGATTAGGGAATTGGACCCTAAATCCATAAGAGTCTTCCATAACACGAGTAAAATTGAACAAGAGGCGATTCACCAACTCTCCAAAGACGAAACTGTCACTATTAAACCAGCTGACAAGGGGGGAGCCATAGTCCTCCAAGAGACATCGGATTACCAAACTGAATGTCTCAGACTGCTGGACGACAGAAGAAACTACCTAGCCATACCAACCAACCCAACTGAGCGGCTGAGGATTGAGATTGCGAACTTGGTTGAAGAATCCCTTATCAATGACTGGATTAGTAGAAAAGAGGCGGAATTTCTTGAAAACAAGCAACCAGTCATCCCCTACTTTTACACTATCCCTAAGATACACAAGTCTATGGTGAAACCACCTGGCAGGCCTATAGTTTCAGGAATTGGTTCTATTCTGGAACCCCTGTCAAAATTCGCCGACGCTTTTCTGAGACCACTAGTCCAAGCGACCGACACGTATCTACAAGACACTAAAGCTGTTCTGTGTCTAATCCAAAATCTAGACTTCAATCCTACAACCAGCATCTTAATCAGCCTCGATGTGGAAAGCTTGTACACCAGTTTACCACACAAGGATACACTGGACATCCTTGAGGAAGTACTCTTCGAAAATGATTGGGCTTACCACACACCCAGGCATGTGGTGTTGGAATGCTGTCGACTAGCTCTCACAGAAAATTTCTTTCAATTTAATGATTCTTTGTTCAAACAGACCCACGGTACGAGCATGGGAAGCACCTTTGCGCCGAGCCTGGCTGGGCTCTACGTACACCATTTGGAACGACACAAGATCCTCCATAACAACAACCCACACATTAACAATATCAAGTTATGGAAGAGATACATCGACGATGTGTTCCTCATCTGGGAGGGTAACGAGACGGATTTTGAATCCTTTTTTTTCTGGCTTAACCAACAAGATCCATTTCTAAAGTTCACCTTCACCATGAGCAGATCAGATTTGGTCTTTCTTGACCTCAACATATCGGCGCGCGATGGCCGCCTGATTACGACCACACATTTTAAACCCACGGCAAGAAACTGCCTTTTGGTATATGAGAGTTTCCACCCGAGAAGTCTCAAAGATAATTTACCCTTCGGGCAATTCTTACGTCTAAGACGCAACTGCACCACGAGAGAGGACTACAAAAGGCAAGCTCAAGATCTATCTAAAAAATTGATGCAACGACATTACCCACCACATCTTGTTTCCAAGGCACAAAAACGAGCATCCAACAACAACCGTGATGCGCTTCTGGAACCTAAACCTGAAAAAACATCGGATAAGAATGTGAAACGACAAATCTGCATCACAACTTTCAACACCGCATCAGATCAGGTGACCAAGATCATTAAAAGACATTGGCGAATCCTCAACAGTGGGGGTCTTAATCTGCAACTACCAATGTTTAGCCATAAAAAAGCAAAAAACATCAAGAACTACTTGGTACACACCAGACCTAATTCAACAAGGACGGTTGGTCCAGTACGCCTACTACACCCACTCCCAGAGGGACATTACCCCTGTGCCAACTGCAGTGTATGTCACCTAACCACAGCAACTAAGACTGTCACCTGCAACAATGGCATGACGTGGAATCTGCGATCCTTTACGAATTGCAACACTACCGGGGTAGTATACCTCATTACATGCGTATGTAATCTTCACTACGTGGGAATGACCACAAGGAAAGTGAGCACGAGAATGGTCGAACACCGCAGTAACTTCAGATGCAAACATAATAACACCAAAATGACGACGCATTTCTTGGAAAAACAACATACACCAAATGACTTCAGCTGGGTCATTCTTGAACATGTCAGTAACTATCCCAACAGTGAGAAGAATCTACACGAAAAAGAACAACGTTGGGTGTTTAAACTGCGTTCAGACGACCACGGCCTTAATGATGATATACCATGGGGCCATTTCACTACAAACTGAGTTATCTGTCAGCAACCTCTTGCTATCCAACCACTTTGATTTTAGCACCCTAAATATATCAGCCTAAAAAATTATATTTGGCAATTCGAGCTCGCCATTGCGTTTTATTGGGTCTAATAACACGAGATATATAACTATCCTCTAGAATCTGAGGTATCTTACAAGTGGTCCTTACAATCACGATTACAACTGAGGTAACTATTTTTTCATTTCACCCATGAGAGGTGTTAATGGGTTTGTGTAGAACCTAGCATGGAGGTTTGTTCAAAACCTATCATGGAGGAACTAATGGGACAACTACTTTCCCATTCTATGGGCTTTGAACTCATTGACTTCCAAAGAATTAGTGTGGCACTGTTTGGTAACCCTTGTTTTACTCGTTCTCCCCTACCTAAGATGGCCGAACCAATTTAAGTTACGAGATCTGACACCCTAAGGCTCTTTAGCCTTCTCCGTTTTTTATGCACTGAACGGAGCAGATGAACTTAACCCTTATGACAATGCCTAAAATTAATTTTTATGTCTTAGTAACTTTGACAACTGGTGCCTGCTCTAAAATGGCGGCGTTCGAGGGGAACCACAACCAGCGAAGGTTTCCTCATCCGTTTTCTTAGAAACACACAGCGGATGGCTAATCCCTTGCGTTCCTGTTAACAATTAACTTCTTTTTTGAATTATTCTTAATCCTTATGTTTACGATATTTTTGCCAGTTCCAAGATGGCGGCTATGGAACACGACCGCAACCGGCGAGTCCTTTCTTCCTCTTCACACACACCCCCCACCAGGTAGATATCTAGGCACCCGGCTCGCATCCAGTCAGTATGCGGTCGGCGAGGCAGTGCACTAGTAGGTGTTTCCGGCGGGTGGCCTGACGAGTACAAGTGAGTAACCACGCAGCAGGGGGTTGCCTTTGCCCCTTCGTAATCTAAATGGTTCTTCATTCTTACTCTCTTCATTCTGCGCTGGAATTCCTAACAGGACAGCGCTCGAAGTACTTTGTTTCTTTATGGCTTATACCTTTATCCTAGGTGTACGAGTGTCCAACCCCCCCTCAGTCGACCATGAGGCTCAGTTTTGCCTTTTAAAATGTATGTATTTTCGTAATTTTGTCTGTCTTGTGTGTAATTTATGTTGTCAGACGCATGTTTTTCTTGACTCTGTGTGTGTTATTAAATGTGCACTTCGTGCATTCACGATCACCTTTATTCACAATATAGCTAGACGCCAGCATGAAAGATGTACTGTCGGGAGTACTATACAGTGGCACAATTATAATTTGTGAATAATGAGCATTGCGACACTGGTGCATAGTGTTTTTCACTTTTTTATCCTAAGACAATAATGCATAATCTGCCTTTTCTCCCTTAATGTCTGTTTTCCATCCTACAGAATTCCATGAGACGTACATTACGTATGTATTTTGAGTAACGCATGCTAAATTTGCACAGCGTTTTTCGTTTTTTTCACTTATTTCATGCACCAATTTAGGTCTTCTAGGAGTGGTATTCACACTGGGCTGGTCCCAGTGTAGTCCTGATGAAGAGCTTGGGAAGCTTGAAACTAGTCGACAACGGATGCTAGGTACACTTACCCATTATAGTAGTTATCTCTAGCACATTACCCACTTTTTTAATTAATTAGCTAGGAGCAACAATAAAATTAGATTGGCCCACTAGTTAATTATTTTAACTCACTTTAAACCACTCCACACCACAACACTTGCACCACACATAGTCTTGTTCAGTGCTCCTACGTAAATCCGCAAGTCGCAGCACGCCTCAGCCCGTAGAGGACTGAGAGGACCCCAATGATGAAGCATGTCACCGTGGGGAAACCCTGGTGAGTGAGGGGACTAAAGAAAGGATTTGCCCTTTCTTTCTTTTGCCTGGGTTTTTCAGGAAACAAGTGCTTTCCTCACACCCTTTGGTTAGGTTCTCATAATCTGACGACTCAGATTATTTATTTAATTATACATACAATGGGAGGGGGAACCTAACCGTAAAAAACCTCTCTTTCCCCCTTCTTTTTGATATATTGTATACGGAAACATCCGATATCTTAGATCAGTTTTCGCAGTTCTATCAACAGTTATATTCTCTGACATGGTCATCTAACCAAGAAGAGATAATAGGCTATATCGATAACAGTGGCCTCCAGTCTGCAGATAATGAGAAAATTAATACATTAGAAGAAACAATTCTGCCAGAAGAAGTTGAATCTGCACTGTCACTACTACCGAGTGGGAAGGCGGCTGGTTTTGATTCAATACCATTAGAGTTTTATAAATCCTTCAAACAGATCATACTTCTACCTCTTATCAGTGCAATCCAATATGTAGCTATTTACGGTGAGGTGCCGGCATCATGGAATAAGACACAGATTGTGTTTTTTTTTAAAAAGGGCAAACCACCGACTGAGTGTGGTTCATACCGGCCAATCTCGCTTATTAATGCGGACGCGAAGATATTTTCTAAGATCTTGGCAAATCGCTTAGCCCCGATCATGACGGACTTAGTCTCTGAAAGTCAACATGGATTTATATTAGGGAGGGACACTACTGCCCACGTTAACACGGCCATTAGTTCATTTGACTATGCAGAGCAAAAGAAAATCGATTTTGGCATGATCTTACTGGATGCTGAAAAAGCGTTCGATCGTGTCAGATGGGAATTTCTCTGGGCTATCCTAGCAAAGATAGGTGCCGGTAAGCAGTTCCAGTCCTGTGTAAAAGCTCTATATAGTAATCCCCAAGCTAATCTCTGTTATATGGGCTCTAGGTCAACATCTTTTAGGATACTGTGCGGGACCAGGCAAGGCTGCCCGCTGTCACCATTACTTTTTGCTCTATATATAGAGCCATTTTTACGTATCCTTCAATCTTGTGTATACATTGATCCGTTGGTCTCCGGCACCTCTCAACTTAAGCTCACAGCATATGCTGATGATATAGCGGTTTATGCTACTAATCCAAGGGAGGCCGTGAATAAGATCATAGATGAAGCTGAGAAATACGGTAATGTCTCAGGATACAAGCTGAACGTGAATAAAACTCAAGTGCTTACTACTTCAGGGATTCATAATGTGATGGTTGGGGCGTATACTACAGTAACTTATTTGGGGGTAAAAATAACTCCTAATGTTAAACAGATTATAGACATCAACTATTTACCACTCTTGCAGGAAACCACTAGGTTATTTAAATTTTGGCACAGACTCCCTTTGGGGTTATTGGGTAGATCTAACCTAATAAAAATGAAAATACTTCCCAAATTTTTATATTTGTTCCGCTCTATTCCGCTGAAAATTCCTAACAATTTGTTTAAAAAACTGGAGGGCATTTGTAGCAGCTTTCTGTGGGGTTATAAAAAACCCAGAAGAGCAATCGAGCTACTTAAATCTCCTTACGAACAGGGAGGGCTGGGTTTTCCGGATTTTAAAATGTATTTTTGGTCTTCATTTATTTTTCGTTTTCGATGCTTGTTGGGCTTGGACCAGCCAAATTCACTATTCAAGCTTATTTTAGGTAATCAAAGGGACATGTTTCTTTATGGAATAAACGATCCAAATTACTTTAAGCGAGTTAAGTTTAAGACTCTGAGGGATATTGTGTTCATATGGAGAGATATGGCTAGTAAGTGTAAGCTACCCAAAATGCATGCTAAATTTCCTTTGTGGGGGAATCCACTGCTCCCTAAGATCTTCCAGGATCAGGCAGGCAAATCTTGGAGTAAATATGGGATCTCATACCTGGGCGAAATTTATAATGAGAGGGGAATCATGTCATTCGAAAATTTGCGCATAAGGTATAAGCTACCGGTAAATTTTTTCTACAAGTATTTGCAAATAAGAGACTATTTGACTACAACTCTCGCTCCAATTGAGTTTACACAGTCAAGTGTTTGGGATTGTATATATGGCACAAAGACCAAGTCTTTAATAGGCATGATGTATATTCATTTGTCTAGCTTTAAACTTGATGGTAGCGTAAAATTAGCTGAACGTTGGAGTCAAACGCTAGGTTTAACGGTCTCCCCTAGTATGATTAAACAAACACTAGTTAATGTAAGGGACTCGGTGCACTCTGTCAACTTGCAACTCCAGCAATTACGTATTACCTGTATGTTATATTACACACCGGCTAGAATTGCAAAATGGGATCCAGGTAATATGACGGGAGATAAAAAATATTGCCCTAAATGCAGATTATACGCTGCCGACTTGTTGCATATGTTTATCTCATGCCCTTCATTGACGGTTTATTGGCAGAAAATTCAACAGCTACTTCAGCTAAAACTCGGTCTGAATCAACCATTGACTGGTCTTGAGATCATGCTGGGTTGTAAAGAAAATAATTCAGGCTTAGCATGTCTCTTCTCAATCTTAATGGCGGCTGCTAGACTAGCTATTGCTAGGGCTTGGATTTCCCCCACACCCCCTCAGGTTGAGGATTTTTGGTCGATAATTAAGGACACCTATGGCTTGGAGGCTGCCTTAGCAAATACAAGGGGATTTCGCTCCTTGGTTAAATTAGAAGCACTTTGGCGACCAATGTCTTTTTGATCAATCTATTATATATTTGTGGCTTTGTAATTCACGAAGTAAATGCTCCTGTGTGCCCTTATGATTATATTGCTTTATATCATCTGGTGATCATTTCAATTTGTGATTATATGGTTCTTCCTGATTACCTGTTTACTCTATTTTCGTTGCCTTCCTTCTCCATATGTCCATATGTCATGCCATATGCTATGCATTTTTTTGCCTTTTTGAATTTATCATACTGTTGATGTATACTACTATATATGCTTCTGTATTACTGTATTTTATTTTGTGCCTACCGTGATGATGAAAATAAAAATATTTAAAAAAAAAAAAAAAGAAACTGTAGATTCAGCATAGAACGATCCTAGCTAGCTTGTGTTGGGCAAATCAGTATAAACAGTGTTACAAATGCTAATTCTTAATCTTTTAACCCATTTTTTAAGGTTATGTAAATCTCCCCTTGCTCCCACAGAAACATTATTCCAGATATGCAATCATATAATGTGAAAAGATTTCTATGCAAACATATCACAAATCATGTCTTCAGCAGGCCCACATCGGAACTTCCTGTGGAAATCCTTCAAAGTGATGCATAGGAACACAAAGAAAGCTTCATTAACAATACATACTTTCTAAACAGTAACACCACTGATGTCACACTCTCTAATTTCTGCAGAATCTGTGAGGAAAGACAGTTTGCAGTGGGTTTCTGATTGAAAGCGGGAATGAGCAAGATCAGGTTAAATGAGAAAATAGAAAGCAGCACCGATTTTTAATAAAAAAAATTCCCATTGGAAAACATGACTCAACTGAATTATGTTTCAAATAAACTATATTTCTCTATTGTTTAAAAAATAACATCAGTTCTCCTGTTACCTCTACATACAACTTAAAAATTCAAAATTAACATAAATAATTTGTCCCACAGATCTGCACATTTAAAAAATCATCTACACTAGTAAATTGTTCAGGGGTGGGACACAAAACTCAGTGTCACACCTGCTACTTGAGTGGGAAGGAGACGCTGGCCTGACAAAGGCGACAATATGGTCAAAGTGGCCCATAAGAGAGCTCCAGCATGCCAAAAGCAAAGGCTGTTCTTTTGTTAAGATTATTACAAATAGTAATTTTACACTGTCTAAGAAGATCTCTGAAGTTGCTGCTGAAAATTTTAGGCTAGGATTTCCGGAACCTGGCTGACCACATCCACAAATACTGGAACCATTCTCATTACACAAATGTGCTTAATTTCAGCATATCTCCAACTACATTGATGTGGTTGAAGTTTTTTCCCTTTTCTCGGAGGTCCACGCACAGGTGAGGTAATGAAATAATTTTAGACCAAAATAACAAATAATGTAAGTGGATCCTGTTGAAGAAATCTGTTGCAGCGCTCAAAATTATGGTGCCGATTCGGATCCTGGAGAAACCGGGTAAGAACCGTCGGTCGGAGCGTTTTCACTCGTACCCGGGAAATAAACATTACAAACATGCAAGTACGATTCCCACAGAAACACCATTTCCGTACGAATCGTAAAAAACACCGACGAAAAAATACATACCAATGTGATCCGAGACAGCGCCGACGTGACGTCGGGATGCATTCAGCCTGCGGTTCACGAACCAGGAAGTACGATCCGCACCGACGTTACCCCGCACGGATAAAATTCTCCGCCTGCCAAAAACTGCCGGGAAACCAGGACGACGCGCACAAGGAGCACCTGTGCGCGACGGACAGCCATGGACCGAACCTACGTGTCATCCCAGCCCTCATAGCAGTCCACCTGCTCTACAGGCACAGACGCCGCAGAAGGTCAGAATAACACCAAGGGGCAAAGGGGGGGGGCAGGGGCAGGACACATAACCCCCACCCAAGTCACAAATTACACATGCCCTGGACAAACCTGACCTGCAGGACCTGGTCACCTCGAGGGGGTGGGGGCGTGTCCAGCAACGCAAGCGTCCGCCACAACGGAAGTGGATGTTGACGCGAACCGGCAACACAACAATACCGGTACGACCCGTACCCACGCTCTGAAGGGCTGGGTACATTGCGTACCCCTACGGCACCCCATTGGGGGTCTGCACCGTACCCAGGCCATCAGAGCGTTGGTACGGGTCGTACCACGCGTACCCCTACATCACCCCAACAATGCTGGTATGGCCCGTACCCAGGCCTTAAGAACGTGGGTACGGGCCGTACCGCCATTGTTGGGGTGACGTAGGGGTGGGCGTGGTACGACCCGTACCAACGCTCTGAAGGCCTGGGTACGGTGCAGACCCCCAATGGGGTGCCGTAGGGGTACGCACTGTACCCAGCCCTTCAGAGCGTGGGTACGGGTCATACCACGCGTACCCCTACATCACCCCAACAATGCTGGTACGGCCCGTACCCAGGCCTTTAGAACGTGGGTACGGACCTTACCACCATTGTTGGGGTGACGTAGTGGTGGGCGTGGTACGACACATACCCACGCTCTGAAGGGCTGGGTACGGTACGTACCCAGGCCTGCAAATCGTGGGTACGGGAATCTACGGAGTGTACCCCACCCGTGTATAAATAGAGCGTACCCCCACCCGTGTATGAATGTAGCGTACCCACACCCCACCAGTGTATGTACGGAGCGTACCCACACCCGTGTATGTCCCGACCGTACATGCCCAGACATAGGAGGGGTGTGTGCAGAGTCCTCCCAGCAGTGCCCAAACACAGGAGGGGTGTGTTCAGAGTCCTCCCAGCAGTGCCCAGACACAGGAGGGGTGTGTGCCTATCACTCCCAGCAGTGCCCAGACACAGAAGGGGTGTGTGCAGAGTCCTCCCAGCAGTGCCCAGACACAGGAGGGGTGTGTGCAGAGTCCTCCCAGCAGTGCCCAGACACAGGAGGGGTGTGTGCAGAGTCCTCCCAGCAGTGCCCAGACACAGGAGGGGTGTGTGCCTATCACTCCCAGCAGTGCCCAGACACAGGAGGGGTGTGTGCAGAGTCCTCCCAGCAGTGCCCAGACGCAGGAGGGGTGGTTGCAGAGTCCTCCCAGCAGTGCCCAGACACAGGAGGGGTGTGTGCAGAGTCCTCCCAGCAGTGCCCAGACACAGGAGGGTGTGTGCAGAGTCCTCCCAGCAGTGCCCAGACACAGGAGGGGTGTGTGCAGAGTCCTCCCAGCAGTGCCCAGACACAGGAGGGCTGTGTGTGCCTATCACTCCCAGCAGTGTCCAGACACAGGAGGGGTGTGTGCAGAGTCCTCCCAGCAGTGCCCAGACACAGGAGGGGTGGTTGCAGAGTCCTCCCAGCAGTGCTCAGACACAGGAGGGGTGTGTGCAGAGTCCTCCCAGCAGTGCCCAGACACAGGAGGGGTGTGTGCCTATCACTCCCAGCAGTGCCCAGATGCAGGAGGGGTGGGTGCAGAGTCCTCCCAGCAGTGCCCAGACACAGGAGGGGTGGGTGCCCATCACTCCCAGCAGTGCCCAGACACAGGAGGGGTGTGTGCAGAGTCCTCCCAGCAGTGCCCAGACACAGGAGGGGTGTGTGCAGAGTCCTCCCAGCAGTGCCCAGACACAGGAGGGGTGTGTGCCTATCACTCCCAGCAGTGCCCAGACACAGGAGGGGTGTGTGCAGAGTCCTCCCAGCAGTGCCCAGACGCAGGAGGGGTGGTTGCAGAGTCTTCCCAGCAGTGCCCAGACACAGGAGGGGGGTGTGTGCCTATCACTCCCAGCAGTACCCAGACACAGGAGGGGTGTGTGCAGAGTCCTCCCAGCAGTGCCCAGACACAGGAGGGGGGGTTGCAGAGTCCTCCCAGCAGTGCCCAGACACAGGAGGGGTGTGTGCAGAGTCCTCCCAGCAGTGTCCAGACACAGGAGGGGTGTGTGCAGAGTCCTCCCAGCAGTGCCCAGACACAGGAGGGATGTGTGCCTATCACTCCCAGCAGTGCCCAGATGCATGAGGGGTGGGTGCAGAGTCCTCCCAGCAGTGCCCAGACACAGGAGGGGTGGGTGCCCATCACTCCCAGCAGTGCCCAGACGCAGGAGGGGTGGGTGCAGAGTCCTCCCAGCAGTGCCCAGACGCAGGAGGGGTGGGTGCAGAGTCCTCCCAGCAGTGCCCAGACACAGGAGGGGTGTGTGCAGAGTCCTCCCAGCAGTGCCCATGGAAAAAAGGGTGCAGTACCCACAGATACAATGCCCACAATAGTCAGTCAGGTGCTCAAAGACCCTGCAGAACACGTAACATGTGTGCGAGGCTGGGAGTACACACATGCATAGTGTGTAAAAGGGAACATGTCCACATGAAGTAAGTTCAATATACTCCACACACAAGTACAGTGACCACCAAGGATGCCACAAATGATGCAGGTGGAGACATTGCCCAGCATGCATGGCCAAAGTAGAATGGATCCGTCATACACCAAGGATATGTAGACACAGCTCAGCACAACATTTAGGAAACACCCTGCAGGGAAGATGTCAGGGTCCACAGAGGAAGGGACACACCTTGGGACAATGTCACCATGCAGTAAGAGCATACATGAACAAAGTTATTTCGCAAATACCTTGTGATGGCACACAGATACCAGGGTCCATCCCATGAGCAGCACACCACTACATTTGCCAGACACCTAACACATTATCCCCACCCCAAACATGGAGCAGCACCACCAACAGCAATACCAGAAAAGCAGTAGTGTGCAAAAGAAAAACAAAATGCTTTATTCAGCAGTTAAAATAAATTGTTATAAATGTCCACTATTTACAAGGCCCATGGGCCAGGCCATCAGCAAAGTCCTGGGGCGGTACACATCGGGACGTGTCCCCCCTAACTTGCCTGCACAGTTTACATGTCCATTTCATCCACAGAAGGGGGGGCATCATGTGGGGGGGAAGGACCAGGCACCGCAGAGACTGGAGGGGCAAGGGTAGGTGTTGTGGGTGCAGGGACGGAGGACTCCACCACAGGGGGTGGGGCAGCGCCAAAGGTGGAGGTCAGAATGGCGCTGCACACGGTTGCAAGGTCCCCCAGCGTCTCCCCTGCACCCGAAGGAACCACAGGCCCCAAGGAGGGGGGGGTCGGAGGGATGGGTCGCAGCGCTACTGGGGAAGGGTGTGGACAGGGGGGGGACACAACCACCCTGACCGGGGACTCCTTTGACCGCTTGCGGGGTGGTGTCACTTTGGGGCTCAGGTACAGAGCGGCCATGAAGGAGTCTTTGGTGGAATCCTGGCCAGGAGAGCTGAGGGGAGTGGATTTGGAGGTAGTGGGTTGGGATGAATGTGGACTCCCACTGTGGCTGCGTGTCTTCCGTTTGCCCCCCGACCCAGTGGGTGTGCCTACTTCCCCCTGTGTGTGCGTGAGAGGAGGTGTGCGCTTGGCCTTCCCTGGTGGTGTGGTGCCTGTGTCTGGTGGGGTGCGTACATGGCTATGTCTGGGTGTGCTTTGGACAGGCATGGGAGTGGGAAGTGTGGATGGTGCAGGGGTAGGGGGGGGCGTAGTGCTGCAGGAGACCCACTGCTGCAGTCAGTGTCGAGTCAATGGACCTCAGCAACTGGCGTTGATCAGACTGCGCAGCTGAGATGCCCTCCATGTATGCCTCCTTCTGGGTGAGCACTCGTGTGTGGCCATGGAGGACATTAAGCATCGCAGTCTGACCAACCTGCAACTGGTGCAGGATGTCCACAGACTCGGCATTGGCGGCAGCAGTGGAGACAGGGGCAGGGGGTGCGGTGCCTGGCAAGAAGGAGACACGTGGTGACCTAGCACGGCGGTAAGGGACCAGAGCAAGTGGGAGGACGGTGATGGGAATCGAGGGGGCAGGTAGAGATTGAGTGCTGCTGTCAGCTGTGGGAGCAGCCTCCGCCCCCTCTGGGAGCTCAGCCTCGGACCCGTCAGCGTCATAGTCGGTGGTGTAACTGGACAGGTCCTCCGCCTCACTCCCCTCGGCCTCCGTGCCACTCGATGTGCCAGACAAGACAGCACTGCTGCCACTGGTGCCTGCTCCCTCCTCACGGTCCATGCCAGTGTCTCCCTCGGAGTCCCCCGACGATGCTGTGGGCAAGGTGAAGAGACAGGAAATGATCAGACACCTGTATACATATGTCACATGAGTCAAATCGACATAGGTCACAGTGCATAGCCTGTAAAGCAACATGAGTAACATCTACAACACAAGGTACATATGTAGGACCTGCAACACCCAGCTGGTTGACCCACCATGCCACTGAGAAACAATGGAGAGCATGACCCAACAGCAAATTACTTGTTATCAAATAGGACAGAGGAGCCAGGCTCTGGGGACAATCGTGCACAGCATCTGTAACACACAGCGTTGACAAAAAAGGGATGAGCAGGAACCATGTCTATTAACTTTTTGCACATGCTGCAAAGCCAATACATAAAAACATGCACAACATGACTGGGTCACTGCACCTTGAGTGTATGTCCAGACAAACATCACACACAGGCCAGACCTAGCAGGGAGACTTCAGATTTGGACATGTAGGCCTTGCCCGCACAAAGCACCCCCTACCTGAGACAATGTGATTGTGAGAGAGGAAGTACTTACACCTCTTACTCTGGGATAAAAACACATGGCCTGCACTAAATCCTGATTGTACACAAACTACCCCTGGTGCGCCTGTCCACATATATCATTGACTATCAACCATCATCAGATTGTCGTTCCAAGACACACAGGCACTGTCCACTGTGAGTATGCACAAGCAAAATTGGGTCACACTGTACAGTGGACACATGTAGCACAGTTTACGTCAATACAGATGAGGCCAGGGTACAATGCCACAGAGCCCAACCTATGCCGAAGACACAGAAAATGTCCACATAGTTGGATGACACACATGATACCTAGGAAAAGGTGCCCCAGGGCACCGTAGTGGCCACACACCTCCATGGTCCTGGATGGATATGACTGCAACTGAAGCAACCGTCCCTGCACTATGCATTAATCCTACTCATGGACATCATGTCAGAGGGCACAACATTGGACATGCATGCTGGAAGGCAGTACACTTTAAAGACACACTCCTATGTTGGGCCTCAGCATGAGTGCCAACTGACATGGACCCCACAATGACTGAACTGGCCAGGGCACAGCCAAGGTACCAAAACCTGTCACACTCCACCCCACACATAATGCTGCAAGCATTGGGCACTTGGATTTACTGCCAGCCTAGATTACCTTGTGCAAGAGTGACTACACACAGACCAGGGAACACATGGCAAGGAGGGGAAGGGAGGAAGAACAGCACCGGTTTACTTTGGGGAACTGGTTATGCACTGCACATGTAAACCCTGGCTGTGTATCCATGCAACTGCGCACTTCCAAAAGCTGGTGACACACAACAAAAACACATTTACCTACCCCCTTCCTGCTGCTGCTTCTCCTGTAAGCGCCTTTCCAAGTCGGGGAAGACCACCGCCAGCACACGCTTCTGGATGTGGGTCAGACGCCAGCGCCCACGGCTCTTCCGGCTCTCAGGTGAGTCCCCCAGCAGGACCCGCGCAATCCTCCTCGTCCAGCACCGGATATCCTGCCAGCGTTTCCTCACCTGGGCTAGGCGCCGCTTCCGACCCTCCGTATTCCTCACGGCACTGACGGCTTGCTTCCATATCTCCCCCTTGCTATGGACGCCTACCTGTGAGGATGCAAAAGTGAGAATACTTTAATTCACCTGAGCAATGACACAGAAACACACATATTAACAAATTGTCTTCTTTGAACAGGCCATGGTATGCAGGCAACTCATTGCACATTTGTCATAGGGACATAATCCACTGTGGAAGGCAAAATGCACTACGTGGCATTGAAGGTACACAGGTGGCATGAGGGATGCCACACAATAAATGATCCTAAATCACACTGTGCATCACAAGCTACACAAGGATTATGTACAACACCTCAAAGCAGTCACATGTCCCAGCCCACTGACGCTACCTCAGCAGAATACACAGACACACACAGGCACAGGACAATCACCTGCCGTTGCCAACTGTGGGTACAAACCTCACTCTGCCCATGTGCCACTAGACTGGGGGGTGTCACAGGTGTGGGGCTGACTCAGCACCGCAGTCACACAGCACTGCTCCCTGCTCACATCACATGGGCAGGGTATATCCATCCCTCATGCAGCAGGTGTGCAACACTCCCCATATGCACTCACCCACATGACAGGGGACTTACACACACACCAATGTCCAGGGGACGAACACATCATTTGTACACTCACAGCACAGGTACACTAAACAAACACACATCTATGAGTACTGTCACCTGTCACACTGGGGGGACCACAGAATCACATCAGGACTGTAGCAACAACATTCCCAGGAGGAGTAGCCAGGCAGAATGTGGCATGCACCATGCATTGATTGTCACAGTAAGCACAATGCAAGTGAGGAGTGCACACAGGAACCACAGCATGCTCTGCATGGGAGACATGAGGCCTTCCCCACCCTGTGACCCACTCAAAACAACATTGCATGTCTGTCACACAGGGACACAATGCCAGAAGTCACAGTCACAAAACAGGGGCACAGTCTAAGCTAGTGGAGTCTGCACTCACCTGCTCCCCTGGTCGACCATACAGCATGGTGTACTGTGGGAGGATCACATCCACCAACGCAATGTTCTCCTCCATGGTGAATGGCTGGGCCCTCTCCACAGACCTGGACATGGTGCCAGAGGAATCACGAGCAGCAGCAGTGTTGTGGAATGAAAGGATGTGCAGGCAAGTGCTCTCTCATGGGACCTGGCTGCCTTATATCTGCCTTGCTGGCCTGTTTCATTCACAGGAGTACAGAGTGATTGGTCAGTCACATTAGCATCCTACGTTTCCTCCAATCCCTGTAAACCTACCCCAGTGAGTGGCTTTGCATGGTTTAAAAATTGAGCATGATGTAAAGTCAACAACCACTTTGCAACAAAGTATATCTTTTCAAACCGACTTCTGCTGGCCACCTGATGCAATAATTCAAACTTTAAACTCGGTCTCCATGACAACCAGCATGCGTTTAGGCCCTTATACTTGGCCCTCATGTGTCCCCTATGTTATTTCAAGATTTACACACAGGTACGGTCCATTCCATGGCCCTAGGGCACCCAAATGCAGTGATACGGACCGTACACGCGTGTGTAGGGTCCCTATCACTATGGGAGTGCTGGCGAATGCGTACGCCATAGTGATACGGACCTACACGCGTGTGTAGGGTCCCTATCACTATGGGAGTGCTGGCGAATGCGTACGCCACAGTGATACGGACCGTACACGCGTGTGTAGGGTCCCTATCACTATGGGAGTGCTGGCGAATGTGTACGCCACAGTTATACGGACCGTACACGCGTGTGTAGGGTCCCTATCACTATGGGAGTGCTGGCGAAAGCGTACGCTACAGTGATACTGACCGTACACGCGTGTGTAGGGTCCCTATCACTATGGGAGTGCTGGCGAATGCGTACGCCATAGTGACCGGACCCTACACACGCGTGTACGGTCCGTATCACTGTAGCGTCCGTTTTAGAGGCCATGTTGGATCACCTGGATGAGTTCATAAAATTTCCAACTCCTGAGCAGTTGACAGGTGTCAAGCGTGAGTTCTATGCCCTGGGAGGGATGCCCCATGTCATTGGGTCCATAGATGGAACACATGTGGCTTTGGTACCACCACAGGCACAGGAGGTAGCGTATAGGAACCGCAAGCATTACCACTCCATTAATGCCCTTGTGGTGTGTCTTGCCAACATGGTGATTTCACATGTCTGTGCTCGTTTTCCAGGATCAGCACACAATGCCTACATCATGAGGCGTAGCAGGGTGCCTGAAATGATGCTGCAGCTGTGCAACGAACGAGCATGTATTGTTGGTGGGTATACTCTGGCAGTCCTGTATTTAACGTCATCTTCCTGTCTTACTGCTTCTCCTGACCCACTGTTGTCCATGATGTTTCCAACATGCCATGGCTGATCACGCCTCTCCGCAACCCCAGCACGGCTGCTGATCACCGCTACAACAACGCCCATGGGCGGATCAGGCGAGTGATGGAGAGGACGTTTGGCCTCCTGAAGAGCCGATTCCGTTGCCTCCACAAGACCGGTGGCGCACTCCCATATGCACCGGTGAAGGTCTGCAAGATATTCCTTGTGTGCTGCATGCTGCACAACATGGCAGTGGAGAAAGCTGTGCCACTCATCCTGGATCCAGATGAGCAGGACCATCCACCCGTGGAGGATGAAGGGCTTGGTCACGAGGCAAGTGATGTGGAGGAGGAGGAGGCGGTAGAGGACATCCGGAGTCGGCTCATACGCAACTTCTTTGCTCAGTGGTGAGTTCCAGTGTCTGAGTGTGCACGCATTGGGCTGTGTGTGGCATGTGTTGTAATGTGTGTGTCCATCTGCATGTCTGCCAAGTGAGTCAGAGGTGTGTTTGGATGTGTCACTCGAGTGATGGTGCAATAGAAGAATGTTTTTCCAGAGTCATCATTGTCACCTAGCATGTTGACAACCTTATACGTGTCGAGTACATGCACATGCATGCGGATGTGCTTCTTTTGGCTGACTTCTGGTGTGTCTCCCATCCACAGGTACTTGCGCATGCTGTCTGCTGGTGGCATTGTTGTGCTCCTGCTATTCCTCATGAACACAGCAACATGTGCTGAATCAGCGTTACATGCACGGACAAGTTAGAAAATCTCCTTCGGGTAAGGGATGCAGCACGGCTTTTTGGGAGTGGTATTTGTTTTGAATGTGTGTGCACTGCTCCTGTTCATGTTTGGATACTTTACATACATGTAGAATCACCATGGGGCACATGACATGGAGCTGAATTCACCTGAATTGATGGTCAGACTTGGTGACAGTCATCTGTAATGGGATTGTGGATTGTGATGGAGCCATCAATGTGTGTAACACTGCCCTCGGAAACATACGGGTTGCACCGGGTTGACATGGTGTGTGAATTCCCCATTAGGGGCTCAATGGTGTATAGCAGCCTCTCCGTGAGCAGCAGGGGGTGTTTAGCTGTAACCCGTCACTTGTGTGCCAGTGCCATGGATTTCCAGCATCTCTGGTGGTAAGGGGGGTGCCAGTGTTGGTCCCACGTGTTCATCCACATGACCTGTGTATGTGTTGACAGAGTTGCATTAGCATTCCGACACACATGAGTAATAAAGGTGTCCCTCTGCCTCCAAGGTGCCTCATCTCTGTCAATGGTGGTCTGTTGCCACTGTGCATGCGGCATGTCTGGCATTGTTCTCAGAGATGGTGCATATGAGTCTATGTGTAAAGTAGCAAGATGCAAGCTGTTTGTCAGGGATTAGATTCTGTATTGTGCATGATGTCCATGGCTGTGTAGGTATTGTGGCATGTCAGTCTCCACGACGGCCACTGTGCTGCATGTAAATCCATTGTGTGTGTGTGTGCCATGTTGAACCAGACATTCCTTCCTTGAAATACACCTTTTGCGTAGTTCCTTCCTGAGATCCTTGTCTTTGTGTGCTACTTGTGGCATTGTTTTCTTGACATGGCGCATGCTGCTACAGGCCCTGCAGCAAGGGCACCCAGTGTCCACGCAAACGAGCTGGTGTTCATCATGGATTGCTTGCTGACATGTGCTATGCTGATTAGCAGCATCTGTGCGTCATGCGGCAGCACACTGCATTATGCACAAGATCCCCAGTTCCATCAACCTCAAGGTAAGAGGGAGAACATCCCCCAGGTCAACTACGACATCCGTGTCTAATCCTACCCTGCACTCTATGGACATGTGCGTTAGAATTCCCATGATACTTGTCCACATCCAGGGTGCATCTGCACAGCAATGCTACTACATCCGGCGACCAGGCCACATCAACGTCCAACAGAGATGGGGAGAGTGGATCACTGCCAGCTGCAGGATGACCTTCTCAATCCACGCACACACTCAGGATGCAGCCCACAACCACAACACAACCTTGTGGCACTGTGATCCAACACCCAATTGTGCCATCTCCATGCATCCAACCTTGGCTGGCCCACCATTCTCCACATCCAGGACATGGTTCTGCCACGTGTCTATACATACCTGGGACTCCCACCCCAGGACACTCCATATGATCCCTGACCTCTGCGCATGACTGTTGCTCTTCTAAATAGGCCTGTAGGCACAGTTGTGCGGGCACCCCCTCAGCTGTTTGGGCCCATCACGGGTGAGTATGGTGCTCCATGTCTGTCTTGGATGGTACATTGTGACCCATGTGTGTCCTGTGCCAGACTCAGACACCAGGGTATGGATGTTTGGAGTTACTTCTGAAATCAGGCATGGTTTGACTTTACAACACACACATATAGTGGAATAATGCAATATGACGGCATCATCTTGTGATTGTGATGAATTTTATTAGTGCTGGGGTACGTGTTTGGGGGGGGTGACAAGAGGTGCTTGGCGGGAGTGTAGAATCCAAAGTTCACAGGGGGAGTTGGTATCCTGCCATTGAAAGTCATCAGAGTCTGTGCCACAGTCTTTGTCAACATTGGTCAGACAGTGACCAGCAAGGCCATGTGGCAGAGAATGTCATTTGCTGCTGTGCTGCTGTTGGGCCAGAGGGCCAGGTGCCAGGCCAGGTGACCTGGGAGATGGTGATGTTCCGCTGACTCTCACGGTCTTTTGCGTGGACGACCCACCTTCCTGCGGGGACCCTCAGAAGCAGGCCTTGACGATGCTAGGGACGCTCTGTCAGATGAATCCTCCTCCTCCTCCCTCCCTGTTTCTGGTGCTGGTCTACGCCTGGTGGCACAGGGAGGGTTTGCCAGGCTTTGGGCGATCTGACGGAGTGATTGGCTCACGTCACTGTGCACCGCCAGGAGCTCAGCCAGTCTTGCCTCCATCCGTCCATGGTGTTGTAGATGACTGGCATGATGCTCGACCTGCAGGGTCTTCATCTCATTGAGGGTCTCCACTACCTGGTCGATGCCTCTGGAGTCACGCCGGTATGTGTCCAGGATGTTGTGGACGTGTGACATTACCGGTTCCTGAGCCAACTAGTCAGGTTCGCGCCTCCGCCGTCCTCCACTCCCACCACCCCTGCCCACTTGCTCCTGGCCTGCCGTTGTGGGCACATCGGGTCTCTGGGACCCCTGAGGGATGGCATTTGCGGTGTCGCCTGCCTCCTCCTGGGTGCCCGGAGCACCTTGTCCCTCCTGGACAGACTGGCTGTGTTGTTGTGTGCGAGCAGGGCTCCTGGGTGTCTCCTGGGATGTGGCAGGAATGGGGGTGGTGGTTGGCACAGTTGTACCTGATGCAGGTGCTGCAGGTGGTTGGACACCAGAGGGGCCAGGTTGGTATGGGTCATCCACAGAGTGGTGAGAGTCGTCGCTGCCGGTGGGGTCCTCTTCACGCAGAGCCTGGTCCTGTGAGTCTTCCCCTCCAGTGTTGGGGGGAGATCGACGACGTTGACCTGTGTGTGAGAGAGACAGAGTTAATTGTGTTACATGCGACATCCATGTTCATTCATTTTTGATTAGGCACAGTTCCTCTGGGTGGTTGGATTTAGCTAGCATTCCTCTCACAGTGCACTTGTGCATGGGTATGTCCCTTGGCCACAGCTTTCGACACTTTACCTATGTGTGACACAATCTTAGTTGATGCATCTTTTGTGAACGCAGTCAGCAGTGTAGTGAGCGGGCGTAGCAAGCCATGCAGAGCCGCCTTACGTGTTGCACTGTACGTGGCCAAATGGTGTTTTTTCCATGCAATATGAGAATGCAGGTAGGTAACTTAACAATTTGTGACAGGGTTCTGATAAACACAGTGGGTGGGTATACTGGGTGTAAGGTTCTGTTTGTGCCTGCAGCACGGATGTACTCGTGCACAGATTGACACATGGCCCAGTGTTTATCAAAGGTTGAAGGGGGAGTTCACGCAGTGCCAAACCTTGTCTACATGCACACAGTCCACCTGCTGACGAGCGGACATGGCCACACCACCCAAGGGTGATTTGGTCTCCCTCTGTCTCCCTTTCTCCCTACCTCTGTCAGCCTCCTCCCTCTGTCCGTCTCCCTCTGTCTCCCTTTCTCCCTCCCTCTGTCAGCCTCCTCCATCTGTCCGTCTCCCTTTCTCCCTCCCTCTGTCAGCCTCCTCCCTCTGTCCGTCTCCCTTTGTCTCCCTTTCTCCCTCCCTCTGTCAGCCTCCTCCCTCTGTCTGTCTCTCTTTCTCCCTCCCTCTGTCAGCCTCCTCCCTCTGTCCGTCTCCCTTTCTCCCTCCCTCTGTCAGCCTCCTCCCTCTGTCTGTCTCCCTTTCTCCCTCCCTCTGTCAGCCTCCTCCCTCCCTCTGTCTGTCTCCCTGTGTCCACCTCTGTCTCTGTCCCTCTCTCTGCCCCTCTCCCTCCCTCTGTGTGTCACCCTCTGTCACCTCAGCCCAGCTTCCTGGGCACACACAGTTTGCAGGTCTTTCAAAGGCCATTGGCTTGTTCATGTGGGTTTGTTTCTTCTCTGCGGGCACCCATTGGGCGGAGTGTCTGAGTCTGCGCTGCTGCTGTGGCGGTGTGTGCTGACACTCTTTCAGTGTGATGAGTCTTCATTAGCTGCTGTTATGTGCAAATTGTACCTTCATACCCATGTCGTCCTGCAACACGGCCACCATTAGCAGGCAAAACAGTACTGTGTGGGGACACACTGTTTGTATGGCTGTGCCCTAAGCCATATGGGCTGAGGGCATTGTTGTGTGCTTCAGAGTTGCTCCATGTTAGTTTTGAGGCCCACCCTCCCGGCATCGGGGACATCCTGTCTAGTGTTGGTGTTTTGTGTGGCCTGTGACTTGGCATGGCCTTGCTTGGGGCATGGGGCATGGAGGCGCTAGTGGCATGTGTGTGTTTTTGGAGTGTGGTTGTGTACGGTGCAGGCTTTGGGGGGGTTGCATGCATGATTGGTATTTGGGTTGTATATGGCGTTCCCCCATGTGAGGTGAGTTGTTTGTGTACTCACCAGGCTCTCGGACTCCTTCTAGTCCGTCTACTCCCACCGGCGGCAGCGTGGCCATCATCTTCTCCTCCCAGGGATGGTAGTGTACCGGTCTGCGGGCCGGACCTCCTCCAGTGATGTTCACCTGGTTGTGGTCGTCCATCATTTTGCGGCGGACCGTCCTCCGCAGATCGTAGCACCTGCCTTGGCACTCATGCCTGGTCCTTCTGGTGGCCCCAACAGCATTCATGGAATTGAATATCCTCTCCCACATGGCAGATTTTTCGGCTATGCTGGTCCGTCTGACCAATGTTCCAAAGAGCTGTGGCTCGACTCTGACGATTTCGTCGACAAGGACCTCCAGCTCCTCCTTTGTGAACTTTGGATTCTTGTTAGTGGGCATGGTGTGGGGTGTGGGTGTGGATGGTTGTGGGGGTGTGGGTATGGATGGATGTGGGTGTGTGAGTGTGGTTGTGCAGGTGTGTGTGTGTGAATGTGATGAGGGTGTGTTTGTGATGGTGGTTGTGTGAAGGAGTGCAAGTGTAAGGTGTATTGATGTATGTAGTATGGTGCAGTGTATTGTCTCTGTGGTCTGGCAGTAGGGGATCTGTTGCAAAGGATCATGGTTTGTGTGTGCTGGGCCTTTTTATTGGTCCATTTGTGGGTGTGGCTGTGTTTCAACTTTGGGTGGGTGTGTTATAAGGAGTGGTAGTGGTTTGGGCCTCTGTTTAGCTGTTTGTCAGTTGCAGGTCAGTGTATAGGATGTATTTGGCCTTGTTGGATATGTTTTGTGGTGTTGTGTGCATCGAATTGACTCTCCTTGTGTTCAGTACGAGTGTTTTTTGCGTCTGTACGGTGCGTACATGGGCCATGTTGTTGTACAGTGCTGTCCTTTGCTATGGCTTAGTACGACTCGTACATGCGCGATGTTGGGTGAGGGTGCTGGTGTGTGGGCCTGGGGTAGGGTGCGTACGAACACGGGCAGGGTGTTGGTCCGCACCGTCCATCGGTGGTGGTGTTTTGCACCGTACATACAGGGGGGGCTGGGTGTAGGGTCCGTACAGACACTGGTGGGGTGTGGGTACGGTCCGTACATACACGGGTGGGGTACGGTCCGTACATACACTGGTGGGGGTACGCTCCATACATACACTGGTGGGGTGTGGGTACGGTCCGTACATACACGGGTGGGGGTACGCTCCATTCATACACGGTTGGGGAGTTGGTACGCTCCATGCATACACGGGTGGGGGTACGGTCCGTACATACACGGGTGGGGGTAAGGTCCGTACATACACTGGTGCGGTGGGGGTACGGTCCGTACATACACGGGTGGGGGTACAGTCCGTACATACACTAGTGGGGTGGGGGTACGGGCTGTACATACACTGGTGGGGTGGGGGTATGGTCCGTACATACACGGGTGGGGGTACGGTCTGTACATACATGGGTGGGGTGTGGGTACGGTACGTACATACATGGGTGGGGGTACGCTCCATTCATACACGGGTGGGGACTTGGTACGCTCCATGCATACACGGGTGGGGGTACGGTCCGTACATACACAGGTGGGGGTACGGTCCGTACATACAATGGTGGGGTGGGGGTATGGTCCGTACATACACGGGTGGGGGTACGCTCCATACATACACTGGTGGGGTGTGGGTACGGTCCGTACATACACGGGTGGGGGTACGGTCCGTACATACACTGGTGGGGGTAAGGTCCGTACATACACTGGTGGGGTGTGGGTACAGTCTGTACATATACGGGTGGGGAGTTGGTACGCTCCATGCATACGCGGGTGGGGGTACGGTCCGTACATACACGGGTGGGGGTACGGTCCGTACATAAACTGGTGGGGTGGGGGTTGAAGTACTGGGTTTTTAAAGCCCAGCGGTGCAGGGGAACACACCCTAAGACTTCGAGTTCTTCCTGTTTCAGACCCACAGAAACACAGAGTCTTCTAGGTGAAGTCAAAGATCTTGTTTATTGGCTGCAGACCAATTACAGGTATCCGAGAAGTACAACACAATGTATGTTCTCAGGAGACTGCTTAAAATTACAGAAACGGCCTTCTCCTTATATACAAAATATCATGCTTCAGGCACACATTCCTCGTTTTTCGATATGGTCATTCATATGTATTCATTACAAACGAAAAGGCAGAGTCATGATGACCATCCCACATTCCAGTTAAGCCAGCCCACAATTATTTACCCAGCGAGGCTCAGATCCGACATCAGATATCAACAGACCCCAATAAACACGGGCACCTCCTGTTTGTAAAACAAGCCATAAAGCAGGAAGAGTCAGGTGTGAAAGAGATTAGCCGGAGGCTTGTGTAGGATGAAAAGGCTTTATGGTGTGTCAAACCCTGATGCTAATCACAGGTGGCCGTAGGACGGGGAGCTCGTGGGACCGGACTGACCTGGGGGCAGCGGAGCCAAATCGCATAGGTCACAGAGAAGTCAATAGAAGGCACATGTGTTCTGAAGGCCTGTGTTTGTCCTTGGTGTGTAGCCTATGTGAGGGCAACCATAAGATGGCCACCGCTCCAAGATGGAACCCACGAAGTCAATGTGTAATATTGTATACACAGTGCATTTATCGATACAACGTTATACAAAGCACTTGTACATACCGCATTGGCCATTCGCGGTTCGCTAATACCGGAATAGGCAGGGTAGGGCCCTGCCTCCTACGCGGTCCCAAATTTTAAAGTACCACAGACCCTCCTTTTGCCCTTACATAGGCAATAACTATACTCATTTCAATCCGAGTCCAGGTCTATGTTCATGAAGTCATGGAGATGTTGCTGTAGCATCATCCTATTACTTAGCTCGTCCCTCGATACAGGTTTCCTTACACATAATGTAGCACAGAGGCCACATATCGCAGGAGCGCACTGTATACACAGGCAGAACAGGAAAAGAATGGCTGAGATCATTCCAATGACCATCAGAATCTTCCAATCCCAGGCAGATATCAGTTCCCAGAACCACCCCATCAGTGACCAATCTCCTTTATCCACGTGAATAGATTCAGATATTTTATGCAGTTTGGAGATGGCTTGATAAACTGTTGGAGCGTTATCTGTTAGGAAAATGCAACAACTAGATTGGAAGACCTTACATACCCCACCACGGTCTGCAAGTATGACGTCTAGAACCATACGGTTCTGCAAAGTCATGAGGCGATCCGCTTGGAGCTCAGCTGTCAAATTACCAAGGGCACCAGCCGTTACATTAACAGTGGATTCAACCACACGAGTCAGTTGTCTCAGGTTCCTAGTATTGACCATAGGTCCCCAAAATGGCAGGAAACCCAGAAAGAAGACTCCTGCTTCCTGACCGGCAGTATCCTCCTTACTAACCACGCCTCTCACAACTCTGGTCTTGTGATAATCAGAGGCAGCAGTAAATGTTGGCGGTAGCAAATTTGCAATATAACATGTGCCCGAGAAATCAGGGGGCAACCATGTATATGCTCGGTCATTTCAGACAAAATATGTACCCTTGGCAGCCAAAAACGCAGGGGAAAACTGCGATGGAAAAGTGTACGTTTCAGTACAGTCACTTTTCCCCAGTTGAGCTCTTGGATTCTGACCATTACCTTGTAAACAGAACCGACCTATGTGGGGTACGACCCAAATTGGGGATGAGATTTTTCGCTACCTTTCACCCAGACTAATGCTATACCCCGTCGCGTTCCAACCTACATAAGCTCGCAATTCATCCTTGGGAATAGATGAGTATGCGTCGATATCTCTGCTCATATCGGCAACTACTTTCATTAAGGCTTTATTGTTTGTGCTAGGTCTGATGGAACGCGGTTGTCGCGGGGAGTAGGCATCTATTGCAAAAAGAAACATGGTCTGGAATGCCCATGACGATCCATTATAGCTGAACGGCAGCACTAGATAAGGAATACGCTTGTTAATGGTATGTGGCATTAAACCACACACCCAGCAATTGGTTGTATTCATAACTAGCTGGTGCTGGTGTAGGAGTTGAATAAATGAGTTGTTTATGAACTCAAATCGTCTAGCTTGTTCGTGTTCAGGCAGAGGGTGGAAAGAGTGTAAGGAGACAGTAGGAGGAGGTATAGGCTGTTCAGTGGGTGCAAATGGCACTTGAGAGGAGAAGAATACATGGCCTACAGTAAACACCATCATACTAAATAGTATAAACAAACATAAAAATACAAAACGTTTGCCCTTCATTATTTCACATATTTTCGTCTTGAAGTACATTTCCTCAGCGGGTCTCTCCATCTTGAAAAACTCCATCCTCTAATCGTGCCGCTCGTGGCGGGTGAGTATCTTCTGCTAAGGAGTACGCCTGTCAGTCCAGGGAACGCCCTGGACCAACCAGAGCCGTTGACCTAACGTCTTCGGCCTGTACCCCAAAGTCTTGGTACCACGACCCTGCGGCTGAACCCGGATGGTGGTTCGAAAAACAAAAATCAAAAAGTCCTTCAGATGGGAGAGCTATAATATCAAAAAATAGTAAGGGAAGGGAATTTTTATTTGTCCATAGGCCTTGGTCTCAGGCTGTAGCGGTTTCTGCCAGGTACTGTCTGGTCTTGAAACAAGAGTTCAGGCTCTGTGGTGTCCAATCGAATTGACGGTGGCACAGCTTCTTGCAAAATATTGTCACTTTCCTGTTCTGAAGTTGTGCCTCTTACGCGTGCATCACTAAATGGTACAAAACGTGGTACAGTGTCTGTTTCAGAATCAGAGATATCCTCCTGGACCCACCGGTCATATGGTAGGGGGTGCCGTGAATCCAATTCTTTTTCCCTTTCACTCGAACCGCTGATCTTGTCGATAGAAGTACGAGGTGAGGGCCGATCCAACGGGGCTCATCGTTGTTCTTTCGCTGAAAGTTTTTCACGAGTACCCACGTGCCAGGGTCGATAGGGTGTCCGGGAGCTTCAGAGGCCTGGGGCAGAGTATTGTGCACCTGTTGGTGTAAAACACGCAATTTAGCCGTCAATTCATACAGATAGTCAAGCAGTACTGGGTGTTCGATTTCGCTGAATTTTGTCGGTCTTGGCACACCCCATACATTGGCCGGGCAGCCAAAAACCACTTCATACAGACTAAGTCCCACTCGTGAATGCACAGTCATTCTGGTAGATAGGAGTGCTAAAGGCAGAGCGTCAGGCCATTTAAGACCGGAGCTCGCCTGGATTTTGGCCAGTTTGAGCTTCAGAGTGCCATTGTAGCACTCTACTAATCCAGCTGATTGGGGGTGGTTTGCAGCGTGGAATTTCTGCTTTATACCTAATCCCTCACACACATTCTTCATCACTCGACCCACAAATTCACTCCCATTATCACTCCACGCCATTCTTGGCATTCCAAACCTAGGGAAAAATTCTTTCACAAGGGCTTTGGCTGTGGATAAAGCAGTGTTGTCTTTTAGGGGATATGCTTCTATCCATTTTGAAAAAGCGCAAACAACAACCAGTACATATTTCAAGTTGTTGCACCTTTCCATGTGGATAAAATCTAGCTGCAAAACCTCAAATGGATATGAACGAGGCGCAAAATGACCAGCTGGAGTTGGGGTTCCCCTACCAGGGTTGTATTTCAAACATACCATACAATTCTTGACCACATTCTCTGCACACTTGGGAATTCCAGCGTTCTGCCATACTGGGGCCAACAACTTACAGATTCCTTTCACACTGATATGTGCCATTCCATGTGCCATAGTAACCACTGGAAGCACATATGCATCAGGTAACAACCATCGCCGATGTTCTGACAAATCAACCCAACAACCATTCTCATCCAATTTACCCGTACTTTCTCTCCACTTGCTCAATTCTTTCTCTGTGGCTTCAGCTTGAAGGGACTTCACACTCTCTATCGTGTCTTCACACATTCCAACATCACCAACCCATCTTGCAGGGCCTGCAACATACATTCGAGTCTTCACATCTTTTGCTGTTTCTTTCGCAATTTCGTCAGCAAATGCATTACCACGACCAACATCATCAGTGACTTTCTTGTGCGCACTGCATTTCATAATCGCAACTTGTAACGGTAGGGTCAGTGACTCAAAGAGATCATTCACCAACTTGCCATTCTGAATTTTAGCTCCATGCGAAGTCAGGAATTAACGTTCTTTCCACAATCACCCAAAACTATGAGCCACGCCAAAGGAGTACTGGCTGTCAGTATATATGTTCACTTTCATTCCTTCAGACAACACGCATGCTCTTGTGAGGGCAATTAATTCTGCTGCTTGAGCCGAATTATGTGGCACACGTGCAGTTTCAACAATCGTGTGCAAAGTCGTGATAGCATATGCAGCAGTCGTATCACCATTCGGAAGCTTGAAGCACGAACCATCCACCCATAAGGTACCATCACACTCAGTTAGGGGAGTATCTTTAAGATCCACTCTCCCTTTTGTCTCTTCTTCTGTTCTGAACAGACAATCATGCTGCTCAATCTCATCTATGTCTGCTGGAATCGGCAATAATGTAGCTGGATTCAACGTGTTGCATCTCTTTATGTGTATATGGTTTGCCAATAGTGTCAATTCATATCCTGACAATCGAGCACTAGTTAGATGCTGTGTCTTGGTCCTGTTTAACAATGTGTCCACAGCATGTGGAACCATAACAATCAATGTGTTATCCATTACCAGTCCAGCAGACTGTCGAATAGACATAGCTGCTGCGGCCGTAGCTCTCAAACAACTTGGCAATGCCCTCGCTACCGGGTCCAAGGTTGACGAAAAATATGCGCATGTACGCGGTCTGTCGCCAAAAGGCTGTGTTAACACTGATAATGCGCAACCATCCTTTTCATGAACATACAATGTAAAAGGCTTACTGTAGTCGGGGGTACCCAACACAGGAGCTGAACATAATGCATCACGTAATTCCAAAAAACTTTTCTGACACTCTTCAGACCATGGGACAGGATTCGGTGTATTTTTACAGGTTAATGCTAACAAAGGTTTTGCCAGCAAAGAAAAATTTGGTATCCAGTGCCTACAGTATGAAGTAATGCCCAAGAAAGCACGCACTTCTCTCTGTGTTCTTGGCACGCTCACTTGTGCAATGGCTTGAATTCTTTCTGGGGTCAGTTTCCTTCCCTCCTTCGATAAGAGATGACCTAAGTAGGTCACTTCTTGTCGACAATATTGCAGTTTGGAGAGAGACACTTTATGATGAGAGGCAGACAAATGGCGCAACAATGACAATGTAGCTTCTTTACAAATCCTTTCAGTATCCGCGGCGATTAGCAAATCGTCAACGTACTGAATGAGGGTAGCACCACTAGGTAAAACGAGTGCATCAAGCTGCGCTTTTAAAGCCTGACTGTATATTGATGGACTTTCACAGTAGCCCTGTGGAGCGCGTTTAAAGCGGAAGCTGCGACCTCCTAAACTGAAGCCAAAAATGTCCCTACTCTCCTCTGCAAATGGGATGCTAAAGAAAGCATTCTTTAAATCGATCACTGAGAACCATGCAGCAGAGGCTGAAATCATAGTTAATAAGGCAGTTATATCAGGGACAACTGGAAACTGTGGCACAACAATCTTATTTACCTCTCTAAGATCAATCACGAATCTGTAAACAGGTGGCTGTGAAGGGTCCGTACGTTTTAAGACAGGTAAAACAGGACTATTGCAAATGTTGCCTCTTGTCTCTTCAATTACACCCTTTCTAATCAAATCACCGATAATTGCTAACAACGCTTTCTGACCTTCATTGGAGATCTTGTACTGGGGAATGCGTGGCAAGTTAACATTGGCCTTTAAAGTTACCACATATGGCGGTATTTCCAAAAGACCCACATCATTGGGACCAGTTGCCCAAAGGACATCCGGAAGGGATGACAATTCAGGTGGCAATGTATTCTTTGACAAGTACATTGGGGAAATCACTTCCTTACCTAATGTAAGTTGTACTCCTGAGGGAGAACAATATAGCGTTGCATGCAATCTTTTTAACAAATCCAACCCTAACAGATTTTCACCACAACCTGTCATTAGGATGAGGGGTGCTTTTAGCTCGCAAGGTCCAACAGAAAGTGGCATAGGACTAGAAATCGGGTTCCTAACTGGGGCGCCAGAAAAACCTACTGAAACATTCATTTCGCCAGACAAAGGCACGCCAGGGAGTTTTGAATGCATAATTGAACTCTTTGCAGCACCAGTGTCCAGCAGGAAGGGCTCTGTTACACCTGCTGTGGTCACCTTAACATACGGTCCACTCTGATCCACTGGCACTGAACCAACTCCCTCTCTCTGTCTATGGCTGTCCTAGTAATCATTACCTTCCACATTGTCATCTTCTGCATAATAATCATTATTATAGTACTGAGCTTTATTACCAGTAGCGTTGGCTTGCTAATCAAAGCTATTTATCGTATTTTGAGGCGGAAGAGGACGCGCGTTCTGGGGAACATTTCCACGCCCTCTACCTCTAGGAGCTTGCTGACCACCTCTACCTCTTGCGCCATACGCATTACTAGTACGCTGCATTAATTTAGGACAACTATACTTAAAATGACCTTCCTCTTTGCAATATGAACATTGATTGGGACCTATCGGGATACGTAGTTGATAATACCCATTCATTTGCTGGTTATTCTGAAACTGTTGGGGTCGCTGATAGATACTTTGGGTTTGCCTATAATTATTCTGACCTCCACGTGGCGGATAAGCCTGCTGTAAAAGGACCTTCGTTTTCAGTTCTTTCGTTTTCTTTTCTGTTCTATCCTTCTCGTCTTTATCCCTATTTTCGTAATACTGTGCAGTAGCCAGTATTTGCGCTGATGAGGAAACAGCCCAAGAACTCTCTGAATCTTTTAACTTCTTACACAACTCGGGAAGTAGATTCTGCACAAATTTATCAACAAATAACCGTTGGCCACCTTCAGTACTCAGGTCTTGACCACTGTGGTCGATAAACGTTTCTTCAAACCTTATAAAGAAATCGGACACTGTTTCATCTTTCTTCTGCTTGCATGCGGATAGTTTATCCCAATTCACGCGCATCGCGGGCATTAAAGTCTTCATGTAAGTTATAATTCTACCAGGGAGTTCTGCTACCAAAGGGTCAGGCTTCGCACCACCAACTTGTCTAGTGTCTGCAGCAATGATATTAGCCCATGTGTTACCCAATTCTGCAGCGTGATCTACATTGCGAATGGATCCCCATAAAGGCTGTGGAACAACATTCCCGAACAACATATCTATGTCAGCTAGATTCATGACACACGAGTCTGCAGTCTGTGATAACTCCTTATAATATCCTGCAGGGTTTTTACGGGGGTCAGGCAATGTCTGTTTAAGCACTAACACCTCAGAACGCTTCCATGGAACATGTACCCAAACACGCTGAAAATGTGCTAAGACAGGTGGAACAGCATTTGCACCAGCAGGTCTCCAAACTGGAGGAACCTCACGCATCGGATATTGACGCGCTTTTACCTTTTTCCCCATAGGGAATTCCTGTTCGAACAATGATTGCTGACAATCATCATTCCTGAAGGACAGTAAAGTCGCAACTGCTTTATCTACATCGGGACCCACAATTGTATCTGTTCCAAAATCAAATCGCACGCGACACAATTCCTGCGGGATTGTGTTTGAACCATGATCTTCCAATTCCTCACAGAGGATTTCACACATTTTCTCAAACACATACCTCTGTTTTGGGGTGTCCCATTGGTGAAAAACATTAACAACGGACTCCACATCATAGAGTGAAGAAAGAACAATCCACCTTTGTGCCATATGGTCTAATACCTCTTTCTCTTCAGGATTAGGCAGCTGACTGCGCAACTGCTTACGTTGTAAACCAGGGGTCATACTAGATGACCCAAAGAGAGGCGACATTAAACTAGTAACCACATTAGCTATTCGTTGTCGTGCTGAAGGAGAAGTTGAGGCGAAAACGGGGGGATAGACAGAGGGAAGAAAAGCGGGTGCAGATGCAGATACAGGGGCAGTGTTAGGAAGAGTTCCAAGGGAGGCAGCTGATGTACTAGGCAAAGTCGCAGGAAGCGCGGGGGAGACAGGTAACAAAATTGGCGGCCCTTGAGAGGGCTGCGCTGTAGGGATAGGAGCCAGCTGAGGAGGAGCTGGCGGCTGTGGGAAGGCTTGCAGCACATTAACTGGAGGCTGCACATTTACGAGCTGTGGAGGCGCTGTGGCATTTTGCGCATACGGGGGTGGCGAACTTAGCAAATGGGACATTAGGGAATCTTTCTCTTTCGTTTCATCTTGGGGAAGGGGTGCCAAAACTGGGTATCATTTATCGATCCCTAGTTTGCGCTGTCTATGTAACTGCTCATTCATTTGTTCCTCCTCATTATCTTTAAATTGCACAGCTGCTTGCATCATTGACGTACCTTTTTCTCTCTTATTCCTTTTTGCTAGCTTAATTTCCTTCTGTTTGGCTTCCTTTCGCCATAGGCGGAAAGAATCAAACATCGCCGGCCGGGCTTTCTTTTTAAATAATTTAACTTCCAAATTATCTAAGATATCTGTATCGAAACTACCCTTTTGGGGCCATTTTAAAACACTGTCCTTTCTGGTGTATCGGATCCATACTTCATTATATGCGATGGGGCCCACGCCATGTTTTACATAAACGTTAGAACTAAGGGCAAACCCAATAGTCACTGGGACCTGGGTAACAAACAGTGGAATAGAAATGGTCCCAGAACATACATAAAATTGAGAAAGGTCAACAAAATAACTATTGCAACGAGTAAGGCAGAACCATAGTGTTATTTAATCACACTTGGAACAGGCACATAAATGCATATGATAAATCACACTATTTACAAAAGTGCAGGGTGCCACGGGGGAGGGAAGGGAGTGACGAATTCGGTAGGGTAGTAGGGTAAGTGACATATAAAAGTTCATAACAATGGTACAAATCAATTGCTGGGCACCTTACTGTCGTGCCAAATAATCAAGATAAGAGTCCTTCATTGACAGAATTGAATGTTTTGCCAAATAACCATATACAAGTGAAAGTACACAGTGCTCAACGCACTATTGACGGTACTGGCATGGTGAGATGTCGACGTTTCGACCCCTCTTCCGAAGTAGGTTGATTAATTCCTTACGGGTGGGGTCTTCCTCAGGACAAAGAGGATGGTGGAACGGGGAAGGTAGGCACCTATACAAAGAGATTGGGTGGGAATTAAAAACTGATAATACCAAGCGGAAATTCAACTGCGGGACTGGATATGGATAAAACTGCCATAATTACCAGTTTAAAGAACGAACATCTAATCAGTGACAGCTTGGCATCAGGGCAAAAAGGCTCCACAATCGGGTGGGAGTGACAATCACCTAAAATGAATTTAAAAGTGACAATGAAGTCAACAATTAAGTTGACTAAAAAGGGGGTTATGACTCCATATAAATGTAAACTCACATGTATTACTTAGCACAAAAGGGAGGATTAGATTACTCCGTCAAATCACACCGCAGCGTAGATCGGTATGTTGGGTGAAGAGAATCACCGGGAGAACAGCCTCTATAAACCAAATGGAGAGAGCGCTCTTTAAATGAGAAACCTAGTAGGTAGTCCAGACCTAGAGAAATACAATGCCAACAGGACCTGGTCCCCCAGCCTATCATCCGTATACTAAGATGGAAAAATGGGAGCGGGAGACTAGACGGGACTGGCAATTCAATATGTGAAAAAACTAAACAGACATCGAATAAAAGGGAAAGTCAATAAAGCGAAAATCGCTGTTCCACTATGCATGGAAAGGGCAGAATCATCAGTAAACATGCGGACGGACTAATCGTGTAAGACATGAGATCCTATTGACGGGACTGGCAATTAAAAAAACATCAAAATGGGAAGAGTCAATACAGGAAAAAAACCCTTGGCGTAATACGCATGGAAATGGCAAAATAAACTGTTAGTATGGGGACGGACTGATCGTATGAAACAAGAGTATACTAGTCGGTCGAATTGCAAAATACAGCGGAGTGTAATTCAGGCGGTTCCCCTACCTTGAAACGGCGAACGTGGCTGAAACTGATCAAATCCGACAGCTTACTGACAACGCGGAGCGGCTCCCTGATATGGAGAACGCTGGGACCGCGTGACGTTACACCGGGTGCAGCCGCTAGATGCTGCCCTTAACGGGAGAATGGAAGAAAGACCATTCGAGTAGTTCGTGAGTGTAACGAAACCGAGGCTTGATGAATTAGTATTGGTAAATTAAATGAATGATCCAGAAATAAATGAACAATAAAAATAAGTGTGTCAGTGAAAATACGTGTATTATTAATGAATAGGTGGGTGGAATGCATCACTCAAGGAGCGTCATCTTATCCTGCATCACTCAAGGAGCGTCATCGAGGGCCGGTAGGTGGGCATGAACGGCCGGGCTAAGGTTAGGAGAGGAGAATCTCTATGTGAACATGTACACACGTAGGAAATCCTAAAAAGGAGCGATTGTATTTTGAAGGTGCATGGTTGATTAACAAGCATATGAGCACATTTAGATTGCACTGTTGTACAGACTAAAGGGAGTGCAGTCAAAACTAATGATCTGTTCTTAGGTAAACAAACAGTCAAATTAACTTCTTCACATTAGATACATTAATTGAAGGCGTCTAAACGTTAAGATGACAAATTGAGCCAGAAAACAATGATTCACTTGTAGAAAATACAAAACATGAATAAACATTAAAGAAAGGGATGAAAGAACATTGGTTATTTGAAAGCAAGCATGTGAGCTTATGTCAATTAACATTTTCTAATGAAGATACAAGAGAACCAGATGATAATTACATTGAGAAAAAAACCGTCAGATAGTCATGTGGAAACATGTAAATAGATATTAGCTTGCTGGATAATGGAAATATGGCAAAAGACAGATGATAGTTCCAATGGAAAAGAAACAGTCGAAAAAGTCATGTGCACCATAGGTACATTCATCATAAGTGTCTCATGGTCAACATCATAAAGTGTCTTAGGAATAACGTTGACAACAGGTTAGATTACGGGCTAGGGAAACAGAACAAAATGAACCTTGTTCACTAGTTATTGAGAATAGCTAATTGAGCATTACTAGGGTCTTGTTCATTCAAACCCGTTAGAATAGTATCAAAGCGTATCATCATTTTTGACTCTCTAATGAGCAGGATAGAGGATATATTACCTCCCCGAGGTCCCAGTTCTGTCTTTTCCAAGACAATCCATTTCATTTCATCAGGGCGGTGTCCCAGTTGGTGATAGTGTTCGACTAGAGGTGCACCTGTCACATTGCATCTTATCCTGCTTTGGTGTTGAAGAATTCTTGCCTTGACTTTCTGCTGTGTCTGGCCAATATATAGTTGGTCACATGGACATAGGATCCCATAGATGACGTTGCTGGAATTGCAGTTTGTATGTGATTGCAATGTAATGGTCTGATGTTTATATTCAAAGTTCTTTGATTGCATAGTTGTGGGGCATGCTTTACACGACCCACACTTGAAATGACCTATGATTGGTGGTAAATTCCAGAGTGACCGAATGGTCGGTTCAACTGGGTCCTCAAGGAAGGAATGCACCACATGGTCCTTGATGCTCATTGCTTTCTTGAAAGAATGCATCGGTAAGTTAGGTTGGTCAATCTCCGTAGATATAATGTTCCAATGTTTATTGATGATCTTTTTCACTGCATTACTGCGAGTGGAGAATGTAGTGACACATATCATCTTATTATTTTGGCGTGGTGTATTGGGATGTTTGGGTGAGAGCAGAGTGTCCCGTGGGTTGTACCAGGCCCTCTTCCGGGCCCTCTTTACCAGGCGTTTTGGGTAACCTCTTGAGATTAACCTGGCCGTCAGGTTCTCTGACTCTGTTGTGTAGTCTGTACGTTTTGTGCAGTTCCTGCGGATCCGCAGGAACTGTCCCACTGGGAGATTGTCGCGCAAACCGCGCGGGTGGTGGCTGCTGTACCTCAGTAGGGAATTTCTTTCCGTTGGCTTCCTATATAGGGTAGTAAGAAGTTTCTCATCTTCATAAAAGATTTTCAGATCAAGGAAAGGTATCTCCTGTGTGCTGGACTGAATAGTGAACTGGATATCTTGGTCGCACTGGTTTAGCCATTGGTGGAACAGATTGAGTTGGGTAGTCTCACCATTCCAAATTATCAATATATCGTCAATATATCTCTTCCACATATTGACATGTGCCGAAAATGGGTTGTTGTTGAGGACGAAACGCTTTTCAAAGTTATCCATATACAGGATCGCTAGATCTGGAGCGAAGGCAGCCCCCATCGCGACTCCTTTCGTCTGTACATAGTACTTTCCTTGGAAATAAAAGAAATTCTTTTTCATAGCGATGGTCAAAAGAGCTATGATAAAATCCGTAGGTACCCTTGTTGGTGCTGGTCTTAGATCCAAAACTACACGCATGACCGCCAATGCAGGTTCCTGCGGAATGCTGGTATATAGTGAGACAATATCACAGGTGACAAGTATCTGCTCACTCGAGTTGAATGGCTGTTGGTCAATCATTGCAATAACTTGCATGGTGTCTCGAAGGTATGTTTCTGTTTCTTCTGCTAATGGTTTTAGGAAAATGTCTATGTACTTACATAGAGGTTCCAATAGTGAACCGCAGCCGGATACTATAGGGCGACCTGATGGATGTAGGATGTCCTTATGTATCTTTGGTAGGGTATAGATGGTGGGTAGTCGTGGATGTTGTTGGTTAAGATAGTCATATTCCAATTTACTTAGAAAACCACAGTTCAAAGCGTCCAGAGTTATTTGATGGATTTCCCCCATCAGGTCCTTCGTGGGATCAGACTTCAGTAGAGAATAACTGACACCGTCTTGTAACTGCCTTAAAATCTCCGATTTATATGCAGTCGTATCTTGCACCACTATAGCTCCGCCCTTATCGGCAGACTTGATCACAATGTCTTTGTTGTTTTTAAGGGTTAGGAGAGCCGCTTTCTCAGACTTGCTGGTGTTGGGTATGGTGTGTTTGTATGTTGAAAGTAAAGTGTTGACATCGTTCAGAACCATGCTCTCATAAGCCAAAATCCTGTTACTCATAGCATTGGCAGGCGGAACAAACTTGGATGGAGGCCTTAATCCGGTGACCGACTTGGGTGGACTATCTTCCGTGTTCCTGAAAAAATACCTCAGACGGATCTTACGAAAAAAACCATGGAGTTCAGTTTTAAGGTTGAATGAGTTCGGATGGGCAGTTGGGACGAAAGACAGGCCCTTGCAGAGTACAGCCTGTTCGTCAGCGTTAAGATTATATGCAGAGATGTTGACCACTGGATTATCACTGGGCTCTACCATCTGTAGACTTTGCGCCTCGTCGATATCTCTCCGTGGTTCTCTTGTTGGAATCGGACTTGTTTCGGGGTTGTACCTCGGCCTCTGTCCCAATTGGCGCTCGGTGACATCAGGGCAAGCTGTCACTGATTAGATGTTCGTTCTTTAAATTGGTAATTATGGCAGTTTTATCCATATCCAGTCCCGCAGTTGAATTTCCGCTTGGTATTATCAGTTTTTAATTCCCACCCAATCTCTTTGTATAGGTGCCTACCTTCCCCGTTCCACCATCCTCTTTGTCCTGAGGAAGACCCCACCCGTAAGGAATTAATCAACCTACTTTGGAAGAGGGGTCGAAACGTCGACATCTCACCATGCCAGTACCGTCAATAGTGCGTTGAGCACTGTGTACTTTCACTTGTATATGGTTATTTGGCAAAACATTCAATTCTGTCAATGAAGGACTCTTATCTTGATTATTTGGCACGACAGTAAGGTGCCCAGCAATTGATTTGTACCATTGTTATGAACTTTTATATGTCACTTACCCTACTACCCTACCTAATTCGTCACTCCCTTCCCTCCCCCGTGGCACCCTGCACTTTTGTAAATAGTGTGATTTATCATATGCATTTATGTGCCTGTTCCAAGTGTGATTAAATAACACTATGGTTCTGCCTTACTCGTTGCAATAGTTAGTTTGTTGACCTTTCTCAATTTTATGTATGTTCTGGGACCATTTCTATTCCACTGTTTGTTACCCAGGTCCCAGTGACTATTGGGTTTGCCCTTAGTTCTAACGCTTAAATGAGCAGGTGCACACCTGCGAGGTATTCTTTGTGAATTTTCCTTTCTTCTATAAAATGGTGGAGAGTGAAACCCTCTCCTATACTGAGGAATACATCAACCAGCTGCTACAGGACCCCAGGAATCTCTTTCTGTCATCCGATACACCCAATATTGACTTCACCCTTAATGATAAGATAGCAAAACTCGAACGTTTGGAAAAGAAACTAATTCGTACAAAACTCCATGGTCATTTACTCACTAAATATCTACAGGCGAATATAATACCAGTTGGGCTACAGATAAAAAATGAACCTGCCATTTTCGTGGATCTACCGAAATTCAAGGAAGGTTTCAGTTTCATTGCTAACAACGCGTTGCGACATTGGATGGTTCTCGGAGTAGAAACTGCGGCTGAACAGGTTCAGGTCTTGACCAGAGAAATAGCCGCCCTTAAACAAGAAATTGCAGGTGATTCAACCTTGATCAATGCCAAAAGTGCTCTGGAAAATCTTACAAAATCATTAAAAGACTTTGAAACCACTACGCAGAATAAAAAACTAGATAAACTCTCCAAGGATATCAGGTTTTATGAGAAAAAGAATACATATCCCTATCTCAACGAAGATTATTACAAACAGGATAACTCTGGTCGTTTCACGGGCAGAGGAAGAGGGGCCTTCAGAGGGAGAAGGAATTATACTACGTTTTCCGATTCCACGGTGAGTTCAGACAGTGATCCAGAGGCCCCTGGCCCTAGTTACGACTACAACTACCGGGATAACTGGTACCCCCCCCAAGGTTATTTCCCTTTTTTAGGGGAAGGCCAATGGAGACCACCGCGAGGACGAGGTGGCAGCTGGCCAAGAGGACCCCCGAGAGGCCAGCAGAACCCACCGAGCGCCAATTGGGACAGAGGCCGAGGTACAACCCCGAAACAAGTCCGATTCCAACAAGAGAACCACGGAGAGATATCGACGAGGCGCAAAGTCTACAGATGGTAGAGCCCAGTGATAATCCAGTGGTCAACATCTCTGCATATAATCTTAACGCTGACGAACAGGCTGTACTCTGCAAGGGCCTGTCTTTCGTCCCAACTGCCCATCCGAACTCATTCAACCTTAAAACTGAACTCCATGGTTTTTTTCGTAAGATCCGTCTGAGGTATTTTTTCAGGAACACGGAAGATAGTCCACCCAAGTCGGTCACCGGATTAAGGCCTCCATCCAAGTTTGTTCCGCCTGCCAATGCTATGAGTAACAGGATTTTGGCTTATGAGAGCATGGTTCTGAACGATGTCAACACTTTACTTTCAACATACAAACACACCATACCCAACACCAGCAAGTCTGAGAAAGCGGCTCTCCTAACCCTTAAAAACAACAAAGGCATTGTGATCAAGTCTGCCGATAAGGGCGGAGCTATAGTGGTGCAAGATACGACTGCATATAAATCGGAGATTTTAAGGCAGTTACAAGACGGTGTCAGTTATTCTCTATTGAAGTCTGATCCCACGAAGGACCTGATGGGGGAAATCCATCAAATAACTCTGGACGCTTTGAACTGTGGTTTTCTAAGTAAATTGGAATATGACTATCTTAACCAACAACATCCACGACTACCCACCATCTATACCCTACCAAAGATACATAAGGACATCCTACATCCACCAGGTCGCCCTATAGTATCCGGCTGCGGTTCACTATTGGAACCTCTATGTAAGTACATAGACATTTTCCTAAAACCATTAGCAGAAGAAACAGAAACATACCTTCGAGACACCATGCAAGTTATTGCAATGATTGACCAACAACCATTCAACTCGAGTGAGCAGATACTTGTCACCTGTGATATTGTCTCACTATATACCAGCATTCCGCAGGAACCTGCATTGGCGGTCATGCGTGCAGTTTTGGATCTAAGACCAGCACCAACAAGGGTACCTACGGATTTTATCATAGCTCTTTTGACCATCGCTATGAAAAAGAATTTCTTTTATTTCCAAGGAAAGTACTATGTACAGACGAAAGGAGTCGCGATGGGGGCTGCCTTCGCTCCAGATCTAGCGATCCTGTATATGGATAACTTTGAAAAGCGTTTCGTCCTCAACAACAACCCATTTTCGGCACATGTCAATATGTGGAAGAGATATATTGACGATATATTGATAATTTGGAATGGTGAGACTACCCAACTCAATCTGTTCCACCAATGGCTAAACCAGTGCGACCAAGATATCCAGTTCACTATTCAGTCCAGCACACAGGAGATACCTTTCCTCGATCTGAAAATCTTTTATGAAGATGAGAAACTTCTTACTACCCTATATAGGAAGCCAACGGAAAGAAATTCCCTACTGAGGTACAGCAGCCACCACCCGCGCGGTTTGCGCGACAATCTCCCAGTGGGACAGTTCCTGCGGATCCGCAGGAACTGCACAAAACGTACAGACTACACAACAGAGTCAGAGAACCTGACGGCCAGGTTAATCTCAAGAGGTTACCCAAAACGCCTGGTAAAGAGGGCCCGGAAGAGGGCCTGGTACAACCCACGGGACACTCTGCTCTCACCCAAACATCCCAATACACCACGCCAAAATAATAAGATGATATGTGTCACTACATTCTCCACTCGCAGTAATGCAGTGAAAAAGATCATCAATAAACATTGGAACATTATATCTACGGAGATTGACCAACCTAACTTACCGATGCATTCTTTCAAGAAAGCAATGAGCATCAAGGACCATGTGGTGCATTCCTTCCTTGAGGACCCAGTTGAACCGACCATTCGGTCACTCTGGAATTTACCACCAATCATAGGTCATTTCAAGTGTGGGTCGTGTAAAGCATGCCCCACAACTATGCAATCAAAGAACTTTGAATATCAACATCAGACCATTACATTGCAATCACATACAAACTGCAATTCCAGCAACGTCATCTATGGGATCCTATGTCCATGTGACCAACTATATATTGGCCAGACACAGCAGAAAGTCAAGGCAAGAATTCTTCAACACCAAAGCAGGATAAGATGCAATGTGACAGGTGCACCTCTAGTCGAACACTATCACCAACTGGGACACCGCCCTGATGAAATGAAATGGATTGTCTTGGAAAAGACAGAACTGGGACCTCGGGGAGGTAATATATCCTCTATCCTGCTCATTAGAGAGTCAAAAATGATGATACGCTTTGATACTATTCTAACGGGTTTGAATGAACAAGACCCTAGTAATGCTCAATTAGCTATTCTCAATAACTAGTGAACAAGGTTCATTTTGTTCTGTTTCCCTAGCCCGTAATCTAACCTGTTGTCAACGTTATTCCTAAGACACTTTATGATGTTGACCATGAGACACTTATGATGAATGTACCTATGGTGCACATGACTTTTTCGACTGTTTCTTTTCCATTGGAACTATCATCTGTCTTTTGCCATATTTCCATTATCCAGCAAGCTAATATCTATTTACATGTTTCCACATGACTATCTGACGGTTTTTTCTCAATGTAATTATCATCTGGTTCTCTTGTATCTTCATTAGAAAATGTTAATTGACATAAGCTCACATGCTTGCTTTCAAACAACCAATGTTCTTTCATCCCTTTCTTTAATGTTTATTCATGTTTTGTATTTTCTACAAGTGAATCATTGTTTTCTGGCTCAATTTGTCATCTTAACGTTTAGACGCCTTCAATTAATGTATCTAATGTGAAGAAGTTAATTTGACTGTTTGTTTACCTAAGAACAGATCATTAGTTTTGACTGCACTCCCTTTAGTCTGTACAACAGTGCAATCTAAATGTGCTCATATGCTTGTTAATCAACCATGCACCTTCAAAATACAATCGCTCCTTTTTAGGATTTCCTACGTGTGTACATGTTCACATAGAGATTCTCCTCTCCTAACCTTAGCCCGGCCGTTCATGCCCACCTACCGGCCCTCGATGACGCTCCTTGAGTGATGCAGGATAAGATGACGCTCCTTGAGTGATGCATTCCACCCACCTATTCATTAATAATACACGTATTTTCACTGACACACTTATTTTTATTGTTCATTTATTTCTGGATCATTCATTTAATTTACCAATACTAATTCATCGAGCCTCGGTTTCGTTACACTCACGAACTACTCGAATGGTCTTTCTTCCATTCTCCCGTTAAGGGCAGCATCTAGCGGCTGCACCCGGTGTAACGTCACGCGGTCCCAGCGTTCTCCATATCAGGGAGCCGCTCCGCGTTGTCAGTAAGCTGTCGGATTTGATCAGTTTCAGCCACGTTCGCCGTTTCAAGGTAGGGGAACCGCCTGAATTACACTCCGCTGTATTTTGCAATTCGACCGACTAGTATACTCTTGTTTCATACGATCAGTCCGTCCCCATACTAACAGTTTATTTTGCCATTTCCATGCGTATTACGCCAAGGGTTTTTTTCCTGTATTGACTCTTCCCATTTTGATGTTTTTTTAATTGCCAGTCCCGTCAATAGGATCTCATGTCTTACACGATTAGTCCGTCCGCATGTTTACTGATGATTCTGCCCTTTCCATGCATAGTGGAACAGCGATTTTCGCTTTATTGACTTTCCCTTTTATTCGATGTCTGTTTAGTTTTTTCACATATTGAATTGCCAGTCCCGTCTAGTCTCCCGCTCCCGTTTTTCCATCTTAGTATACGGATGATAGGCTGGGGGACCAGGTCCTGTTGGCATTGTATTTCTCTAGGTCTGGACTACCTACTAGGTTTCTCATTTAAAGAGCGCTCTCTCCATTTGGTTTATAGAGGCTGTTCTCCCGGTGATTCTCTTCACCCAACATACCGATCTACGCTGCGGTGTGATTTGACGGAGTAATCTAATCCTCCCTTTTGTGCTAAGTAATACATGTGAGTTTACATTTATATGGAGTCATAACCCCCTTTTTAGTCAACTTAATTGTTGACTTCATTGTCACTCTTAAATTCATTTTAGGTGATTGTCACTCCCACCCGATTGTGGAGCCTTTTTTGCCCTGATGCCAAGCTGTCACTGATTAGATGTTCGTTCTTTAAACTGGTAATTATGGCAGTTTTATCCATATCCAGTCCCGCAGTTGAATTTCCGCTTGGTATTATCAGTTTTTAATTCCCACCCAATCTCTTTGTATAGGTGCCTACCTTCCCCGTTCCACCATCCTCTTTGTCCTGAGGAAGACCCCACCCGTAAGGAATTAATCAACCTACTTTGGAAGAGGGGTCGAAACGTCGACATCTCACCATGCCAGTACCGTCAATAGTGCGTTGAGCACTGTGTACTTTCACTTGTATATGGTTATTTGGCAAAACATTCAATTCTGTCAATGAAGGACTCTTATCTTGATTATTTGGCATGACAGTAAGGTGCCCAGCAATTGATTTGTACCATTGTTATGAACTTTTATATGTCACTTACCCTACTACCCTACCTAATTCGTCACTCCCTTCCCTCCCCCGTGGCACCCTGCACTTTTGTAAATAGTGTGATTTATCATATGCATTTATGTGCCTGTTCCAAGTGTGATTAAATAACACTATGGTTCTGCCTTACTCGTTGCAATAGTTATTTTGTTGACCTTTCTCATGTTTTACATAAAGCTCATAAGTTGGAGTTCCAATTGGAGGAACCGGACACGAATCCTCTAATAGGGAATCCCTTTTACAACCCAAACAAAACAATCTTCCAAATACACTAGAACCAGGCATCTTCTCTCACTAGTCTAGTTTCAAACGTCAAAGGATTATCGAATATGATAGTCTCGTGAATACACGAGTCCTCTGGCTTTGGCACTTGCAAGTTCCAAATCAAAGCGATCCCGAAGGATACCAAAAATCGCGAAGGATACCAAACAAACTGGGAGACGCTCCACTTATACTTAACTGAGGTATCGATGATCCTTGGCGTCACCAGAAGACTCTCTCAATTGTTTCACTCTACCAAATCGTCAAGGGTCCAAAACAGGGCGATTAATCAGGGCAGCAGTCCTTCGTAGCCGTCAGGACGCGGAGAACCTCGCAGAAAAGACTTTCGGACCACGTCGACATGCAGGGGTCGATGAAGTGGCGGCCTTCCTCCGGAATTTCCACACGAAGCTCCTAACGAACCTCCGGCTTGGACCGGTACCGCTGAAATCGCCCAACGTTGGGCGCCAACTGAAGTACTGGGTTTTTAAAGCCCAGCGGTGCAGGGGAACACACCCTAAGACTTCGAGTTCTTCCTGTTTCAGTCCCACAGAAACACAGAGTCTTCTAGGTGAAGTCAAAGATCTTGTTTATTGGCTGCAGACCAATTACAGGTATCCGAGAAGTACAACACAATGTATGTTCTCAGGAGACTGCTTAAACTTACAGAAACGGCCTTCTCCTTATATACAAAATATCATGCTTCAGGCACACATTCCTCGTTTTACGATATGGTCATTCATATGTATTCATTACAAACGAAAAGGCAGAGTCATGATGACCATCCCACATTCCAGTTAAGCCAGCCCACAATTATTTACCCAGCGAGGCTCAGATCCGACATCAGATATCAACAGACCCCAATAAACACGGGCACCTCCTGTTTGTAAAACAAGCCATAAAGCAGGAAGAGTCAGGTGTGAAAGAGATTAGCCGGAGGCTTGTGTGGGATGAAAAGGCTTTATGGTGTGTCAAACCCTGATACTAATCACAGGTGGCCGTAGGACGGGGAGCTCGTGGGACCGGACTGACCTGGGGGCAGCGGAGCCAAATCGCATAGGTCACAGAGAAGTCAATAGAAGGCACAAGTGTTCTGAAGGCCTGTGTTTGTCCTTGGTGTGTAGCCTATGTGAGGGCAACCATAAGATGGCCACCGCTCCAAGATGGAACCCAAGAAGTCAATGTGTAATATCGTATACACAGTGCATTTATCGATAAAACGTTATACAAAGCACTTGTACATACCGCATTGGCCATTCGCGGTTCGCTAATACCGGAATAGGCAGGGTAGGGCCCTGCCTCCTACGCGGTCCCAAATTTTAAAGTACCACAGGGTACGGTCCGTACATACACTGGTGGGGTGGGAGTACGGTCCGTACATACACTGGTGGGGTGGGGGTACGGTCTGTACATACACGGGTGGGGGTATGGTCCGTACATACATAGGTGTGGTACGGTCCGTACATACACTGGTGGGGTGGGGGTACGGTCCGTACATACACTGGTGGGGTGGGGGTACAGTCCGTACATACACTGGTGGGGTGGGGGTATGGTCTGTACATACACGGGTGGGGGTACGGTCCGTACATACATGGGTGGTGTGTGGGTACGGTGAGTACATACACGGGTGGGGAGTTGGTATGCTCCATGCATGCACAGGTGGGGGTACGCTCCATACATACACTGGTGGGGGTTCGGCGCGTACATCCGCGGCCGGGGGGTGTTTTGCGCGTACATGTGGGGTCTGTGGTGGGGTGTTCGGCGCGTATGTGGGCACATGTCTCCATGGTTGCTATGGGAGTTCGGTCCGTACGGTGTTTTTGCCATACAGTTGTAAAATCGAAAGGACGGGAGTGATCGTACATGCGCGGTCGGACTTCATTTTTCCGATTCGTACGGTAAATCGTCCGGGGATGTGTCGGACTCATTTTCCGACCCGAGGACGTGTGGGGAAATTTTCCCGATGTGATTCGTATGGAGTTTTTTCCATGCGAATCGTACTTGGCAGTTTGTACGCTACTTGTACGATTCGTACGGAAAAAAATCCGGATACAATTCGTACGGGGGAAATTTTTCCAGGATCGGAGTCGGCCCCTTAATGTATTCAATGTAGAAGGAAAGTAGTGTTTCCCTCATTAAGCATAGTGACGAGTAAAAATAGAGTCCTGAGTATAAAGCGTCTACACCACCTGGCTTTGGAAAGGTAGGGTCACTGTCAGGATGTATCATTTAGTGTCAGGGTAGCAACATTTAGATGATAGGATTTACAATAGCACAATGCACTTTACGTGTCTACATGATGCAGGTTTCTTTATCCATCATGTCCCGTGCATTATACCGGGATATTTATTAATACCTTGCACTAATTATATTTATTTCTTATAGATTATGTAGTCACCTTATGTATTGTTTATTGGGACATATGATGGCACAAGGCACTCTCTGTACCTATATGATACAGGCCATTCTGATTATTCTGTACTGTACCGTATACCGGGATATGCACTAGCACTTTTTGTATACAAAAGACATTGGTCATTTTGCTTATTTGCACTATATATCATGTAAACGTGTACTGTACCTTGATGTATTTATTGAGTATGAACTTTTGCTGTCTCAAATTTGACTGTATATTTTCTTTTTCTTTTTTAAATTGTGATGGTTGTCTTTTTATTAGAATGCTTTTATGGTGGTATATTTTGCACTGAATAAAGCTTGTTTTGACTTGATGATGGAAGAGGGGAGCATCCCCAAACACAGATGATGATAAACATGGGTGGTCAATTGAATAAGACAGATCAGACTTGATATTGTTTCCATGAGTAATATGATTTGTGTGTGTTGGTAGCATTTGGTATCTATTATCTTTAAGTTGAAGATTAATTCTATGAGTGGATGCTTACACAAGTAGATAACAACCTATGTTTCGACAATCTCATCTATTCGTGTTTTGATACCTGATGTGGTATCTATTTTTCTGGTTATAAGTGTATTAGGAGGGCTGATCCAAGAGGACATTTAAAGAAATTCCTACTTACTCATTTTATTTTGTTGACTAACCTCTACATGGAACCATTTTCAGAAAATATACAAAATGAGATTATAATCCACCAATATGCTGATGACAATCCCTCAAACAGGAACATCGCAAAAAATCTTCGTTCTAAAGATTAGCAATTGAACATCTGCCTTCCCTCTAAAGCATAACCCAAACATGACCAAGTTCATACTCTTCCATTCCAAAAATCCCCTACCACCAGTTCATAAATGGTTGAAAACACTAGCCTTCTCACGAATCACACGTAACATTGCACCAATTGCCAAATGTCTTAGATTCCCTGTTGATAGTTCCTTCAATTCCAATGACTGTGTCATTGAAAGTACCATACAACTTCACCCGCTCACCCCATTGCAGATGTCTCTAAAGCATTGGTATAAGCTCTGGTACACATTTGCTCAGCACCAGGATGCCCTTGCGGGTGATAGTGTACTTTACAAATACACCGAACATACTTGCTGTACCCTCTTCTGAGCAGGAAGAATCTAGGATAAAGATCAGTCATGAATCAGCAACAGTACCACTGTCAAAGCAGAGGCAGATGCCTCTCAGTGCTACAGTGAATGCAAACATAGCTGAAAGCAGTGAACCAAAAAATCTGATTGTCCCAGCAGCAAACTGAATCTTCACTGGAAACTCTACAGCAATTAGAATCTTACACACCAAACTTCTGGAGGTAGGGGCAGAGCAAGAAGTTGAACTTGCTGCGGAAGAGCAAGATGTTGTGACTCCTCTTCCATTGTACACATCATCTTTAATATTTCCTCAGAGGAAAAACAAAGGCTCTGCCCTATTTTCTCCAAGTCCTCCATCAAATGTTTGTGATGTGGATTGGACCCCGGACACCTGCCATGTGAGGCAGGGGAAAAGGAAGTTTCTTGAAAACTTTGTAAATGAGGAAGATCATCCAGTGATTGATCTTGTGGAGAGTGGTACAGAGGAAGTACAGATCACTTCAATTTAACCTGCTCCGATCATGTACTACTTCCATCATAACCTGCGTCCATCTTTTCAACTATCCCAAGACTTGAAGCAACCACCATCCATACTACAACCATAGCCCAGCCTAGGTAAAGGGGAACCCAACTGCCTAGCTCCACCAGAAAAAGTTCTTGTGGCTTTGGCTCCTCCACCTGAAGTATCACCAGCTCACTGAAGGCCTTTCTTTACAAAACACTGAGGGATATAAGGAAGAACGGATGAATAAATGCTCCTAAATCTTTATACATATATTAAATAAAAAATATGAATGCATATATATCTGGAACAACTAAATGAAAGCAAATTGGAACAACTGAAATAGTATACAATTGCTCAAGTAGTAAAATCTGAACGTGGCAAGGACAGGGAAAAAGCATTGAGGCAAAGGAAATTGTGTTACACTATGCTTCTCCGTACTCTTGTCCCCTGAGGAATGCACTAGGGTGAGGAACTATATGTCCACCTTTAAAATAAAAAACTTCCAATTAGAATACAATGGAGTCCAAAACTCACAAAATTGAATAAAGTGAACTAGAGGATAACAAAAGATGTAACATTGCATAGCGCACTTAAGGGAAAGACTAGTTAACTGGAAGTCCAATATCACACTAGAGGGCTGGCAAAATAGAATTCAAAAGCTTAAATATGTTACAGTAACATACCAGTTAATACAATGCAAAATCAAGTAATACATGGTATGAAAATAAACTCATCCAATAAATAAACGCTGACTCAAAAGATAAATGTAAAAAGACAGCTCGGCTAACTACGACAACCGTAATGCAATGCGTGGTGTGCTGAATGGCTGAGCCAACAAAAAAAATGGAAAGAATGCAAAGCATGATAAAATTGCCTATTCGTGACACAAGCCAGAAAAGCAGAGATGCAATTCATGAAGACGTTGTTTATCATCTTGAGATTAATGTTGCATATGATTCTCTAAGAAAGGGAACCTGAACGAGACCCAAAGCATGGCAGTTTGCATAAATAGGAAATCACAGAGCACATCCCTTGAGAATTTCAAGTACATTCAAGCACGTCACCACTTGTATTATATCTGCACAAGTATTGTTTTCCTTTCACTAATTATGCAATATGTAATTTGTCATTTTTTTAAACTTTCAATCATGTTTCATTTCAAAGTCCTTTATAAGAGGATATAGAAATGAAAGTAAGGTGCTTCTGATAAAAAGTGTTATAGCATTTACTGGCAGTAACCCGTGATCAAGATCCAGGGGGACTGAAATGCATTGGGTGCATTTGGATTGTCGACTCTGTTTTAAATACTACTTCCACTCGTGAGTGCAACTCAATTCTTCAACTATATTGATAATGGAATTCAGAGTTCAGAGTTATATAAAGTAGCATGGTCCTGATGCAGGAGTTTCTCCCACCACTGCAGTAAATTGTGTGTGTTGTAAAGCCAGAGAAGAGGGCTGACCAGCCTCCACTTGACGGAGCACCCTGAAACAGCAGCTGTTGTGACTGACCTTTTAGTTTTGAAAAACTTTCTGGAAATTTGTCAAATGGCGCAAAAGTTATTGGAAAATTAGAAAATGCTCTTCCTATGGAAACTAGGCCCTAACTACAACTACCAACTGTATATTCATACTCCGGTCAGCCCTCTTCTCTGGCTTCATGGCACACACAATTGCAATATATATATTCGTGATCCATCAAGCAGAGGCCGAGAAAAAGGGGAGAACCCAAAATGCTTTTTCTCCATGTTAATTTCCATAGCAAACTTTTGAGGCGGCTTTTGAGGCGGCTACAGCCCGAACTTCTGCAGGAATTACACCAAATTTGGCATAAAGGAAGCTCTTGGTTCAAAAAGCACTCTTTTTGTCAAACGCTGTAAATCAGTTTAGCAGTTCCTGAGAAATTTGAAGATTTCTCAGATATACAACTGTGGCTGTGGTGGATTCATGAACCCTCCCGATCTTGTGCCTGAGATCTGATTGGTTGCCAACACTTCAAACCAGGAAGTATTGGCAGCCATCTTGTGACTCGGTGAAACTGAGTCACAAGCAAAAATCTTTTTTTTAAAAAGAAAATGGGGCAGGGTAGAAACACTATGACTCTATAACCCCAAGGAAGAAAAAAGCATTATGGATCCATGAATCCTGCCGAAAAGGTTTAAAAAACGAAGGGTGAGTTGCCTTGCTTCGTTTAATTAAGCCGCCAGGTGGGCCAAGTTGGGGACCATCACCTCCTGGGGGATAACATCTTGAAATGCGGGGTGCCCCCTCCCAGAGGCTTCATATCAATAAGATGTGTGGGTTTGCTACGGCTTACCCATGCAGCCCCAGGGACTGCCACCTCTCCTGGGCTACTATACTTAAATGCAGGGGGGCCATGCAACCCCCACACCGCCCCAGGGACCACCACTTCCCTGTGCTATTTTTAAGATTGGAGGAGAGCAATGCTGCCCCCTTCTGGAGCCATAAATGACCCTGTGGTCCCAGGGCCAGCTCCAGCAATGTCCTGGGGTGCCCACCCCGGGACATTGCAATTTGCTATGGGCGGGAGCATCCCATAGCAAACAAGTGTGCTCTGCTTTGAACAAGCAAGAACATTTTGCTCTTGCTTGTTCAAAGCAGGGCACACTTTACTTTTTACACCCAGGGAGCTGCATGTCAGAAGCTCCCTGGGTGCAAAATGCAATGCCAGTTCCCCCAGGAGGTAGGAGCCAGCCGGGACATTGGAGGCCTCCAGTCACCTCCGGTCTCCAACGAGAGGCCATGCCACGAGGAATGGGGCCCCTGGGGTTCAAAATGGCCCCTCCCTTTTTTAAAAAGAAATAGATGAGCCCCTTGGGTTGGGGCCCCTCAACGGAAATTGGCCTGGAAGGGGAGCCTCTTGGCCCCCCTCCCTCAAAATAGAAATGGCTCAGGCCGAGAGGGATGGGGTCCCCTGGCGCCCAAAAGGGTCAAGGGAAGGGGGGTCACAAAACTCCCTTTCCTAAAATAAAAATAAAAAAACAAAGCTGGCAACTCGCTGGAGGCCCCGCCCCCTTTCTCCACTACTCTGCAAACGTGCCTCATGGCACACTCTTGGTTGGGGATTAAGTCCCCTTTGCTGCTGAGGATCTTTAGTGGCCAATTAGCCCACCTGTTACTGTCAGTAAGCCCCACACATTGGGATTACTGAGAGGTGGTTGGAGGACATGCCCCTTTTACCACCACTCTGCAAACACACCTCTCGGCGCACAGCTGGTGGGGCAATGAGGTCCCCTTGCCTCCTGAGGGCCTCAGGACTAAAGTGGACTTTATCCCCAAAGCAGCAGTGCACTAGGAGGTGCGTTTGCAGAGTGGTGGAGAAAGGGGGCGAGGCCCCTGACCACCTCTGAGCAATCCAGCTGTCTGGGACCTACTACAGGTAACAGGTGGACTAGTTGGCCCTCAGGGACGTCCTTGGGGCCAACTACCCCTCATGTTACCTAGAGTAAGTCCCACACTACAGGATTGCTGGGAGGTTGTCAGAGGCCACGCCCCTTTTTTACACCACTCTGCAAAAGTGCCTCCCGGTGCACTACTATTTGAGGGATGAAGTCCCCTTGGCTCCAGAGGGACCTTGGGGGCCAATAAGCCCTCCTGGTACCTTCTGTAAGTGCAACGCAGTGGAATTACTGGGAGCAGGTTGGAGGCCCAGCCCCCTTCTCCACCACTCTGCAAATGTGACTGCTAGTTAAAAAACATTAGAAGTTCACTAAAAAAGACAAGGCTACAGGGATGATATAGTTAGGAATTAAAATTTAAAAAACCTTTAAAATTCACACAAAAAACCAAAGATTACAGGGATTTTATACTAAATGCAGAGAAATCAGAGATCATGTTGTTTGGAGGAGCAGCTATAAGCTGGTCTCCCCGTTGGTGGCCTGAGGAGCTGGGTAATGCCCCGTCCCCTAAGGAAGTGGTAAAAAATGTAGGCATCAGGATCGATCGGAACCTCACTCTTGATGCTCATGCCAGTACCACTGCTGGCACCTGCTTCTACACTCTCAGTCTACTTAGAAGGATCTTCCCCTTGTTGCCTTCCCCACCAAAAAAACATTGATAAAATCTCTGGTACTAAGTGGGCTGGACTTTTGTAAAACACTGTTAGCATCGGCCAACAAAGCCTCCTTAAACAAGCTGCAAGTTGTGCAAAACATGGCTGAAGTCTTGTAGCAAATGCCCCACCTAGAACGGCTTCCATTCCCCTCCTCAAAAAACTCCACTGGCACCCTGTGAGAAAGCAGATACAATTTAAGATAGGCTGCACTGTCTTCAAGGTCCTTAATAAACAGAGACCTTCCTACAGTTCTGCTAAAGTTATCAAGTATACCTCATGACCTCTTAGATCAGGCTCTAAGCTCCTCCTCTGCACCCCTAGAATCAAAAAGGCGCGCAGCGGTGGCAGAGCTTTTTCACACCTTGCCCCTGCTTTCTGGAATGAGCTTCCCCTCCAGCTTCGCAACTGTCAGAGCCTCCATCAGTTCAGGAAGCTTCTAAAAACTCACCTCGTCTGATCCCCTTGTTCTGGCTGTTGCCCCCCCATTCTAAGCGTAGAGATACCCCCTCAGGGTGATTCAGCGCTATATAAATTATTAATAATAATATAGTTAGAGTCAGATTTTACTCATACAAAACCAGATAAATTCAGCCGTTATAGTTAGCTGAGATAACTATATCTCGTGCCCCCATAATGCACTGCTTATGACCTCACATATTGCATCACTCATGACATGGTCCGTGACATCACTGATGACATCTCAAATGACATCACTGATGACATCATCCAGTGAGTGTAAGTATTTTCTCAATGGTTATCATATATACTAAGCTACTACAACATTTTTGAATGCACAGTAGTCCTGATCACATACTGTGCAGCTAAAACTTGTAATGAGATAATGGAGATAATGGAATAAACCCACAAGTACTGTAATTATTCCGCGGCCTAAGTGTGCATCTGCAACCAGGAATTAAATATCCTGTAGACATATAACATGAGCACAAACAAAACTGAAGCCAGATTCCAAGAGTTTACCTTGTGAATTATTCTGAAGTATAAGTGGCAGCACATCACATTTCCTAATGCATTTCAGCTTGCCTGAAGCCTTGTTCACAGGTACACATAATTTCAAAAAAAGTGTTACATACTTTTAAAGGCATAGAACCCATGTTGCTTCAGTTCGAATCATTCAAGTACCTTAATGCACCTTCCTGGATTGAAACATTAGTTCGAACTGCAGCCTTTTGTAAATTACTGGCATCATTGGTATCTCATTACTGCAGTTGAAATACTTATAAAACAGTTTGTGAATTGGTAAAAATCAATTGAAAAATGACCATATGCCTTTAAAGTCACAATGTGCTATTATTAAAGTGCTGTCATATTCAAGTTCTCCAAATCACAGGGCTCTGGAATCCACAAAAGGGACAATACCCCCTTCCCTCCCTTTGCTCATTCACTAGCCATTCTGTAGTTATAGTTATGGTTGCCAGAGATAGGAATTCTTCAGATTTCTGCTTGCTATCAACTTTGCCCCGGTTTAAAGAATTGCCACAAATCTTTTTAGACCTATTCCTTTTTCTACCTTGGTGGCTGTTGCAAAGTGGGTGCAATGGAAAAAGGGGGTTGCAAAACACTTTTTTCCCCAATGCATTTTCTATAGACTGTGTACTCTGTGTAGCGGCCCAACATCCAGTTAGATTTTCAGAAATTTAGCGGAATTATAGATTGTGGTGTGCAGATGATCCTTTTTGGTATTACAGGTAAGTAGGGTAAGTACGTTTAACATTATAAGGCATTTAACTTGGTGATATCTGTGACTGCAGTAGGTTAGCGGAATTTCACAAAACTACTTCAGTACATGCCGATGACCAGTCATTATGTGTTTGGCTAATGTTGCCTTTGCAAACGTTAAAGGCAGCCATGTTGTTTTAAGGCACTTTCCCTGTATTCTTGGTTAAGGATTTAGATATAGGCAAATATTAAGTTTTATAATTTTTCCTACCTATTACAACATTATTAAAGCAGCAATAGGCAGGGAAACATTTTGTACAGTTTCTATATATTTTTTCAAAAAAACTCGCAGTGTACCCCAGTACTACCTACCCAGGAAATACTGCGGAACTTTAAAAAAGTGGGAAAGAAGAAAATATGGAAAAAAATGAAAACACTGTATACACGATGTTTTACAAATATAGTGTACTACAGTGTTTTTTAAATGTTTTGATTATTTAGAAAAAAGTGACTGGCGTACTGCAGAAATACAGGTAAATTACTGTGCTTCATATGTTTTATGATAATAAAGGTACATTTATTTTATAAACATTGTATTGCATAGGTATTAGTGCGTTATTCCATATACATATACATATTTTTCCTTACCTAGTATCACTTTACTAAAGTGATAATAGTTAGGGAACAACAATAAAACCTAATCCTTATCTATATTTCAGGACCTAACCCAGAAAAAAGCTAAGTGTAGTGAAAAGAATATGGCTGCTTTTTAATTTTATAAAGGCAGCTGCTAGCCAATTATTTACTGCCTTGTCATCGACATTCACCATGGTATATTACAAAGTTACCCCATTATACCATGGCCAAATATGTCATAAAGGGACAGATTTATCATTGTTTTGCGTTTCCCTTGTGTCGTGCATGGTGTCACAGGGGCAATGCAACACTTAAATCAGATTACCATGCAGTGCAAGGCCACTATAAGAAACTGGGCTGTTGTCTTACTGGGTTGTGACCCCTGGTCGAGCAGCGACCACAGTCCTTGTCAGGGTGAAGCACAAGCCAACCCTAAATTAACCTGTGCTCAACCCTATGGTAGCTTGACACAGAGAGGCTTTAGAGGGGATGTGTAAAGAATGTGTGCTACATTTCAAACAGTAATAAAGTGAATACACCACATAAAACGAATCCACACCAAGTTCGAAAAATAGAGATTTCTTTAATAAATAATACAAGAATACAATGGCAAAAATCCAATTAGTAGAACTTAAGATATGCAATTTTACAGATTCTTGTGAAAATAGCACCAAAAAGTGCAAAGCACTAGTTGTGGATATCTGATTGTGCCGTACCGGCACAAAGTCACATGTTCAGGCTGACCGCGATGGAGTGTAGGCTGGCGACAGAGGCCCAGTTAGACCTTTTGAACAGAGGACAGGAAATCCTGGTTTGCTGAAGCAATGCATCGGTTCTGAGATGCAGCAAGGCTGCTATGCGATGGCCTGTGTTGTTGTCGAGGCTCCCATTGATGGGCCTTGCGATTCAAAGTCTGGATTGGAGTTGAGAGCCATGCCTCAGTTCCAAGGAGCTGCGAGGCTGCGATGTGGAGACTAAGGGCGGGTAGAGAACTCTGCTCCGCGAGCGGAGTGTACAGAGTTTTGCCTACTCCGCGCTCTGCTGAGAATGCAGAGTTTAAGCAAAACTCCTACTCCGCAGCTGAGCGGAGTTAGCCAGCCCCCTCCCAAACAAATATAGGCTTCCCGCCTCCAACTTCCCAATAAATAAAAAATGTTTTAAGTTAAAACGAAAAAAGGCTCTTACCTCTATTGTGGCGTCTCTGGGCTGCCCTCCTCTTCCTTGCCATAGTCTCTCTCCCACAAACCCCTACGTCGGACGTACGGCTTGGAAGGACTGCACATGTGTGCACGTGTGCGCATGCGCAGTTCTCGCAAGATATACGTCCAACATAGGGGTTTGCGGGAGAGAGACCGCAGCGATGAGGAAGAGGGCAGCCCAGAGACACCACAGTAGAGGTCAGGTAAGTGCCTTTTTTATTTTATTATTTATATTTTTTATTAGGGGGGTGGAGGCGGGGAGCGGAGCATAGATCCACAGAGTTTTTTCCCAACTCCGTGGAACTCTGCATAGTGGCACTACACCAGCTTCGCCCGGGGTTGGGCAAGACTGCTGTTGATGAGAGATGTGAGGGGCCTGGCAAAAGATTTATTTTGCTAGGTCAAAATGGTAGTTTAAAACTGCATGTACACTGGCTGCAATAGCAGGCCTGAGACATGTTTAAAGTGCTTCTTGAGTGGGTGGCACAACCAGTGCTGCAGGCCCACTTGTAGTATTCAATTTGGAAGCCCTGGACACAGTAGTACCACTTTACTAGGGACTTACACGTAAATTAAATGTTCCAATTAGATATAAGCCAACTCTACCATGTTTTAAGGGTAGAGCACAAATAATTTATCCCTAGTTAGCAGAGGTAAGGTGCGTAGAGTCCTAAAACCAGTAAAACCCAAGCAAGCAAACACGAGGTTCGAAGGCAAAAGGTTAGTGAGAAAAACACACCAAGGATTCCAGATCTAACAGCCACCATGCATCAACTTGCGTTGCTGAGTAAATCTGGAGAAACACAAGGCACCACAAGTCACTGAGTTGCCTTAGTCTGCATACCATATTCTACATTCCTGAAAAATTATGTACATCCATTCATCCATTTTCTCACTACATCTCTTCAAACTAGACTCTACACCACATCACTCTACTCTACTGTACAACACAACACTCTACTGTACAACACACCACTCCACTTTAGTATATGGCTTGACATTCCCGTCTATGACAAGTCACTCCATTGTACGACACGCCACTCCACTCTATGACAGTGCACTCCACTCTATGACACTCCACTATATGTCACTGTACTGTACGGCACTCCAATCTACACTGTTACACTATATACCACTCCACTCTTTGCCAATCCGCTCTATGCTATTTCACTTAACGGCACTCCACTGTACAAATGTCACTGCACTTCACTCCACTCAATGGCACTCTGCTCTGTGTCACTCCACTATACGCTATTCCACTGTATGCCACTCCACTCTATGCCATCCCACTCTACACCACTCCACTCTATGCAACTCCACTCTACACCACCCCACTCTACGCCAACTCACTCTACACTATTCCACTCTAGGGCTCTCCACTCTACTCTACAACACAGTGCTCAACTCTATACCACTCAAATCGACACAACTCCACTGTAGAACACTCCACTCTACTCTACAACATGCCACTCCACTCCACTCAACACCACACCACTCTACTCTAAGACATACCACTTCAACGTACGTCACTCCAGTCTATGCCACTTCACTATATGTTATTCGACTATATGCCATCCTACTGTTTGACCCTCCAAATATGCTAATCCACTCTACAGTGTACCACTGTATGCCACTCCACTCTCTGCCACTCCACTTTATACCACTCCCCTCTGCGTCACTCCACTCTATACTATTCCACTGTATGCAACTTTAGTCTACCCCACTCCACTCTATGCTATTCCACTGTATGCATCTCCACTCAATGACACAATACAATACACCAGTCCACTATTCACTAATCCACTAGATGTCAGTCCACTCTAAGCCACTCCACTCTATGCCAGTACAGTCTACACTATTCCAGTGTATCCCACTCCACTCTGTGCAAGATCACTCCATGCCAAGAAACTGTATGCCACAACTCTCTACACCTTGACATTCCACACCACAAGCATCTATGAAAAAACTCTCTATAGCACAACAATCTACAACACTGCACTCTACACCACTCCAGTCTATGCCCACTCCAGTCTACTCTGCTCTACAAAACTGTACTCCGCTCTACAATACTCTACTCCCCACCTACCAAACACAACTCCACTCTAGGCCACTTCACTGTGCAACACTGTACTTTAGTCTCGGTCACTGTACTACACCCTAGTAAAGTCTATGCCACTCTGGGACACTGTAGTTCAATCTATGTAACTTCCTCTATGGCACTCTACCCACGTTTACTACACTCTACTCTATGGCACACTACTTCAGTCTACTCCAGTCTACTCCACTACTCTACTCCACCCAACCCCACTCTATGCCACTCAGATCTATGGCACTATAATCAACTCTGCCACACCACTCCACTCTACTCCACTCCCCGGCACTCCACTCTATAACACTTTACTCAACTCTGCGTATGGCCACTCCACTCGACTCCATTGTACTACATTTACCCCACTCCACACAATTAAACGATATTCCACTCTACAGAGCTCCATTCTATGACACTATGCTCTACTCTGTACAACTCCACTCTACAACGCTCAACTATACTCTATGCCGCTGTATGACACTCTTCAACACTCTATGCTAATAAATTCCACTGTACAACACTTTATTCCATTCTATGCCACTGTACTGTCATGTGTCCCAGGTATGCCTAGAAGGAAACGTTGCCATTTTACATAAAAACAGGGTTTTTCCTAAATATGTCTTCACTTGTCACCTCAAATTTTGTCACGTATTTGTGACACTTTGGGTTAGTTTCCTAGAAACATTGATCTTGCTTACACAAGTCAACTTCGGAAGAACACTATCGTATTGCCTTGGTACTATAGACAAGGCCTACACATACATTGTGCAAATGCGTTTATTATTTTCATCCATATGGTGACACAGCTATCTGTAACACACAAACAATTGCAGCCTGAAAGCAAGAGTGCCTTTTCTATAAATAAACATCTCTTCCCGGGTGTAGTCAGAGGAGGCACTTCTGCTGACATCGAGATGTCTCAAGTGGCTGATGCTTTGGCCCAGCAGCTGTTAAAATCTCTGTGAGGGGTGTTAAGCTTGTGACTAAGTCACTGTCCTACATTTATACCCACCAGGCAATGGTGTTGGACCATCTAGTAAGGAGATTCTTGGCATTACATACACATACACTCTAAACACACAGAATTGCATTTGCAAAGTAGGACTTTGCTAGACTGTCTTATTGTTTTTATATGCTTGCATGTATAAGTTGTTTCAGCATGATGGTGGAACTTTTTGCATTGTTCACTGTCCTGCTACTTCTTATAACTTTCATCTGCTTTTGACTATTGATCATTGCAGAACAGATATTCTATACAAGAATCATGTTGGTTCAACAAACACTGAGCAAAAAAGAGCACGTGTGTGAGCAAAAGGTTCTTGATCTGTCACAACCGTTCCTGAGGGAGCGGAGTTGTCATGTTTAGTGGTTGCCAGATTGTCCACTCTCTGCCTAGGTTAGGAGGGCTTATTGTGGCACTGTCAGTTACCTGGCCTATTGGACAACAAATGTGCAGTTCCAACTGATTAGTGTAACCTACATGACATGGCTCCACCAACGTTGGTTGGCTTCTTATTTTGTATGGATCAACTGAGTAGTTCAATTGGGCCTTCTCAGAGACCCCTACACACAGGTGACGTCCATGGTGGTAGGCAATATAGGTATAGGTATACTCTATGTATTGGCTGTTGGTAATTCAAGCTTGAAAGAATCTAGTTCCTCCTCTGAAAGCCTAACTGTAATTTATTTTCACATACATGGCACAAAACATCACTGAAAACTGCAGATATGCAGTCACTCAGAAACTACTACAAAATGGTATCATACTAAATAGTGGGAACGTTAACTTCATGGTTGAGGCCCACAAAGCATATAAAACAGAGGTGTTTTATTCTTGGGTTACATTCCCAGCTGCAAATGCAGCAACACAAGTATTTCACACATACACTGAGGATGAAATACCAGATGAGTACACTCCATATGAGGCAATAGAAGTTCCTTTGCCTTACCAAGAACATATTATTTGGTTTAATGGCACCCATTCCATACACCATACCCACTCAGTAATTAGGGGGCAACATGTCCAGTACTAACTGGATGCGCAGCGCATCCAGGTATCAATAATGTCTCCGCCGCTCAGATGCAGGGAGAATACAATAATCTAATCTGGTGACAATATACAGAAGCATTACACAGTTTGTGATATGAACATTAACACTTACTCCTACATGGGCTTGGTGGCTACACTGGGCATTAGCCCACAAACATTAAATGCAGTTATGGGTAAGGTTCCCACCAAGGGGGAAGAAATTCTGTCTTGTATTGCCCAAAAAACAAATGAGGAAAAAAAAGAATATTGACAAGTTGTTTGCCGATGGGGATGGTTTCCTCGGTGGAGGACTGTGCAAACTTGGGGTACGGTCTTTGCTGCAGTATATGCCAGAACACATGGTACCCCTTCTCTGGCTGTTCTGCCTGAAGTGCTGAAACATTTCCAGAATGAGTATAGGGCAGATCCTGTCCTGGACCTGGGGATGAAACTGAAGGGCATCTTTGCCACAGTATCTGCTATAATGTTAGGCAACATTACAGGGGGAGCAGCTACACGCCAACACCTGAGGGATTTGACTCCCGCACTACAAGAGCGCGAATTGCCTAAAATTATAAGAAACCTGTGCTATGCTTGGTAGTAATAATTTGGGAGCCAGACCTGAGAATCCACAGCTGAAGAGTAATTCTGAAAAGGATAACACTAAGCAAACACCCAACTCTTCCACAAAGAAGAAGCGGGATAGTAAGAAAAAGACAGATGAAACAAAGTCATAGGGTGGGGCTCCTACACAGGAATCCACTGAGAATCATTATAATTTACAGAACCTTGATATAGTTAAACTGCCTGACAGGTATCAGAATACTAATACACGTTCCTCTCGTTCCTTCCAGGATTCATCCGATAAACATTCGGAGAGAGGAGGATGGTCAGAGCGCAGATCAGAAGAGCACATGAAACCCAGGAAGGACTCACAATGATTGTCTGACTACATTATTAAATAAGAAGAAAAGGATAAAACATCTCAACATAAATTGAAAAAAAGAAGATAGTCGGACTTAGGATCTGGCATGCCCCGGATATTGAGGACTCTGCTTCTGAATGGGAAATGGGCATTGACAATGCTGGACAGCACAGTAGAAGTCACAAAAGTTCTCCAGAACCTGATGGATTGTCTGGTGGGAGTAGCGCTGAGTGAGCACAATACGGTGGAAACACCAGATACCAAGGTAAGGATTCCACATCGTTTATATGAAATCCAACCATGGTTGGAGGGGGACAAGACCCGGTTATTTAATGACCTCTTTTGGGAGGACCTCACTCAAGGGAACAATATTCCTCTGGCCAAAAAGGATTGGCCACCTGATTTTGTAATGGATTGCTCAAACGGGGAAACAGTGATTTTACCAGCCTTTTCCGACCTTGTTCCAGAATCACACATTCATATGGCGAGGAGTGGGCTTTAATGCTAGCTTCTGCATTATACCGCAACCATGTGGGGTGGGATGACGGTTCACCTTATCATGACATTCCATTGATGACGATACCACAACCTCAAAGACAATAGTAAATAAAAAATGAAAAGAAGCTAAGCAATAACTTAGGGAAATCCTAGAACAACTTGTAAACCAAGGTTCAATGGAAAGTTGTTCCTCTATAATGAATATTTATTTGTTTCCGGTCATGAAACCAGGTCACTCATAACATCGAGTATTTGATTACAGCCATTTAAACTCAGCTACTCGCACATTGGCAGTACAAAATGCGCACAGCGCTGCACTAATGAATAACATTGGGCAGAAGAAAGAAAAAACAACACTAGCCATCTCAAATGGATTTCTCTGCCAAAATATAGCACATGGAAGCAGATATGACAGCATTCAGTGTGCTCAGTTCGCAGAAACAATTCTGCCACTTTCCCCAAGGGTATAAGAACACCCCTGGTTGTTCTCAGCCAGAGTTACAGAACTACTTGAAAGTTTTGATGATGAAGCATTGTCCTAGGGTGATGACATATATTTGATGGATGATGACCTTATGGAGCACTTGACCCGAGTAGATCGCATAATCCTGGGGTTTGCTCACATAAGGCATAAATTAAATTTAAAAAAACCAAAATTGCCCACCTTAATGTCCTATTTTTGGATGTGAGTTGTCAAGTGAAGGTAAAAGCCTAGTAGCTCATTTTTTAGAAAACTGTGCACCACTCCTACCTCCAACGTCTTTAAAAAGATTGCAATCCATATTAGGATTTCTACATTTTGGTAGAACATACATTCCAGGTTATGCAGCATAGGTCAAACCATTCTTCGACTTCAATCGTCCAGTCTTTTCAAGCACACAATAGATGCAGGAACATATAGAAATTCTATGTTACGTACAAGTTCACATGACATCTTCAAAACATCTACAGACATATGTAAACACAACAAACCTAGTGATAAGTGTGATTGCAGGTACATCAGGGTACACTTATGTCACATTCAATGAAGATGAGACGGTACTAATTTCAGATAAATCACATTTATTTACAAATTCTGAAATGCATTTTGTACCTACTGAGGAAATACTGACAACAGTATAGACTGCTGTAGTGAGAGAGCAAGCCCTGGCTCAAGGGAAACGCATAATTGCCATGACCCTGGTACTGACTCTAGAGGCGGTCATGGAGCAAGCGTTCCAAACACTAAAGCACTGCATCTAAAATGGATACAATGGGCTAATGAATATCTACATTATTGGAGCTAGAATGGATTCAGAGACTCAAAAGGCTGCACAGTGAAGAACAAGCTGCTTTGTAGACAAGTGGCAAAGCTGAAATAATGCTTGCCACAGGCTCATGTCATTCACACACTGAGCCATTAATGTGTTGCCATTCACATTGCAGGGAATTCCATGGCTGATGAAGCTCAAAAGTGATTGTTCACACTGCAGTGGTTGCTGCAATATCTCGTTCTAGTATGAGAATAGACAGGGACATCATGGTTGCCCTCAATGCTGCTCACAATCACACACACCTGCCAAAGGGCTTTCCACTCAAGTACTTCTACAAGTTAGATGCACAAAATGCATCTTATGCTCTGATTCCAGGAGTGTGGGATAGAGCAATACCAAACAGTGATCGCAGACTGTGGTTAATTCTATCTGCACATGAGTGTCTGGCTTCTGCACACGGATCCTTATTGCAACGTCACTATTGGTGGCCAGGTCTAACACACAGACTAAGGACTTTGGTCACCAGCAGATGAAGGGCTCCGCTGTGGAAAGTCCACCACGGGCACCTATACTTAGTTCCACTGGCTTGTGTCTACTTTGACCAATGGGGCCCCCTTATCATCAGATGGGGCTTACAAGTATTTCTTGTTTGCAGTGTATTTCTGCTCTCGATTCCTTTAGGTAGGGCCACTGCGGTTGTCTGATGCCCAAACTGCTATAAAGGATCTGCAAGTTTTTATCGGGACATACGCAGTTGGCACATCACTTTCCAACCAGGGTGCGGTGTTGAGCTCTAGGGCTTATAAAGAGGCCATGGGAAGTTAGGGTGCGAACTTGCACTTCTCAACTGCATACGATCCCGAGGCAAACACAATAGTGTAGAGGAAAAAATGTGACTTAAAGCAGTCTTTAACAGCGAGGGTCCTAGGCTCAGGTCGCACCTATATTGAGTCCAGAAGGCTTTAAATAACATGCCAATAAAATCCCTGGGTGGTCAGACTCCTATGAAATCCTGTTGGTGGTTAAGATGTGGGTCCAAGACCTCAACAATGCCAGGACAGTGGCAGCAAAAACACCATTTGACAATCACTCTACTCCACTGTATGCTTCTCAATGAGACTCTACTCTACTGTAGAACACACACACACAACTCCCTCTATGCCACAACACTCCACTTTACTCCACCCTACTCTATGACACACCACTCCTCTCTACTCTACTCTACTACTCCACTGTATGTCATTCCACTCTACACCACTCTATGCCATTCAACTCTACAACACTATTTACCACTCAACTCACCTCCAATCTATAACACTACTCCACTCTACAGCAATATGCTCGGCTCTATGCTACTCCACTCTACTCCACTTTCCAATAATCTATAAAATGCCAATCTATGCTATGGCACTCTACGGTATTTTTCTGTATGCCACTCCTCTCTACACCACTCCACTTTATGCCTTTCTGCTCTATTCCAATCCAGTTTATGCCACAACACTCTACTCTATGACACTCTACGGCATGATACCATAGTTTACCAAACTCTACTCGACTCTGTGCCACTCTAGCCTAGGTCACTGTACAACACTCTAGAATCCTCTCTGCCACTCTACACTTTACACCACTCTACGACACTCTACAAAACTGCAACTCAAATTACTTCATTCTACTCTATGACACAGTCCTCCAGGGTACTCCTCTCGAATCAACTACTCCACTCTATGCCACTCCACCCAACACCACTCCATGTCAATTGACTCTACGACACTGTATGCCCTCCACTTTGCCACACTGTTGTGTGCTCTATGTCACTCCACTCTACAGCACTGTACTCCGCTCTATGCCACTCCACTGAATTACACTCTATGGCAGTTTTCAACACTCTATGACAAGCCATAGCACTCCACTGTCTGACATGCTATTCCACTCTGAAACTTTATCCACTCTATCTACACCACTCCACTCTACTGCATAGCACTCTACTGTATGACATGGCAATGCACTCCGGACACTTTACTCCACTTTACTCTATGCCACTGCACTCCACTCTACAACACTTTGCCTCACTTAACCCCACTCTAAAACACTCCACTCTATGCCACTCCACTCTACGACACTATACACTACTCTATACAACTACACTCTGCAACACTCTACTACACTCTATGCCACTCTACTCCACTGCAAGCCACTGTACAAAACTCTATTCCACTCTAAGGCACACTACATAACTTCCTCATTGCCACTTCACCCCACCTTACTCCACTCTCCTCTACCAGACAATACTTCACTCTACTCTACTGCACCGTACTCCACTAATCCACTGTACACCACTACACTCTATGCCACTATATGTCACTTGACTTCTTTCCACTCCACCACACTCTACAACAGTGTGCTGTATGCTACCCCACTCTACAACACTCTTGTCCACTGTATGCCACTCCACTCTATAACACTTTCCAACACTCTAAGGCATGCCATTCCACTTCATGACACTCCACTCTATGCTACTCCACTCTATGCCACTCCACTTTATACTACTCACTCTCTGTTATTTGGCTGTATGCCACTGTACTCCACTCCATCCAAATTCAGTCCACACCAGTCCACTCTATGATACTTTATGACACTCTACTCCACTCAACAACACTGTATGCTATCTCCCCTCTACCACCAATACTCAACTCTATAGTACTTCACTGTGCAATAGTGTACTATAGTTTATGTGACTGTACAAACTCTAGTTTACTCTATAGCACTGTACAACCCTCTACTCCACCTTGACACTCTATCCAACTCCCTCTATGCCACTCCACCCCACTTTACTGCATGCAACTCTATGACACACTATTACACTCCACTCACCTCTACTGTACTACACTACTGCACTCTACACCACTCCACTCTATGCTACGCTATGCCACTCATCTTTTCCCACTCTATGTCCCTCCACTCTACCACAGTGTACCACACTACTCTCCTCCATGCCACTCCAGTCTGCAACACTCTACTCCACTCTATGACACTTTTAACGATTCTATGACACACCACAGCAAAGATGCACTACTTCACTCTTTTACACTTTACTCCACTTTATCCTATGTGACTCCACTTCACTCTATTCCACTGTATGATACTTTACCCCCCTCTATGCCACTTTGACACTCCACTCTACAATGCTCCACTCTACCACATTCTCCTTCACTCTATGCAACTCAACTCTATAAAAATCTACTACAGTCTATACCACTTTCGACTGAACCACTTTGCCTTCAACGGACCAGAAGCTCTCCCCTTCCCCCAGCACCTTGAGATCCTTATAGGTGAGTAGTTTTAAAATCCATTGATTGATTGATTGACTTTCAAGACTTTTCTACACACTATACTGGTACACTCCACTGTACAACTCTATACTCCACTCTATCCTGGTACACACCACTGTACAACACTCCACTCCACTCAACTAGGTTTTCCAACACTTTCCAACACACAACATAGCACTCTACTGTACTCTACAGGACCCTCTCCAATATATGACACTTTACTTGAATCTACACTACACCACTCCACTCTACTTTACTGAACTCCATGCCATTCTATTGTATGAGATGCAACTCCACTATATGACACTTTACTCCAATATACGCTACGCCACTCCACTGTACTCCACTCAGCTCTACTCCACTCTACAGTACCATCCTCTATGACACTACATGACACTCTCCTCCACTGTACTGTACAACACTCTACATAATAACACACCACTAGACCACACTAGACTCCATGATTTGAAAGAATTCTTAAAGAATAAGTGTTATCTGGTTACCATTGTTCACAACTCAGGCCTAAAAAACTATTTTTCTGCCATTCTAGACCTCCTTCCTTTCGCTGCCTCCTGTCCCACCTCAGAAGGCCCACCTCCACATCTTTCTCGATCATTAAGTTGAGCAGGCAGAGCATTCTTTCTACCTGCATAATCAATTGTATAACCGTAACTGGATGAATAGGGGTGCAGTGCCACATGCCATTAACCTAGTGGTGTTTTGCAGCCTCATACTATTATTTAATTCCAAAGGTACATTATACTACTAGGTGACATTCTGCTGCCTCTGAAATACAACAGTGTTCTACATAGGTCCCTACTGTAATTGTTACCAGAAATATCACTAAATGAAAGGGTGCAGCAATATGTGTCATTACTAGGTAACGTTTTGCAGCTTGAAATCATTGACAGTGCTGGTAGTGCTACAGGCTTACTGCTAGCTGGCATAGTGCAGCATGGCATTATTTATGGCAACTATAGGGCACAATATTGCTTTAGCATCATACCTAAACATACAGCTATTGGAAAAGTGAGATTGTTCACAGTCCTTCCTTTGCACATTTTTGATATATCACTGTGCAAAGCTTTTTGATCCTGTACAGGCTTCTTGCTAATCTCTGGGTTTTTGGAAAACCTGTATTTTCACACAGTATATGGTAGCCTTTTTGTTACCTGTTAGTTTTCACAACATGTATGCTATTCAAATACTCTAAACAATACTGCTTCTGGGTTCCATACTCAATAGTTCAACTACTCAGGCATGAGTATTAATGGCAATCTTTCAATCAGCCAAAGACTAATCAAAGCACTGTATATGTTATAGCCATTATTGGATGAGGAGAGGTTGAGTACAATAATCAGTCAGCATGTAGAGGTTTGCACCATTTCAGAATTGTAAGGGTGACATAAAAACTGGCTGCTCCTAGATGGCTTCTGTTGTATTGCTGAATTACAGGATGTGTAACCATGGGCCCTTAGGAGTTCAGGCTGGCAAGATAGTTGAATTTCATAGGTACAGAGCACGACATGCTGGTTTAAAGTAACATTTTGCAGTCTGAACTTATTGCAGCACTACAGAGCAGAGATGAAGTATTGCATGCTTGAAACTGATTTATATTTGCACACTTGTGCCACCGAAACAATTCCTTGTAGATTTTACTTCCTTGCAGTCTGTTGATATACACTTTCCAGTGAGTGCTAACATTTCTTACCAGAGTAAGGATGGCATGCATTAAGAACAATACCTTTGCTGGTCTAGCCTATGCTTTTTTCTGCCCCCTTGACAGCACTATCAAAAGGTCCTTTCCTGCTTTGTTTACTTCTGCCACTGTCTAGAGGATGCTGTGCATTCTTTCAGACTATCAAAAGCATCATTAATGAATGATCATTCCTTGATGAGGAGTGCGCCTTGGTCTGTACCATGTGGAGGTCTGTGGCGTTAGGCTATTATCTAATGACAAGGATGCCCTTACAACTGGTCAGAACTAGTTATCATTCTGCTCTCTCAGTGGACTACAGAGTACATCACCTGAGGCCCTTCCTTACCTGAGTGAAGCTCACCACACATGTTAATAGTTGGTGTTCGCATATCATTCTTTTGCCACTGAATTGATCCAGTGTAGATCCATATTTCCCTGCAGTCTTCTGAGCTGCGCTTTCCAGCCAGTGGTATTATTTAATAGTTTCAGGATGGAATGCATTAAGAATAATATTCACTCAATAATTAACACCTGCTCTCCTCTGTAACAGCAATGCCTTCCCCTCCAGTGTGCTCCACTACTGCTTCTTCCACTTCAGATACAAGATCAAGCTGTGCAATCCTTCATCCAAGCAAATGCATATTCCATTGTTTCACTGGATAAATGCAACCAGTATCACAAACATTTACTAAGTAGTGCTCATTTTTTATTTTTGTGTGTTACAAATTTTTACTTCACTTTTATTTGATCTAAATTTGAACATGATATAGTACATGAATATTGACTACTACATATAATTTGACCATACTATTGTGATCAAAAGTCTTTGAATGCATTCATATATTTGGATATTATATTGAAGGGATATTTATGATGTTGTCAAAGTAATGTTGACAAAGTAGCATGCTGTGATATTTAATGAGGTTTTCATATACATGTTGTTTACTAGTTTTTTAAAATGATTTGACATGTATTAGTTATTATATTTTCATGTGTTGTAGGTTATATTGGAGGTTTCGGTGGGAAGCCTTGTAATGTAAATAATTTTAATTAAAAAAAATATTTATTATTTTTTTAAATGTAGCTATTGAGTTAATTTCAGAAATATTGTTTATATATGAATTGAAATGTTTTAATCCACATTTTCCTTCCTTTGGCATGTAGATAGTGTAGATAGTGCTATATTTTACATGTTTTAATTATTATAAAATACCTACGATGAAAACATGAATTATACATTTAACTTATTTCTCTTTTTTAAATTATTGTGTGGGTCAAATATTTTTTATTTAAAAATTAGATCTATTTAAAACAACTTGGAGGGTGTATTGGGACATTAGACAGATAGTGCTTCTGGGTAGAGATAATTAAGAACAAAATATTGTTGAATGAATGTGTTATTCATGTGTTTCGAAAGTATTGTTTTTATGGTTTATATCTCTTTATTGGTTTTCAAAAAGAGGAAACAAATTCACCACCTACAACATATTGGCCGGTGGGAAGACGTCCGATTTTCCGAAAAGGGAGAAAGGATAGAGGCTAGAAGTGTAGATGAAGAGAAACATAAGAGGGTTGTGTGAGGATCAGTCCTTGGTGTTATCAAGCTTGGATAGTGGGCTCCCTCATCCATCCTGTGATTCTGCTGCAGGGTTGTATTCTGGTCTAGGAGGGGATCTCTAGTGAGTCCAAGCACACTTAGGTACATCGGGCAGGTAAGCTCATTAAATTCAGTAGATAAAAACTCCAGTGTGGATTTCCAGGTTTTATCGGAGCGAGGAAGAATATGAGATATTCTGGCTGTGATCTTCTCCATTCCTACCAACTCCGGTAACTTATGTAACCAGTCCAACCGGGCGGGAACCCTTTCCTTGCCCCACCTAATCAGTATCACGTGTTTGGCAACCCCTAACGCTAGTGTAATGGCGCTCCCCCTACAGGAGTTCAAGGGGTACGTTAAGGTGTTCGGGAGCCCTAGTAAATAAAAAGTATTGTTTTTACAGAAAATCGAGTTTCAGAATTTATTTTAATTTGAAAATTATAATTATTATTTCAAAAAAGGTGTTCAATTTATTTCATGGGGTTCTCTTTTTCTGTGGTTATTGCATATTTATTTACTATTTATTTATTAATATCTTAATTGCTTTCATACATTTATATTTTCTAAACATGTAACACTTAATATATATTCTTACATTTTTGTGGACTTGAAGTAGAATAGTCTTTTGATATTTGTAAGTTAACAAATGTTTTTGGAACGGAGGTAGACTAGTAAAGTAGAAACCACTGTTATGTGAACTTTCTTCTTTGTGTTTGGGAAGAGAGTTAGAATAGTAAATATGACCCACTCAATATATACATAACCCTAAATGTTTGTGAGATTTGAGTAAGAATAGTAAGTTAGACCCCATCCACTATTTGTACTTTTCCCAGTGTTTGAGGTTTTGCATTTGCCATAGTAAATTAGCTACCCCACCTTGATGAACGTGGTGGTAAAAAGACCCCCCTCAACATATCCACTCGCCACAGTTTTTGACACTGGATTTATATTGGAGTTAGAATAATAAATCAGACCACCACACTGCCGAATATGTGCATTTTCCCCATTGCTTGTGGGATTAAAGATAGAATAATAAATCATACCCCTTTCCCATATTATGCATATTACGCATTATTTCTGGGATTGAAGAGGGAAACGTTAATCAGGCAACCAAAATGCACACTCGCTTCAATGTTTTTAGATTGAAGTCAGAATAGTGAATGCGACCTCCCCCAATACATACACTTTCTTCAATATTTGTGGATTTGAAGTTAGAATAGTAAAGTAGACTTTCCATCTCCCCATATATCTGCACTTTTCCCAATGTTTATGGAGTTGGAATTAGAATAGCCAATGTTCCTTCACTTAGGTTTGTGGGTTTAGAGTTACAATATCAAATTATACCCCCAATCTATGCACTTTCCCCAGTATTTGTGGAACTGGAGTAAAATTAGTAAAGATGAAACCTTTTGCAAATGTACATTTTACTCAGTCTTTGTGAGCTAGAATTGGAAATTAGACTCTCCCTAAATGAGCACTGTTACCAATGTTTCTAGGATTGTTATTACAGTGATAAATATGATTCGCCAATATACCCATTTTGTCCAATGATTGTGTTATTGGAACAACAGTGGTATTCATAAAGACCACTACAATGCTGTTCCAAGTTAGGAAAGATTTTAACATGCACCTCCTTAAAGAACACATAACAATGCATTAACAGTATCCTTCTGATCCAGAATCTACCTATATCTCCTTTGACTTGTTGTTTGCATGATTGCCTTTGGCCCCCTACTGTACTCTGCTGCCCTTTGGCAAGGTTAATGGAATACAAAAACCATAAACATACATACATACATACATTCATGTTTGTGGGATTGGAGCTGGAATACTAACCCAGAACAGGAAATATATGGATTTTCTTCAATTGATGTTGGAATGCAGTTAAAATAGTAAATCAGACTTACACATTGACTAATATTTGGAGAATGCAAATATAATACTACATTACAGTAAATCAGTTCTACAATGGTATTAGAATGAACTTATTATATCCTAACAGTAACAATATTGTACTTTCTAAATATAACATTTAGAAATGTCGATTTTTTAAAACTAGGCATTTGATAAATATAATACAATTTAAATAATATTCATTAGACATCATAATTGAAAAATGAGGACACACATAAAATTCATAATGAACTTTAATAAATGTTCCAACAAGAACATCAATATTTTTTAGAAATGAAATATTATTTATTTCAATTGATTAGCAACATTGTATACTTTTCAAGGTGTTTTATTTAAATTAAATAGGGAAACCACAAGTATATATAGGCAATACAAAATAAATATTAGGGCGCTTATTACGATGTTGCTCGGGGGTCGGTCTAAGCGACCAATCTTGTTTCGGAAGTGGTCATTCCGACCACAGTATTATGATGCACTACAATGCATAGCTTACCGACCGATGTGGTTCCTCCGATTCAGGCTGGAAATGGAGCAGATCTGAACGCACTACAACACGCTTCCATAGTTCCTGTGTAGTCATGGAGTGCATTGCGCATGTCATACCACTTCTGTACCTACTCGATGCACAACAAAACCAGGACCATCGCAGACGTCGCCGCTGCTTAGTGACACACCTACCCCTACACAAGTGGGAATATAAATGATAATTTCAGCCCCCCTAAAAAAAAAAAAAAATCCTTGCCCTCCCCTCAATTTTTGCACAGTTGGTCATCCAAATTGGCAGTATCTAAACTGGGCTAAACCAGGCATCTGGTGTTGCTGAGGACTGTCATTCCATTGTCACTCAAAGCAACAAAAAAATACCCTTACCTCAATAGTGATTCTGAAGATGAAATGATGACCAGGCCCATGAAGGAAGTCCAACGTTGCATATGCAGAATTATGACACCATTTTATAATACCTTCAACTATGTTGTTCATGTTATCCTACCACACCAAAGAGCACATCATTCAATTCAATACAGGAGGATTGGTATTATTTTAGCTCTGTTACCCCTTCTCACACATTCTCTCAGTCATGAAATTAATGACCAACTTATCAGTGACAGTCCATTACAAGGCTGGCTTACTGCCGCTCATGCTCCTAACACTGAAAACAAAACATGATGCCTCTCATGGCTAGAGACTGGTGCACCCCCTGATATTATTTAAGGCCTCCAACCTGGAGGGGGGAGGGCTCACCCCCCATTTTGAAGAGCTCTGTCCTACACATAGAAGTGAACACAAAGCAAAGCTGCAGTAATGTGAAAGTGGCCTGTACCATACTGTGCAGGGGGAATGAGGGGATGTCAGAATAAGATATTCCCAGTGTGAACTTCAAATACATATACTGACCCAACCTATAGGTAGGAATACAAAAGGGCATAGGCACATAGATATATGAACAAAAATATGTATGGTGAGCTCACCCCTGCTTTAAGTGCCTCATGTCATGGCAACATAGCACTAATGTAGACCTAAAAGTATGTCCCACAAAAACCCATGCACTGGCACTACATCCTACCTGAACCAATACCCTCATCACTACTGCTGGGAGCAAAGACTGAGGGTACACCTGAACTCCTAAACTGCATCACGAATGAGAGTGTTGCAGTGCAGTGTCATGCTGAAAATGTATATCTTGAGATGTACCACATGAGTGTAGTTGAAGGTGAATTGGAGGAGCAAACACTGACAAATCTATATAATCCTTTGAAGAGTAATTTGTATTGATTGTGCCTTGCATTACCATGATGGCAATTGTATGCACAGTGAGCTACCATCCAAAATACATTGAGTGCAGTAAAATCTGGGAAAAACTGAAAGCAGTCTTTGCAGCTGCTTGCCTACTAGTGCACCACAACTAATAGCTGAGATATCTGTAAAACTACAACCACATTCTCCTACTGTCTACACTGACCCAACTTAAAATGTCAAAGCAATGAAGTCACCTTCATGTCAACAAGGTGAATTGACAACAACAGCCATTACCAATGTCAAGCACTCATGCATCTTAGGTATAATGTAAGTTGTCCATTCACTTATCCAGATCCTGTCATATGCCCAAAGTATTGATATATCACACGTACAACAAGATGTGGAAACCACAATTAAATGGCTCATTTGGCTGTCAAAGCTGGCTACTTATTATTATTATTATTTGTTAAGCGCAACAAATCATCCCCAAGGGGATCTCTCGGCGCCGCAGTATCAAACAACAGAAACAACCCATGTCCAGTCAAAGATTGAATAACCAGGTTTTGAGGAGTGTTCTGAACTGAATTACATTAGTGCAGGAACAAATGTAGAACAGCAGTTTGTTCCATTGATGGGGGGCCAGGTAGGACAAGGAATGACCACCCAGTCTGGCTTTATTTATCTGTTCAGGGGACAGTAATAACTGGTCGCTGGATCTGAGTTGTCGGGTGGGGACATAAGGCTTTAATTTATTTTTCAGATTGACTGGTCCCCTTCCCTGCAAGGTGTTTTACTGACCAGATATAGGAGCTTAAATACAGCCAATATTTTTATGGGCAATCAGTGGAGCAAGCGCAGTAGAGGTTCAGATGGAGATCATGGGGGACAATTCAGAGCAAGGCAAGCTGCCGTGTTTTGAACTACCTGGAGCCTTGAGAGAAGTCCTTCCCTTGTACGGACCAGTAGGGAGTAGACGTAGTCCAGTTGGCTCACTATCAGTGCCTGATCACGGTATAGAAACAATACACATCCCTATGAGTCCCCACCCCAAATTTCCTTCTTAAATGAAGCTACTCCAACTCTTGCTGTGACAAACAAGATGAAGCAGTCACAATGCAAAGATCACTGGACTGATATACTCTACCACACCCCAGACTTCCTAATGCTTGTGGCTGTGCCAATGTTTGCACGTGATACATCATACTTGGACATAAACACACACTCAACATTACTTGACACACAAACACTCCTTGACAACCCTAACCCACACCCAACATCAAACACATCCCTCCGATAGCACATACATCCCAAATCAAGCAGATAACCATGCTCAAGTATGGTGCATCATTTCTCTGGGTGGAAGTTTAAATGTGGACCTGTGTGTTCATCAAGACAGAATATAAAGGCACATCATGCCTGATGTGGCTTATGTTCAGTTTACTAATAATGGTAATACACTGACTTACATACTCTACCTGTGCGTTAAGCCCTGAAGCTGATATACATAACTCTGCAACATAGTGGCCAACTCAATGATCACACCATATTATAACTAGCAATCAACTCCTGAGGCACCCATTCCTGAAACATTAGCCAGCTCCTCCTGCAACTAAAACATACATCTGTAGTGAATAAGTAAGTACAGAAACACAGTCAAACTCACTAAGCATTATCATGGACCCACATACACACCAGCCACTAAAAAGACGCAAATAATGTGAATGGCATTACAACCGGCAAATTCCATAACACAGGACGTCACAGTGCATAGACACCCTGCATTCAATGGATCCTGAATTTAAGGGGAGTCCTGGAAGAAAACATGGCCAGGACTCAGCCTGATTAGTACTAACCCTGGGCGTAGTGGGTGCAGCGGGGCTGTGCTGCAAACAAACTCCATGGATCTCCGCTATGCCACTCGCCTCCAGCCCCCCTATATTATCAAGTAAATCTACATGACGTACTAATAAATTAAAACCACTTACCTGGCATGCGGCGTCCCCTGGCTGCCCTCCTCCTCTTCCTCGCAGTATCGGTAATCTTTGAGAAAACTGCACATGCGCGCACGCCTGTGCATGTGCATTTCTTGTGAGAAATGCGTGGGCATGCACATTATAACATACACTTATAACAGTTTGCCATGTAAACACAACTTATCAAACTGCCAATGACGATAACTTAATATTAATTCAGGGACGTGTGGCTTACTATTAGGCCTGGGTGGTAAATTCCGTTCCGCTCGCGGAATTTGCGGAATTTGGGTAATTTCGCGTTCCGCGGAGAACGCGAAATTGCCCAAAATTCTGCTTTCCGCGACTTCGCGAAATTATTTGCTTGTTCGCGTTCTCAAAATGCGTGTTCGCGAGATATTTCTCCCCGAGCACGCAAACAGCGATTGTGAACAGGAAAAAGCATCGCGAACAAGCAATTCCGCGCGTTCGCGGAATTTCTGCGTGTTCGCGGAGATTTTTTACCGTTTCGCGGAGATTTGCGTAACGCGATTACGCAAATTCCGCCCACCCCTACTTACTATACCACCAGGCCAAGTAGTATCAATGCATGGGTCCAATGTTAGTGCTCAACATTTTACTTGATACTTTTTAACAACACCGTTTCTTATCAAGTATATTCTGCTGATGTTCACATCTCACAAGGACGAGTCAGCCTATCCCTCCCTAAGAAATATCATCAGTCACATATTGTCCAGCTCATATGCCGTTGTGTTCTTCTACTGAATATATCTGCCCTTCTACAATGTCTTGAAGCCATATTTCCAGATATCTGAGTAATAGTGCTGAACCATAGTAGCATTTGCACACCAAGGTTCATGGCCCTTGTAACAGCCATCAATACCATAGGTAATGTGTAACTTCCACTTCCATGGACGTACCCTCCGCCTCAACCTTACACCTACTTAGTTTGGCACTCACAGACAACTGTTGTCACCTACACATATTCCAAAACATGGAATCAGCTCAAATGTAGATAGGATATATTCTGTCACTCACTCATGGTAAGGTCCAGTCTGACATGTGACATCAGTACACATACGTCTGATTAGTGACAGCTGCTACATTGCACAACAGATAGCACCAGTGCTGTATGTAATTAGTTTAACACAAATCAATCTCCACTTACCAAGACCTGCAATTACACAGTGCCTGCAGAAGGTTTGTTGCCTCAATACAGAGAGCATGGCGAAAAATTGTATTGCTGATTAACTATGTTGAGCATCACAGAAAGGGTCTCTTTCTTGCACATTGTGTTGTCATGTGCCCATTACACAATGGATTTGCAATACAGGTAATACCCAGCCTCTTTTAGTCTTACATGGCCCAGATTTAAGGGGCCTAACCATGCAACAACAACTCTTGTTGCAATATTCTACATGTTACACATTACATGGGTCTCGATTGTCGCAAAACCTAAAAGCAATGACACTGCCTGCAAAATGTGTATATGCATGGTATTGTACAAAGTTAATCAAGGCACATACTCACCCCCTCCTTGCTGATGTCTGGCTCTCAACTGCCTATCGAGGTTGGGATAGGCCACTGCCAGAATGCGACTCATACGAGGGATCACAGTGCGGCACGTGCCCCTCCTGCCTGCAGGTGCCAGGCCCAGCTGTACTTTGACAATCTTCTTTGTCCCAGCCTCTCAGGTCTTGCCACCGTTTGCGGCAGTGGGCCCTGCCCCAATGTGTGACCACAGGGAACACACCTTCCGGACAATGGTCCTCCACAGGAATACCTTCTGATGGGCATTGACCTATAAGGATGACATGGTATCGGACACTTAGTACATATGCAGGTACTTTGTCACAGAGGTCTGGAATAGTTTGCCTATACAATAACCAAGTTAGCATACTAGAATTCTCAACACTGCACCTGTTGTCAAACATATGATCTTAGCATATTTCCTGACACTTTTCATTTCCTGTTGAGACCATATTCTAACCTGACCTTGCCCTTAGTGAGCATGCAACACCTTTCACTACACTGTGGATGAGAGAACAACACATGTGATAAGAAATCTCATAACGACTGAGCTCAGCACATCTATGTCTTCTGCAGAAGGGGACTGTAGCTTTTTGGCCCTGGGCATACACCTAACTAGTCTGTCAAATTGCCAATGATTACAGTGTGTCAATTACACATTGTCTAACATGATCTCCACATGGTCTGAATGGCTATTGTGACACATACACATGGTCACCTTCTTACAGCCGACCTTACCATTGTGGAGTAATGTGATTTGCCATAGGAAGGATTGTGACTTGACTGATGTAACGCTGATATTGTATCATGTGTGTGGAGTTGTTGTAATGACTGTACACAGTAACTACTTAACCACATATGCAAATGACATTTCACATTCATCATTAGTCAGTTGTGCTATGACTCCACAAACAAATGTACTTTGAAATACGACAGAAACAAGGCATCATCATGTCAAAATGATGTGTACATGCTTAACTGACACACCATACTGAGTTTGTGGTTGATGATGAGATATGCACATGAGAACGGTGATATAAACTCTAAACCAAGACTGACACACACACAGCAGTGAACTTGCCCATCACATTTCCAAACACACTTTTAAACAACAGATTCTGATGTATGTCTCATTGCACCAATCTGCCCTCTGTGCATGATTAGCTGACATTTCAAATATGTATCCTGTCTGAATTGCTCTCACCTGCTCCTCTTGTGTGCAATACAGCTGCCTGTACAGGGGAAGGACTGTGCCCACCAGCATCTTCAGCTCCTCAGCTGTAAAGGCAGGGGCCCTGATCCCTGTTCAGCGAGACAGAGGATGTGAACTGCAGCAGAGAGAAGAGGAGGCCTGTAGGAGTGCAGGTTCTAAATGCAAGTGATCTGTGAAGCAAAGCACCAGGGTTGATATCTAGACCGCATAAGCAGTCTTCTGTGCTTGCGGTCATAGGTATACGTCTGCTTCGGTCACATTTTCAGAACTCGTCCAATGGATTCCAAATGCTGGTTGACACTCCGCCTACCACGCCGTTCAAAATATCTGGTGGTCTGCGAGTAAGGTTGCTACATTAGCAATGGAAGTTTACCACAACAGTCTTCACTGCATGCAGACACAATCAGCGAGCCACAACTGTCACATTAACAAGTTACAGCCTTTAGCTGTGTCTACCTCAGTCTTGACCTGCTACCACGACTTTTGAATTTAGATTTGTTTGGTGGGCAAAAACTTTAAAATGATAAAGTATTGTACTAAGCCATGCCTGGAGGCACTATATTGTGTGTTGAAGGAGCATGCAATGCAAATGCACACATTCACATGTATAGGTCACCTGGAGAGGACCCTAAAATACTTATTAACAGGCTAAACCAGCATGAAAGTACACAGTACACATTCTGATTTTCACATTTCTCCCCGGCAGAATGTGGCCCATATCCATTCTCAGGTGTGAAGACACCACACAACTGTTTGGGAAGCCACTGTCACCCAGTGTGTGATGTGTGATGTCTAGGTGGAAAGGGGGTGTGTGTCTGATGTACAGTATCCTACATTCCCAGAGGGTATATACAGTCAAAATGTAATCACCATACAGAGTCATTGAGAATAAATGGGACATTGTAAGTGGTCTATGTGTTCCATAATTAAGTGACATCTGCATATTGAGAGTGATTTACATTGTCAAAGGGATGTGTATGTCATTGTTTGTGCAATGCAGATATGAAAGCATGACAGTGGACACCATGTAACATTTGTCTGCATGAAGCGCTGAATGAAGTTCAAGATGTATGTCGTGTGCATGATGCCACACATAACTTGATCCTACTGTGTTTATGACAAATTTTGCTCAGTTATTAGATATACCTAAGTCATGTGTTATTTGCTTGTGAGATTTGGACTATGTCCTGCTTGACTTTGTATCATAAAATACTGCCACAAGTGATATGAGTCAAATGTGCTTACTTCCAATGTAACTATACATTTGATATATAAACAGGAATGTCATGTATGCTGTGGTATGTTTGGTATTTATTTTGTTTTGTGAAATCTTGTTTGCACTCCCATGGATTGTCATGTGTGTTCACTTGGTCTTTGGTGTTTGTTTAAGTACATGTTGCAGGGCACAGTGTGATCCAACACCTACTGTGTTTACACTCCACACATGGGTATCGCGGAGGAGCCTCAAGACAGCCTCCCGTCTACAGGCCCTTTCCTGACCTACAAACCATGGAAGAGAGGGACATGATCAGAAAATTCTCTCTCAATAAGGCCACAATAAATAATTTGTGCCAGCAGTTGGCAACTTCATTGCATCCACATATCTATTATCTACATCACTGATGCCCAAAGTCAAGGCAATAGCAATACTACATTTCTTGGCCACAGGGTCATTCCAGTACACAGTGGCAATATCTGGTACAATGTCTCAGCCCATGTTTAGCTATGTTCTTCGTGATGTACTACAGGCATTGACTAGACACATGGACAGCTACATCGAGTTACCTAAACAAGTGAAATTAACCAATATCAAAACTGATTTTTATGCGTTTGGGTGAATCCCACATGTTATTGGAGCAATTGATGGTACACATAATGCTTTGATTCCACCACAGTCCAACGAGCAAGTATATCGGAACAGGAAGCACTTCCACTCAATCAACATACAGGTGGTGTGTTTGCAGATTTGTGTATTTCCCACATCTGTGCCCGATTTCCCAGATCAGCCCACAACTCGCACATTCTAATGACCAGCGTCATATCCCATATGATGACTCTTCTATTGCTAGAGTCTGCCAGGGTTGTTGGTAACTTAACATTTTCATGCTGTTTGTTGTGAGTGTCTTTGTGTGTCTTATCAGTGAATGTTTGCTTGAACATTGTACACGTGTCTACATTCCATTTAGGAGACGCAGGATACTCCAACCAGCCGTGGTTACTAACGCCATTGCGGAATCCAGTCACTCAAGGAAAACTCCACTTCAATGAGACCCATGGGAAGACAACGCAGATAGTAGAGCAGTCATTTGGCCTCCTGAAGGCAAGATTCGGCTGTCCAGACAAAACTGCAGGAGCCCTACATTATTATCCTGGAAAGGTGTGCCAGATCACTGTTGCCTGCTGCATGCTCCACAACTTGGCAATTAGGAAGGAAATCCCTCTGACTGAAGCTGAAGGAGGCCAATAAGTCCAAGCGGCTGAGGATATGGGACTGGGCAATGAAGACAGGGGTGAGGAGGAAGGGGTTGACCTGCGAGAACAGCTTATCAACGACTTCTGTTCATGACTGTAAGTATGCACTCAGATGTCTTTCCTATTCCACTGTGTATATACACATCAGAGTGTATAATAATTGTGGCAATGTTTATGCAGAACAGGTTTGGGATATGGTCATAGTTACATGCACACTGCCCTATTCAGGCCTAACTAGTGTAACAGTGTAACAGTGACATTGTTCTTGTTGAAGTTTAAGTTTGCTCTTAATTGTGAGACATGATTTGCCCTTACTTATCTATTTTTTTTTTGTTTCAGTTCACTTTGCCATGTCATCAACTGAGGTGAGTTTCACAGTTTCACAGTTGTGCCATCGCCAGACATACGTTGCTGTATATGAGTGCAACCTGGACATTGTCGGGTCCTGTGAATGTCCGACACAGACTTTGAGGTTACATAACTGTTATGACACCTGCTTGCAATTGTAGTAATTGAAGTTGCTGCAGCACCAATGGAATTTCATCTCATCGTGTGTGCTCTATTTTGCATTCAATGTACCATAATGTGTTCAAGAACAATGTGGTTGTGGGAATAGACCATGGTAGTTCTCATTGAAAACACCTAGAAGATTATTTTTGAAAACTTGATATTGCTGTCGATGTGTGTCCTCATTGTATATCACAGTGCAAGTGGTACAAAACAAACATATGTTTGTAACTTAGCTAAAGATGCAGCCCAACGTATTGTAATGGTGCCTGTTTGCACTGGCCAGTAGTACAGTTCTGTGTGCTTTTGTTTTGCCCACTGATGGTGTATTTCATTTATGGAGTTTGTAATCTGATACCAGGTGTTCGCAGCAAATAAAATGTGTGTTTTGCATTGAAGTTTGCATTGTCTTATGTAGCTCCTCCAAATATTTTGTCCAGTTGCTTGAGCATGACAAACTAGTTAGGTGGCATAGATTGTTGAGTGGAATGTCAACTTGTCATGATTGCTCTTCAAATGACTATCTGTGAAAAGGTAGTATGTACTATGGTTTGCATGATACACTGAATCTTTATGACTATCTTGTGGTGCCATGATTGATTGACTTTGTGGCACTTAAGGTACAATTTACAAGTACTTGTTGACTTAGGTTGATTACTCTTTCATCACAGTGCTCATATGATACTCACAACTAATTCAGTAGATAGCAAAGGCACAATGTGATCTGGTATTGATGTGCAAAGTGTATTTTATGTACAAAACATGGTGGATAGAAGACACACATTATGGATCAGTGAAAATGAAACAAAAAGAAAATAGAGAAGTTGACAGTGTTGTTGGATGAAATCCAAAGAGTCATAGCCATAGTTATCATAGTTGAACAGTGTACTTCCATCTGATGTGGAACATTTGGTAAGGATAGTCAGCAAAGTGAACTGGTAGTGCACAAAGAAGGATATCAGGTGTCCCTTTTTTTACTGCCAGGGGTTTGTGCGTTGTCATCCAACCCTCCCTTATCTTTCCTTGGATGACCCACCCCATGTTTCGGGGTGGGAAAAACAACTGCAGACTCCTGGGGAACTGAGTATTCTCCACCAGACTCAGCGTCCCTCCCTGTGGCTTGTGCCGATGTCAAGGGTACAGATAGAGACGTCACACATGGAGGGGCACATGTGTGTGAAAAGGCCTGGCGTATGGTGGAACTGATCTCCCTCATCACCCCAATGACCTCATCCATCTGCTCATTGAACCATTGGAGCCTTTGGTCTTGGGACTCCTGCAGTTGTTCAATGTTCCGGAGGAGGTGTTCTGAAACCTGTCCCATTGCTCCCTGGTACCCCTCATAGGCCTCAGGTACCTGGGAGAGGTTGGCTTGGGCATCAGTGGCACCATCCCACCACCTCTACTCCCATGGGTTTGCACAGTTTGTGTCTGCACAGTCAAAGCATATTCTTCTTCCTCATTGACTTTGAGTTTGTGCCCGTCAACTCCAGAGTGGACTGCGCAGCCATGATGGTGTCATTGCCCATGGTTGATGGTGCATCTGTTGTAGTAAGGGTCAGCTGAGTGTTGGCAGCTGGGGTGGGAGTTGTCGCCATGGATCCCATTGGGCATGCTGATGCTGTCTTCTGAGCCAAACCTAATGGGCCAGGTTTCTCTTCCTTGTCCAAGAATAAGGGAAAGTCTTCTTTGCCAGGGAGCTCATCCAAGGTTGGACTCTGAGCCTGGCTTTTTTTTCACTCTGCATAGATGTGTTTCCAGGTTGCCCTGCTGGTATGGATATGACACAGTCATATATATGATGGTACATCATACCTTAACTGGTACACATTGAGAATATGCCTGGATGCATAAACAGTTTTAGATGGCTGATTTATCACCTAACCACATGATGTTACCCTTTATTTGGCATTGTCAATTCCACTTGATCATGATGTGGATTATGGTTTTGCTCCACATCTGTGCTGTTATGGTAATGTTCTCAACGTGGGTTGTATCATGTCTACTGACATTGACTTGTACCAGACACTCTGTAGATGATACTTGAGGATTTGTGAGTTCAATATCTACATGGATTGCATGACATACATACTCACCTATTATTAGTGTTATTTGTTATATGTGTGTGCTGTGAATGGTCTGTCTCACCAGACACGTTGAAGTAACAGCTGAACCCTGAGCAGTTTTTGTATATTCCCATGTAATGCAGTCATGCTGTGAGTGATGGTCTCATTCTTTTCTTCTGAAGAGACTGTGGTACCTCAGCCTGAGTTAGCATCCGTGTCTGTGCCTAGCATTGTGTATACACAGATCAGTAATTTTGTCCTTACCCTCCATAGTAAGATGTGAGTTAAATGGTTTTAGAGGCACATTACAAGTGACTGTTTCTGTGAGCTTGTGTTAGAAGGCCTGCTGGGATTTGTGGTCAGTACATTGGGTACTCCTCCCACCTGATACACTCAACCCACCTGGGCCTATTGCTTTCTGCCAATACCTGTGAGTGTGGTAGCAAGATGGCTGCCAGAGGGGGAGGGAGTTTGGAGTGGAAGGCCTGCCGGGATGTGTGCTCTTTTCTAACACTCCTCCCCCACTTGCCCAATGACTTCCTGCCAGTAAAGGTGAGTGTGTTAGCAAGATAGCTAACAAAGGGGGATGGAGTTTGGAGTAGAATGCCTGCTGACATGTGTGGTCTTTTTAACACTCCCCCCCCTCCCCCAATTGAACAATGACATCCCGCCAGTAAGGGTGAGTGTGGTAGCAAGATAGCTGAGAGACGGGGAGGGAGTTTGGAGTGGAAGGCCTGCTGGCATGTGTGGTCTTGTCTAACACTCCTCCCTTGCCCCCCACTTGAACAATGACTTCCTGCAAGTAAGGGTGAGTGTTGTAGCAAGATGGCTGACAGAGGGAGATGGAGTTTGGAGTGGAAGGCCTGCTGGGATGTGTGGTCAGTGCAGTGAGTCCTCCTCCCAACCAGCACATCCAATCCGCCTGGGCATATTGCATCTTATCAGTCAGGGTGAGTGTAGCAGCAAGATGGCTGAGAGAGGGGGATGGAGTTTGGAGGGGAAGGCCTTCTGGGATTTGTGGTCAGTACAGTAAGTCCTCCTCCCAACCAGCACACCCATCCCACCTGGGCCTCTTGTTCCCTGGCAGTGAGGGTGAGTGTAGTAGCAAGATGGCTGACAGAGGAGGATGGAGTTTGGAGTCAAAGGCCTGCTGGGGTTTGTGGTCAGTGCAGTGAGTCTTCCTCACACCCAACCCACCTGGGCCTATTGCTTCCTGCCAGTGAGGGTGAATGAAGTATCAAGATGGGTGACAGAGGGGGGTGGAGTTTGGAGTGGAAGGCCTGCTGGGATTTGTGGACTTCTCTAACACTCCTCCCCACTTGACCAATAACTTCCTGACATTGAGGATGAGTGTAGTAGCAAGATGACAGACAGAGGGGGATGGAGTTTGGAGTGGAAGGCCTGCTGGGATGTATGGTCTTTTCGAACACTCTTCTTCTTCCTCCCCATTTGACCAATGATTTCCTGCTAGGAAGGGTGAGTGTAGTAGCAAGATGGCTGACAGAGGGGGATGGAGTTTGGAGTGGAAGGAATGAGGGGTTTTTGGTCTGTGCAGTGAGTCCTCCTTCCTGCCAGCACAACCAACCAACCTGGGCCTATTGCTCACTCCCAGTGAGGTGATGTTGCTCGGAGAGATGGCTTACACAGGAGCCTGATAACTACCATTTCTAGTTTAGAGTGATTTTATGTAAATGTTGACAGATGCTGTTAGTGCCATGATGAGATACATGGTCATACACTGATTGCCTACATGTAGACATTTAGAAATGTGATAGTTTGGTTAAATTTGGATGTTCAGTGTAGGTATACTGATTGTCTGCATTAGTTACATATCTATAATACTTTGGGTACTGTGTCATTTTCCAAAAAAAGGCAGAGTTAGAAGACTTGGATAAATGCAGTTCAGTGTCTTAAGGTGTCATGGCTGATTTGTGGCTGATACTTGGGGGCCACTTAGCAGACTCTAGCCCTTCTGGTATTCCGAAAAAGCTCTCTGGTGGCATGATGGCATACACCATCTCCTCCCAGGCATTAAAGGGCACAGGTGGCATGGGAGGGCCACCACCAGTCTGCTAGGTGGCCTGGGTTTTTTTGTGGACTATGATCTTGACCATCCTTCTGACCTCATACCACCTCTTCCTGATATCCTCCATTGTACGTGGCGTGTTGGCTACTGCATTCACCTTGTTGATTATACTATCTCACATCTGGTTTTTCTGGGTGATGGAGGTCTTTTGTATTTGGGACCCAAATAACTGTGGCTCTATTCTGAGGATTTCATCCACAAGCCCTGCCAGCTCCTCATCTGTGAAACATGGCTGCTTCTTTTTGACCATTGTGATCTAGTGAGTGTGAGATTGAAAAGGTGTGCAGAACAAGAAGGACCCCCAAAAAAGAGTGAAATGTGCAGTGAGTGGTGCAATTGGGGTGTGTGAAGGTGTGAAGGGATGGCTGCAGTCTATGTGGGTAGGAACACCAATGTGCTCTTTCAGGCTGAGATGGATTGTGATAGCAAAGGATCATGGTCTGGTATTTCTTTTATTTTGGGTGTGTCTACTCCTAGAATTGTCACCAGCTGTGATTTTTTTAGGGCATACTATGGTTGTTGGTTTGTTGGATATCGTCAGTTTGTGTGCTCTACACTTGTCATGTGGCAAAGAGGCTGCCATGGAACCACAACCGCTTCAAAGGCATCATAATCTGCTCGGCTGTACAACCAAGGCATTTGCATCTTCATTCCAATTGGTGCCCATTATTAACAGCACTTTGAAGGAACCAGCTTTTTTAAGCTAATTGCCAAAACCAAATATGTAAAATAAAATAAATACCGGCTACCAGCTATAACATGATCTTATTTTGCTATCCCAGAGTTCTGGTGGCATTTACCAAACACACAACCTTCGACCTTCTAGTTGATGATGTCAGCAGAACCCCTGGATGGTAATAAAGGAACATATTACATTGCTATAGACAATTTTTTATGCATTTACATATGATTTTCAAATCACTCATATTGTTATACTCGATGTTTAGATTATATATTTGTGTAGTACAATATTTTTTATGCCAATGTTGTGATAGGAAACTATCAATAACCTATCCACCAACTAGCTCTGACTATTTCACACGATAAAGTGTACACTACTTTTTGATGATTGGCTTCCTTGTTATCACACTTTTCATCCTTAATTTCAATAAAGATCTGTTTTTACAAAGTCAATAGCAAGAAGCCTGTTGAGATAACTTCACGGTAATGCAGCAAGGATTCCAGACTGCAAAACATTACCTAGTAGTGAGACTGCTACTAGACGGCTCTACTCACTGCCACAGACGACATCCCCACCCTCCTAGACCGAGGGTACACAGCAGCCCTGATCCTACGTGCCCTTTCTGCAACCTTCAACACTCTCTCCCACCACACACTCACCGCCAGACTCCCCAACGACGGCATTCAGAGAACCACCCTCGACTGGCTCCGCTCCTTCCTCGCCGACAGAACCCAAAGACTGAGACTTCCACCCTTACTCTCCGAACGCATGGAAATCAACTGCAGAGTACCCCAAGGATCGTCACTCAGCCCCACACTCTTCAACATTAACATGGCCCCCCTCGCCACCATCGTCAGACAGCATGGACTCAGCATAGTATCCTACACTGACGACACCCAGCTCATCCTCTCTCTCACCAAGGACGCCATCACCACGAAACTCACTTTCCAGGAAGCAATGAAGGACGTTGCATCCTGGATGAGCAGCAGCTGCCTGAAGCTCAACTCAGAGAAGACAGAGGTCCTCGTGCTCGGACTTACCCCCTCTGCATGGGACAACACCTGGTGGCTCACCACCCTCGGTAGGCCCCCCACAGACCACGCCTGAAACCTCTGCATCGTACTCAACTCCTCCTTCTCCATGACCTGACAGGTCAACACCGTCGCCACTACCTGCTTCAACACCCTCTGCATCCTCTGAAAGACCTTCAAATATATCCCCCGAAATCAAGGAAGACCGCCACCCAAGCACCCATAACCAGCAGACTGGACTACGGAAACGCCCTCTATGCCAGGATCACCAAGTCTCTGCTCCACAAACTCCAGACCATACAGAACACTGCAGCTAGACTCCTCCTCAGCATCCCTCAACATGAACATATCACCCAGCACCTGTATAACCTCCACTGGCTCCCGGTTGAGAAAAGAGTAACGTTCAAGATACTCACCCACGCCTACAAATGCCTCCACAACACCGGAACCCAATACCTCAACGACAGAATCTTCATCCACATACCCAAGAGGAACCTCCAGTCCGCTGACCTCGCCGAACCCCCGGGCATCTGCAGAGCATGAACATGTGGACAAACCTTCTCCTTCATCATGGTCAAGACCTGGAACGAGCTGCCGATCAACATCAGACTCGCCCCCACCCTTCTAATCTTCAAGAAGACCCTCAAGACCTGGCTCTTCGACTGACAGAAGCTGCTCCTCCCAAGCGCCTTGAGACCCTTACGGGTGAGTAGCGCGCTTGAGAATTCCCTGATTGATTGAGTAGTGGCATATGATACAGTGCCCTTAAAAGTCAGCAAAAGTTGCCTGCCAGATCTCTACCAGGCAAAGTTCTATGATCAAACCTCATAGCTAATGAAATCACAGTTCTGAAGTTAAATTGCCACCATAATGCAACTTGTTGTTTTCCACCACTAGAATGTTCTTTACCTATCTTCCATTGTAGCCATGTGAACACTCTTTTTTATTAATATGGGTCTCTTGTAGTTTTGCCACAATTAGTTGATTTACCTCAAGCTTGTGTGAGAGTGGGACCCCCAACTCATCACTTGGTTTGTGTCTTGTGGCAATGCATACAGTTGCATGTATGAATATTTTCAAGAGGGAAGCACTGCTAAGATCTCACGCCCCAAACTTTTCATTCAATAAGTAGTGGCACAAGGAAGAAGCACATGCTAATAAACAGCAAAACACCTGCATTTAGTATCATCTGCACTGGAGCAGTTCAGTGGTTTAGTGGCACTATTGTGCACCATGCTCCCAGGCAGTAAATGTTCTGAGGCAGACGTCCAATGGAGCATGGTTGTGTTTAGGTGAGGATCCTACTGATTGCATTCTATGGAAGTGACAGCTACGTTGTTGGACTAAGGACAGCCTATGACAAACACCTTTTTTTATTTTTTTGGGGACAGAAGGTAGTTGTTCTGCACTGTTTACAAGTGATCAAATGCCAAAGTAACCCCCCCCCCCAATCATTCTCATACAATGGAGAGGATAAAAGTTGGAGTGATTAATGGTGAGTTGACCTTGCTTATACCAGACATATATCTGTGTTTGCCATAGACCATCTTCAAGTTTGAACCTCACCCAACGGACATTCTTTCGGCCTTTGTGAGAGAGGTTTGGTTACCTATCCAGTTTTGAGACAGAGGGGGTCCATTGCTTTGTTTTGTTGCATATATGTCATTCATTGCATAATTTTATGCATGTTTTGTTGTAAGTCTTGTGGTATATTGTTGCTCAGTGTCTTAAATGCATTGTGGATGTTATTGTCAGACTTAACAAATATAAAGGAAACCATAACTAGATGAGATGAGGGGGTACAAGTAAGAGTGACTCTTACATTTAGCCTGAGAAAGAGTGGACTTTATTACATTTGAGTCTTTGCTGTAATTGATAATGTCAATACCTTTTGCACTGATGTGGTGCACTTTTCACAAACCAAACTGCGTTGGACCCCTTTGTATCACTTTGAGTCACTATAGGGTTTATTATGATGTCAGTTGTAAGGCTTCAGACCTGAGGTCGGAGGCATTACGATCCACATCGCCGGTTTAAATTCCGACCGGCTGATTATGATGCAGCCAGTTGGAATTGAAACTGGCCTGTCATTCCGGCTGGCTTCTGTTTCTGCCTTCTGGATTATGATGCAAGTTTTCCGGCAGAGTTTCCATGCCGGACTTTCTGACATGGAAACCCTGTCAGAAAGTGTGTCTGGGGGCCCCTAATAGGGCCTCTTCTGTATTCGGCCTCCGGTTGGGGGCTGAAGGGTCACCTATGGTGCCCCCTTGTTGATCCCTGCACTATGTGGCAGGCATTTTGAGGCACCTGCCACGGGGTGCAGGGATAAACACGGACTCCCGTTTCTAAGTGGGAGCTTGTATCACGGCCAGTTTACGTCTGTAACACAAGCTCTCATTGAGAAATGGGAGAATGCGACTTCACCATGTGTGGTCTCATTGTAATGAGGCAGTCGAGGCGGCCGACCCGAGGTCAGTCCCGTTTCTGCGACGGTGTCGACATAGTAATAAGGCCCTTTGGGTCAAGGGGTTATTAATGGGCTGTATCAACTCAAACACCCATAAGTTTTGATACAAAGCCCAATCTACTTGCATAGCCAGAATGAACTTTGCATCAAACGCTAACCTTTACTTAAAGGAGTTGCAAACAAGGGGAAAAGTGTTCATTTCTCAAAACAGCATTACATTGCATTTGTGCTTCAGTACACATCATGCATCCATTGTGTTGAAACCTTTATGTGCAAATGCACAGGTGAAGACACCAGCAGCAAGCAAATCTTTGTAGATATGATGCTGCTCTGTGTTTCCTCTTACGCAGTGCAGTATAGATTATATGAATGCTGTGCTGCTTTGTGGGAAAAACATTTGTAAATCTCGGTCCAGGTTTGCTAGTGTTCGTGTAAACCTCAATGAATCAAAGGTTCACTGATGGAGGTTTACTTGTGTGTCAGGAAACATGGAAAATGCCATGCAGTGACTTCAGAAGTCAGTCATTGACGTATATCTTATTGCTGGCCCAATGACAGCTTGAATGAGAAAGCCCAATATTCAAACCATTATTTCATAGGCTATTGGCATTTCCCTTTTCAATTACCCCAGGCCAGGACTTAATGATCAGAATAAATTCCTCTGATGACAGAATGCATTATGCTTCCAAGCATTATTACATAGTAGCGCCAGAGGCAACGTTATATTAACCTCAACAGAACCTCTGGTGAACATACATCATCATTATCATCATCATCATTTATATTTTTTAATTATTGTGTTGTATCATGTGTACTAACATTGGCATCTCATAACTTTACATGAGCACATCTTACTCGCAGTCAGAGAGAGGGAAAACATGCTTGAAAAGTTGAGTCTAGATAAGGATATTAAAATGCATGATGCTGTGCACTTCTTTGAGGAGATGTTAAAGTGGAATTAAGAGAGAACATTTTTGCATTCGAACTTTATATACTTTGATCCCATGCTATGCAATGTTGCACCAGCATTTGAACCGTAAACCTAGAATAAGACTGGCACTTGCCCACTTTGGTCTGCAGTGCAAATGTTGCACCGCGCCAGTACAACGTTTATTAGATTTGAACACCAATTTTGAACTGCTACAAAAAAGAACAATTCAATTCACACATTTTGCTGCTTGAGTAATGAAGATTAGAGCAAACAAATGTTGCTCTATACCATATTTGCTTGACTGGGATTTGCATAAAAATAACACCTCCTTGAAGCAGGTGTTACAAGAGGATAAGTCTACATTTATCAAAAACCTGCACAGCACACATCCTTTGCATGGAATCCTTCTGCGTTTGCCTAGACATAGAAATGTGTACTGGAAAGGTATGTGTTCAGCAGAAAACCTTTTGTGACCAGAGCACAGTCACCTCTGAACCTTGGTGCAAGGCTGTTCATCACAAAAGACAGCAGTATTTATTGGGAATGACAGCAGTTGCAGGCTAATCTTGGCAGACATGGCGCTGCACAATCTATTTCCACTTTGTGCAAAGCAGTGCAGTGGATTTGATCGCTGTGCTATGTTTCATGAAACATTTGTAAATCTAGCCCACTGTTACATCCATTCCCTACTACATTGCATTAAAAATGGTGCACATGGGTCTACCCTGTTCGTTTTGCACTAATGCTAAGTTTTTTTAGTATGGCCACACAGAGACATTTTGAGGCATGGGCAAAGCGGGCTGGGATCAGATAAAGTTGGGAGACGGTTCACTCCTGTCAAGACATATAGAAACCAACAAGGGTCTTAAACAGGGCTGTGGCCTAGCTCCCACACTATTTAACTTGTTCTTATGGGATTTAATCCCTATCCTAAATAGCTGTAACTCCCATGCACCTAAATTAGGAAGGCTATTATTACCGTGTCTCCTCTATGCGGACGATATAGTCCTAATCAGCCACACAAAAGTTGGGCTATAACATCTTGTGAATGCAACACAGGGATATTATGACGCAAACGACCTGACAATAAATTTAGAAAAAACACAGACAATGACAATCAGTAAGAAACGGAACAAGTCATACACCTGGTTTTGGAATAACACTCGTATTGAGAATACGTCAGTATACAAATATCTAGGTGTAAAAATTGATAACAGTGGCCAGTTTACTGTACAGAAAAATGGCATCAGAGGAAAAGGCGTTGCCTCAGCAATCGCTCTGAATGCACTAAATAGTAAACTTACTGGCCCGTCTCTCCGGCCTCTGACACAAGTGATACGAGCTAAACTGTTGCCAACAATAACTGACGGGAGTGAAGTACTGAGAGGTAGAGATGCCAAGATTCTGGACAATACAGTCACAGCTGCGTAAAGGATTATTTTTAGCCTGCCCAAACAAACTTCACCGGCCCAAATCAGGCTTGAGTTTGGCGTCCAGAAGCGGCTCCTGGCAAGACAAGGGGCGTATATAGCAGCTTGGGACAAAACCGAAAAACCAAACAAGGAACCTTAAATGACCATTTATGGAAGGAACTAGAACAACATCCAGCCTCATCAGCTGCGAAGCATCTTAAAAGGAGCTTGTCTAATCTTGGCTTACAACAGCTTTGGGACACCCCAACAAGCCATACCACACTGAAAAGATTGATCAGGAAAACAATTAAGCATCTCTCATGGATTGAAGATAAGGCATCACTCGCGAAAAGATCACACTGCTGGATGATCCTGAACTCATATACCACACAGGCACTGCAGAGCTACCTCGACTTGGGATACTAAAAAATAACCAAAATAAAAATGTTAAAGTATAGGCTGGGTATGTTACCCTGTATCTGGCACTTCCCGCACTGGTTAAAGGAAAAGGCGGGCTCCCTCTGTCGTTTATGTGGTTCGGCACCGGAGGATATGCCGCATTTGCTGTGCTCCTGTGACAAAGTGTTGGAAGAACGAAAGCACCTGCTAAAATTCCATTTTAACCAACGAGTAATTCGTTCACGAAGACAGGCAGTTCTTGCCTGCCTCGCACCCCATGATCCTCAGTTGAACTGTAGATTTGTGAGGTTCATGGTGGCAGTGGAAAAGAAAATGCCAAAAGCTGACTCTTAATTGCCTTTTAGACATTCTTTGCATCTCACGAACGTCACTTGATCTGCGGGCTTGTGAAGCTCAGGAAGGCAGTGGTCAATAAAATATTAAGACGTGTTCTTAATTGTCTTTTAGATAATTTTCATATTCCATGATCCTCAGTAGACAGTAGTCTTGTGAAATTCATGAAGGTAGAGGAAAAGTATTCACCAAAACCTGTTCTTAAGTGTTTTTTAGATAATTTTACTTAAGAATCTATATTTATTTATTGTTATTTAAAATATGAGATCTTATGACTTTATTTAGAAAGGAAAAACTGTGAGTGGTGATATATTGTTTCTTTTTTTACATAGAGGTAACTTAAAATTTTCTGACATATTGTTTTATTTTAAAGCTTGTATTGCAATGGTTTTAATTAACTATGCAAATAAAAACTATTCCTTCCAGAGCCGAAACCTGACAAGGTCTCCTGACAGAGCCAGATTTGTTCTGGAGCGAGTCTTGGCCTAATGACCTTGAATAATTCTTAAACAGATCCTTCTAAATACTGTTTTCCTTTAATTTGTTGTTAATATGGGTGATGTGTGTGAGTCTACTACAGACATCTTTAAGAGAAATGTGTTTATGTTTCATGCAACATCCATAAATAAAAGTTTCTTATAGATCAAAATAGGACCTCATATATGAGAAATGGGAGTGTGCCACCGAGAATATTTGCAGTAATATTAGTGAGCTGCTATCACTACCCTTAAATATTTAGATGTGAACACATATAGAATTTGGACGAGTGTGCCCGTGCACAGTTAGTGACCTGGCCAAAAAGGGCATGAAAGAGCAGAAACTGGATCATAAATTCTAAGCTGTTCTGAACAGGGGCCCCCAAAATACGTTTTTCCCAGGGGACCCAAAATCCTTAAGATCTCCCTTTGGCCAGAGACACCTATATTAACAGGAGTGCCTTCTCGCTGGTGAAGAAGCCAGGTTCCATGTTCTAGATCCGCTCTTGAACCTAGAGTCAATTTTTTTTTCTCAGCATGAAAGCGTGGGAGGGGAGAGAAATCGTTACCAGGTCAGTCATTTCAGTTCTAATTTACCATTACTGAAGAATCACAGACTCCCAATTGAGATTAGTTGATTTATTACAAAGCGATTAATAACTAGACATACATGCACGTCAAGGTGAGGATGTAGAAATACATTGGAACTAGCACAAAGCCAAATCTATGGATAAAGTTAAGTAGGTGCAACATGCACAAAATGAGTAGTTCTAGAATCAGGGAACAAAAGATTACAGAGCCTACATCCAGATTCCGCTTCATTGGAAGTTCATGTGTGTAAAGCATTAATCTGTCCCTACTCTAGCACTAACGGGACATCTCTACATAGCATTTCCCAAGGCAAGATCAGTTAAGGTGTCAGCATATTAGGCCTTCCTAAGAAGTCTCCCCACATTAGTTGGGTCACGTAGCATAAAGCTACAGAGCTCGTTCTAAGATGCTCTCTCTCTCTCAAGGCAAGGTAGAAGTCCCTGGACACTTTCCCTAGTTATGATACATCAATACCACAGGTAGTATCCCAGGGTCCTTTGCGAATCATGCCAGGCTACCTCCTCATAGGTAACTTTCCACCAGGCAGCAATGCTCCCAAGCTTGGCGAGATGACCTTGATTCCCAGGCTTGCTCCGATGAGAAAGTACAACAGTTCCCCACTATCAGTATCAACGGGCAATGTATCCTCTTCTCCCTAAGCCTAACTCCTAAAACAAAGACATTATTCTAACTAAAAAGGATGATTTCTCCACCTGCAACAGAAACATGAGAAAGAACAAATCCAACATGCACATGAAATTCAACTATTAAATCTAGTGGGAGAGCTTCCAGGGAAAATGCATTTCAGGTCTACCGAAATTGGCCAACATAAGAAAACGGCACACAGGCGTTATGAAATTACATACAAAATGTACGCTCTTTACTGAACACTTCTAAATTGACACGATACATAAGCACAGCAAATATGCAAATAATTGTCAGCAGCATACACAAATGCTACACATCAATGTTTTCTACTAATCACGTGGTTTCAGCATTAATCCCTTCAAGTTTACATTGAAATATCCCTAATACACCACACTTTACGTTATTACAGTTCACGTCCTACTGTCTCATGTTAATACAACAAAGGAATAGATGCAGGTGCAAACTGCTCGTGATTATGAAGCACTCCTACAAATGAAAAGTCAATTTTGCGCCTTCATCACTGGCGTTGTCATTAGGTCTCGCGCCTAGCGATGCAGTGCGCAGCCCTGCACATGCAGCGAGAGCCCTTTTGTCCGGGGTTCCGAAACGGAGCCTGGAATTGTACACGCTTGTGCATGTGTTTTTACTTTTGTGCTACCCGATTGGCCTTTGCGTGCGTCTTTTTATAAAAGACTGCACGCAATTGGCCAAAGGCGGGCGCATTGCTCTGCCCATGGCCTATTGGTGTCTATTACGCGCTTGGTGCGCTTAATAGACACCAATAGGTCATGTGGTTTCAATTATCGTGCCCAGACACGGGCGCGATAATTGAAAGAACATGGCTCGCAGTGGCGCATGTGCTCGCGCACCTCTCGCGGGCTTCTTTTTTTTTGGGATCCATTTCACACGGAAGCAACAAAAGCCAAAAGGCTGGGAGTAAACACCAAAGCTATTTTCTTTGCCAGTGCTTGGTTTCATGCATTTGGTCTGGGCTAGACTGGCCCTTTAAACCTACCGCCTAGGTCATCTGGAAGTTCGTCTTCAATGCATATCTTCGTACTCCATATGAACGTGCTTGTGTATGAACGTGTGTTTGAGCAGAGTACTGCTGATGTAGGCAAGCGCTTCAGCGCCCTACGTAGGGGTAATAAGCACTATATAAATGCTGCAATACAATGTCAACAACTTCATCCTGGTGATTTCGGGACGTCTTTACCCTCAGCTGGGCGTTCATACCTGTATACTGGGCCAGTGTTCAGAAAGTCTGATTCCACGCTCCCGTCTGCCAGGCTGCGCTTCTTAAACTACTGGTGATATCCACATCTACAATTTGTTTTTCCTTTTTTTTCTTTGTGGACTGATTTCAGGTAAGTTACTGACGTTGTGCTTTGTCCTCCCGGTTATCAAACACAAGTCTCAGTGCATAGGTTGTCGCTGGCTCACCATTACGCAGGATAGCGGTGAGGAGGCGGCCAGGAAGATGGAAGGGTCAATGGTGTTTTGACGGTCATAAACGTTCTTCATCAACATGCCTTGCAGGTTCCATCGCTAATTTTAGACTGACTGAGCGCCCAGATTTATTGCATCAGGTCTTAAAAGCCTCTAAATCTGCAGGCCGGCTTCAAAAGACCATTTTTATTCTACAATATTTTCCCTCAAAACCTCAGCAAGTGAAGTACGTGTGGAAAAAGAATCAGCGCAGACCGCATGACTGGCTCCAGAAGTAACTGCGGAAGAAACTGACCACCGGAAAAGCGCAAACATGGAAAAACTACGTAGAAAGTTTCCGACAGAACAAACTTAGGAGTAGAGAGTTTGGTCTATGGGAGATCTTTGTGAGAAAGCATTTGCAGAGTCTGGAATTCAGTGCACCCTGGGACTTGGTCCTCTGAAGTGATGCTCTCAGGCAGCCTGATGTCTCCCTGAGAGGAGGTAATGTAAGCGAGACTGACATTTTAAATGAAAAACAAGCCCGTGATTAAAAGAATCTTTGCAGTATATTTTCCTGTGCGTGGTTTAAAGGATAAACTACTTTCAGAACACTTTACTTACACTACACGAATCAATGAATTTATAATGCCATCCACAGAGGACGGTCCTTTGAGGGATAAGCTCAAGAGCAAAGAGGGTGGGCATGTAGGGGTTGTTAGGGTGAGTGTTTATGTATGCATTGTTATATAGTGCAAACATTACCCAGGGGTGTCAGAGCGCTTTACAATAGAGCAAAGTAAATTACACAAGGAATAAGAGTAGCATGTTAGTAGTTAAAACTCCTTATGAGTACTCGTGGTGAGATCGACAGATTAACAAATTACAGACTCATTCAAGATTACATAATACGAAAAGGTGAAGCGATTAGGTTATACAAGTACCAAATACATATTCTGAATTTCGAGCACCCATGAGTGTCATGTGGCAATCAGGGTCGTGACCTAGGATGAGGCGAATTATTCATAGAAGTATATTTGGAAGAGAAGAGTTTTGGGATCTGTTTTGAAAATCTGGAAAGAGTCGGTGGTCCAAAGGTTTGGAGGTAGCTAGTTTCAAATTCAAGTTGCATTACCCGTGAAGGATTTAGCCATATATTTTTCCTTTTGAAAATTGGCAAGGTGAGCCTGGTCTGCCTTTAATTTACATCAGTTTACATGAACCAGTGCTCTGAAAGACCCTTATTAGACCTCACTATACCATAAAGAGGTATTAAGAAAATGACGGAGTATATAGGGCAGCGAGGGACAAGCAATACGCGCATTCACATGGTCAGGAACAAGTCCAGAAAAAGAAGTGCAGTGAGGTGGACTTAGGGTGCCTGGACAGCCAGATAAATCCCTGGTCCAGCCCTGCGCTGCTCAAGGATGGATTTATTAATATGTGAGTTAGACAGGCGGGCATCTTTGCTGGGCAGGTGCACGTTCGGATTATGGTTGCACTGCCCAATCTTCTAGCAGATAGGCAGTTCCACCGAGCTCGAGGATGCATCCCAAAGACGTCGATGCTTCCTTTAAGATCCTTAGGGTTAGGAATCCATTTTGTCACAACGCTTGCCTTGGACTAAGCCGCACGTGCCCAGAAGCGGCAGGCCAGAGATGCTGGCGGTTATGGTGTGGACTTGAGGACACATCTGGGATCCTCAGTATTTTGCATCAGCACCAGAAGCAGTAGCTGGGTCGGATCTGTGGGGCAGACACCAGACTCGAGCAAGAGGCGGCTGACGTTGCTTCTGCACCTCCGTGAAAGTTAATGCAATTGGCTGCCAGACAGCACTGCTGATTAATGGAGTATTTTGCACAACAAACAAGCATTAATTCTCCCAGAAAAAAATGAAGGGGGGCTTGTTCTCGCCAGAATCTAACATGGCGTCCCGGTGGCAACCAATTACGGCCCTTTTCAACCGTGCAAGTGCTGGGGGCTTGTGCTACCCACAAGCCCTTGGCCACATCCTCTATGGAGCAGCTCCGAGACAATGGACACCCTCAGCAATTCAAACAGCCCTCTGGCATAATCCATCTATCAAGGGCCCATCAGTCCCACAGTGAGGGCCCCTGCTCTCCTGGCCTCTGCCACCCTGATGCTGAAATGTGACACCACCCAGAAAGCTCCTGCACAAGCACTTTGAACCTCCACATTCTACACTCGTGGGGTGGGGGTGGTGATACCGTCCCTCCTTTTTCACTCAGCACTTACCAGAGTCGCACTGTGTTAATGCTTAATTTGTGTGACTTCGATCAATACGCCTGGAAACACAGCCTTGCCTCTGAGAGAAGGGCTGCCTTTAAACCCCAAAATCAAACCCTCATAAAACCGAACACTGGCAAAGCCAATAGGCCTGGCCTCGGCTGCCAACCTTTTGACTTCGCAGTGGCTGTTTTGCTTGTCTGAAAGCTCTTGCAAACAAGTACTGCTAACGCCATACCCAATACAACGATATTGTCCGGAAAGCTACCGGTAAAACATGGCAAAAATAATGTTCTCGACTAGAAGAGAGGGAGACAAAGAAACCACCACTGATTCCACGCATAATGTTTAACTGCGCTAACCTAAGTGCCCACAGGGTAACTAATAATGTGACCTTCCCAGATCTGATCAAAACAAAAGTTCCTTTACACTTTCAAAACATTTAAAATTGCTATAGTGATCACATGGCAGGGGGAACATCTTGTAAGCAGAAAAAAAATGTTAAAACAATAATCATTTGGCACTGTAATGATAACACATGAATATGTTAGTATTCACTTTTTATGTGAGATTTCAAGACGACAAGAGGCAGTGTAGAAGGGGAAGAGAACCTCTCTGCCTCAGAAAGCCCTGGCAGATCTCTCCCACTCGAGGCTAATCAGCACGGGCTGCTCCCTTCTACTCTAGGACAAAATAACCTTCACCTCTTTTTTTTTTCTTTTTGCAGTTTTACATAGTAAGAACTCGGCTCAAGGGCACTGGAGCGCTTCACGCGAGCATGAGTTACATTACACAAGGCTATATTCTTTTTTAGGCACAGGGGAGTAAGTGATTTGCCTAAAATCACAGGATGTGGAGGCGACGCCAGGACTCGGACTCTAGTTCTAAAGTCGGCAGTTCTGGCCATAACAGCACACGCTCTAAAGTAACAAGCATTTGCAATGCAATAGGTCTCGCATTATTAAAGTTTGAGCTATTGGTGTTGCATTATTATTAGCAATGCCAATAGCTCAAACCTTGCCATAACGCGAGACCTATTGCATTGCAAATGCTTGTTTTTATATGGTCAATGTTTTATTCATGTGTGATAAACCACTGACAACATGAACATGAAACCGTTCATTCTTATCAAGCCACGCAACAGCACATTGCTGTCTGCTGGAGTGTTCATTTTTTAGTTGAACAGTGTCGCTATCACTAGAAAACTATTCTCTCCGTTGAGGTTCTGGCTCAAAACACCAGACCCTTTCATTGCTCACACTTTCAAACAAATAAACATTTTAGCGCATAAACTGTAAAGGTATTCCTGTGCCATAGATTTGAAATAAGCGTTTCACTCGCATGCCTGTCTACTCAGTAGACTAACGACGCAGGTGACCATAATGAAAGACACAAATCTAGAGCAAGTAATTTAAAATGCCCAACATGTCAGAATTTGGTGTTTACCCCCGCTGATGAATTCGAGTCCATAAAACGGATGAAGGGGACCAGTAACTTAATTGCTCTTGCAGTGGGTATCAATTAAAGGAATGAGACATTTTTATCGAAAAGAATTGTGTTTATTCAGATTAGTATATAAATAATGTTGAACTGAGTTTATGGGTGGTGAGAACCACGAAAAAATGCAAGAGATTTAAAGTGTCACAGAAAAGATTCACTCCTTTCTTTCATCCAAGGTTCATGTGGAGAACCTGTCATGGATAAACTGGAATTTGCTGAATACTTAGAACATGCAGGTATGCAATTTTATTTAAGCTGTCTAACGAAATTAGATTCTCCTAAAGTAATACAGGACACATTCGATTGGTGGTTAATATCTGCTTCAATATTTATTCTCATTCTATATCACAGATTAATTGATACTGCAGCAGAACCATTAACACGTCAGGGAAAGATGTTAAAATGTATTTCATAGCCACTACATAGACTATAGTGTCGGGAAATAACGATGTTCAGAAGATGTGGAAACATAAAATTAAATAGACTGCAAGAAAGCAAATTAGAGCCAAAAAGAGTCATTATGCACCTATTTTTTTTAAAACTAAAATAGTCTAGAAATCAGAAAAGTCAATACCAAAAGAAAGTTATCCATAAGAAACTCCCAGGGCCATATTATCAAGAATGGCGCAAACATTATCGCCGCTTTAGCGGCAGGAAACTGCCGCTAAAGCGGCGATAAGGCGTTTGATAATATGCCCTAGAGAATTCTAATAGAAGCCCAGGGTTGATGCCCTTGACACCAGAACCTGGCCTTCTATTGGAATTCTCTAGGGCTTTTTATCAAGCTCCTTATCGCCGCTTTAGCTGCAGTTTCCTGCCGCTAAAGCGGCGATAATGTTTGCGCAGTTCTTGATATTATGGCCCCTAGTGTGGATATGATGGCAGGACTTTCGAAGCTCTCTAGTTCTCCATTGCTTCCACAGGGATATCTTGGTCTGAATTGAAGGCATGAAGCGCAGAGATAACTGTTAATGTGTTCATGGTACAAGGGCCAACAGGTTGTTAAACAGTGATGTTTGGTAATGGCAATTCAGGGGTGTGCAACGTTTTAATATGCAAGCAAATGTTTGGGTAGTTCCCAGGTATTGTCTATGACAAAACTTACAGAGGGGCTTATTATGATTTTGGCTGCCGCCCTGCTCCGAAACAGCCAAAGACATAAAAGACCACCCACCAGAGTACGACTTATTTTTAATCTGGCGGTCGGTTCTTTTGCGGTCCCTCTGCACTGTCTTTGAAAAAGACACTGCATTGGGTGAGTGTAAGGCAGTTCTTGCAGGGCATGGACTGGCAGACCCTGTAGGGCTCCCTTTGTTACCTCACCTCCACACTTTTCATGACAGTTGCACCGCCATTAAAAGTGTGGCAGTGGGGAAACTCCTAATATGGTTGGCGCTGCCACAGCAGCAAGGCCAGCGTATTAGGGGCCTTAGACTGCTGCACCACTGCCAGACATCGTGGATCCCTGGCGGCAGCAACGGTCCCATGGTGTTTGCAACTGCCACTGTCCTAATGCCGCGGGCAGACTGCCACCACGAGTTCAGCATTCCATTGGACCACCAAACTCGTAATAAGGGCCGGAGTCTCTTGAATTTCTTTCCGCCTATGCCCACATGTGGTTTCAAACTGGCAAAGGTTAGATGGGCAAAACAACAAGTATGTAATAGGGTCTAAGGGAAAAAGTTTAATGACCTGCCACAGTTCTGTTCCCCTAATCCTACAATATCAAAAACTAATGGAACTGGGGGCCTTGCAACAACCAGGTATATATAACAATATGTATACCTGCATATGTCAAATATTGACAGGAAACAGGAGTGCAAAAGAGGAATATCATGAGGAGAAAAAAGACAAACAAGAGAAAGGACCCTAGAGCAGAGCTTGGATACCCATCAATTGTCTAAGTGATCAATCCTATCATCTGGTCATCCAATCCAAAGAAAGAAGTATCTCTTGATCATAGAGATTATCTTATAAGGAGTGAGCTCACTCAGTCAGGTCAATAAAGGAGCATCAAAGGATCAGAGAAAGGAGATCATATATGTCTAGTTATAGATCAATTGAGAGATTAGTGCAGTGCTTTGAAAAGAATCATGTGGTGTATTAAAATAGAGTTATGAGGGAAAGCTACTAGTTTAATGTAAAGAAAAAACCTCACACTCTAAATAAAAACAACAGTGCAACAAGCAGTGTTCAACAAATAACTGCTGTATGAAAAGGTCGACATGTTTCAGCCCTGCGGGAACCGTTTCTCCCCAAGGCTTTCTTCAGGACCCCAGTTGTCAACTCTGTGCTACTGCATTAGTGTATCAAAGAAAAGTGATAAATAAAGTGTGCTTGTATCACTATTATTAGGTTGGACTTAATACAACCTTAATATGATCCTCCACCTCAAAGGATGCAATAGGCATCTGTCAAAAAAACACACATAGAAATTGTCTTAATCTCCAAACAATATTATCCAGAAAAGTACTCCAAAAGATAGGGCAAGTAACTATATCACCCTAAATCAACACACCCATTGTATGTTAATGCTTACCCTTTTTGATCGAGGGATGGACCTCACCTCACCTGGAACCTTACTCAGGACTAAGAGGCCCCGCTCTATGAAGAAGAAAAGAGAGTCGCTTCTAGTGATCAATCTCAATTAGTGGCATAAGGAAACTGTTCAACTTCTATAAGGTGCTCGCTAAGTAAAGCAGTAACACCTCTACATCGCGTATGTATATTCTTAATCTTCACAACCATACATGTAAGTGTGAGAAACCTCACCCAGTCTTGATGCAATCATCTAACTGATTAAGATTAAAAACGTGGTAAACTAGCCACGTATTTGCAAAAGAAAAATAAATAAAAAAATAAATTACCGAATGTCGATGTCGGGTCAAAGAGAGAAGAGCACTGGTGCATTCAATAAATATGCGCAGACAAGGGACAATGAGCCTAGCTATCATGTTTGTTATATGCGCTTTGTTAGTGAGTAGTAAGACTAACAGAGAACTAACTATTCATGCCCTCTGACCTCAAAAAATCAAGGATAGCATGTCTATGCTGTATATAATCAATATGGACAGTGGTTTGGTTAGAACTCGTACAAGGTTACAATGAGACAGTCTATGTGGACATAGAAAACATTAAAAAGAGAGGGGGCTCTTAACAATAATACGATCTCCATCGTATTATAAACTACATCGGCACATACATGCTACTAAGATTCGCTCCAAGCAACAATAGCATGCCGGGTAGATAGTCTAAGCTCCATCAAATAAGCATAAAACAAATGGAACCGGGGTGTCCTCACCTCTCCGTCGTTGCCTCGAATCGGCATCTGAGTCAGGGATGGAGGTGAGTCCGACGGGCTCCAAAATCGTTTAAATACAAAAACGCCCTCACAAACACACCTGTTCCGCATTCACGCGGGACACCGGTCTCTTGATGATCACGTCACCAGAACTACAGAGTGACATCACTGACATGGCGTTTGTAGTTCGCTACGGTTAGGGTTCTCTGTAGATCGAAATTAGCAATGTATTTTGCCAGGATACAATATGTAAAAATAAATTCTCTTCCAACAGCCACCTCTCGATCTAAAATATCAAAACTGAGGGGCAAATAGAAAAAGGGGCGCCACGTTATTTCGACAATCCTAGCCAATGAAGGCTATACATAACCCCACTATAAGAATATGTGCTAGTTGATATCTAATGTGTCTCTTATAGGAAGCAAGAATGGAAATAGGGCACCTCTTGGGCCTCGTGATGCAGAGTATGTCTTTCTCTATACATCATCACACATCAACATAAGGGGTGAACGCAGCAGAATACCTGCAGATGTAAAAGTCTGCATACAACAACGCTCGACCGTCATGCCACTACTCGAGCTATTGATGCAATTCATCCGATAATCTGTATTTCTCCTATTCAAGGTGTCAAATAGAGAAGTCCTGAAAGGATTTGATTCAACTCTGTAGCTCTGCTGTTCAGGATGATTAATGTGTCCCTCTTGATATAGTATGGGACTCCACGATGTGGAGATAGATATAATACCCAATGGAAAAAAGATCTTATAGGCTAGTCCTTGGGATGTCATCATTGAGACCCCCTTGATCGCTCTGGAGTCTGAAAACCCATTTTTGCTCTTTGGTGAACAGATATTTAGAGATATCACTGATGTAGATTGGTATTACAGGTTTTTCAAGTACTGTCCATTTGAAATCGTCTGCCTGATGGTTGTTATCAATAAAGTGTATCGTTAGTCTTGTTACGTATTTCCTACATCTAAATGAACTTTTGTGTTCTAACATGCGAATCCTGACCTTACGAGTTGTCATCCCTACGTATTTGTATTGACATGGGCAAGTTAGTAAATAAATCAAATTGTCACTGTTGCAGTTAGTAAACTTAGATTGGACCCAAGGTCTATTGGTGCCTATGTCTATAGAGGTGGTATGTGTAGTTTGAGGACAAATCGAACAGTTTCCACATAGAAAATGACCTGTCACTGCAGGAAGGTCCCATAGAGTCCCTACTGTCTTCTGAGGGATAGATTTGGGGCGTGTGTGCACTAAACGGTCTCATATGTTCCCTGATCTCTTGAAAGAAAACAAGGGGGGGCAATCTTTGCATCACAGGAATTGAGAATACGCCAATGTTTTCGGACACTCTTTGTATCTCGTTAGCCATGGTGCTGAATGTACTAACAAACGTCAAGCGTTCAAGAGCTGGTTTGTCAGTAGCTGGTTCCAAAAGCGCTTGGCGATGGTTATTTTTGGCACGCTTAAGCGATCGTTTGACGAGTTTGCGCGGATAGTGCCTGGAAACCTGGAAACCAGTTGTTCGGTCAGGGCATCGGCATGCATTTTGAAAGTGCTTTCAGTGGAGCAATTCCTACGTACTCGGAGAAACTGCCCAAAGGGCAAATTGTCCCTTAATGATTTAGGGTGTTGGCTGTCATATTGTAATAAAGAAATCCGTGCCATTGGCTTGCGATGAAATTCGCTTTCTAGCCCTGTAGATGTAGCAAAAATTGACAGGTCAAGGAAGGGTAGCCGGTTCTTATCAATTTCAACCATGAAGTTCAAAAATTGGTTTCTAGTGTTAAGCCATTGATGAAAAAGAAGTATGGAATCTCGATCGCCTCACCACACTACCTGCACGTCATCATTATAACGTTTCCAAAGGCGGATAGATGAGAAAAATGGATTAGTGGATCTAGAAATGTGTTGTTGTTCAAAAGAGTGTACATACAGATTGGCCAGACTTGGCGCAAAAATACTGCCCATACTGGTACCGGAGATTTGCAAGTAGATCTTATCTTCAAATCTGAAAAAATTGTCTTTCATGGCTAGTTTGGCAAGTGCCATAATGAAATGAACTGGGGTGATGGAATTCAGTTCAGTTCCATATAGAATGGAGGCAACTGTATCCAAAGTTTCATCCTGGGGAATAGAGGTGTACAATGCTTCGACATCGAAGGAAACTAAAAAGTCTCTCTCAATGTCAAAGTCAATTGTAGGTAACAGGCGTAAAACATCTTTTGTATCTTGAAGATACGTGGGCATCTTACTTACAATAGGTCTTAAGAAAAAATCTACAAAAGTAGATAAAGGTTCCAAAATAGATCCTTGCCCAGAGATTATCGGTCTGCCTAGAGGAGGTCGTTGGGCTTTATGTATTTTGGGTAAAATGTAGAAATATGGCATGATGGGATATTTAGTCTGTAAAAATTGGCACTCCCGAGTTGTTATCCACCCTTTGTGAAGGGCTTCATCAGCCATATCACTAATGGTTTTCCTGAGTCTATCCGTGGGATCTTCTTTCAGTAGTTTATAAAACCGACGGTCCTTGAGTTGTCGGAGGCACTCTGTTCTATAGTCCACTGTGTCTAAGATGACATTGGCCCTGCCCTTATCTGCTGGTTTGATTTTTAGCAGAGAGTCTAATGATAGACTACGGAGGGCTTTTTGCTCGACCAATGGCAAGTTGTTATATGTAGACTTATGATTCCTACATAACATTGAAATGTCCTCTTGGACCGCTTTTTCAAAGGTCAAAACTGGCGGCGGTACTGTGTGAGTAGGAGGATTAAACACAGATCGTTTCTTAAGGCCAGTATTAGTTTCAACTTGATCATTTCCGATCACTTCTTTGTATTTGAAAAAATAGTGTAATCTCAGATTCCGAAAAAACTGTGCTAGCTCGCACTGTATTTGAAATGGATCACCATCGAAAGTAGTGACAAAACCCAAACCCCTGTTGAGGACTGATTCTTCATCCTTAGTCAGTATCTTAGTACTCAAATTTACAATCAGGTTGGGTTCGGATTGTCCATCATGGAAGTTGTATTCCTCAATGTCTGATTGCGGGTTCCAGAATGTGGTCCCGTTTGCGGGTCCCAATGTACATGGGACCGTTGGTTTCTTCTTCTGCCCCTTGATCTTTGTGGGCCTGATCCTAAAAAAGAATTTTGATTATTAGGATCAGATTGAAAACCTTGAAAAGGTGCCATAGGTGGTTGAAACGGATGTGTGGGATATCCCCACGGAGTCGGTGGCCACCATTGTTGGAATTGAGGCAAAGGATGTCCTCTGTAACCATTAAAACGATTAAATCTGCCTCGTCCTCTATGTTGTTGTTTGTGTGACCCAGAGCCCTCTGAATCACTAGCACTGTCATCGGTGATGGACCCTGAGTATGTAGACCCATACCTCTTTCCATTATTCCTGAATTCTGGAGGGGAATAATTCTCATTGGTATAGGGATAGATGGTCTCATGTTTAAATTTAGCTAGATCTTTCTTAAACTTTTCAATTTTAGTTAGTAGAATTGAGTCTTTAAACTCTTTGTTGTTTTTATTAGACTCTTCTTGTTTTTTCCTGAAAAGTGTCGCTGTAATTGTCGTCTTTATTTGGGATTCTAGCAATTGTATTTCTATTAAGATTAAATCAGCAACTCTTTTAGCAGTGCTGATGATCAATATGAGCCAATCACGCGTACAGCGCCAGGCTGTAAGAGACCAATCTTTTAAAAGCCCCTTGTCTGTTAAAAACAGACAAGGGGCATTGGTAACTATTAAACCCGGGGGTGCACAATTGGCTCGTAAATACTCTGCCATAATTGCCCCATGCACTGAAGAACGTGAATGTGATTTTTTAAGAATAAGTATTTTGCCCCACTCATCTACCGCACTCGCAGATGAGGCATTTGGCAAATCCAATATACTCAGAGTATTGTCGAGAATGGATTGCAGAACTGCATCATCATAGGCTAAACCACTGTATTCAGCCACATTGCTCACCAAACACCAAGACAAGGGAAGATAACCACAAAACGGAGTGAATGTGAAAACTAAGAAGAAAAGCTCCACGAACTAATCCTTGGAGTTAGGAGTACACTACTTACAAAGTGTAGTGAAAAAATCTTAAGACCTGCAGCCGTCAGCTGCTCACAGATAATCAAAACAACAAGTATGTCATAGGGTTTAAGGGAAAAAGTTTAATGACCTGCCACAGTTCTGTTCCCCTAATCCTACAATATCAAAAACTAATGGAACTGGGGGTCTTGCAACAACCAGGTATATATAACAATATGTATACCTGCATATGTCAAAAAATGACAGGAAACAGGAGTGCAAAAGAGGAATATCATGAGGAGAAAAAAGACAAACAAGAGAAAGGACCCTAGAGCAGAGCTTGGATACCCATCAATTGTCTAAGTGATCAATCCTATCATCTGGTCATCCAATCCAAAGAAAGATGTATCTCTTGATCATAGAGATTATCTTATAAGGAGTGAGCTCACTCAGTCAGGTCAATAAAGGAGCATCAAAGGATCAGAGAAAGGAGATCATATATGTCTAGTTATAGATCAATTGAGAGATTAGTGCAGTGCTTTGAAAAGAATCATGTGGTGTATTAAAATAGAGTTATGAGGGAAAGCTACTAGTTTAATGTAAAGAAAAAACCTCACACTCTAAATAAAAACAACAGTGCAACAAGCAGTGTTCAACAAATAACTGCTGTATGAAAAGGTCGACATGTTTCAGCCATGCGGGAACCGTTTCTCCCTAAGGCTTTCTTCAGGACCCCAGTTGTCAACTCAGTGCTACTGCATTGGTGTATCAAAGAAAAGTGATACATAAAGTGAGCTTGTATCACTATTATTAGGTTGGACTTAATACAACCTTAATGTGATCCTCCGCCTCAAAGGATGCAGTAGGCATCTGTCAAAAAAACACACATAGAAATTGTCTTAATCTCCAAATAATATTATCCAGAAAAGTACTCCAAAAGATAGGGCAAGTAACTATATCACCCTAAATCAACACACCCATTGTATGTTAATGCTTACCCATTTTGATCGAGGGATGGACCTCACCTCACCTGGAACCTTACTCAGGACTAAGAGGCCCCGCTCTATGAAGAAGAAAAGAGAGTCGCTTCTAGTGATAAATCTCAATTAGTGGCATAAGGAAACTGTTCAACTTCTATAAGATGCTCGCTAAGCGAAGCAGTAGCACCTCTACATCTCGTATGTATATTCTTAATCTTCACAACCATACATGTAAGTGTGAGAAACCTCACCCAGTCTTGATGCAATCATCATTAACTGATATGATTAAAAACGTGGTAAACTAGCCACATATTTGCAAAAGAAAAAGAAATTAAAAAATAAATTACCGAATGTCGATGTCGGGTCAAAGAGAGAAGAGCACTGGTGCATTCAATAAATATGCACAGACAAGGGACGATGAGCCTAGCTATCATGTTTGTTATATGCGCTTTGTTAGTGAGTAGTAAGACTAACAGAGAACTAACTATTCATGCCCTCTGACCTCAAAAAATCGAGGATAGCATGTCTATGCTGTATATAATCAATATGGACAGCGGTTTGGTTAGAACTCGTACAAGGTTACAATGAGACAGTCTTCTATGTGTGTTTTTTTTACAGATGCCTACTGCATCCTTTGAGGCGGAGGATCATATTAAGGTTGTATTAAGTCCAACCTAATAATAGTGATACAAGCACACTTTATTTATCACTTTTTTTTTATACACTAATGCAGTAGCACAGAGTTGACAACTGGGGTCCTGAAGAAAGCCTTGGGGAGAAACGGTTCCCGCACGGCTGAAACATGTCGACCTTTTCATACAGCAGTTATTTGTTGAACACTGCTTGTTGCACTGTTGTTTTTATTTAGAGTGTGAGGTTTTTTCTTTACATTAAACTAGTAGCTTTCCCTCATAACTCTATTTTAATACACCACATGATTCTTTTCAAAGCACTGCACTAATCTCTCAATTGATCTATAACTAGACCTATATGATCTCCTTTCTCCGATCCTTTGATGCTCCTTTATTGACCTGACTGAGTGAGCTCACTCCTTATAAGATAATCTCTATGATCAAGAGATACATCTTTCTTTGGATTGGATGACCAGATGATAGGATTGATCACTTAGACAATTGATGGGTATCCAAGCTCTGCTCTAGGGTCCTTTCTCTTGTTTGTCTATTTTCTCCTCATGATATTCCTCTTTGCACTCCTGTTTCCTGTCAATTTTTGACATATGCAGGTATACATATTGTTATATATACCTGGTTGTTGCAAGACCCCCAGTTCCATTAGTTTTTGATATTGTAGGATTAGGGGAACAGAACTGTGGCAGGTCATTAAACGTTTTCCCTTAGACCCTAATACATACTTGTTGTTTTGATTATCTGTGAGCAGCTGATGGCTGCGGGTCTTAAGATTTTTTCACTACACTTTGTAGGTAGTGTACTCCTAACTCCAAGGATTAGTTTGTGGAGCTTTTCTTATTAGTTTTCACATTCACTCTGTTTTGTGGTTATCTTCCCTTGTCTTGTTGTATAGTGAGCAATATGGCCGAATACAGTGGTTTAGCCTATGATGATGCAGTTCTGCAATCCATTATCGACAATACTCCGAAAATAGCAGAGGATGAGTCTTTGGTGTTGTTCAAGGGCCACTTGGTTTTTAGGCAATACATTCCTAGCAAGAGGGCACAGTATGGAATTAAGCTGTATATGCTGTGTGACAGTAGGACTGGATATGTCTCTAATTTTGGGGTGTACACTGGTAAGGAATCCAGGATTAACCCCCCTGGTTGTCCATCCACTTTTGGAGTGACTGAGAAAATTGTGTGGGAACTTTTAGGGTTTTACGAAGAAACTACATCCACTACTTGCAGTGGGCAGTGTGAACACAGGATCATCACTTAAGGGGAAACACGCGTGTATACGTGGGGTGCGGAAGCGCAGAGAGAGGAAGGTGCCTTGAAATAAGGGACCATTAAAACAAGCCAAGAGTCAGTTCCTGAGTATACTTTTAAAAGCGAATTACCTTGAAATGTACACTTCGTCATGTGTCAGTCTTGGTATGCTGCAGCAGCGACGCTGCCTATCCACTTCTTGGCACGTCTTCCTTGCCGTACTTCTCAACATGGCAGGCTGCAGCACTGGGGACAAGGGGTGGTGGTTTAGCGGCTTCTGATCGTGTGAAATGCTCTCTAGATGCCAAATGAATGAGAAACGTTCAAAGTGATTTACACTGTTCTCCATTTCCACTTGTGAAATTGGGAAAGAGAGGGTATTCAGTATGCGAGAGGAAGCAGCAAGTCAACAGTGCAACCCTCTCCACCTACTTTAAAACGTGAGAGCAGAGGCACTGTAAAGACAAAGTGACTCCATGGTACTCACACCCCTAGTTGAGTCCATTTCCGTTTATAGGGACGTTGCGGATCGACTGGCACCTGTTAGCAGACTGTGAAAGACCGTACACTGCCAGACTAACTGCGCTTGGGAGGACGCCTGACACCGGCACTCCTCGCCGCATAAGCTCCGGTAACTTTTCCAACATGAAGAAGAAGTATCTGTTGCTCGTTTTACACTTGTAGGGAATGACGGGCTCCCCATGGGTTGGTGGGGATGGGAAGGAAGGAGGGTGTTGAAGCAAGGAAAGGCACGCAGAGCGGCAATAACGTGCATACAAAGCATCATTGTTTCAAGATGGTAGGTTTTTATATCGAATTTTTTCTCAAAGATGTTGACTAGCGGCCTACTTTTCAGTTTGTGTAGCGCCTAAATGTGTGAAGTTCAAAATGCTTTTCAGAGCGATGCCACTTGATGGTGGTCAGTGCTTTTCTACAAGAGAAACACAATGGATCCAACCTCTTGCCTCTCCTCCAAAAGTAACAATTGAACAGCAGTGTAAATCTTCCTCAAACTTGAAGAATGCTGCAATCCGTAGAGCCGAAAGTAGGTCCTGGAAACGAAGAATCACTGGGAGAATCCCGAACGCTTGTAAGCGCGAAGGCGGGGTGAGGGGCGGAGGCAGGGAGCAAGCAAGAGGAAAGACAGATGGTGCTGAAGGCTGACGGTTCACGCGTGCACGCTCGCGTGAACACAAGCTTGTCGCCAGCCAGCAGCACTTTGAAAACTGACTTACTAAAGTCTCTCCGAGCAACGCATGCGCGCTGACTCAGCGAGACCTAAAAACTGAAATACTTCTATTTTCTAACAAGCCAAAAAACATGTGACAGCATTCTGTTGTTAAACTGAAACAAGTGAATTTGTATACGTCTTTAGGCCTTATGTTCTCTGAAACCCAGTATGGGATGAACGTCTTTTTGCCTTCAAATCTAAACCCTTGGCCTCAAAACTTCTCCTTTGAGACTTGATAATGCTTATAGGGGTTTTTCATTGATCCATTATTAAAGACATGCAATGGGAAGATGAGACTCTATGGAGCTTAATTGTCAGTTTTTGACAATAGTGAACTGGTCAAAATAGAAAGATGTATAATAACTTGCCTTGTCGTACATTTCAGACATAATTTATATGTGAAGTCATAAGCAGTGCATCAAAGCAGTGTAAGTCATACTTATCTCAGTTACGCATAACTGGCAACATTTAGGGGGGATGCTTTAAAACAGTAGTTTTTTGTATTGTTGGAAGACCTACGTATAATTCCACTTTAATCTTTGTTGTTTTCTGTAGATTCCTAAGTATTATTTTAATGTAAGTTGTGATTTTTGCACCTTATTTATGTATTACTCTGCCTTAAACGTTTTTTTAGTGCATTTTTGTTTTTTTAATCTAAAGTAATATCTTCATAATACAAGTCTGCGGCCAGCCCCCTGCTGCACACAGCAGTAATGGTCGGGCCCTGTGGCCAGCCCTCCCATTCAGCTGTGAGCAGCGTGGGCTGGAACCCCATGAACAGCCAATCATTCACATACTCCCACCCCACTTTCTCCCTATAATTTATTTTTTATATTTTAGTTTTGTGGGACTCCTTTGGACCATACGGGGGCCATGCTGGCAGCTGTAGGCTCATGACAACACTCATTTAAAAAATAAAGTGTGTTACAATTTTGATCCCAGGGAGAGTCCGTACAGGACCCCCTACATGGACTTGGGGGTCAGGGTATCCATACTCTTCCCCATAAAATCTTTTTCTTTTTTTTTCAGGGCTTGGAGTTGTGGTCCCTGAGTCCCATATGAGCATCCACAACATGTTTCTTCATGCTGCAACTACCAATCACAATGATTGGTCCCACAAGAGTCCCGCAGAACCAATCAATCACAATTCCTGTTTTGTCGTTTTTTCCGATGAGAGTCCCGGGTTCTGGATTTTCAAAATTCTTTTAAACCTTAATATCTCTAAAAAGGTTGAAAAGATTTACACTATGACCAAACTACTTTCTGGATCAATATCTAGCCCTCTGCCAAATTTGGTGTAAATTAGTTTAGCCAATTTCTCTGTTCATTGTCTAATTTTTTGTTTGAAAAGTTTTTATGCGAAAATGTTTTGAAATCTCTCTTTTTCTTGGTGCCAACTTGATGGCTCATCCAGAAACAGGGAGGAGCTGAGGTGGATGAACCTTTTTTGGATAGTTACGTTAAGATTTGGTGCACAAGTTCAAATTTATTAGCAAAGCAGAAATGCTCTTCCTATGGGAACTCTGATTTATGTAAAACTACACAGTGGCTACTGCCACTGTGTAATAATATGGAATCACCTAAATGGTATTCTCTGTTTAGAGACCATGTGTTATTACAGTATGGGAGTACCCAGGATCATAGGCAAATGAAGAAAACTATGCATTGTAGATCATCATGATAAATTATTGCAATGTAGTCTACAATGTCTTTCCCAAAATGATTCCTAGAAATACAAAATCAGACAGAAATATTAGCTCTCAAAGCGACAGCTTCAGACTTGCCTTAAAGCCTCACCATCCCTTCTGGTAGAATTTAGCACTGAATTTAAGTTATATCAAACATGCATAGCACATTCTGTAACAAAGGTCTAGAGGATTTTCTGAATATGGCCACACATGTTATTTCAAAGATGAGCATGTGAACCCTCAAGGCAAATAACATCTGCCAAAAAACTTTTCAGAGCAGAACCACGAGACAGCAATGCCCAACACTAATGAACAGGCTCCCAACCCCTTTGAGGTAGCAGCCATAATCTCTCATTTTCAGAAAGCTGTTGAAATGAACCTGTTTAGACAATCATTTGAATTAAATCTAGCCCGGACACAGTTATGATTACTGAGAAAACCAGCTAGCCTGACTTGCACCATGTATAATCAAAGTAATGGGTGCCCAGCTATGTCAGAATTGAAAATGTTATTGCCCCCTTGCTCATGCTTATCACTGTGTTAATTTAGCATTCATGATGCCATGTTATTATTAGCCACCATTTTGCTCTATGATTGAGACTAAGCTTCTGTCTAATGTTGCTTGGTTCAGCAGAAAGCTGCTGGGATGCATTTGCATACCAAAGGTGAGGCCTCAATGAAGTATGAGAAAGTTGCTAGGTAGCACGTACCTTTCCCTGCATTAAGAGGTTTGATCCCACTGTTCCAGCTGCAGGCACGGACTGTTTGACCTTGCCAGAGAGATAGTGTGTCCCCGGTCTCAGACACTTAGCTCATCTTTGTGTGCCCCTTTGTTTAAGCTGTCCCCCTGTGGAAAGTTACAGAGTGGGTGTGTCACTGCCCCATTGTAGAAATTTATAATTGTTACCTTTATTCTGGGGAAAGGCAGTCCCTTGTCAGGCATCACAGGAGGCTGGTCAGACTGGACTCCGCTGCTGCACAATATTAATAAATTAACTTTGGTTTGTATTCTCTACTGTCTGATCGACTCTTCATGGTTTAGAAGGCAGAGATGTGGTCGTGAGTGACCCGGGTGGCCCTATTTGGGTCACTTCCTTCAGCTATTAGCTCTAGTTCTACAGTATTCCTCATGCAGGAAAGTGGAGTATTATGCAGTGAGGCTGGCTAGGCTTTACTATGTAATACTCTCACAATACCCAAAATATGGTCCTTGGATTCACAATAATAAATCCTTAGATCAGTCCCGGTAGTGTGGCAAAGAGCAGTCAGGCTTTACTAGAGAAACATGTGTTAAGTATTTCAGAGTACCAACATGGACAATAAGTAATAAACATGACTCAAAAGAAATATGACATCAATTTATAAACACAAAGCAGATTTTTATTTAAATTTAGTCACTAAATTGAATCATCTGGTGTTATGAATTTTTTAGAAGGAAAAATAAATTGGTGCAAATCAATACTGCAAAACATTAGCATTGTGATCAATGGTTAAAAACACTAGTGGCAATCGATCACTTGCAGGTCGAGTTCAGAGGAACCCACTAGTGGTCCCAGGACCAGTCCTTGACAGTCAGTTGAATTTTACCTGGCCAGTAGTGCCTGGGTGCAGAGTTGCTCTTGCTGTTCCTGGTGCTGAAGAAGCCGAGGGTAAGATGGTTTTATCGCTTAGACGGTGCTCATTAGCAAATGGGTGCAAAAAGTTGACAACAAGGCCACTGAGATGGTCTGTTGAAGGTGCTGCAGAGTTCCCTCATCTTGAAGCATCAAGTAAAGGTAGTGGTTGCCAGACTTACCACTAACAAGCCTTAGAAGTGGTAAGGTCAGCAAGAACTTGTTTTGATAATCAGATGTCTGGGGGAAAATGGTAGCCACCTAAAACTTGCTGGAGGTCAGGACTAAGCTTATCACAATGCATTGGACCACGCACTTTTGGGTGATCCCTCAGAGGCCCCGATGGCCAGCAGTTCTTTGGGTCTGGGATGTTGTTTATATCTGGGACTGCAAGGGACTAGTGCCACTAGTCCAAGTAAGTCAGGAGTTTCCTTTGGCTCTCAAATGGGTCTTTACTACAGGGTACTAGTGCCACCAGTCCAAGGGAGTCAGGAATTGCCTCTGCCTCTCAAATCGGTTTTTTTGTCTTGGGGAACCGGTCTTTGGTCAGAAACAAGTTGCAGTCTTGCAGTATCAGGATGGTTGCCACGGGTGCAGGGTATTACACCTTTGCATTGTGTAGGTCCAGTTGTCAAAGGGCCTGATTCTGAGTTTGGGGGTGTGGGAGCTGATCACCACGCAACCACCCTGCTTCCACACCACAAAACAAGGTTGCTATCCTCTCACCAGATTACAAATTACAAGTATTATCGTGATCTGGAGGGTGTGTGGCATGGCAGTCCAGCTGGGGTGCAGTCCAAAGGCTCATATTTGAGCCTCAAAGTGCACCGCCATGGGACTCCCAGTGCATGTTCCTGCATTGCAGGGACTGTGCAGTCCATGCCGTGCAATGAGGTGCATGCACACAGGGGGGCACAACATGTGGTCCCCTGCATGCCCCCAGTTCACAAGGCCAAGAGGAGGTCCCGTACGGCTCCTAGTCTGTCCCCACCACAATCAGTTTCATGAAGTAAGAACCTCCATGAAACCCCTGGTGGTGAGAAAAGTCGTAATATGCTTGGTGGTGCCACAGTGCATGACCAAGCATAGTGCAGCCCTCAGACCGCAGCGGTATCACCAGGGTTCTTTGATCCCTGGCAGTTGCACGGTGTCATGGTGGTCCTACCGCCCAAATTTTAATCCAGCACCAACAACACCAGTGATGAGCAAATGTGAGGTCCTCAGGAAATGTATAATTAGGCCCAAAGTCTTTTTCCACTGCTGTAATTTTAATCAGAACTGAGGTTGTGGTGTCAAGTGTGCCCCTTAAATCCTAGATTATGGGGCATTAGGAGTGTGGGTACAAGTAGGCAAATTGCTTCTAGCCCCAGCGGCTAATCTGCCCCTGAGGTTACCACATCCAGGGGTGTGTGTCACCTTTGCTACCCTCTATTTTGCCACTTTCAAAAATGCCAGAAACCTTCTTTGGCTGTACAGACCAGTTAGCCCACCCTAGGGGTGAGGCTAGCCTTCTGAGGACGCATACCTCCTGACTACATATTTTGCCACCTGCCTGGGTGCAAATGTGCCTGGGGGCAGGGGGGTGACTGTTTCCTCCTTTGGGAGGCAGCCTGTTTGATTATTAGAGGCGGTGTAAGCTTTGAAGCTCAACTTCTTTATATGCCACTTCACTAGTCATTCTGTCAGGGAGGGAGTAGTCACCTCCATCCTGCCCAGGCTTTTGCTTCTAACTCCTGGGAGAATCCACACATCCTGAGGGGGGGGGGGGTACATTTCTGTCTTGGCGGCAGCAGCCGCAGGCTGTCAGTCAGGGCAAAAAAAAGGCTGTGGCAACCTAGTGGGCAACCTCTAGGGTAGCCACCTTGGTATAGCCACATCAACTCTGACACAAGAATTCACAAACAGTTGATAGGCATTTTCATATTGAGGATATGGGCAGAGATGTACTCCGGTTCACAGTTGGGGGTTGGCGTGGAGGCTCTTATTTAAGGAGCGAATGGGAAAAACGGAAACAAATTGTTAAAAGTGCAATAACATTCATGTACCTCATTTCAAAATGCTGAACTGTAGAGTTGATAGATTTCTTCCCATATGCAAAAATGTTTAAACATTTACTGATGGAAATCTACAACTGTTGTAGGTTCTCGGGCTCACTTAAGGGCTGTGTTATAAATTTCAGAAAAGTTGAAAATGACGATTTTCCAATTACTATGCAGAGAAAATCTTGATTACATTAAAGACAACGGAGTCTAACATTATGTATGTACTTTTATTTGCAGCCCAAACATGCAGCCCTTTAAAGAACACTGAACACATCACAAAGTAAAAGAATGTTCAGACAAGCAGTATAAGTATCCTGTGAACTGCATCATTTTCCTCTATTAGCTGCACAATTCAAGGTAAATCGCATCTTCATCTGTAAGAGAAGCTTTCGTGCATTCTGATCTAAAGAGAAAAGAAGTTCTCACAGTAAGGAAACAAGTAACAGAGCATGTGTAAAAAGAAATTGCATTATGCGCAAAGAGTTAAATCATTAATAGATACAGTTAAAACATCATAGTCAAGTGCAATGAAATCCAAATTCCTCAGGAGAGGAGGGTGGGATAATGTTAGCCTCCATTGTCTTTAATGACATCAAGATTCTCTCTGCATAGTAATTGGAGAATCGTCATTTCATTACAAGACCGGAGGCTACCATTATGCATGTTTAAAGCCACTCAAGGCTACATAACTAACATGCTCTACTGGTCTTAAATAAAACTTAGCAAAAGTACCAGCAATAGACCAGTCAGCCGCTTTAAGAATTTCTGGGAGAGAACCCCTGCTCAGAAAACCTTACTAGCCATAGCTCCTCTAGAAGAGTGAGCACTAAATCTAACAAGATCTACGCCTGCTTCATTCATAATTGAGGGAACCCATCTTCCCAAAGTAGCATTTGAAACTGATTTATGTGGTCTAACATAAGATAGGAGTAATTGATCAATACCATCCACTCTTTGACTTTGAATTTTTAAGTCATACACTTTCATGCAATGAACCACACACAGTTTATCACAATCATGGAAACATGGATAGAATATGGACTCTGACATAGTCTTGGTTCTCCTCCAAATGTCAAAATGAACACCTTCAGAAAAATAAAAACTGTTAGAAATTTCAAGAGCAATAATGCCAGAAACCCTTCTGAAGGAGATTAAACAAAGTAAAGTAGCAGGTTGCATGGAGATTTGCTTAAGAGAAAGTAGAGTGTTGTCTTGCCAATTACACAAAAGTTCAAAACTCAAGTTGACATCCCAAAGAGAGTTATAACGAGGTTTAGGGGGTCTTCTTAATCTAACCCCTTTCATGACTCTTTTAATTAAGGCATTACTACCAATCGCTAGGTTATTTATCAAAGCGTGACCTGAGGAGATTGGGGATCTATAACAGTCTATAGTTCTGTGGGAAAGACCAGAATAAAAGAGATATGCTGAGTAGTTTGCTATCAGTTGAACAGGGGCTTCCTCTGGATCCAAATTCCTCTCCATGCACCAACTACACCACATTTTCCTTATGTCCAGGTATCTCTTCCTGGTGCCTGGTGCCCAACACTCATCCAGTAAGCTTTTAGCCTCTGCTGAAAGGCCAGGATATCTCTCTGAACCCCTGAGATCCTCCAAGCAAGAAGGTTCATCTTCCCTTCTAGAATAAGAGGATGTTTCTTTCTGCCTGGGCCCAGAAGTAGACCCAAGGATGCTGGGATAAAGCATGGGATGTCTATTGAGAATTCAATTACCCCGGGAAACCACACCTGGGACTTCCAAAGGGAGGTATTAAGATGATATTAGTGAGTTCCTGTCTCACTTTCCATAGCACTCTCTGTATCATGGAGAAGGGGGGAAAGGCATAAGCCCCGATCTGCTCCCAATCTTGTAGGAAGGCATCCACTGCTAGAGCATACGGATCTGGCCTCCAGCTGAAGTAAGACTGGACCTGACAAATTAGTCTGCCTTACAAAGAGGTCCAAGCGTATTGGGTCCCAAAGATTGTCTACAATGAAAAGACCTCTGGATGTAGCATCCAGTCGCTGAAATCTTTGAGATATCTTGAGTTCCAGTCTGCTCTTACGTTTGATACCTCTGGGATGAATTCTGCCCTGAAAGAAATGTTGTGTTGCCAGCAGAAATACCAGATTTGAGCTGCTATATCTGATAAAGGTTTGGATTTCGTTCCCCAAACCTGTTTATTTAGGAGACAGTTGAGCAGCTGTCTAGACGAATCAGGGTGTTGGAACTCACTATTTGCTCCCTGAAGCTCATTAGGGCATTCAGACCCACTAGCATCTCCAAACAGTTTATGTGAAGAGATTGTTCCTCTAGAGACCATTTTCCCCCAGTTTCCATTTCTCCTAACCGTGCTCCCCAACTGCGGTTTCAAGCATCTGACTCTAGGATGAAGTCTGGTAGGTTCCCGAAGATAGCCTTGCCATTCCAAGCTTCTAGGTTCATATGCCACCATAGAAGATCTTGTAGTGCGTCCTTGGAAAGGGGAAGTATTCCCCCGTACTAAAGACCTTTCCTTAAACCCACGCCTTCAATCTCTGGAGGGCTCTGTAGTAGAGGGGGCCAGGAGAGACTGCCTGTATTGGCGAGGAGAGAAGACTCAGGACTCGTGCTAGGTCCCTCAGAAGGATGGAATCTTTGGATGAGACTGACCTCAGTTCCTTCTTTATCTTCAAAACTTTTTTGCGTGGTAAAACTAACTGTGAAAGGATGGTATTTACCTGGAAAACAAGGAATTCTAGTTCCTGAGAGGGAGACATGACAGACTCTCTGTGTTTACAATGAACCCTACATTTTCTAAGAGATTTATAGTCCAGGATAAGTGAGTCAGGGCTTCTGATTTCCTCTGTGACATAATGAGAAGGTCATTTAGGTAGATAATGAGTCGAACGCCTCTTTCTCTCAGAAAGCTTACCACTGGACGAAGAACTTTGGTGAAACACCATGGAGCTGACGAGAGGCGAAATGGGAGACAAAGGAATTGATAAAGAGTTCCGTTCCACGGAAAGTGGAAGTATATTTGGCAATCCCTGTCCATAGGTATTGTCCAGTAGGCATCAATGAGAAACAACTTTACCAGCCAATCTTGAGTTTGTAGGATGTCTCTTAAAAGAGGGATCCCTTCCATCTTGAAGTGTCTGTAAATCAAAAAACTGTTAAGTTCTTTGAGTTTTATAACCGGCCGCCAGCCCTTGTGTTTTTCTTCTACTAAAAATATTGTGCTTATGAAAACTTTTTCTGATGCATCTATCAGGGTAATCCTCTCCCAGGCTCCTTTCTCTAACATTTGAGAAACTTCTATTCACACAAATTTCTATGGGGATTTTCATTTGGATTGGGGTATCCCAGAAATCTATCTTGAAAGCAGTTACGGTCTCCAGAACCCAGAGGTCTTGCGGTATTTTTTGCCAATAGTGAGTTAAAAAACCTTAGACAAGGGTTTGTGAAAGGTAGTGTTGCATACCTTGGCATTCTTGGTAAGAATGTCTTGATCTTCCCCCATGGGATCTTGTAGCTCTTCGCCTTTGAGGGAAGAAGTTTGAGCAATGACAAAAACCTCTTGATTAAGCAGAGGGACCCCTCTGTTCTTGTAAGTAGAAATTGGACCTGTAATTTCCACAGCTTGTGATTGGTCCTCTCCTGCCAGCCAGTCCAAAAAGTGGGGGTGAGCTAAACACTCATCTCATATTAGTTTAAGCCTTACTAAAGGCTGTAAATGTAGAGACATACTTGCCTAGGGACTTCCAAAGTCATCTCTGAAGAGAAGACTCTTTGCATTGCCCAAATCATCTTTGGAGGACAGGTCAGCTAGTTTAGGATTCATCCGCAATTAAGCCTAAGTTTGCGTTGCCTATAAGGCATATTGCACGTTGAGACCACCCTCTCAGGAGGTCGATGTTCACAGGGGTTTTGTTTCCCCTGGCCCCTTTGGCCATGTCCAGGATGCATGTGATCGGGCCGAATACATCCAGGAGTTTATCCTGGCATTGTTTAAGGCACTTCTCAATGCCTTTTCTGGGATCTTTTCCATATTTAAAAAGGAATGTATTTAGTTCCGGGTCCAGATTGGGAGTGTTACAGACCTTGTCCTCAGTAGAGGGCCTGGGGCATTCATTCCTCATTAAATTACAGTTGTCCTTGTCCAAACCTTTCCTGGCCCACAGATTGAGGAATTTAGCTATGTGGTCCATGGGCCACCAATCAGCACTACGAGGGTGCCTGATGGTTGTAGGATCAAATATCTCTACCCCAAAGGGATCTTTGATCCCAGGGGAAGTAGAGGCCTGGTCTAGGTCACGGTCTAACATATCAGAGGTATCCAGGGTATCTTCTGGATCAAAGATGAATTCATCTAATTGAGAGTCATCATAATCAAGGAAGTCAGGGGCATCACTTCTCTCTCTTGTGCCACAAGGGTCCCTTCTTTCCATCATGCCGCTATGGGCAACTTTTCTAGGGCCCCGGAAATGTGGCCTTTCTCTATTATGCTGCAAGGAGCACCAAAATCTGTTGTAGAGCCAATGCTGCCAGAGTCAAAGCCGTTGAGAGAGGCCTGATCAAAGTGCTTCCTCTTTTGGGAAGCCTTCCCCCGTTTACGGGGTTCAGAGGTAGAAGGGGAGTCCCCATCTGAGAGGAATAAATAATGTCCTCAGGGGGGCCTTACCTTCTTTCTTTTGGCTAATGGGGTGGTCCACTCCCTCCTTAACCGAGGATCTTAGTTCCTCTTCAATAAATGTTTTATTATTTTCCCCCATGTTATCCCAGTTTTGAGGGTTAATTGGATCAGAGTCCATGATAGAAACCATGTATATAATAATGAATTGCCACTAGGTAATTCATAAATTGCTCCAAGATAACAAGGGAGGTGGTTAAAAGAGTAACACTCACTTAATAATTCAGGAAAAAACCTGTTCGACTTTCTTTTGAAATGTCAAGGTATTAATAGTGATTTAAGTATTGTTGGCCACAAGGGGGAGTTCATGCACTTAAAATTGCTAAAACGATGATGTTCAGGACTGCTCCGGTGAATCTGTGTCCCAACTGACAAGCTCAGCCCATGTGCGAGCCGTTGTCGTGGGAACCTTCTGCCCGGGGGTGAACAGAGAGGAATGACCTGCCTTTCCTGAACAAACACTCTAGACCGGACGCATAGGAGGTATCCAACGTGTATAAAGGAGGCCTGTTGCATGGATACCGGTAAGGCCTAAGATGCGAGAGGGTGGGGCGAGGGGGTGGGGGAAAACGTGCCTAAGGGACGTAACTCGGGACATCAGTGTAACTAAGGCACTCATCAGTATAACTAAGGCACAATAACATCGCTAAAACCTAATGTGAAGCACCAGCAAAAGGTTTTTTCAAGCGGGGAGATTTACCTGGCCCAAGTGCTCCCCTAAGGAGGGAACATATGCAAAAGGCATTAACCCCTTTGATGCGCATGACGGAGCGGTTTTGTCATGCGCGTCGGTTGCGCTGTGCGCATGACGGAACCGCTCCGTCATGGCCCCACCCGCGCACATAACCTCCAGCACAGCGCGGATATCCGCGCCGAGCTGAAAGGATTAAGGAAAAAACATAATTGATATTATTAAACAATCTATTAAACATGGCTAAATGCATAATATTAAACAAGGCTAAATGTATAATAATAAACAATGCTAAATGTAATAGGCTCCAATGCTAGCCAATTCAATAACATAAAGATAAGCTCTAAAAGGCATAAAGTAAAATAAGGCAGATCAAAGAGATTCACCAAAGAGGAGTAGACCTGATGTACTTATCTTGATGGTCAGCTAATAAAAGAGGAAGATGATGCAGTGCACAGGATACTTATACTGCTTGGATGAACATTATTTTACTTTGTGATGTGTTCAGTGTTCTTTAAAGGGCTGCATGTTTGGGCAGCAAATAAAAGTACATGCATAATGGTAGCCTCGGATCTTGTAATGAAATTAATTACATCGAAAGCATAAGCTGACTTGTGTAATTTGTGTAAATTGCCAACTTTCGAGTTTATTGACTAGTATCCAATAAGCTTTTCTCAACATGAATTTACTGCTAAAGGATTTCAAAGCATTTTCTTTTCATCCAAAATAATTCATCTAATATTATATTTAATTAATCGAAATATTTTACAACCAGATTTTAAACTAATGAAAACACCACATGGGTCAGGCTTTTTGTATGCATACTGAGCTCCTGGTGAGAGCAAGTGTTGGAATGCAATGCCTGGGGGCTAATTCCTTGCATCAATGTTTAGGAATTATTTAAAAGTGAACATGTTTAAACACCGAATTATTATTTTTTAATGGTTACATACAAAATGATGAATAATTATTGGATGGTAAAATTGCAAAATTTAAATTGTAGCTGTCCAAGGTTGGGCTTGAGTTCTGCGTTAACCCATGATTAGTAGGATATACAGAATGATAAGCTTCTCTATTATGAATTTTATGAATCTAACTTAGAAAATTCTACTATAAATATTAGGACTTTATTAAGTGAGAGACAAAGCAATGTTATTTTCATTTGAGACTATAAAGAGGCAGCTAAAACAGGACATAAGGGTGCAGGTGTGCAAATGACGAATATCATGTGTTGGAAGCAGCCCTTCACTCTGTGCACTATATGTAAAATTGAGTATCTACAATGGAATCTGAAAGAGAATTGTTCTTAACATAAATAAATTGTAAAAGTGGAAAACAACTTTGTGCGAACTCCTTTAAAAACATCAGTGAAATAGTAGGTGTCATTCCCAGCTGGTAAGAAAATTGGAATTACTGAATTCTATAGATAGGCAAGGTTACAAATAGTTTTTTTTTTAATAGGAGAGCATTTGGTGTACAACTTTTAGAACTATTAAATTATGTTAGGTACTTCCCTAGTTCCAATAGCTGCTGTCTATTTTGAGAATTTGAAGTGGTCTGTAATTTAAGAGATTAAATGTTTCTTGGCACAATTAATTATTAATAAAGTATTAGTGGTACCTATTATTAGATTTTCTGTTATCTTTTCCAGTAATTAGCAAAAAGGAATAGCCAATATTAGGGGTTAATCAACCAGGGGCCGTATCATGTTGAGGTGTGCTGGCTTAGAGCAGAGTAGCACCCTCTTTTCATGTTTGAGGGGACGTATCATGATGGGCTTTGCTGGGTCATTGCAGAGCTGAGCACTTGTTTCATGTGCCTGCGTGTGTAAAGAGAAATAATGTTCAGAAACAGAAAGAGGCAAATCTTGCTCATTGCTTCCGAGCTGTAATTTCTGCAAATAAGGAACAGTAAAAGAGAAATATGAGGTTAAATGAAAACACTTTACGCGCTGCTGGTGCCTAACGTATATCAGTTATATGCTGCCCCAGCCAGTGGCATCACTTAGGCCCCTGCAACCCTGGCGGCACGGGTGGTTGAGACAAGCTCCAGGGCTCCTTCAGCACAGTACACTGACCGAAGAGCACCTGATGGAGTCCAGAGGGGGCCCCTCCATGTACCTTTCAGGGGGTGGCGGGGGGGGGGACTAAAGTTCCTTTCCACCACTGGCCACACTAAAGTCCATCCTGATACTGTTAAGGTGTCTAAAGTTCACAAAACTCGAAATTTCTAAGTTTACGCATTTATTCAGAACAGGTGAAAACCAGAGGCAGACAATCCCTACTCACCGTTTCCAACTTGTGCTGTCTGCCTTTCATGCATCAATGTGGAACAATTCAGAGTTATCTGCAGTAACTTTAGACACCTGACACCAAACAAGAGGTGTGGACGTGTTTGCTCAGCCAGCACAGCGCTTCGTGATATGATCGCAGGCTGTACCAGTGCTGCAATTAATTTTTAGAATCTAGATTAATTTAGATTAATGCCATATTCAGACGTAGAGATGTGGAAAGTAAAACATGTGTGTTTCAGCTATATTGTCAGTGGATCATACATGCAAGGCAATAAATAGCCAATTTACATTCATACTTGTGCCAGGAATGTTACAAATGTATTGGCAGCCATTAAATCACGCAATGCTTCTGGCATGGATCAGCAGTCAGAAGAAAGGCTAAAATTGTCAAGAAAGCTTTTAAACCTCTCCAGACACTGATCAGGAGGAACAGAAGGGCTTGAATAATCAAATGGGCTTCCCATTCCTGGGCCTACAAGGAAAAAGCTTTGATATATGTGCGCGTCTTACTGATGTTAAGCACCGTGCAAAGGTGGGTAGATGGATCCATGCAATGCATTTATTAATAAAGTATTATTCCTACCTATTGTTACACTTTCTGTTATCTTTTCCGATTTTTAGTAAACATGAAGTGCCAATATTAAGGCTCAATCAACTAGGGGTCCTACCATGATGAGTTGCACTGGCTTAGAGCAGAGCAGGACCTTCTTTTTGCAATTGAGGGGCCGTATCAAGGGGCATATTATCAAGGGACATAATGCTGCCAAAAAAGCGGCGATTTATTTATCGCACAATCATCAAGGCGGCGTTAACATGCATTAGCGCATGTTAGCTGCCGTTTCCGTGACGCTTTGCATCTCAGCGATATACATCGCTAATTAGATACAAAGTAGGCGTTCCTGCCATGAAACAACATGAAAGATGTCGCTAACACGACTTCGCAGTATTTACAAGACAGCCCCGGAACCGCATTGCGATTTAAAAGTCCGCGCAAACCGCAGTTATCGCCGAATTCTTACACCTGCTTGAAAGTTGACTTTGCCATGTTTTCTATGGGAGGTGGATCGTCTGGTTACGTCCACACTCCCCTATTATCAATCTTTTCATTAGCGTGTGAAATCATCGCTGGATTTCACACGCTAATGAGGATTATCGCCGTCTATCACTGATTTGTACATTGCCTGTTGGCAGAGTATTGTTAATACGCCGCTAACATGGCGATGTAAAACTGCGATAGACGGCGATAATCACATTCGCGCTAAGCATGACTTGCGATATTTACCGCTACCCGTTGATGATATGCCCCCAAGGTTGGCATTGCTGACTCATAGCAAAGCCAATCACTTGTGTTATGTGCCTGCAGTTTGTAAAGTAAATTCATTTAACCCGATATTTCTCAGAGTAAGTGCTGAATTTTCCAACAGCATAGATCAGAGACAATGGGCCTGATTCACATTACTACCATTTTGGTATTCACAGAAGGCACTTACTCATATTGGTATTCACAGAAGACACTTACTCATTTCGATATTCACAGAAGTTAGGAGTCATAACTTTAGGACTCCTAAATGCCTTCTGTGAATACCAAAAGTCTTAAAGTAAGGATTTTTCTCATTTTAGCAGTAGTAAAGTTAAGACTCCAAACTTTAAGACTCCTAAATGCCTTCTGTGAATACCGAAAGTCTTAAAGTTAGGATTTTTCTCAGTTTAGGAGTCCTAAAGGTAGGAGGCCTAACTTTACTACTCCTAAACTGAGAAAAAACCTAACTTTAAGAATTTCGCTATTCACAGAAGGCATTTAGGAGTCCTAAAGTTAGGAGTCCTAACTTTACTACTCCTAAACTGAGAAAAATCCTCTCTTTAAGACTTTCGGTATTCACAGAAGGCATTTAGTCCTAAAGTTAGGACTACTAACTTCTGTGAATACCGAAATGAGTAAGTGCCTTTTGTGAATACCAAAATGAGTAATGGCCTTCTGTGAATACCAAAATGGTAGTAAGTTTAGGATTTTGTCTTAAGTTAGTTCTGTGAATCGGGCCCAGAAAGAGGAAAACCTTGCTCACTGTTCCGGAGATGTACTACATGCAAATATAGAACTATCTCAGGGAAATATGGCATTAAAAGAAAACACTTTACGCTCTACTTGACGCTTAAAGCAGGCATCAGCTATACGCTGCCCTGGCAAAGCACACCATTTGACTGCCAAAGTGTCCAGTTCACACAACTCGAGATTTGATGTTTATGCATAAACTCAGGTGAGAGCCAGAGGTAAACAAACGCTGCTTACTGATTCCAACTTGTGCTGTCTGCACGTCATGCATACATTTGGAACAATTCAGAGAAAAATGCATCAATTTTAGACGTCACACCAAAAAGAGGTGTGCGCCTGTGTGTTGAGCCAGCGCAGCTCTTCATGATATGAACAGAGCCTGTATATATTGCAATTAATTTTTAGATGGCATATTCAACCTTAGAGATGTGGAAAGTAAAACATTAGTTTGTAGGCTACATTGTCGATGGGCCATACCTGTTAGATGCAAACCTGTTCCAGAAACATCACAGATTTATGGGCAGTCATTAAATCAAGCAAGGCTTTCAGCCGTGACTCAGCAGTCAGAAGAAAGACTAAAGTTGTCAAGAAAGCTTTTACATCTCTCGTGACACAGATCAGGAGAAACAGAAGGACATGATCAATCAAATGTGCTTCCCATTCCTGGACCTACAAGGAAAAAAGCTATGATATATATATGTGCTTATTGATGTTAAGCACTGCGCAACGTTTGGTAGATGGATCCATGCAATGTATTTGCATACAGGAGAAACATTGTAGATGTATACTGTATGCATGAAACAGACTAAGGGGCATATCAACAACAACCGGCGATAATTATTGCTGAGCGCACTTAGCGCTCGGATAATTATCGCAGGCTAGCGCCGATTTTTAACGCTGAGATAGCGTGCTATTAGCAACGCTTATCTCATCAGCGATAAAAATCCTAGCGCTAACTGGCTAACGTGAGATTATCGCTGGAAACCCAGCGATAATCTCACGTTAGCTAGTTGATAGGGACTCACAAACTTAGCCATGATATCCACCTTCCATAGGATATCATGGCTAAGTCAGTCCTGAAGCAGGTGTTAGGATAGTAGCGATAACAGGTGTTATCGCTACTTTTCCTGACGCTATGCTTCATAGAGTGGGGCTTGATGATAGGAGAAATGTCGCTTAGCGACATTTCTCCTATCATGTCAGGTCAGGAACGCCCACTTTGCATCTCTTTAGAGATGCAAAGCTGGGCGTTAGACATCCCCACGCTAAAGTAAGTTTTCACGCGTTAGCGTGGCCTTGCTAATATAGCGATAAAATTATCCCCGCTTTTCGGCCGAAAACGGCCGCTAAAGCGGCGATAATTTTTTATCGCCTCGTTGTAAATATGCCCCAGAGTTCTGTAAAAGGAAATGAGCATATTGGAGCACCCTCTGCCTGCGACATGTATTGATGTGTAACATTTAAATGTTGCTAATGTGCAAAAAATATTTGCGGTAAATTTTCACATGGCAAAACAACAAACCTTTTCTTTTTGGATTTGGGTCTTAATTGTTGAGTTTTTTAAAAATGTGGTTTCACTACATTTATAAATTAGACAGTTTTATCCTGCATGCAATATCATAACCTATACTTGAACTTATGATTGTGCAAATAATATATTTTCTGGTGATGTTAATCTGTATCCATGACCATGCCGTAAAATGCTATAAAGGATGTGCAACACCATTCTCAGCATTTTGGTCGGAGACTTTTCAATCACACCATTTGACACTGATGTTCTTGAAGGATGATAGAAACATCAAGACAGCAGAGATGAAGATTTCGAAGCAGAGTTACTAGTTTTTGGTGCAGTGCAACAACCAATGTCCATGAGTGCATGCACCTAAGTAATGTGCAGCATTTTCTGAACTCAGACTGAATATGGAAGTACTCAAAGACTTGGGCTGAATGTTCCTGTAGTGAAATTCGTTGATGTTTAAGACTAGGCCTGGGCTAAAAATCCGTTCCGCTCGCGGAAATTGCAATAATTTGACATTTTCGCGTTCCGCGGAGAGCGCGAAAATTTCAAAATTTCCGCAATCCGCATTTTACCGGAAATTTTTTGCTTGCTCGCGCTGTAAAATAATACATTCTTGCGTGCGCGCGATCGCTTTACCTGAATCCCCGCGTTCGACGACAAGTTTTCCCGATCCGGTCGCGTTCTCCACGAGATGGTGGATTGTTGGTAGCCATTTGCGCTGTCTCCTCACAGTTCGCGCCCGCAGTAACATCATTTGTCGCGCGATCACGTCTTTCTTCTCGCGATCATGCACCGCGAGACAAGTGAAAACAAGATGGCCGTGCCCGCGAGCAACCGCATGGGTAAGTTGGCGAGCCGCGACCACGCAGAACATACCGCGAACGGGCGGGAAAAAAACTTCCGCATCTTCGCGATATTTCTGCGTGTTTGCGGAGATTTTTAACATTTTCGCCCACCCCTATTTAAGACCTTGCAACTACACTACTGCCAGCAGTTTCTCAGGTGGCCTACCAGAGGAGTTTTACATATGTATAACAAATATCCCTATTTTAAGGCAAGACAATGTGGTAGCATAACATGCAAAACACCTTCAGTACAACTCCAAAGAGCAACATAACAAATATATCATCATCTGAAGTCTGCATAGGAGGCAATGGCAAGACAAAGAGAGCCTCTTTTTTGCTGCTGCTGGCAACCAGATAAATCTTGCGTTTTTTACTCATTCACTTTCTTGATCATTATTCATTATTCTTTGCCTAACACCCTCTTTATCAAACACCCCCTTTTCATAGGTCTTTAGCCCCCTTCTTCTGAACTGTACTTCATTTGCATATTGTAAGATTTTTAGCATCAATTGCATTCTTGAGTCCTATGATGGCTCCACCCACTGTACAACATCTTTCCCCCTTGTGTTCTCCTTATGCCCTTGCTTTCCCTATATTTAAAAAATATATATTCTTCTAATTCATCTCTCTTACAGCACCCATTTAGGTCATTTCCGTATGTTCTCTATTCCACTCACTCCCCATGAGTGTAGTTAGAGACCAGCACTCTTCTTCCCATGTGAGAGGCTGAAGACGAACAATGAATTATTCTCGCTATCCTCATTGTATCATAGGCTACATCTTCCTAGGCACAAGGCAGCAAGTGACCCTCTACCTGCCTAAGAAGAGGATGCATGACACATGCGTTGTCCCAGGCTCTCTCGCCCTGATGTGTCTTGGCCCTATGCTGCTTACCAGCCGGTGCGTATCCAAGCCAGTAGGGTGCTTACCATATTCAAGCTCTTTTTTTCTCTTCTCTTTATCACACTGGAGAGGTGATGCTGAGTAAACATTTGGATGTACATTTATATAAATAGGAACTACTTTCCTTTATGTAAGGAAGAACCCCAGCTCCTATCCTTAATTCCAGTACATTTGCCGTGATTAGCGCTGCCTACTTTAAATACCTATCCCCCAACTCTTTCTGGCTTTTCTGTAATCTGGGCAGGCACTGCCTTTCTATGTACTGGCTTCTTTTTCATTTCTCTTAACTGATCTTAAATGTGAAAGAACCATTCTTTCTTTCTGGCTCCACCTGAGCTCATCTCATCTCTCCTCTCCCCTCCTCACCTCACCTCACCTCGCCTCGCCTCTCCTCTCCTCTCCTCTCTTTTCCTCTCCTCTCCTCTTCTCTCTTCTACTTGAAATAAAGCAGCACTGACGAAATACTTCACAAAACCTTCTTCAATAATATGAGCACATATCCTGTGTCACTTTTAGGATTAGGATAACTGGTCATCTAGATCTAATCCAGAACTTGTGCCCATTTTCCCAAAAGGATGTATGACTGATATAAAAGAGCATCACACAAATAAAATGTGGAATTTCCCAGCTTTAAAGCAAAGAAAATTTAAGATGGTATTAAAAACAAATAATATTCCTGCTGCTCTCTGCATACGGTATGTGTTTTCTTGTGCCACATTCCTATTGCAAGATAGTTATAGCGTGCAGGTTTGCATTGTCTTTGTGCTATCCATTCTGTTTCTGTGCTATTAGGCATCAGTACCTCCCACTAAGTCTCTCCTTTCAAGCTCTTCCTAATCTCAATAAAGATCCTTCCTGGTGTTTGGAGCTTTATTGGTGCTTTTTCTGATACTCAATACATTTGAACTATTCTGCTGATTATGCAAAGAGTCTCTTTTTGGTTAGCCATTTGCTCTTATATGAGCTCCGCATAATATACTCATATCTTACACATGTGTACAGTTGTTGCCCCTGGGAGTAGCAATAAAGGTGTTTTTAATATTATGGTCACTTCATTGCATTTAACAACATCTTAGATTTCCCCTACAATCCACACTCCATAAACATTGAACTCCACAAATTTGTGAAATGTAATGAATGGAGACACCCATGTGATAGTTTTTGAGTTTTAGAGTATGTGAGATTACCACGTTTGTGTTTGTGTGTTTATGTGTGTGTGTGTGTATGTACACATGTGTTTGTGTGTGTGTGTATATATATATTTAAATATATATGTATATATATATATATACATATGTGTATATATCTGTGTGTACATGTGTATATATATGTATGTATGTATGTATATATGTATGTATATATGTCTGCATATATATATGTGTGTGTATGTGTATATGTTTGTATATGTGTATGTATGTGTGTATGTATGTGTGTGTATATGTGTATGAATAAAACGCGAGACCACATCTCTCCTGCCTTGAAAGCCCTGCATTGGTTACCGGTTGCCAGAAGATGCACGTTCAAGCTGCTTTGTATCACCCACAAAGTGATACATGGAATGGGACTGCTCTTCATCAGGAAAAAAGTCACCAGAACACATTCATCATAGGAACCTCCGCTCTAGAATGGCACCTCACCTCAAAGTCCCAAGATACAAGGAAAAAAACATGGGTGGCATATCTTTCTCTGTTCAAGCAGCCAAAATATACAACTCTTTTTTTTTTTTTTTTTTTTTATAAAACTTTTTATTGGCATTTGTAGTAAACACAGAGCAAATATATGCACTTATGGACTTACAGTAAACATATACCCTTGGATCATCGTATACAGATGTGACTAGTGTAGTCCGCGGATCGCACAGGCTTAGAGGGTCCAGGGCCCTGCCCTATCCTGTATCCGGACCCACCCCCGCTGACGCGCACTGTGGATGCCGCATCATATGAGGACTGCTATGTGGATCCATCTTCCCTGAGTGAGTTGCCCCTCAGGTCGGTGAAGCGCGGCCAACTAATTACTATTAATGAACTGGGGACATGTAAACTGGGGAGTGCACCATATCTGGGATTATTGACCTTGTGAGACTAACGTCGGAGAGCAATGTCCCAACTTATCGTCGTGTTAAGTTTTCGCTGACGCGGGGAAGAGTCGAGGGAGGAGAGGTGTAGGGGTTGATGGCGGGAGTATAGATCCCTGTTTGTGTAGGGGGCGACCAGGGTACCAATTACAGTTTCAGGTTAGGGCCCACCGGGTATCCGAGCCTCCTGGTCACCGCCCTCTGGAGGCGCGGAGGCGTCCTGAGAGCCAGCTATTCGCGGGCCCGCCGCCGGTGGTGCTTCTTGTGTGAAGGAGTGCATCAGCATCGCCCAGGATAGGGAAATCGGGTGTTTACGGTGTCCCCGGGCTTCCTCCGTCCGAAGCAGCGTTTCCTCCGCTTTCCCCCATTTCTTAACTGCCCCCACCCAGGCCGCCAAGGGAGGTCCCTCCGGTGCTTTCCAGTGCATAGTGATGCATCTTTTAGCCAGGATAAGTCCCAAGAAAGCAAAACGCCGCTCCACCTTCTCATTTTTGTGTCGCCCATGTATGCCTAAGGCGCTGGCCTCCCATGTGTATAGGTCCTGCAACCCCGTAACTGTACGAATCGTAGTATGCACTGTTTCCCAATAATTATAAAGTGTCGGACAATCCCATAGCATGTGCATGAAAGAGGCAGCCGGCTCGAGACACCTAGGGCAGGCGAACGGTGTATCAGGAAAGTATTTCTGCAGTTTTTCAGGAGTGAGGTACGCTCTGTGTAAAATATGTAACTGTATGTTCTTGAAGCGGTAATTACGGGACACCAAAATATACAACTCTTTACCCCCAACATAGGATCCACCTACAACCACCTTGTCTTCAGAAATATACAGCATATACCTCTGTATACAAGCATGTATTTGTACTATAGATATGTACCTATATATGTTTATTGCTTTGTTTAAAAATGTAGAATAATTATGTTTAAAAAAACATACATTTTTAAGTACAATACTTGAAAACCAGAGTTTATCGAATGCATCTTTAATCTACTAATACTTACTTCCTTTATGCACCTATATACCTTCCATGCACTTGGATCTATATATTTATTACTTTCCTCCCCCCCAAATATTAAATGCACTACCCTAGTTCTCACCCTATACCTCTATCAGTATCTTTAATCTACATATACTTACTTCCTTTCTGCATCTATAAACTTTCCATGTACTTATGGATCTATATATTTATTACTTTCTTCTAATTCAGCATATACAATGCACTACCCTATTTCTCACCCTATACCTCCCTCAATAAATCTTCTACCTCAACTCTCTGACTCATCTCAAACCTCTTTCTACCACTCTTTCCAATGCACTACGCTATTTCTCATCCTATACCTCTATCAATATATCCTCTACATCCACTCTCTCATTCATCTCACCCCATGACACTACTAGGATCCCCAAAAGAGCCCTCTCTAGATTCACCCCTACTCTACCCCTCCTTGCACCATCTGACTCCTCTTTTACTATACTGATCCCCAAAACAAGCCTTTCTAAACTCTTCCCTCTGACTCTTACACTCCGCATCCATTTTTACTTATCCCAAGCCTCCCACTACTGCTATAACCTACAACAAAAAGTCTAAATCCTTCACTTTTCTATCCCTCCACTATCCTTTTCGATCAAAATAACAGACTAACATGTCCACTTCTCAAATTTCATATTTCACTATACTAATTCATCACTAATCCTTTATGGGTTCTAGAGTAGTGTGCTACGTGCCAAAAAGAGTGCTTCAACCCCTCATTAGGGGTAGCAAGCGCTATATAAATGCAAACCTTTTTTCCCCTCTTCTATCCCTCCTCTAGCCTTCTCAATCCAAATAACTGACTAATATGCACCACTCAAATCACTTTCATATTTCACTATACTAATTCACCACTAATCCTTGATGGGTTCCGGAGTAAAGTGCTACTCACGGAAAAAGCGCTTCAACACCCCATCAGGGGTAACAAGCGCTATATATACATGCAAACATTTGTCCCTCTTCTATCCCTCTGCTACCCTTCTCAATCCTAATAACAGACTAACATATCCACCACTCAAATAACTTTCATATTTCACTATACTAATTCACCACTAATCCTTATGGTGTTGTGTTTCGATTTAGATGTCCGTACATAGGTTTTCCTAAATGATGTCCTTATATAGGCACAATTCGCATTGCCCTTATTTAGGCATAGAATCCCTGTCCTTATTTAGGCATTAGCCATGCTATCCAAATACATGCATGGTCACCTACATCCGTCCATCCCCACTTTACAACGAGTTCTTAGAAACCAGACCCTTAAGCCATTGGGACTTTCCCTAGCTAGGATTATTGATTTCTCCAAGAACTCATCTATCATGCATGAACTACTATTCCTTAGGGGTTCATTCATGACGTCTTCCTCTGCCCGACTTTACGTCAATTCTAACATTCCTAAGCACCTTCCAGGTTTAAATATACCTTCCCTTACCATGGCAAACCACGGCTCGGCTGCACAGCTCGACGTGGCTCACCACGGCAAGTTCGGAAGAATTTGAGTCCCCGCCTGACGCAATGACCAGACGCTTTCATCCCTGCTCGCAGAGAATCCAGCTTCCAGTGTTCTGACTCCCTTTGCGGGGTGTTAGAGTTTGAGACCCGGAAAGAGATTCCCACCTCTCTCATTCTAAGATATGGAGCTGACTAGAACCTAGAGGGACTCTTGACATATGCAAAACTATAGCTTACCAAACTATAGAATACGGCACCTACTTCTTATCTTGTACTAGGTACACTGGGGTAGAGCTATTTAGAAGCATCAAACGAGTATCCACTTTTTAGCCTATGTTCTTTATGTATGTGTATATGAATATATGTCATAGCTAGAAGACAATGCTGTTGCAGTATTATTTCTTCTTACTGCTTACGCTGTACGTATTATATCTTGCATACTGTCTTGCAATTGTAACAGCTCATATCTCTTACACGAGAAACAAGACTGTTCAATAAATCCTTCTATTGAAATGCCCGTCTATCTATTTCTGTGTAACTCTGAAGAAACTAAGCATGCACGATTGACTGAGTGAAACTGTTATCTGTTGTTTCCAAGATTCTGAGACATGTTCCGATTCTAAGGGAAACAATGTTGTTATATTTATGCGGTTGCCAGAAACTACTCCCTTCTTTTTTATTCAAGCAGTTTCTAGTGGCCTCTGAGTTAGCTGGAACACAAAGTAATTAAGTTTAATGTACTCGATAGAGTCATACTGACCTCAGTCTTATGCCACAACTATAGTGTATATTATTCAAATGTGCAGAGCCTGTATGGGAAATAGGAACTACACTACACGGCGCCCAACGTCTTTGGAAAAGCACTAATGTAACGCTAGATACTGAAGTAACTCAGTTGTGCTTTTCTCAGCGACCCCTACTCATAATTCTCCATAAGACGTCTGGAGTGGGTAGGGTTAATATCTGCCATAGCTGAGTAGGACAAAAATCCTATGTATTAGCTGTATGGTTTGTTCAACATTGAAGGATACAGTGTTCCAAAATATTGTGCACCTCATCTTTGTTTCCTTGAAACTTGTTGTACATTTTTCCCAAAACGGGGATAATAATACCGTGACCGGTGAGGCTACGGCTGACCAAGTCATAACAGCTTTTAATCTTACAGGTTTAAATGAAACCGATGAGGGTGTTATAAACATCCATCCAAATTTAAGGAGAGCCATCACTCAAAAACTTATAAAACATGGTGTTGGGCCAAGAGGTAGTAGAGCAGTTTTCGTGATAGAGGCACATGAATCTTTTCAGACAGAGGTATTCTATTCATGGATAGTATTCCCAGAATCAAATCCAGTAACACAAGTGTTTGACTTGTATAAAGAAGATGAACCACCTGAGGAATATATTTCCTTTGAGGATGTTGAAATTCCACTTACATACCAGGAACATAATCTCAGGTTTAAAGGCGCTCCAAAACATTACAATCACATTACCAGGCTCGGTCCAGTAGGTAGACCAGGAGCAACATGGCCGATTTTAGCCGGCTACACACCTCATCCTGACATCGAAGAGATGTCAGACGATGAATTACTCACTCAACTTAAAGAGTTAATAACAATTTACAGACAGTTAGTCCAATATGTCATGCGGACTTTCACAGTCTAACCACCATTAACCATTCCAAATCACCAGGGGAATACACTAAAAATTACTCCACAGACTTTACACGCAGTCATGGGTAAAATGCCCAAAAAACGTGAATAAATTCCATTCTGGATAGCTCAAAAAATTACTCAAATCGAAGCAGCAGTCCTAATACTAGCCCTTATGAGAAACACAGAATCCTAACAATCTGTTTACCAGTGCGGATTACACCACATCTGGAAGACTGCACCACTTGGGGCACAGTTTTTGCTGCCATCTATACTAAAACACATGGCGTTCCGTCTATTGTGGTGATACCCGATGTCCTGAAACAAATTCAAAATGAATACGGGGCAGAGCCTGCTCTGAATTTAGGTATGAAATTACTAAAAAACTTCGACCAGGTCTCAACAATAATATTATCTAATATTAAAGGGGATGCAGCATTAGTAGAGATTTGCCAATGCTTAAGGGAATTTGATGTAACAGAACATCAACAAGAACTACCCAGATTAATAGAAACATCCTATGAAGAATTAGGCAGAGATAGTTTGGGTGGGAAACCAATTAAACCACAACTCTCTGAAGGTCATGAGAAGGACTCTATTAAACACAACCCTACATCTTCTAAAAAGAAAAACAAACCAAATCCTCAAATCACTAAGAAGAAGGTAGCGGGTCTGAAGATCAGACATGCCGAGAATTCTGAGAACACAACTCAAGAACAGAGAATGGGCTCAGACAATGCTGGACAGTGCAGCAGAAGTAACAATAGCTCGCCAGAACCTGAAGGAACTTCCTGAGATAGTGGACTTGAATGAGTACATCACAGTTGAGACTGTAGACACCAGGGTTAGTACTCCACAAAGGTTATATGAAATAACACTCCGGATGGAGGGAGACATACCAAGAGAAGTGAGAGCACTCTTTTGGGAGAAACTTTCAAGGGGTTAAGATATACTTCTAGAAGAACAGGACTGCCCACCAGAATTTGTCAGGGAGTGCCCACATGGCGAAGACATCATTATGCCAGCCTTCTCCACCTAAAATATACATATGCCAGGAAATGGGCAGTAGCCCAGGCCCCAGCATTATACAAAAATCATGTAGGATGGGATGAGGACTCACCTTACCACAAGATACAGTTAAAAATTGAACCTACTGCACAAAGGCAGTACCCAATTAAGCAAGAAGCTAAAAAACAGGTCAGGCAGATCTTAGATCAACTTGAATACCAAGGGGTGATTGAAACATGCACCTCATCAATGAACAATCCTTTGTTTCCTGTCTCCAAACCAGGCAATACATATCGTCTAGTTTTGGATTACAGACACTTGTTCTAAGACATTTGCTGTGCAAAATGCACACAGTACAGCATTAATGAATAACATTGTTCGTAAAAAATATAAAACCATATTAGACATTTCAAATAGGTTCTTTTGTCAAAACATAGCACCTGAAAGTAGGTATTTGACAGCTTTCTTAATAATGGGGACCCAGAGCCACTTTTGCCGACTCCCTCAAGGGTTCAAGAACAGCCCGGGGTTATTCTCAGCAAGAGTAACAGAGTTACTACAAATTTATGATGAAGAGGCATTGTCATATGTCGATGATATCTATCTGACAGACGATGACCTGGATAGGCACTTGAACAGGGTGAATACCATTATACTGGGCATCGCCTCTGAGGGCTACAAATTAAATTTTAAAAAATCAAGAATTGCCCATCTCAATGTCCTTTTCCTAGGATATGAGCTTTCAAGTGAAGGCAAAAGCCTGACAGCTAACTTTTTAGAAAAGTGTGCGCTGCTCCAACCTCCAAAAACGCTGATAAACTTACAGTCAATTCTAGGTTTCCTGAATTTTGGAAGAACTTACATTCTAAATTACGCAGAAAGGGTTAAACTGCTCTACGTATTAATCAAACCTGATTTCAAAATCATAAATTGAACACAGGAACACACAGATATCCTGCGTTCACTTCAAGCTGATATGTTAGCAACAAATCACTTACTAACACGCGTAAATACACGCAATTTAGTGATCCGAATAATTTCAGGTCAATGCGGATTCACCTACTTAACTTTTAATGAAGGTGAAAAAGTACCAATTGCATACAAATCACATTTGTATACACAAGCAGAAATGCGCTTCACTTTCGACAAAAAAAATTCTGACAGCAGTTCAAACTGCAGTAGCAAAAAAAAGAGCTCTAGCTCAGGGGAAACGCATTATTGTTGTGACTCCGGTACCAGCCTTAGAGGCAGTTACAAAAGTGAGCATTCCAAATGCGAAAGCTTTACATCCAAGATGGATACAATGGGTTCATTCTCTTGCTGCAACGGATGTTGAATATGTTTTTGATCATTATTTAGAAACACAAGCATTCCTGCAATATGAACATGAATGTCCTCTGCCTATTGAGATTCTCCCTCATGATCAGTGCGAATTTATAATTTATACTGACATATCAGCACCAGCTGCTACGGAAAGTAAGCAAGCTTACAGTGCAGCGTGCGCAATCGTTAAAGGTCGCATGCGCAATGGTAAATTCCGACCAATGGTCACTAAAACACAATCTCTAGGAGATTGTACAGCTCAGCGAGTTGAACTACAAGCATTCAAATTGACACTTGAAAATACAGATCGCGAATTCCCCACACCTATAGTGTGTGATTCTTTTTACTGTGTTCAATCATATAATGAATATTTACAGAATTGGCTTCAAAATGGTTTCAAAGATGCAAAAGGTGGCACAATCAAGTATAAAACGCTTTGGAAATAAGTAGTTGAGTTGTGAGACAGACTACAAAACACTCACGTGATACACACGCTGAGTCATCAACGTGATGGCGTTCACGTTGCAGGGAATTCATTGGCTGATGAAGCTGCGAAGGGGGCTGTGCAAACAGCTTCCGTAGCTGCGATCACTCATTCAAAAATGAGAATAGACAGTGAGATATTATTGGCTGTCAATGCTTCAAGCAAAGGCAGTGGTGCAGCGTTACCCAAAAATTTCCACTCAAATACTCGTATCTAATTGATGTGAACAACGTTCCATTTGCTGGAATCCCTGGAGTGGGGGATAGGGTAATTCCAAACATGGAACATAGATTAGGACTAATCCTAACAGCACATGAAGGGATAGCCTCTGCCAATGCAGGTGTTTCTGCCACAGTATTGTTATTAAAACAGATATTGGTGGCCCGGCATTAGGAAACAGACCAAAAACTTCGTTTTGGAATGTGAAATATGCCAACAGATGAAAATCTCTACAGTGAAACGTCCTGCGCAGACACCCCTGTTAATTTCAGATAAACCATTAGCTTGTGTTTACCTGGATCACTGCGGTCCCTTGCAAAGGGATGGTAACTATAAATATATCATGGTCCCAGTGGATTTGTGTTCAAGGTTCCTATTGATGTGGCCTCAGCACTCAGCTGATGCTCGAACTGTTATAAAAGATTTGCGAGTCTTTATCGGCACATACGCAATTGGCACACTACATTCTGACCAGGGCCCTGCGTTTAACTCTTGAGCTTACAAAGAAGCCATGGCCAGTTTGGGCATTGCATTGCAGTACTCCTCTCCGTTTCATCCTGAGGGAAATTCTGTTGTGGAAAGGAAAAACTGGGAAATAAAGCAGTCTATAACAGCTAGGGTATTAGGTTCGGGTGATAGGTGGGTCAAACATCTTTATGGGGTCCAACGCACATTAAAGAATTTGCCAAGAAGTTCTCTGGGAGGGTCACTCCATATGAGGTCCTATATGGGACAAGAATGTGGGTTCCAGATCTCGAATGTAAAGGCACAGTGGTGGAAAATAAACCATTTGATATCAAAGATCGTTTGGCTGTTTTACAGGACTTAAATGAATGAAGATCGAAATAAAGCAACGTGTTCCTGAAGCCAAACACCACTGGGGAAATTCCAGCCATCCCAGCAAGGCCTGTCTGGATCCCAAAGCTTGGGGATCTAGTCAGAGAGAAGATCGCAGACAAGAAGGAATTTGACCCTTCTTACAGACAACCAGTACCTGTCCTACCCATCCACGGAACAAGAACAGTACTTCTGCCGCACCTTGCTGGAAAAAAAGAGAAAAGGTTTGTGTCAATCGACCTCATCAAACCACACTATGTGGCCAATACTAAGCAGTAGGCCTTGTGGACTCCGACCAAGTAGCAGACGCACTCCTCTAGCTACCATTCAAGAGGTTCAATCTGAAAGACTCATCACCATCAAGGAGTCAGCAGTAAGACATGAAGGACTAAGCAACAATGCTATGGAACTCATTCCTCTTGAAACCCAAATAACAGTTAGTCCTGATACACCTGTCTACACCAACGTAACACGTGATCAACTGGTGCCAGCGATTTCAACGAATCCTGATGCAATTTCAACCATTGAAAGAACTGCGTCTGGCTATTTCATTAACTTTGATACGTTTTCTGAGGATCCAAGCGAACCGGAAACGATGCCAGCCAAAAGAACTTTAAAAAAACGAGCACAAGACTTTTTTCATCTCCTGGAAAAGACTTATCTGGTTTCACCATGTATTGAACTATGGATTATTTCTGGAATACTTTTCTTTCTGCTTTGGCTAGCTTCAGTCATGACTCTGAGCATGCTGATAAATGGAAGATATATTCACTTGGACACAGAAAGTAAAAATGTGAACTTACTTTTGAAACCACACAAATCATCCCATCGTAAAGCAAGAGACGTGTCAGCAGTGAACATCACAGCCATTCCTATACAAGATGGTATAGTTTGGGACAAAACGGATTATGATATATTCGGCCCGTCTGAACTTTTGAAGATTCCACACTTATTTAAGATTTCATGAAGTGACTTTATTACCTCCAGTACCTATTCTGATGATTAGGACTTTGAGACTGTTAATAACATGATGTCTGATCTAGAAAGGTCTGCTGCATTCTCTAACCATGAATACTTAGAGGGTTCAACAGACTATGAACAGCTTTGTTGTTGCAACCACTATGGTCATAATTTATTGCATAAATCTGCAACACCAAGAAATGTATTTATATATAACCAATGGGTACATTGTCCTACACCACCAAGGGGTAGCTCAAAAACGTTTGCAATGAAGTTTCCATATTTTTCAGGGTACAATACATCCAATCCGGAACCATTTTACTATAAGAATGTAAACAAAACAGGAGCGAAAAATATGTTAACCAACACAAAACAGATTTATTCTGCAGCCTTTATTGCACAACTGTCTGGACAGGGGTTCAACTTTTCGATAGACACAATTGACACAAAATCTGTCTGTGGTACAAAAGATTGGCAAGTGCAGGGGATAGAAGCTTTGTTTAGAGCCTGCATCATCCCACAGCAAATATTGTTTTTGAATGACACTGTCCAACAAACATCTTGCCTTGGGTTTGCCAAGATCAAAGACATGAACACACCATGCATACCTACACCTGCAAGTAATAGCACTACACAGGGAGAGGTCAACGTACATACAATTTTACAAAACAACAGATCAGATCCTGAATGGGAAAAATGGTTGCTCTGGACAACAGACACAAACAACTGTCAAGAAAGATTCCTGAACAGAATACAGGGTTTTAAAATCAATAGGCCAGACCCACAGTATGTTCAAAGACAGCATCCAGGGGTAGCAACAACATACAGTGTAGGAAAATGATGCCTTGATTGGATACAGAAATCGACACTCGAGGATGTGAAACAACACTTATCTTTACTTAAAGAAGGCGCAGACCTTAGGGATTTCTTGTTAGGTCCAAGAAAACCGCGTCAAAAACGTTTCATATATGCCGGCATCTATGCTGCTTATAATGAAATATGGTAGGTTTCTCAAGCAGACGCCGCAGAAAGAATACGAGAAATTGATCGTATTAATTTAGAGAAATCTCTCGCTGTGGTCGACAATGGGTTAACGACTCTGTCATCCAGGATATATTCACTGGGCAACATTGTATCCTCTGCTATTGAGATTGTGGAACAAGATTTGGTCCTGCTGCGACAAGGCCAGTCTCAATTACGTTCTATTCTGTTATTAGTCTGGATGCTACAAAACTTGCGTGCAGGCTATGTGCCTTGGCATTTCATCAACACGCCGTCTCTGTTTTCAGAATACAACCTCACTGATAAACAGATCGAACTGGCACAAAGGGGAGCAAAGTATACAGTGCTGAGCATTGAAAAACAGGAAAACTTGCCATTTACAGTAGCAGAAAAACCAGCTACATAATGGATCATTCATGACAAAATAACTCTGCCTGTTACAACTTTCCATTTTAAGTATTGCCTCAAACAAATGCAAGCAGGCAAATATGAAAGGTTGGGTAAAGAATACATCAAGACATCCTGGGATTTACCATACACAATGTTGTTTTTATCCAATATATATAAAATGTATATATATTTTTTATTCCTCTTTGATGTAGCATTCACCTTGTCTGCACACACATTGAGGGGCACTCTTTCTGAGTCCGGGTTTTAGTGGCCTTTGGATTCTTTACTCCTGATACAACCATTCGTTGTGTCCCTTTTTCACCTGACGCACTTAACATCCTCGGCGAACAGCAGTACACACCTACCACAGTGTATTCACCTCACACCTTTTTTAACAGACCGTTAACTGATATTATCCTTTTTTTGACAACTACGCAATCGCTTATTCCTTGGTTGCCTGTTTTCTATTTTATTTTTGGGTTGGAACCCCGTTCCATTCTCAGCTCCCTACCTAGGACACTGCAACATAGGTAATTTACTTGCCCCGACTGGGTTTTACACCATGTCAAGATGGCCGACACGGTTACCCCCGCGTATGAGCCTATGGTGTCCCTAGTTCCTGGCGAGATCACGTGCAGTTACCCTTCCGGGGCTGGCCCCGCCTGCATTTGAGCGCCGGTGGCTATAGAGACACACACTCAAGCTGACTGCAGCCATCCCGTTCCACCGGCGGTGGGGTAGGTCTCATAGTAGGATCCATTGCTGATCAGGTGAGCCTGTATTCATCCACGAGCGGTTCCGGCCGCCGTTGTAATATAACTGAGGTGCTGGCTTTGGGTGAGAGGCGGCTGAATCTAGCGGTAAGCGAGTGCCTTTAACCATTAGTTAACCACCACCAGTATGAGCCGCGACACAGGGATAAGATGCTCCCGTCCCTTTACCCTGTAACCTCTCATAGTGATGTTCCTTTACAAGTCATTGACAGGGTCCGTGTTGGCTCTTCCGACTAGTTTTTTTGGGGGCTTTGTTTGACTCTGCCCTTGTATTGGAGTTTCACTTTCATTACGCTGCCCCCCCCGCCACCCTATTGCTTGTTTTGCATCATAGGTATTTTCCTTATCCCAGGTGTGCTTTTAACTAATTGGTGATTTCTTCACTATTCTGCCCCTATAGGACACTACATGATAGGTGTCCCATGACTCGCCGGCAACTGCTGAGGTATGACTCCTACAATTGTAGGTGAGTCCATGTGCCACTATCCTCTTGACGAGTTTGAGTCCTGTTTTTAAGTCTTCCATTATGATCTCACTGTAAGCCTTTTAAGAAACATTGACACTTAAATTTGCAACAATGTGAAGCATGTTTGCTCTTACCAAGGGTCATTATTATCAACTTATAATTGCAGTGTTGAGAGAGTCGTTGCTATTACTATGTCTACAACGATATATACAAATATGTTATTGTTGTTTTTCTTTAGGTCGACCTCCATCATTGTGGTCACTTCTCCCACAGTTTGATTAGTTGGGAGGTAGGTGCTTCCACCTCTCCTTGATGTGCAGATGTATGTCACTTGGTCCTGATGAATTGCCATTCGATCCGCCTGACGAGCAAGGCAAGAAACATGTTGACCTGTACAAATACGAGTAGAGCGTAAATGATTTTATTTATCACAGCCACATATACGCCACTCGACCTTCATTTTAATGAGGCAGGGAACCTATCTGAATAAAGGTCTCTTATTGGATTCCCTTACCTTTTTTAATCACTGCACTCACCACATTTACTCACTTTGGGCCCCTCACCCCCACTACACCATACGGCGTGGAACAAAAGATCTCCGCCAAAGAGCCCCGCATTGGGTGCCCGTCGGGTATTGCAGCGCCGACCCGACGAGGAGCAGGCCCAATGATGAAGCATGACACCTAGCTGGCTGGGTGTGTGAGGGCCCTAGTTCCAAACAAGGGAATTCCCCTATCCCCTTGTAATATCAGTTGGACTACTTCCGTAGTAATAGTTACTTTGGCTCTCTTACCTGCTCACGACTCTTTTTAGGAACTACATACTCTTTCTTGTTTTGATTTACCATACACACACAGATGTTGGAGTGGGGGGCGTGAAGTGTTTCTTAGCAGTACACACTGTGAAAATGCACTGAGCGGTTCACTCATATGTCGGGATATTGGTTTACACGGAGCCTGTAGCGGTTCTACTGTAAATTTATCCTGACACCTGCAAGGTTCACCAGCCGCTGTGATTAATCCAACATGTGGCCAAATTTCAAATGGGAGTTACCTCATGTTGAATGATCAGAGCTGTTGTGGCATATTGCTTGCTGTATTGAGAAAAAGGAGATGGAGCGGCTGGGTCATAGGTGACTGCACCACCAGAACTAGTCACTTAGTTGTAAAAGATATTGCCCACCTCAAATGGCCTGCTGCTTGTAGACCATGAAGATAAACCTGTTAATTAGTTAGATGAGAGGAAATATATGAATGCAAACAATTTGGTCCACAAGAACACATCAATAAAAGGCATTTGCAGGTCAACGTTTTCAGGTCTTTTTATTCTCAGATGTGCTTCATATGAGAGAACCAGCCAACACGTTTCGCCCAAACATGGGCTTCTTCAGGGCTGTAATGGCATACAGCATGAGTATACTTTAGAATAATGATGTGAGACCACGAATAACATCATAAAACTAGTGAGAAGAAAGTAGATCAAAGAGAGAGAAGATGATGGAGAGGAAAGAAAAAGGGCCAAGAGAGAAGGTGCAAGGTGAAAGAAAGGGGTGTTGATTATAGTGAACGCCCCTTTATTTCACCTTGCATCTTCTCTCTTGGCCCTTTTTCTTTTTCTTTCCTCTCCATCAACTTCTATATATAAATATACCTTCCTTTACCATGGCAAACCATGGCAAACCACGGCTTGGCTGCACAGCTCGATACGGCTCGCCACGGCAAGTTCAGAAGAATTTGAGTCCCCGCCTGACGCACTGACCAGACTCTGTCATCCCTGCTTGCAGAGAATCCAGCTTCCAGTGTTCTGACTCCCTTCGCGGGGTGTTAGAGTTTGAGACCTGGAAAGAGATTCCCACCTCTCTCATTCTAAGGTATGGAGCTGACTAGAACCTAGAGGGACTCTTGGCATATGCAAAACTATAGCTTACCATACTATAGATTACAGCACCTACTTCTTACCTTGTACTACACTTAGGTTAGGTACACAGGGGTAGAACTATTTAGAAGCATCAAACGAGTATCCACTTTTTAGCCTATGTTATTTATGTACGTGTATATGAATATATGTCATAGCTAGAAGACGATGCTGTTGCAGTATTATTTCTTCTTACTGCTTACGCTGTACATATTATATCTCGCATACTGTCTTGCGATTGTAGCAGCTCATATTTCTAACTGTGCTGTGCCCCATGCCCACCCAAAGCCCCTCCAACGCCCCCCCTCAGAACCCTCCCTTCCCCCTTACAGGCAAATAGGTCAATCATGACCTATGTGTGACAGCTTGAGCCTGCAGCAAGCCACAACCCCCCCTCCCCTTGTATCCAGTAATGTGCTTATTCTGTGTTAGTGCGCTCATGAAACATTTATACTAAACTTCTAAATAAAACCATGATACCATTGCATTAATCGCCCAATTCTTAACTACATCGCAAAGCTTGATGCTCATTTTCCCTTCAGCTCCCTCAACTCTGTTAAGTAAAATTGGGCCTTAACCTCAGAGAAGAACATTCTGGCTTGAACATTAACTAGCACTTTAATGCGCGCTGGGTACAACAAATAGGCCTCACAGCCCAGACCCTGAAATGGGGCAATCAACTGCCTTAGCCACCATTTCCTTTACACAGTAGTGTGGGAAAAGTCTGGGCGAGCGAAGAATGTAGTACCGTCAAACGACCGTCTGGCCTCAGGTCTTGCCTTATCCATGACTTCCTGCCTAAGGACATAGTTACCCACATAAACAAGGATTGCTCTGGGTCTATCAGATTGAGCTGGTGCATAAGCTTTTCTTTGGGTCAAGGGAAATCGATGTGCTCGCTGCACCTCCTTCTCCCAATCCCATGCAACCATTTCAGGAAAGGCCCCCTTCAACAAGGCGACAACAAAAGCCGTACATCCTGCCCTTCAACCCCTCCCGCCACCCCTAACAGTCTGATATTGTCTCGCCTTTGGCGGTTCTCAAAATCCTCCAGCTTCCACTGGACGTCCTCCACCGCCTTCTCTTGCGCTTCCTTAAGTGCCTGCCATTTATTCACATCATCCTCAAGTCTTCCTGTCCTTTCCTCCACATGAGTAACTCTGTTCGCCATGTCCACATATAACTTATTCATTTTCCTGAGGGAACCCTGTATTTTTTTGTAGCCTGCTTCGCCCTCCGGCTCTCTGACCTGGCTTCCCCCTGCATCTGCCTCAAAGTGGCATACAGTAAATCCATTGTGGGGGTCTGTGGTGGGCTAATAGAATTATTCTGTTGTTGTTGCAAATTTATTGCGCCCTCTTCCTGGTATAACTGAGATGTCGCCGAGTAGTCCCAAAAGAGTTTTTTAGCAGCATCAGTGTGAGATGGACTCACCGCCAGTTTAGTTTTAGAACCATATCTGGATTTATTTTTCTGATGTTTAGCCCTATAGGCAGCAGATGTCCTTTGCACTGAGGAATTTTCAACTATTTCTGCTGTGTCTGAGTCCCCCGACAGACTGCCCTCCTTTGAAAGTGATGATCCTGAGTCGTCATTGAGGGAGAAAAACATTCTCCTTCGGGTGAACCTGTGTTTGCTCCGGACTGCGCCGGGCCATGCAGCTGCCTTGGAACTGCAGCCCCCAGGATTGCTGGATGTATTCCTGGAGGGTCCATCTTGTGAGTGTGAGTTGTTTATAATGGAATCATCAATTGGTCCCCCAGATCTAACCAGCACGATTCCCCCATCATTACTACTCATATCAGCCAACATGCTAAAAGCTGCGGGTCGAACCTCTGACTCTGTCTCTGTGTCCAACCCCGCCTTGGAGCTCGGATCCTCCTGCTCATCAATGAGCTCATCGCTCCGCTCCCTTTGACTTTCTGCCGACTCAGCATGCGATTGTATCACCGTATCGTCGCGAGCTTCAACGCTCCCAGCCTCCCTCACCAGAAGAGCTCCCGGCATCTCCACTGATGCTGCTGCAAAGGACTCGAGTAAGGTAGGTTGTCGCAGTGAATTCTCTTTAATTTTGTTGCCGCACTCCAGCTGGTTTTTAGCACCTTTCCGGACGGTTCCGTCAGCTGCTGCATCTTTATCGCCACCATTGGAAACATTAGAAACACTGTTGCCACTCACAGCATCCTCGAGACCCTCCGCATTTTTAGCGGCCAACCTTCATGATTGCCCCGTGCTTCGCAAAGAGGTAACCGGTGCAGATACTGCTGCCTCCTTTTGCACGTCCCTGGGATCAGCAGACTCCTTCTGGTCCTTCTGAGATTTCGGTCCTCTTGGTGCCATTCTACTCCGACAGGTCCACATCCACAATGTGCATATGAATTGCCGGGGTAACCAGTACTGCAATAGTTCGTGCCCCTGCGCTCCATCGAGCAAACGCTTCAACCATGCAGCAATATCCAGCATTCTACATCTCCGCACAGATCATAAAGGAGGGGGAGAGAAACTTGTGGCTGTTTGCTACGGCCGGTCAGCGGCCATCTTGCCGGTCAGCGGCCATCTTGCCTGGTCAGCGGCCTGGGGCACAGCACAGTTTGGGATTTGGGAAACGGTAGTGAACACGTGAGGTGGAGCGAACTAATTAAACCGATTAAAAATAAGGAATTTGGGAAGCTAGAAGGTATAAAGAGGAACTTAAGCAGAAACTCATTGGATATCTGGTTAGGACAGCAACCTGATGTGTTTTAATGAGTATACAAATAGTTTCATTGACTGTATGTGAGCTAAACGATCGTCTTAAAAGACAACGAGTCTCAGAAATTTTAAGAGCAATGCGAGTAGATTTCGTATGTCTTCAAGAGACGCATATTGAGGGGGGAAAGGGGTATTTGCTGGAGAAGTTGGGGTTTCATCTTGTAGCTTATTCTAAACAGGGGGCCAAAACTATAGGGGTGGCTATACTCTCCAGGAGAAATGACGTTGTAGTCAGGAAAAAGTTGGAAGCTCAATGGGGTAGATGGGTTTTAACGGAGTGTATGATCAATGGTGAATGGGTTACGTTGGGTTCAATCTATGGATCAACAGGATGAGCCAGACATATTCGAATTTTTGGATTTGGAGTTAGCTTCATGGCCTGTACCCATTATTCTCTGCGGAGATCTGAATATAAAGGGGGTAGGGGGACTAGGCTTGGAACCAGGAGATCATTACCTGGGCCGAAAAAAAGAACGTGTCGAGCAATTCTTAGTCTGGCTCAGAATAACTCCTTAGTAGATGCTTGGGCAAAGTTGAAACTCAATGACCCTGGTAGCACTTATTACTCCGCCCCACATAAGATCTGTGTTAGGCTTGATTATTTTTTTATTTCCAATTGTTTATTGTCAAGAAGTCAGATCGAGAAACTGCCAAGGATTATTTCCGATCATAGCCCAATAATTTTAACTTTAGAAATTACAAACATGATTAGGCAAGGACGCACATGGACTTTTGAGAGGGGATTGTTAAAAGACAAAGAATATGTTTAACATATGAAGGAATGGATAAAAGGGTATTGGGAAGTCAACAGAGGCAGTGCCTCTTCTGGGGTAACCTGGGACGCCTTTAAGGCGGGTATTCGTGGCGAGACATTGAGCTTTAGCTTATATAGACAAAGGCAGGAGCAATTAAGATCCAAAAAATTGTCCAAAGCAGTAACAGACGCTGAGGAGGAATTGACCTTAGCAACTATATCGAGGGCACCTCTGGATCAGGCACTTCTTAACGTTGCAAAGGCAAAAGCAAAAGCTGAGGAGAGTATAGCTAGTAAAGCAGCCGCTACCTTCTTGGCAAAAAGAGAGCAATGCCATGAATTAAGCGAGCGCGTCAGGCATACATTAGCAGTTCGCACAAAGCAGAAAGTGGCTGTAGGGGAGGTTAAAGAGATCTTGGATGGTAAGGGAGGGATATTCACAGATGGGATCCGAGAGGTATTCAGGCAGTTTTATGCTATGTTATATAATGAAGATCAACCAAAGGACCTCTCGGAAATCCAAGGGTATCTTAGGGACGTCTCAGCCTCATCTCTATCTGAGGAAGATAGGGAAGAGTTGGATGCACCTCTGGCTCCTGAAGAGATTTTGACGGCTCTGAATAGTCTCCCGTCAAGCAAAGTTGCGGGACCTGACCAGATCCCCATTGAATTCTATAAAGCCCTCTAGGGCGCAATCTCTCTAGATTTGATAGATACAGTACAGCAGGCTCAGATAGGAACCTCAGTTTCAAATTCCTGGGCAGGCGCAGATATAGTAATTATTTTGAAGAAGGGAAAACCATCTAGAGAACCAGGGTCCTATAGACCAATAACCTTGATGAACTCTGATTCCAAAATTTTTTCCAAGGCTATGGCTCTTATGCTCTGTAAGGTTATATGTAAACTTGTTAGCCCTACCCAGCATGGATTTATTCCTGGAAGAGGCACTACGCAGCATGTGCAGAGGGTTATCACTCTTTTTGATGCCATGAAAGTCCCAGGAGACCCCATGGCAGTTATGTTACTGGACGCCGAAAAGGCATTTGATCGGGTCTCCTGGGACTACCTTTGGTCGACTTTAGCATGGTCTGGCATCGGAGAGGGTTTCATCAAGGCTATCCAGGCTTTATATATAGCTCCTACAGCTCGAATTCGAGTGAATGGGGGATCTTGGCAAATTAAACGGGGCACGAGGCAGGGATGCCCGTGCTCGCCATTGCTTTTCGCGCTCTATATCAATCCATTACTTCGTAAATTGGAAGCAAATAATAGGATCCCTCCTATAAAAGCCCAAGGCAGAATGTAAAATATTGGCGTACGCCGATGACGTTGCCATCGTTACTCCAAGGCCTTCTGACGCCATAGCCGAGGTCGAGTTGGAAGCTTTGACTTTTGGTCGCGTGTCAGGATATGCCCTAAATGGGCCTAAGACACAGATAATTAAGAACGAGGGGGCAGTGTGCAGCGATATGCGAGTAGTGGACTGTGGCGTCTACCTTGGGATTAATATTTCGGCAGATTTGGACAAAATTGTGGATATGAATATTGAACCTATTGTGGCTAAAGCTAAGAAAGATCTGGATAGGATGGATAATCTTCATCTATCCATAGTAGGGCGTTGTAACAAAATTAAAATGGTTCTATTACCTAAGTTTCTCTACCTCTTTAGGGCAATCCCACTTACATTTCAGGCAAAATGGTTTATATTGCTAGAGCAGATGATTAACAGATTCATATGGGCGCATGGGAAAACCAGAAGGGCTCTACGTTATATGGCTCTGCCTAGGGATAGAGGAGGCTGGGCCGTCCCTGCTTTCAAACTGTATTACTGGGCGGCAGCCCTTCAGTATATGACTGGGTTATTAGGGGAGTGGCGACTGATCTAGAGGTCAAATTAGGGTCTACAGATAGTTACTCGTTATTGCTTGGTGGGGAGGCAGAGAACTGTTTTTTAAAGTATACAGATCCTAGCTACTTTAAAAGAACAAAATTTAAGACCTTGATGGCTGCCTATAAGAGAAAAAGCGGACTGGGGAGGTTTAATGCGTATACTCGATAATGTAGGAATTACACTCTCCCGGGGAAAATATTTGTGGATGCTGTCTTTGCAGAATGGGGGCGACGTGGAGTTAGGAAATTAGGGAACCTGATGGGCTCGAATGGAATCTGTTGGTTTTCAGAAATGCAGGGGGCTTATGGTATCGACACGAGGAACTTTTTTAAATACCTACAAGTTAGGAGGTTTTTAGTAAATAAAAAGGGTGGGCCTGCTGGTTTTGGGAAAAATAAAATTCTGGATGTTATCGAGGGTAGTGCAGATTGCACTATTCGCAGGTTCTATGCTGAGCTGATTGCAATAAGAGAGGATGACCTAGGTAAATATGAAAATAAGTGGGCTGAGAAACTTGGGATAGGTCAAGATTGCTTTCAATTGTCATTAGAGCTAGGTCGATCTATACTATGTTCTGCGGCGTTAGAGGCTCAACATTATAAAACAATTTATTCATTGTATTATACGCCAGCAAGGATTCCGCAGTGGGGAGGATCAACGGGTATTAAATGTCCCCGCTGCGATAGCTTAGACGCTGAAATAGTACATATCTTTGCTCTTTGTTCCCATCTAAAGTTATTACATAGGGCTATAGAATCCTTTTTAGAGCGATCCCTGGGAATTAAGATTTCTTTAGTGGTGAATAGCGAGGATATGCAAGGCAATTCAGGCTATTTTATTTTTATGGCCATGTCCGTCCTTCGTATGTGTATTGCAATAATATGGTTAGACAAAGCCCCACCAACATTTCAGCAGTGGTTGGCTAGATTGCTTTCTGTACATAATTTAGAGAAGGGGATATTTGCAAGGAAGGGCAAAAGGGGGAGATTATTGGGGATACGTATATAGGAACCCATCTCTTTTTGGAGGGAAAAATAATAGTAGGTGTTTTTTGTTTAGCTCCCTTTAATTCTCTTTTTTTTAATCTTCTCTTCTCCTTTTTTGTTTGGATTTATTTGTTTCTCTGTTCTAGCTGGTGCACATTATAGTTTATGCATTTTCGCCTATGTATGTTTCCCAGATGACTCATTGTTTTTTGTATGTTTATCTTTGTATTTTGCTGTGCCCGGTAAAATGTAAAACCCAATAAAAATATATTTTTTTAAAAAGTAACAGCTCATATTTCTTACATGAGAAACAAGACTGTTCAATAAATCCTTTTATTGAAACGCCCGTCTATCTATTTCTGTGTAACTCTGAAGAAACTAAGCATGCACGATTGAAACTGTTATCTGTTGTTTCCACTAGTCTGAGACATGTTCTGATTCTAAAGGAAACAAAGTTGTCATGTTTTATGCGGTTGCCAGAAACTACTCCCTTCTTGTTTATTCAAGGAGTTTCTAGTGGCTTCTGAGTTAGCTGGCACACAAAGTAATTAAGTTTAATGTACTTGATAGAGGCATACTGAGCTCAGTCCTATGCCACAACTATAGTGTATATTATTCCAATGCGCAGAGCCTATAAGGGAAATAGGAACTACACTACATTGGGTTCCGGAGTAGAGTGCCACTCACCAAAAAAACGCTTCAACACCCCATCAGGGGTAACAAGCGCTATATAAATGCAAACCTTGTTCCCTCTTCTATCCCTCCGCTATCATTCTGAATCCAAATAACTGACTAACCCATCCACCACTCAAATTACTTTCATTTTTCACTATACTAATTCAACACTAATCCTTTATGTGTTACGGAGTAGCGTGCTACTCACCGAAAAAGCACTTTGACACCTCATCAGAGGTAGTAAGCGCTATATAAATACAATTACAATTACTTTCTGTCAGCCTCCCCTGGTGTATTAGATATTTAAGGCCTAGGAGAGTGCTGATATTCATTTTAGTAGGTCCCTGCCAACCAGGGTTATCTTCCAAGGGACAAATCATGTATCAGCTTCAACTGCTAATCGATTTTCTACCTTGGAAGTCCTGGATTCCATCGAAGACTCGGCAGCCATTGTAGTTGTGAAGTTTCTGCATATTTGTGTAATAGTGACCCAACCTGTATGGTAACTATATAATGCAGGTGACTACTTTCCTTTAAAAGGGGGAATTTATTTAAAGTTATATTAAGATCTCTAACAATAATAACTCTTGTAATTTGAATGGTTCTAAGTGCCAATCTGGACACAGCCCTGCACGTCTTGACTACAACCGAGCACCAATTCAAGGTCCCTACTATGAGGCTTGACTTCAGCGTATCGACCCGACTGCAAGGTTTGAAAACGACGCAGTGCCAATCTGAGGTCTCAACCCCGAAGCTCGACTGTGATGTAACGACCCACAAGTGTGAATTGGAACTGACGTATTGCCTTCACTGTGTGGAGACGATCAACGCCTTTTGTTGTTTGCGACCAAGAGAAGTACTTTGTTCACCAAAGCCTGCATGGGTCGTGTAGCTGGCCTGTGCTTCCAAAATGTCAACCCAAACCCAAAGTCCAGCGTGATCTAAAGTAAAATTTTTAGCGCTAATTGCTTCTAAACACTTTACTGTATTTAAATCTACAAAATTCAATATCTCATTTCTACATGTTGGATCTTTATTGTTTTGGCCTTATTTTACTCAGATAGATATTCTCCATATTTCTAAACAGTTGTGGAGTCTTTTGTGGTGTATTCACTGTCTTGTTGTATGAGTTACTTTACACATTGTCTTCTAAATTGAGTCTGCCTGCTCTGTGCCAAGGTACCAGAGGGTGAGCACAGGATAATTTAGGATTGTGTTGTGATGTACCTTGACAAGGATTGCCAAAAGATACAAGAGAGCAGTTAGATCCAGGAAACACAAGTTGAAAGAAAAGGCATGGGAGGATGTTCTACTGGCCTGTAAAACAGACAATTTCCAGTTCATTTGGAAGCTTAATCCTGACAAGAATGTTGAATTAGAGCTGTCAATTATGCCAGAAGACTGGAGTATGCACTACTGTTGTACAGACAATGAGATTCCCAAGAATTCAAATGATGGTGTACTTCCACAGGGCCCTGCCAACTTAGTATGATCATGACCTTCTGTTATTCAGAATTTAGAGATGTAATTATGAATAGCCCAGCCATGAAGGCTACTGGGCAAGATGGGGTTAATATGGACCTATTTAAAGGAAATGCTGAGCTTTGGGCCCCAATGGTCACCAGCCTCATCTTGAATGCAGCTAGTAGATTAAGGATCCCTGAATCTTGCTCACAATCGATCATAGTTTCAGTATACAAAAATGTTAACAGAGAAGTTTCACTTTGCTATCATCATATCTCACTGATAGGCTCTGTGGTAATAATAGCTGGAAGGGTTATAATAAAATGAATTTTAAACTGCCCAGAGGAGAAATGTGTTTTTCAGATGCCCATTATGGCTTTAGATCAGGCCTCGGAACCACAGATCAGTGTCTTAATTTATACATTTTGCTACAGCAGTACAGTATCATGAAAAGGGGTTCTCTCTACTTGGCTTTTATAGACCTGGGCTAGGTATGTGCCCATGTTAACAGGCGAAAGCTATGATCCATACTTGCCAACATGGGTGTAGACTTTGGTATCTTATCTTTTTTACCACACCTCCACTGTAACCTAAATGATATGGTCCGTTATAATGCAAAGGGGAACTGTACTGCCTCTTTTAAATTAGCCAAGGGGGTTAGACTCGCTGCTTACTTGCTCCGATTTTATTCAGTATATATAGTAATGATTTAGAATGTATCTGTACTGCTATATATAAAGGCTTATTGCCTGTTTGCAGATGTCTTATGTCAATTTTATTATACGCAGATGATGCTGTTTTATTTGCCAGGACAGCTAATGCACTAAAAGAGCTTATGGATGGATTTGTGTCTTATATGGGTGACGGGATCTTAGCATGAATGCTAATAGGACTTTTGACATAGTCTTAGGTTATAAATGGGTCATATCAAAAGACTTTATGATAAATGGCCACTGTTTAGTGAAGGAGAAAACCTTCTCCTATTTGGACTCAGCCTTTGATAATCGATCTTTTTAGAAATTGTGCTCAAGTAGGAATTTACCTTGAAAAACAAAAGATAAGAGCATTTGGCAAAACGGAAACAGCTGGTTTAATTAAACACTTCAGCCAGAAGCCCAGTTACAGAAGGAGGTGTGAGGACTGTCTCAAAGTACAATCAATCTGAAAAGGGTTTTATACATTACTTTGGGTACCATAAAGTACTTCCGGTAATCCATGTTTGGTGAAAGAATGTGGTCCTTGTATGTGGAGTCATAAATAAGGCCCTTGATAACAAACGCAGGTTGGCCTTGACCTTGTGTGGACAAAAAGTGAGCCAGTGGGTAACTTGTCCAGATGTCCAACATAAGGGACACGTGATCACTGTGTGTACTCTGTATGCTGTGTCCTGATTGGCTGTGTGCTCCTAACTTCATGGGGCATCTGACTTTATAGTGTTTTGTGCATGTGCGCAACGTCTGGCCATGTGTGTTTTCTTGAGGACAATTTCCCTGGACCATTGTGGTGTCTCTGCGCTTATCTAGGGGATGGACCAGAGCTTCCTGTTCATGCATTTGTCTGCCGGCTACATGCTACCAACTTGTGACCCGTTAATCAGTAGCCTCAGGCCTAGGTCGCAGAGCCTGCCTGACCACACATTTCAGAGTTGGGGTCGAGGGAGAGTTCATGATGGACGAATTTGACAATAGTGGTGCCATTTCTTTCTTACATGCGAATGTATGATTATAAACATTGCCATCGGTTCTAGCTATATTAACTGAAGGAGTTGATAAGACTTAAGCAAAGGTCGTCTGCACATTCCTTTGCTCTTGTTCCTAATTTTGCACAGAAACTGAGAAAGAAACATATCGCACATATATGCACTTTTTACCAATCTAAAAGCATTTATGTTGCTTGCTATAGTGCAGGTGTATGGGACTACATTAATTTTGGCCCCTTACGGACAGAAGAAAAATTAATTTGCAGAAGAAAATTGTCCGGGCCACAATAATGTCTACATTATTCCTCTCATGTGGACATAGGGATCCCTTATTTGACATATATGATCCATATTTTGCCCCTTTTGTTATGGATTTCCTTCTGGAGTAATCCATGTGCCACCTTAAATAGGTAAATCATCAAAGACCAATTGTCTATGGAGGGTCACGATAAATTGAGATGACATAATTACATTACATTTCTGTGCATAGAGTTAGGCAAAGCAGATTTACCAAAGGCTATCATTAAGAGGGACAAGTTATGGGGCAAGACTACCTTTAATCAGCTGAGAAGGCAGGACAGAGAAATCAGTGAACTGAAAATACAACAGTTAAATCATATATTGTGAAAAAACAATGTCTAAAAGAGAACCATATCTTCTTAACATCTCTGATTCATGGGACCTGCATTTGTTCAAATTATTCAGATTGGCACCTGTATAATATTGTTTTTGTTTATCTTTGGGCAGCAGCCCAACTAATTGTACCTGTCACTGCCCTTGTCATAATATATCTTTGCAAAGCTCCACATAGTGAGTTTATTAAAGTAGTTCCCCGGCCCCACCTGTTAAAACCTCTACAAACTTTGTTACAGGCTTGGGTGGGACTATGTCCGCCAGCTACATCGCACTTAGGAGCGGTGGAGCATAATCTGAATCATGCTCAAAAGCGCTGGCAGCATCCTTCAGTGCTGCTTTTAATGAAGAGGCTCCCTGCTTGCACCTGTTAAAACTGCCACAAACTGTGTTACTGGCTGGGGTGGGACTACTTCCCTCAGTAACATTGCGCCAACGATTGGCGGGGCTGGCCTAATCCAAATCGTGGCAAAAAGCACTGCCAGCATCCTGCAGCACGGAATGCGCCTGGATGTGCACCCGGGCAAAGATGGGGCCAAGACAGGACCGTCTTTGCCAGTTGTCGCCACTAGAGGCCTGGCAGGGCCTACATTCTTTATCTAAAGCTTGCGGATCCTGCTGACATCACTTTGAAGGGCCCTGGGTTGGCCTATTTCTTGTGATTGCTGGCCCGGTGAGTCTAGCCTCCCTCTTATTCCATTTTATATTCACTTGTGATCTTTGATCATCTGGGAAGAACAATGGGCAAAAGGAAAATTCCAGGGGACAGAGATACTGCTACCACTAATTCACTGGGTGATACAACATTGCACTCCTTTTTGGAACGTGCAGTTAATGTTCTCTCCAAAGAGATAGAACTGGCTGAGAGGTCACTCACTTGGGACTATGGTATTGCCTCTGGGTGTCCTTTAGTATCCCCAGCACGACCATCTGCAGGCCTTATCACCACAGTAGCATCCAGCCCTCCGTCACTGTCACTTGCTGTGGCTGAAGATGAGGTCATTGCCTTACCCATTAGTATCCCTTTGGCAATTCTGATGCCAAGCACCACAGTGTCAGTAAACCATGTGCTAAAAAGAAGCGCAAAGCGAAGCAAGGGGGTCATGCTAAAGCACAAAGTAGATACAGACAAAGTACTTTTCATAAAGAGCCCGTAGATCCATTCCCGCTGCAGACTGGGCTGATCCTTACTAAACCCATTGTTGAGGATTGCGTTCCCTTACCTACGGACTGGGATGGCATCTTGGACAGATTTACATCTTCAGTTCTTGCATGCATGTACCCCTTGATGGACAACATTTGTTCTCTTTGATTTACCACTAGTCAGTTTATATTCTCTATAAATGTTTTTCCAGGTCAGAAGGCCCTTGCACAATTGTAGTTACCCAATGCTGATTGTAGCACTGATTGTGGTAGTAATCTCTCAGTAGTCCCCTCAAGTCCACTGGATAGTGAAGTACTTTGTCCACCATCAAAAGTCCCTGGCAATTCGTGTCCTCCACAGTTGGCAGTAGGAGGGGCAGAATGTCCAAGAGGGCAGACCCTAGGCTCAGGCTCAGGAGCTGTGCATAGGGCACAACTGGGGAAAAATAACCAGGTACAAACTTCCCTTTGCCAACGGCAGTCCCAATTGAACCTCCCCCCTGATTGCTGCCCTTATGTAGCTATTTTAACAGGAGTTACCCCCAACCCAGGGAAGAGTCTTAAGGACACTTAAAAAATAAGGGTGTCACTGGCTGACCCATCATACAGCTTTTAAAATCTCTAAATATGAAGATATATTACTAGTAAGGAGGGTGCGATTGGTTGGCCCTTTCCCTAAAAACATCATTTGACTGTGTGGTTATTATTTGTAGGTGCCCAGGCCTGGCTGCTGGTTAAGAGCGTGGCTAGGGCCAGTGTGATGAGAGATAATATCAGCCTTGTTCTCTTAGGATTCTTCCACAAACATGTTCTACCCAGGCATCCTTCAAGGCAGTTGCTGGTGATGATCTGTCGTTACGACCTCTAATAGATTTTGTTATCTATCTAACCTGGATAGCAAAGACCGACGTCCAATAATGCCTGCCAGCAATAGCAATTCTCCAGTTATTGGGTTAGTAGAGGTGAGGGGTGCCATTATTCCAAAATTACCCCACATTAAGGTGTGCCCATCGCCCATTAACTCCTTAAGTTCTGACACTACCTCTTACGGAGAATGTAGCCTTTCCCCATGCTCTGATGGGCCACTCCCTTTATCCCCCACAGTATGGAACCTCATGACTTGGGTAATGCTATCACTTACCAGCCATCCCATACTAAGATTGCTTCCTGGAACATGTCTAGCTTAGTGTCCAAGCTTTTGTGCCCCAACTACTGCTTGAGTCATTTGATATTTTGCTGTTCCACGAAACGTTGGTCTCTTCTACAGCAACATTGTGCAAGGTTTGTCAATTTTTCTTGGATGTGACTTCCTCAGGGAAAGAGCAGATCCTCAGGGGGATTGCCAATTTGGATCAAAGCTACCCCATGCTGTACATTCTAGGAGATTGATATGGGCTGTGCAGATGTACAGTGTGGATCTCTTTCTTTTTCATCTGGTGGTGTGTGCTATCTATACAATTTGTATTGTACGCATGGGGTTAAAGGTGCCTAGTTACAAGTAATTGATTTGCTTGGTACTCAATATGGCAGACCTACGAACAGGCTCTTTTAAAATACTGGCAGGTAATTTTAACTGTAAATTTGAGCCTCTGTCCTCCGTCCTTGAGGATCTCATTGGTGATGAGGACCAAGCCTGGGGTGTCTCTGGTATCACACCTCCTCCTGTCAAGAGGTGGACTGTTGTCGTTTTACAGCAAAATGCATTAACATTTAGAAATTGGCCTTCCTGCTTGCCCAACAGAGAAAACAGGCCTCAAACACAGGAAACCGACCCTTTACTTCTTTCTCTACATGTCTCTCATTATTATAGATAAATGGATCATCCAGTCTGATTGATTACGTTTTTGAAATTCTGATCACCGCAGGCCGGAGCGACCGCACACTTCCTGTGTTATTGAATAATTTCCTTCCCTGTAAGAATCTTCTCATTGATGCACTGTGTGTGTCAATTCACAGGCATCGCACGTTACTGATATTTACCACTCTTTCACAGAAACCAATAAGGATTGCACGGACCATTGTGCTCCCACGCAGTACTCCACTTACCCACCTCCAGATGTATTACTCTGTGCCATTACTCTCGCTGTCAGCCTCCCTCCCCTCACCCTGGGGTAAGTTCCTCTAATGAAGTACTCTCTCTAACATTTGTGTGCCGATTACCATGTAAGCAATTTACCGGAATTCTCTTTGATTCTATTCTTTAATCCCTTTTCCTTCCTTCACATGTGCAGTGTCCGGATGGGTCCCATGTGAGTAAACCTTTACCCTTTTCACTTCATTGTGGTACACGTTCATCATGCTGATGCACAACCATCTCCTCAGGTACAGGCCGCCCCCATGCGTTCCAATTCAAGTAACGTTTCCACTATTAAGGACACACATTGATAGTTTCCATTTCTTTCAATTTTAGATGTCTCTAGTCCCTTCATCACTAGCTCCTGAAGAGACTCCTCATTGCACAAAGGGTCGAAACGCCATCGCCAAAAATTAAAGTGAACCATTAACCAGCGCTTATTATTTTATAAGGACGCTATTCTCATTTCTTATTATTTACGATGGTTGACTTTACAAAATATAGGAAACCAAGTGTATAGGTCACAAATATGTCACTAATGTTTTAGGTTCCATGTTCACTGGGGACACTACGCACTATTTCTCTGTTTTTGGAAAAAAGTGTATTTTTTTATATACATAAAGAACGACTGTTATAATCAGAAATTAAGGTATATATGATTTCTTCTCCTTTGGACATCGACTTAACCCTTTTTATTGCGATTGTGCATACGAATAGTATCAGAAATTGTTATATTAATCCACAGGAACCACTGTTTCTGTTTATACTTAGATTACCCTGGTTCCTTGTGAGTATGGTCTCCCTTGTCTCTTGTTCTCGACTTTTAGAGCGGTGGCTGCGCCGCAAGGAAATTATCCGCCTCAGGATTTCCCACATACCCTATGTTAATATAGGGTTTATTCTCTTGCTCTTGGGTTACGATGTCCGAAGGAGAAGCCCCCTTATACACTAACGAATACATTGCGAAAATCATCAGTGGTCCATCCTTTTTTCCACTCAACCAAATAAATGTGTGAGGCCTAAACAACAGTTACTTAAAAAAATTGGAAAAGGCCAAGAAAAAGCATGTTAGAACTGAGCTTCATGCCCGAATGCTTACTGAGTATCTTAAGGCAGGTATTATTCCTCAGGGGTTACAAGTTAGAAATGATCCGGGTATTTTCCGGGAAGATCCAAAATTCAAAGGAAACTTCAGCCACATTTCTACTACCTGCTCAAGCCACTAGATGGTGTTAGGTGTAGAGACTGCATTAGAGCACGCAAATGCTGAATTAAAATAAATAGAGGAACTAGAGAAAGAACTCCTAGGAGTAGCAAAAGCTAACACAAGTTTCGACAAATTACACAAATCAATTGATGAGTTTAATACATTTGAACTAAAGAAAAAGGCAGACGAGGTCACCAAGGACATAAAACACTTTTTTAAAGAAAAGGCTTACCCCTAACTGAGAGAAGATTACTACACCACAGTAGGTACACAGAATAGACAGAACACGTGGGGCAGATTCAGGAGAAACCAACCCAATACTTTTTCTGAGTCATATGGGGGGTCTGAGGATTCAGACGCACAACCTAGCCCAAGATGTTCAGATAACCATCCAGGTCAGCCTTTTTTAGAGAGAGGCGGCAAGGCCAAAGCCAAGACATGGTACCAGTACCCAGGGGAACGCCAGACAAGGAGGAAGCATTACCAATGGGGTCCTCAACCGTACTAGACCAGGGAACACAAAGAATAGATGTGATTCCAATCTTTAACCTGTTACAACACATACAATCTTCAGCTGAAATAGCTCTACTAGGTAAGGGCCTGTAGTATGTAATTACTGAGCGCACCGATTTCTTCAATTGGAAGACAGAGCTCTTTAAATTTTTTGGAAAGATACGATTACAATTGTTTTTTAAAGACAGAGAACCCATAAAACAAGACTCAGTCACAGGTCTTAAACCGCCGTCCACCTTTTATCCAACTAACTCAATGATGTCACCAGAGTAAATAACCTTTGATAAACTAGTACTAGTAGGACTAGATAATTTGAAAATGAACAAATGCTTCATACCATACAACATTACTTTACAAGAATGGAAAGCATTAAAGACACTAAAAAATGATAAAACCATCATCTTAAAACCTGTCGACAAAGGGGGTGGAATCGTGGTCCAGGACCATAAGGCTTATGATGTAGAGATCCGTAAACAAATCAATGAGGAGAGACACTACAAAAAACTGGGTACGAATCTGTTGCCAGACATTAGAAAGGACATTTTGAAAGTCACCACAGAAGGAAAGGATCAGGGCTATATCAGTAAAAAGGAATTTAAGTTTTTGAATGCTGAAAACCCAAGAACTCTTGTTCTGGATACACTCCTGAAGATCCACAAGAGCACCACTAATCCTCTAGGACGCCCTATTCTATCTGGGTATGGTTCCGCTTTAGAACCCATTGGGAAATACATTGATATTTTTATTAAAGAGTTTGTCCCTACCCAAGAAACATACTTAAGGGATAGCATGTATATGATTAATTTGGTAGACGGCATGCCCTACAATACTGAAACAGACTGGTTAGCAACCTTAGATATCTCATCATTGTACACCAACCCACCCCAAGAGGAAAGCATTTTGATAATAGAGAAACTATTAGAGACTAGAACAAGGCCTATACAAGTTCCCACTTGTTTCCTCACCTACTTGCTTCGAATTGCCCTTCAATTCAATTATTTTGTCTCAGAGGGCAGTTATTACCAACAATGCCCTGGGACCAGTATGGGGCTGTTTTTGCACCAAATTTAGCAAATATCTACATGGACTATGACGAACAAACATATGCCCTTGATATTACAAACATCTACCGTTCCAACATTAAATGTTGGAAACTGTACATTGACGATATTTTCCTAATTTGGTCTGGCAGTGAGACTGAATTCAATGACTTTGTGATATATCTTAACAACATCCAGAAACATCTTACCTTCACATCCACAATACATAAGTCAACCATAGCCCTTTTAAACCTAAACATACAACATGAAAATGGTATCCTATATGTCAGTCTTCTCAGGAAACCCACAGAGAGGAACACACTCTTAGTGTAGATAAGTCATCACCCACGAGCACTATGAGATGGTTTACCCTTTGGCCATTTCTGCGGTTGCGCAGAAATTGTTCACGTAAGAAAGACTATATGATTGAGGCCCAAGTATTGAAATCTAAACTTCTGATGAGAGGCTATCCTAATAGACTAATAAGAAAGGTGCTCAAACGAGCTTGGTTTTGCCCCAGAGAAGAGCTGCTAACCACAAAAGAGAGAACTTCAATTAACAGACTCATCTGTGTGACCACTTTTGGCGTTCTCACTAACAAGGTCCACAATTTAATCATGGGAAACTGGGACCTGATAAAGAGTATCGATTCCACTATAGAGACCCCCATGTTTGCGTTTAAATGGGGCAAGAATGTAAAAGATCATTTAATACGCTCATCCACAGAAAGTATCATGCGGAAAACTAAGACATTGGAATCATCCTGGGGTCTACCAGAATTGAAAGGACACTTTAAATGTGGCAACTGTGTCTCCTGCGCCTCTACATTTGACACAAATACATTTCAGCATGCAAATGTGAAACAGACTCTGGAATTCTTCTCTAACTGCAACACATGCAATGTGGTCTATTGTTTATGGTGACCTTGTAATTTGCCATATATTGGACAAACACAGCAAACTATCAAGGCACTCGTTGGACAGCATCGCAGTCGCATTAGATGCTCTGTACCAAATGCCCCTTTAGTAACTCACTTTGCTGAAAAAAATCATACAGCAGATGACATAAATTGGCAGATCATTGACAAAGCGATTATTCCAGAAAGAGGGGGTGATCTGACACAGATTTTGCAACGACTAGAATGCAGTTGGGTAGAAAGGACCAATTCCATAACACATGGTCTGAACTCTGCTGAAGAGTGGCGGGGCTTTGTGACCTCATTGATAAACTGAAAGTGCATGAAGAATTGAAATTATATGACAAGTACCGATTGGCATCTGTACCATGATTTGTTATCACTTACGCACTAAGAAGTACATCTGTCCTCCTGCACATATTGACCTCACCACAGGCTAACTATTGATTCCCATATGTTACAACCTATTCACCGTCTGTAAAAATTACCTAACAACTTGCTTGACGACACTGCCATGAATAGACGCATGGTTTACCAAATGATATTCCCACTTCATTCATGCGATATGTATAAATTGTTTTTCACTGTGTTCTGCGACCACATTCATATGGATAAAAATGTGAATCACCTTTTTTATGTCCCAGTTTTAGGATTGTATTCAACATATTAGTGCAAATTGTTTTTCACTGTGTTCTGCAGATATAATCATAACGATTACATCATAATCTCCAGCCGAGCCATGTTGTAATAGCTTCACATAAATTGAAGCTTTGCGCCTAACGCAGAATGCATTGTATCTTCCCCGTTGACTCTGTGTTCGATGTTTCTTCGACCCTTAACTTCATTCTCCACATGTCTCCCATTATTATAGATAAATGGATCGTCGAGTCTGATTGATTAAGTTTTTGGAATTCTGATCACCGCAGGTCGGAGTGACCGCACACTTCCTGTGTTATTGAATAATTTCCTTCCCGGTAAGAATTTTCTCATTGATGCACCGTGTGTGTCAATTCACAGGCACTGCACGTTACTGATATTTACCACTCTTTCACAGAGACCAGTAAGGATTGCACGGAGCGTGACTGCCAGTAGGAAGCCTGTACTAGAGTTGTTCTTCATGTATTCTGATGTATGCTTTGGTTGAACATTCATATAGCCCTCTTATAATTGTGACCTGTAAATGCATTTGTTTTTAAACTTTTAGATTGTAAATAGACAAATGTTTTTATTTTTTGTACACTTTGATGGTTGTTGAACAAATAATCAAATAAAGTTATTTGATGATGATGATTGCACGGACCGTTATGCTCCCACGCAGTACTACAGGTACCCACCTCCAGATTTATTACTCTGTGCCATTACACTCGCTGTCAGCCTCCCTCCCCTCACACTGGGATAAGTTCTTCTACTGAAGTACTCTCTCTAACATTTGTGTGCCGATTACCATGTAATCAATTTACCAGAATTCTCTTTGATTCTATTCTTTGATCCCTTTTCCCTTCTTCCCATGTGCAGTGCCTGGCTGGTACCCATGTGAGTAACCCTTTACCCTTTTCACTTCCTTGTGGTACACGTTCATCACGCTGATGCACAACCATCTCCTCAGTTACAGGCTGCCCCATGCATTCTAATTCAAGTAACGTTACCACTTATAAGGCCACACATTGATAGCTTGCATTTTGTTCAATTTTAGATGTCCCTACATCACTAGTTCCTGAAGAGACCCCTCATTGCACAAAGGGTCGAAACCTTGTCGACAAAAATTAAAGCGAACAATTAAAACCAGCGCTTTTTATTTTATAAGGATGCTGTTCTCATTTCTTATTATTTATGATGGTCGACTTTACAAAATATTGGAAACCAACTGTATATGTCACATATATGTCACTAATGTTTTAGGTTCCATGTTCACCGGGGACACTACGCACTGTTACAAAAACATAAATAATGACTGTTATAACCAGAAATTGAGGTGTATATGATTTCTACTCCTTTGACCAGGGACTTAACCCTTTTAATTGCGATTGTGCATACAAATAGTATCAGAAATTGTTATATTAATCCACTGGAATCACTGTTTCTATTTATACTTAGATTACCCTGGTTCCTTGTGAGTAGAGGCTCCCTTGTCTCTTGTTCTCAGCTATTAGACTATGGCCTATCCAGGTAGATGTGGTTGTAATCCCCAGGCATAGTTGCTGAGAATGTACCCCTTGATCATGCATTCTCCATGATGAGACAGAGTGCAATTCATAATCCCATGGATGCCTATCTAAGGAATGTATTCCTGGTAGAATCTAAGAATATCTCAAGAAGGAAGAAAGGGGTACCCTGATATAGAAAAAATTTGAGCAGCCAGACATGCCCCCTCTAGATCCATTAAAGTTGGGTTGAGAGCTGCCAATCAGGAAGACAGGTCACTCTACAAAGATTCAATTCTTTACTGCTAAACGAATTGCACAAAATGGGATTCAATGCTGAGTGGCATCAAAGGCAAGGAATACTGTTCTTACTGGTGCATCATAGCCAAGGGTGATTCTGGCACCCAGGCCCCATTGAACAGTATTATTTCTGCTGATGCCTGGGTTGAATATTTCTCATTGATATTTTCAGGTAATGCAGATCAGGATCTATCCCAAATTAGACCCATCCGCCAGGTAATTTGAGTAACAAGTAATACACTTCTCAGCGAAGCTTCAGTTGAACCTCATATTGAGCCAGTGACACATTGGATCCACCTAAATCTAGCACAGAGATCTCCAAAGCATTATATTGGACCATACCAAATAAAGGTGATCAGACAAGGCATCTGGTGATCTCTTTAAGTTTTATAGAGATGTATCATGACCCTATTTTTCATTGATTTTAGTGCTATAATGAATTTTGCACTGAGGGGCTGCAGGTCGCTACCTTAAAACTGCAAATCAATGAGCCTCATTGACAGCTCGCAAAAGCTGTTCAGTTGGAAAATCTTGAATAGGTTGATGAAGTGGATTTCCGACACTAGTGTATTGACTATATTGTAGGCTGGATTCATGAATGACATTGGAACAATTAATCAGGTGTTTCACCTGCAGTTGCTGTTCTGGAAAAACCTTAATCTGGGGGAGGTAGACTTTATGTGATCTTCGTGAACCTTCGGTCCACTTTTAACCTCGTCCCCAGATAATCCTTGTGGCAGGTGCTAGTGAAGATGGGGGTCCCTAATTATCTTTCAAAAGTTTTAATATGATTACATTCTAAACATTGTGCTCATGTTAGATGCTGGCCCCAGGGTGAATTAGCAGACCCTATTCTAGTAAATCGGGGAATGAGGAAGGGGTGTTTGCTGGCCCCAACCTTCTTTCTCCTATACATTAATGACTTTGTATCGCAGCTCGAGAAATGTGAGGGTGATGCCCCCGGTCATGCTGGGGTCAAGATCCCAGCCCTACAGACGATTCCCTTTTGTTATTAAAATCCCCAATTAGGATCCAGAAAGTTCTGTTTTGGGTCCTTCTGCAGGCAGGGCTTCAGATTAACCTAGGCAAGACTAAATACATGGTCTTTAACCCGTGTTCGGCATCTCGTTCTAACACAGCTCTCAGTGGAGTAGCACTGGAGAGAGTCCAGGTGTTTAATTATCTGGGGGTTATTCCCACAGAATGCTTTAATTGGTCTCCCGATATTTAGACCTACAGGCTCAAATTTAAGCAACACTGTGGGGACATTTTGAGGGCCCAAAGTAACTCTTTTTTTAACCCAGTAACTCCAGCCCTTGAAATCTATAAATGTCAGATCCTAGGGTCTACTTTGTATGGTGGAGAACTATGGGGTTTTCAAGATATCAATCTACCAGCCAGCACCCCACCTGTCCCCTTATAGTTAGACTATGCCCTTAGACACATCAATGTCATAGCTGGGTTAAAACCATTGTTGTATTGGTAGAAACCTTGGTAGTTCCAGAGCTCATGCTATTCCGTAGGGCCTTGGAAGATGTTTTGGGGCAGCCCAGGGCCTGTAAAAACTATGAACGATAAGCTGGGTCAAATTGGGTTAGAGAACCTCTGGTCTTCCCCATGAAGAGGCCCCTATAGTCTTAGAGTTAAAAGTGCCTATTCGCGCCATATTGAGTATTTAATTTTATACTGTCCAATGGCTGGATCTCTTACTATTTCCTTTATGGAGTTCAAAGATGACTATCAGCAGGAGGCTTTCGTGGAGAAGATTGAACCTCCTCTTGCTAAGTCTTTATATATCAAATTTCACATGAGGACTTTGCCTACTTGTTCCTTCACACCCAAATGGAAACATCAACCTTGTGTTTATTACAGATCCTGCCCGTTCTGCCCCAGGTGGTGGAAATGGCTGAGCCAGTTGTATTCTTCTGTGTGAAGTGGATTTTACAAGTCTGTCACAACCTGGGCTCTAGAAATTTTAGGTTAGTGTATAGAATATTAAGAAGCGATACTAGGCAATTTATAATTTTTGCTGTTTCCTGAGTTTTGATGCGTGTGTGGAGGATAAGACAGAAAAAGGATGCCTAGCTGATGGATTGGGCTCTATTCAATGCTGTTATTTATACATGTTAAACTGTAACTATAGTCTGGTACTGTTTTAAAATTGTGCAAAACTTTAATTATCATCATGTATAATGAGTTATATTAGTATGAAAGTCTCTATGAATTGGACAATTTGCACAAATGATTTCTTGTTTTATACATTTTTACATACTCTGTTATGGCCATTGTGCCAAAATAAAAAATAAAGAAAGAAATACTTTTTCTGTTAATTGCATATGTTTGCACATAAAATATTTCTTATACCAATCTTCATAAAAGCTAATCTTGCACAATGGAGACCTAAACATTTATATTTACAGATGGTTGTCTCTCCTCTAGTATGTTAGTTGATATTTATCTGCTGCTATCAGATTTCTGAAAAACCTTGATATTTAATTGTAACTGATTGTATATTTTATTCATAGTTTTTATTTGTATATTTTACATGGTCTGTATATTATGTATAACATGATTTTCTGCACATTTTAAGTGTCAATAGTTTAAGAAGCTCTTTTTGTACTTTTTTAAATTCAACATTTTGCACAATCTAGGTTTGTAATCAAACGTATTTAAAGAAGCTTACTTTCTCTTTTTACCTTGCCTTGTTACTTGCTAATGTTTATTTACTAGAATAAAGACCTTGTAATATCGTGTTAAATAAATTGTGATGGATTGTATTTTTTATTTGTGGTTCTTATCTGTACGCTGTTATATTTTTTTGCAACCAAATAAAGATGTGTGATGATGATGATGATTGGTCAGGTATTTACATTTTAGTGATGAAAGCAGCATCCCCAGCTATTAGGATTGCATTGTTAGTGATTGTGAGACCTGTCAGCCTTAGAGTGGTCTTCCCGCAAATATTTTGCGTTTACCCTCCTATTTTTCTAAATTTGTTTTTGCTGACCTTAGGACTCGCTACACTTTGCCACCGATAACGAATGCTAACGTGCTTATGGTCACTCCCTAAAACATGGAAAATTTGTCTGACTTCTATTAGTATAATTCATTTACTTATATGTCCCTAGTAAAGTGGTAGACCATATACCCAGGGCCTTTAAATTAAATGTGTCTACCTATTGTGCCACTCACTTAAGTAGCTTCTTAAAACATGTCTGAGGTCTGCCATTGCAGCTTGAATGCAGTTTTAAATAGGGGTGGATGATAAATTCTGCTCCGCCAGTGCACTTGATGGAGTTTTGGCCACTCCATCCTATCGGAGTTCCATAAAAATTGGGACAACTGCCACTTGGCAGTGTTTTTCCTCGCAAGCAGCTCACCAATAATAAGTTGGCGAGACTGAGCAAGGTTTGGCTACCCCTAGCATGATGTCAGGTCTCTAGGATGGAACCCTGAGAGATTTCCCCAACACGGGTAGTCGGGACCGTTCACAGTGAGAAAGCTACCTCTTGAGTAGAAAATCTACTCGAGCAGCAGAAAAATCAACTTGAGTAGCAGAGTACCCTCAATCAATCAGTAGTCAATCAGAAATAGTATAAAGCGCAACTACTCACCTGTGAGACTCTGAAGGCGCTGGCACGCCGCGTGGTGCATTTCATGCTGTTTTTCAGCATGAAACAAGCTCTAGGTGCTAAAAATCAGCTTGAGTAGCACAGCATGCATATCCCCACAGAATTCAACATATTGAAACTCCAATAGTTCCACCCACCCCTAGTTTTAAACTGTAAATACGACTTTTTAAATTTGCCTCTTGCCAAGTCTTAAATTACTCTTATATTACACATTGATAATAATATTAATAATAATAAAAATGATATCACTTATAAAGCACCTGGTTACACCAACTGGTGTGTCCCAGTGCTAGGACTGACTCTTTGGTGGAAGAGGAGAAAGGATATAGGACCAAAAGCTGGAAAAGCCAGGTTTTAAATTTTTTCCGAAATAGAGTCTCCGATCGTTTGGCTCGGAGAAAGAAAGGAAGTGCATTCCAGTTTTTGGCTGCCAAATAGATTAACGACTGCGCACACATTCTTGCTTTTTGGACTTTAGGAACTGTGACGAGATAAATTCTGGTCAAACTGAGATGTCATGTAGGATTATAGGGGACGTGTATATCATGAAGGTAACTCAGACCTTTGTCCTGCAAGCTACTATGACTAATTCATAAGGTTTTAAAAAGGATTCTTTTATTAATCAGCAGCCAGTGCAAGTCATCCAAAGCTTTCCCAGTGGAAGCTCTCCTGGGAAGCTTCAGAACTAGGCAGGCCACTGCATTCTGAATACATTGCAGCCTGCTAAGGCCTTTTTGTAGTTGCTCCTAGATAGAGAATGTTTCTGTAGTCCAATTGACTACCACCAGGGTATCGACCAGGGTTTTCCTGGCTGGTGTGGGAAGGACGTCCAGAGTTTTCCTTAACGTTTTAAGATTCCAAAACATTACCCTGTAACTGTTCTAGTGTGTGCTTCAAAAGTAGAGTCCAACCAAACTCCTGGGTTTTTAACCTGTTTCAGGGGTAGGAGTAGGACCCAGAATCTGTGGCCACCATGCTGATGACAAGATAGAAGGTGATTTCCCCACTACTAAGATCCCTGTTTTAGTACCATTTAGTTTAAGGCAGTTATTTCTCATCCAAGAAGCCAAGTCCTGCAGGGAAGGAGAGAACTTGGTAGCTGCCACATCAGACTCGTGGGACAGGGGGACAACAAGTTGCGTGTCATCAGCATATGACACAATGGTGATACCCTGCTTTTCCACAATCTCTGCCAATAATGCGATGTAGAGATTAAAGAGAGTTGGACTCAAAACTGAGCCCTGTGGAACCCCTTGAGACAGAGCTATGCTTTTGGAGAAATATGGGTGTTGTGCAACTTAGAAGGTCATCCATTGAAGCACAGCTCCATCCAGCCCTCCTGATCTGAGTTGTTGTAACAGCAGTTTGTGGGATACCGTGTCAAATGCTGCACTAAGCTCCAGTAGGACCAAGGACACCAATCTGACCTTCATCCACACGTCTGCGTATTGTCTCCGTGGAAAGGAGCAGTGCTGACCAGATTGTGTGGAGTGGAGTAAATTGTGCTCATTAATATGAGCAACTACTTATGTGTTCACCACCTTTTCTGCTATTTTGGAGAAATAGGGCAGAAGCAAAATAGGGCGCAGGTTCTCCGGCTGGCTCGAGTCCACTCCTGGCTTTTTCTTTAGGGGTAGAACAATTGCTTGCTTCCATATATTTGGAACCACACCATCATGAAAGGAAAGATCCAGAAGACCCTGTATGTAAGGCAATAGTATATCCAGGCCTTCCCTCATAATCCTAGGTGTGACTGGGTCAGTGGGGGAGCCGGAAGTAATACTTAGAGCTACCGCTTTTAAATCTTCTAGTGAGAATGGATAGAATTCAGAGAGGGTGTTAGCCCCATCCCCAGAAGTCATCTCAGTTTGGCAAAGCATCCCATTACGAGCCTCAACCGGAAAGGTATCATATATTTTTACTACCTTCTCGGCAAAAAAGTCTGCAATTTGGTTACACGTCTCAGATGAGCTGGTAACAGGAGCCACAGTTCTCTCGAGCGAAGACAAGTCTTTAAGGATGGTAAATAATCATCTGGAAGAAGTATCCACCTGTTTTATTCTATCATTATAATAGGCAGTGCAGAGTTTTATTGAATAAGGAAATGGTAGTGCTTTAATTTCAGTTTGTAGGCGGCCTAGTTACGATCAGAGAAATCTATCCTCCATATGCATTCTAATCTCTTGCAAGATTTGTTTGCTGTTCTTAGGGCTTTTTTAAACCATGGTGCTGATTTAGTCCGTCTGCGGGGGGAGCTAGAGGTCCATTGTGCTCCTACATCTAATGCGTCCGTAATCCCCTTATTCACTGAGCTAAATCAAACATTAATATCCTTTCCAGGGATAGGATGACTCTACTGGAGGGCATGAGTAAAGCTCGCCGAGTTGAATCTAGACCATCTCCTGTGTGGGGTGCATAATCCTATTGTCGCTCTAGGGAAAATTTTAGCTAGAGGGCTGGAGAAAGAAACAAAATGGTGGTCAGACCACGGGACTGCAATCAGGGATTCAATTTCTACATTTTTGCAGTTAGTAAAGATAGGGTCAGATATGTGCCCTAGTTGATGTGTTGGGAGAGTGGATTTAAGTATTAGCTGAATGGCAGCTAATTCCTGACATAGAAATTGAGCTTCACAGTTAGTGTGGTGGTCAAAGTGTAAGTTAAAAAATCACCTAAAACAATCAAATTGTTATAATGAAGCACTGGTTGCACCATTTGCTCCACTAAACTTGAAATAAAATTGGTAGCTGGACCAGGAGGTCGGTGGATCAGAAAGCCCTTGACAGTGTTGTTATCAGCTGCTGTTATCAAAAAGAAGGCCACTTCACTTTTGGATATATTGGGTATATCCCAAGAACTTTTTCGGGATAGTTTATGGACAATGGCTGTTCCTCCTCCACGCTTAATTGGGCGATCCAGTCTAATGATGCCATAATCCTGCAGAAGGGCATCTAATATCTCAGGGGCAGAGTTCTTATTCAACCATGTTTCCGTGAGAAATAAGGCATCAGGTTGATTGTCTAGAATATAGTTGTAGATTTCAATCTTATGTTTGTTAAGGGATCTACAATTAATACGCATTAGTTTTAGTTTATGCTTTTCCCCAAGACCTCATGTAAATCAAAAGGAGGGAGCGGAGAGGAAACGTGTCCACCAGGACACTAGGGGCGGACTCAGTCTCCCCAATTATAGTTAAAGAACAAAAGGAATCCGCCCTCGTAAAATAGGCAAAGGAAAAGAACAGGTTCTGGAGTAACATGTGTTTCCTACATTGGTGAGAAGCACACAGTGATTTTTAAATACCCCTCACACACCAAAAGGGCCCTTGGTGTCATGCTTCATCATAGGGGTCTTCGCGTCCCTCTACGGAACACGACGTGCTACTAACCAACGAATACGTGGGAGCACTGATGTTGTCACTATGTGTGGTGTGTGAGGGTAGTGAGTGGTAGGGTCAGAAGTGAATAGGTCAGTGAGTGTTAAAAATACCTGGCATGTGAGGGCTAAAAAAATGTAATTTTCCTCCGTGCTGGTATTGTTAAAAGGGGGTGTGATGGAGGTTTTTGTGTATTTAATGTACAAAACCTCCTGTGTGCGTCAACATGTTTCGAAGCAGTAGCTTCTTCTTCAGGACGGGGTGCACAGATCCCTACCCTACTCACATGTGACAGAATAATACTGTCTCAACACAGAAAATCTATGTGTTTGAATTTAGCCATATGTGCCTATTATGGTAAACGGCCAGGAACAAGATGCTGCCTGCAGTATCAATTTGTTAAGATGGAGTCGTTAGCATCATGAGCCTGCGAGGACGTTTTGTGCTAACTAGCACTAAGCTTAGAGGTACTCCCTTCTAGCGACGTCCCTCTCACGGCTCCTGGTTAGGAACAGCTGTTTTGCATGAGCAGTAAGTGCACTTCAATGACTCTACCTCCATAGGTAAACTGTGCCTACATGAATCTAGAACATGAGGATCTAGTTCTTTTAACTGCTCTACTGAATACTTCAGGAGCTGATTTCTTCTGAAACAAACAGACGGGCTTCCATGTGCCGCGCCTTCGGCGTGCCCGCTGCACGTGTCTGCTCCAGCATGCCTCTAAAATAGGTGAAGAGCCACCGAAACTAGCCTGCCAACTTTCCCCGTGAACAACTAGCCCAGTGGAAGTGAGGGAGAAGCCTAGCCCTGCCCTCCGCTCAAACGTCACTACAGCCACGGCAGAACAGGGCCAGACGAACAGCAAGGGCCAAAGAGGAAATGCAGATAAGTGAAGCAAACAAACTTGCACTGGGTTTAATTTAAAAAGGCGGTTTAAAGGCCGATTCAAAATAAAAGGTACTTGTCCAAACAACGTTCCCCCTTCGCAAAGAGTCATAGGCGTGCAAACCCTACCACTATCTGCTATTCTAAGTCTCTCCTAAAGTAACCACTAGGTAGCTCATAGAGTAGAGTGCATTGTTATTAAAAGGTTGGATATGTACTTTTACATTTTACATGTCCTAGTAGTGAAAAACTCACAAGGTCGTTTTTCACGACTGTGTGGCCCACTTCTCCCATAGGATAACATTGGGTTGCCTTATTACATTTAATAAATGCTAACCTTTGATTGGGAAAAGGTAAAGATTTCATGGTTGATGTCTCAGAAACTGTAACTTAAAATTCACTTTAATTGTTAAAATTTTGAAAAGATTTTTTTTAAATCATAAGAATTTGAAACATGTCACATGACTGGGTGTAGTGGCAGCTGGACTTTGTTTATTCCTCCCAGACACCCACACAATCGCAGGATTAGCCATGCTTGGATGGGCCATCGCTGGCAGGATGGTGGGTGGAGCTGGGCATAGCTTAATTGCAAATAAACAGGCTATGCCCTACCTTCACACAAAGGACGTGTCACCACTGCATTGTTCATGCAGCCAGCCTTTAACCAGGGCAGGGAAGTCAGGGAACTTCAAGCACTGCAAGGGGAATTCTTCAGAAACTTCTCCTACTTCCAAAAAGGCACCAGGTATGAAAATAGGACCCACAGACCCGGGAACCAACCATTACAACACAGTCATTACAACGCACTACCTTTACAACGCAGTCATTACAATGCAACACCCCTTACATCGCATGCCATTACAATGCAGCCATTACAACATATGTCACTAAACCGCATGCCATTGCAATGCATGCCACTACAACGCATGCCATTACAATGCATTATAAGGTAAGTAATGGGAAATAGTAATTTTTACCCCTACACTATCCAACACTTACCCTACTGTTGCACTCACTGGAGTGGGAATAGTAATTTTTACCCGTACACTATCCAACACTTACCCTACTGTTGCACTCACTGGAGTGGGAATAGTTATTTTTACCCCTACACTATCTAACACTTACCCTACTGTTGCACTCACTGGAGTGGGAAAAGTAATGTTCACCCCTACACTATCCAACACTTACACTGCTGTTGCCCTAAAAGTATTATGCGCTGTAATGGTATGCATTGTAATGGTATTCATTGTAATGGAATGCGTTGTAAGTGTAGTTTCTAAAAATGCGTTGTGATGGCATGCGTTGTAAAATCATGCATTGTACTGGATGTTGCGATGTAAAAACCGTGTTGTAAAGGCATGCGTTGTAAAAGTTTGCGTTGTAATGTGTCCTATTCCTGAGACCCACCTTCAGTTCACATTCATGACCTGTGGCAGGATTCTCTGAAAACTGCCTGCTGTGGTTGACTGCTGTGCACTTCAGAAGACTGCTTTGTTGCATCAGAAAGGACTGCCTTGCTGCCTGAAATCTGCCTTGAACCCTTAGAGGCTTGTCCTGCTGCTAGAGCCTGTTTCCACTGCTTGATCCCAGAACTACAAGAATCACTCACACGACTAGTTGGCTGGCCTCCTGATTAAAGCATCAGGGACAGAAAAGGCTGAGTGAGTCACAGCCTTCTAAGTGGTACCTCCCCAGTCCTGGACCATTGTGAATGGTGCTAAAGGTGGCCAGATAGCCAGAATCCAAAACTTGGAACTTTTTGTTTGCTATAAACTACTATGAGAACTGAGAGGATACTGGGATTTCTCGTATATCCTTCCAAGGTTCAGTGCAGGTTGGCCTTACTTCATGTCAGCTCCCACTACGTTCTTCTCTGCTAAAGTAAATCCTGTTCAGTGTTCCTTGTGTAGTCCGCGTTGGCTGTAGCTTCCAGCCTCGTCCTGCTGGAGATTTTGGATTTCCAAAAAAGAGACTAATCCTGTAAGTGGAAATCTTCACAACGACTTGGTCAGCGGCTCGCTGAAGATGCCTCTTCCTCGGACCCTGCAGGCAGCCTTGTCCCGAAGAACTTCTACCTCCTCAGACACTTTTTATCTGAATTTTTTTTGCGCTGACGAGGCCCGATGTACTTTCTTGTATCTTACTTGTGCACCTTGATGAGGGGCCATATTTTTCAACTTTAACCCGGTCTTGCACGACTAGATGTCCAAGGTTGCAGCTTTGATCTTTTAGGGACTAGTTTTTCCTCAAAGTTTATTTTTTCTGAGTTGGTGTGGATTTTTTTTTATATTGTGTTTTTATATTATTACTGTTTATGTGTTGCATGAATTCTTTACACATTGCCTCTAAATTAAGCCTGAATACTTTTGTACCAAGCTACAAGTGGGTTGAGTACAGGTTAATTTAGTGACTTTTTTTGGTTCAACCTGACAGGGATTGTTACTGTTTATTGAGAAGGGTTAATACTCCACTCAACCAACAACCCAATATCTCACAGTGGTCAGGAAGTATTTGTGAAATTGCCCAGACTACTCATAACTAGCCACCGCTCAGGACCTGACAGCAGTATTCATCCTACACTATGGGGCATATTTATGAGAGGATGGCATCATATTTGCACCAATGATGCAAACGTCTAAGTCAGATTTTTTAACCCACACAAAACCCCTTTGTGTGGCTCTGAGTGTGTTACTCTGCCCTTGGAAGGCTTTCCATGGGTGTTCCCATGCAACTCCCATCGATGTTTACGTATTATTTAGATTTGCAGGAACCTGAAAACCTGGAGATGCGCCAAAATCTTGCACCTTCCCAGGGGAGGGGTAACGAAGAGAAATATCTCTTTTTCTCCTCCTTTCTTCCTCTTTATATGTGTGCAGCATTTTGAAGCACACACAGAAAGAGGAATATGCCTCCCAGGGTTGTTCTTGTTCAGGAAGATGTCCCTTCCTGCACAAAAACAATCCTACATGCAACACAGGCACCCTTGTACCATGGCACAAGAGTGCATGAGTTGGCCCTAGTCTGCCAAAGAGGGCCAGATCAAGGGAAAGGACAGGAGTGCACCGTATTGCCTTAAATAGGGCCAATGCTTGCCCTTTCCCTGTAAGGTAACTTGCTGCACTGCTCTGCGTCACAATCTCATAAATGAGCCCCTCTGTTCGGAAAGATGCTAGCAAGGGTAGTGCACCGAGGACATCTGACTCATCTTAGAGGGTACACGGCATGTAGTCTTAGCTGTGTTAAATTAGGAGTAGTGTAAGAACAGAAACTAGACATTCTTATTTATTGTGTAGATTCAGAGTGTTTAACTGAGTCTTACCATTCTTGTCATTCAGCTGCACAGATTATCAATGTCATCTACCCACCAGATTCACTCCTGAAGTGAGGCTCTCTTATTCCCCAGGTTTGATAAATGGTTGTCCTGATAAAGTTTTGCAAAAGCAAATTAAGCAGAGGAGAAATGATAATAATGCTTCATCACATGTTTAGCATGGTTATAGTAATGTACTTTCAATAATAGAGCATCCCATGCAAGCACAAGTGTCATAAAATAACATAAATAAAGAGTACAAATATTAATCATGTACAGAAGAGAAACATACTTATTTACATGCCCGTTTCATGGTGGTGATAGACGATGTTCTGCTTTATGTGAGCATGTATCAGGAGCTTCTCACTACACCAGATGGGCATCATTTACAGGCATGATTCCCAGTAGAATCAACAAAGGACAAACTGCTAGCCCCCTTGACATCTGGAATGAAAGTGTTTCTAGCTTCAGCCTAGAGACTCTACAATTCAATAATTGGTAGAAGGATTTAGGTATCTTGCGATTTGTGTGGAATTGCAAAATATTTTGTGAAATTTTGAGAGATTTCAGGAAATTATGCTTTTAGTGCAAAATGGGGTTTGCCAGTTGCCTTTTGTCACTTTCTTTCAAATAAGGACCTACTTCAAGTTCACACGTTGTAGGAGACTGGGTCAAGCAGAAGAAGTATTTTGACCTTTTCTGAGTAGTTCAATCATTCACAGGAATACATTGTGTACAGTAATGTAAGGTAAGGTTAAATTCAGGACGTAAAACTTGGCAGCATAATTCAAAATTGCCCAGCCTAATTACATATATAATATTATGGAAGATGTACAATAATTGCCATAGAATTGTGATGTTGAAAAATCCGGTGCAGCCTTGAGGAAGATAATGAAGAGCAGGGATAAGATGAAGCATTGCCCTTTGGTGAATCGGATTTGGATATGCAAATATTGAACCTCTGTGGCACCTATATTAAGCAGAATGACGCTAAAACAATATTGGCATAGGCCAGCAGGTTATATTAAAATGTAGTGGTAAAGACTACGTGTGTAATAAGGCAGGGAAAATAGGTGTTATTTGGTAACAGAGGCCTGAAGCAAACTTTCATTTGTAATTGTGCTGGAGCTTATAATCAGCATAAGAGTCGTGGAGATCCTTCCAGCTGGATGTTGGTAGCCAAATTATTAGCATTCACATGGAATTTGGCTCACAGGTGTGGGCAGGAAGGAACACAGAAGGAGTGTAGGAATGCTAGATGTTAGGCAATCAGCCTTAACAAATGCATGCATGTAGCGGGCATTTAAGAGAGTTCAAGAAAAAGTGTTGTGAACATCACTACTTATCACCGGGGCACCGAAGACAGAGTGAACACAAGTCGTGCAACCTGACTTATTCAGCAGGTAATTCAGCCTATAGGTTCCCCGAGAAAGCATAATGTGGAATGTACAAGTTACAGGTACTACTAACCGGTAACAAATTAGAAGAAGGGTGAGTTACTTTCCCGCCCTCACGTGTTGCTTAGTGAGCAACTAGCTTTGCACTGGTCCTGAAGAAAGCCCCCCGACCCAGCTGGGCGATAAAAGGGCTGAAACATGTCGACCATTCACATGGACTCACAGGTGTTATAGAACAGTAACATTTCTATATATGCACTCTGATTTTAACCTTGCCCCATCTCCAACTGAATAAATCTTCTTTGTTGAGGGATGTAGGTAATTTTTAATTCACTTCACTCTCATTCACTCGATTGCTAGTCACTGCTGTTATCACCAGTTGGTCTACCTCCGGGTGGAGGAAAGCATATTTTAATGTAAGACCCAATGATGATGTTATCACATGATCCAAGAAGCGGATAATCAAGATATACCGCTCCACCACTCCTGTACATGATTGCGGTTATTTTAAGACGGACAAAATACCAGCCCCTGGTTGTAATACAGGACAAGTGATCCATACTCCTCTGATTATCTATCCTTGTCTGGAAGCGGAATGGATCTCAGCTTCTCTCTCCCTCCTTTGATTAAATACACATCACTAATTATCACCATTTATGACCTGCATCCTGTGATCCCTGGTGGGACAAAATGAAATGGTTACTTAATAATTAATTCAGATTGTAGAGGTTTTGTGAGGTTTCATGACGGTTTTCATTTGCTTGAACGTACGATATATAAATACATGTTAACCATTGTAAGGGTTTGCTACTGGCCACATTCAGCTTTGTTAGGTGAAAGCTGCAAGTGTGCTTTATTAAATGTACACACCATGTGTGATTCTTCTTTTACTACCAGCCATTGTCTCATGTGCTTCCTGTATTTTTTGTGATCAGCTGTAAAAATGAAAAATATAGTTAACATGTATTGCCCAGTGAAAGTGTGTAAACGACCTGGGGTTTAGTTGCTCTTGGAGGACTCAGTGGATATCCATGGGACACGTTTGTAAACTGAGTTCCCAAACACTTTAACCTATTATGGTGGATGGGTGGAGCATTTAGTCACCATTGCTGACGTAAGAAAAACTATGATGGGGATTGCGGGTGTATATGTCTAATAAATCTGCATAAATTCAGGAGCATGTTCTTCATAAACTGTGAGTCATTTGGCATTCGTTATTATGTGTGATTTTTGTTTGTGCCAATTTGCCTCTAATATTCACTATAATTGTCTTGCATTTACTACGGCCTGGGATAGTGAAAATAACTATTTAAAAATAAAAATACATCTTTGATGACTATCATCGTCTGAGTATAAAGTGGGAATCCCCCACACCTACCTTGCTTTATCCTTCCGAATCTCTGACAGGTCTGAGGGAATCTCCTTTCAGGACCATCAACAAGAACAATGCCCACAGGACATTTGCGGAGGCCCATGGCCATTTTTCCCACTCAGCAGATCTACTGGCTTTAGGGGCATCGTAAGGATTTTGGGGGCCCTCGGCCAAACGTATTTTGGGGACCCCTGTTCGGAACAACTTTGGATTTATAATTCAATTTCAGCTCTTTCATTGCCTCTATGGCCAGATCACTGGCAGTGCACAGGCACACTTGTCCAAATTCTAAATGTATTTACATCTAAGATCCTGGGATAGTGATGTGTGTTTTCAATATTGAAACACAGCAGCAGCTCACTACTATTACTGCAAATAATCTCTGTGGTCCTGTTTCGATCTGTATTTAACAATCTATTTAAGAATTAATTAAGGTCATAAGGGCAAGAGTATCTGCAGAACAGAGTCAGCTCTATCAGGGGGACCACTGAAAGGCTGGGACCCTGGGCCAGAGGCTACTTTGCCCATGCCTTAAAACGCCTCTGACTGGCTTGATGAACAGACCACAGTACTAATGTTAATGTAACGGGCTGGACAAAAACTCTTTACACTTGTGTCAAATGATCTTGCAGATTAGGAAGCCAGTTTGAAAACTCTACCTAGCTTCTGTTGTAAATCAGTACAAAGTCCTTTTGATGAAGTCAAACTATTTTATAGAAGTCAGACTTGGAGCAAAGTTCCATAGTCCCAACCACTGATCATAAGTCTGATTGAGATCAGATGTGGAGTGTTTGTCAGTATGTATAGTTAAAATTGACCATATTCTAAAAAAAAATGATAAGACCAGGCACATTTTAATCAGGACAAAATTAAGTGATTTTGTGCAGGTGTTTAGGCCTGTATACTAAATATTTTGCATCTGTGGGTTACTTAGGACCTTATTACGATGCCAGTTGGATTAGCATCCAACGGACATTGTTTCAAGAGTGGAACCGCCTGACTAGTAGTCGGCTGTTCCACTCTCGATATTATGATGTGACCGCCAGCACTGTGTTTGGAAACATAGCCTTTACCAATGCGGTTTGTGCTGCATCCCGGAAGAGGGCCGCAGCACAAGCTGCAATGGTAAAGGGTATGTTTCTAATCATCTATGCACCGTGTGCAAGGCACCATGTTCTGGCATAGATGTTTGGGGGGGCACCACATATGTCAACCAGGCCACACAGCAGAGGTCTAGAGAGGACTGGGGCCCCCAAAAGTATGTTCTGACAGACTTTCCATGTCGGAGAGGCCGGCATGGAAATGCTGTCGGAAAGGGACATCCTTATGCCTACGGAGGTGCCTCCGCAGGCACCGCCACCGCAGGCACTGCCTACATTATAGGGATTAGGCTACGACAAACGGGATCCTTGATCCTGTCAAAGGCGATGGTCGATCCCTCCAATGACATCGCTCCAACCATTGGCATTGTAATCTGGTGATTGGACCGATGCCTTGGAATTCTGACGGATCACCACCAATGGCTTGTCGGTGGCAGTCCATCCGATATCCTAATAAAGGCCCTTAGTTTCTACATATTTTTCTGGTGAGGGTGAAAAATACTGTTTCTGCAGAACTAGCAGCAGTATTTCCTGTGTGCAGTGAGTCAGCCATTTGCATGGCATCTCAAATATTGACAAGATATTATATATGACAATGTTAAAAGTGAGAATGTACACATGCTCTCAAAGTATTTCTTTTTATATTGCTCGAACTAAGCGTGGAGCAACAGAGCATTGCACATTATTGCATATTTGAATTACATTACATTTAATCAGAATTTAGGCATCGAGAAATTATGTTATTTGGCCAGAATCACAAGATTTGTAATCAAGTACCAAGGACAAGATTGTAAACTAGGTAAATAGGTTCAAAGAAGTAAACCTAGCCACTTGACCATGTCTTCCCCTATGGCAGTGGTCTTCAAACTTTTGAAGGCTGCTCCCCCAGTGGGAAAATGAAATATTTTATTAAATTGGCAATGTTTAAATATGTCTATACATATTTAAACAATGCAGTTATATTCTGTTACTTTTTAAAAAATGCAATCAAATACATGATTGCCAAACATACTATTCTGGTCAGGCAGGCCTTACTAACACATACAAGTATCCACAGTGTGACTATTAGAAGTGCGGGTTTGAAGAATATTTAGAGACCCTTTCTTTTTGACACCTTCTCCCAGCTTGGATATAAATAGCAAAATATGTTAGTGAGCGGGCTGGTGCTGCAAATTTTTTTCTGCTTAAAACAAAGCACTGTTATCAACACAAAGCGTCTTTTGGCAAGAGCTTGGTGCACCCCCCTACCTCCCCCCATCACTTGAGGCTCTCCTAGGGGTATTTTGGAATGAAACCCAAATCACAGAATTTTATAAAGAAGTTTTATTCAGTTAAAATAACTATCAATATCCTTTGGATAATTTGAATAACTAGGGGAGTGCTACATTTGTGTTATTTGATGTAATTACGCCAAATCTCAGGAAAATTACATACAATTGCATGTAATTACACAAATTACAGAGATGTAATTTAGAGCCATATTTTAGTGTGAAATGCGCCCTTATGTCAAGGGTGCATTTCCCTGTAAAAATATAGCACCAAAAACACAAGTGGCGCAATCAACGCTGCTTAGGTGTGGCCGTTCGTGTGCACTCGAAGTACAATTTAGCTGCGAAAAGCACGTAATTATTCAACATTATGTATAGGCCTGGGCGGTAAATTTCGTTCCGTTCACGGAATTTGCGATATTTTGACATTTTCGCGTTCCACGGAGAGTGCGAAAATGTCGCGGAACGTGAAAATGTCAATACTTTCGCAACCTGCCGCAAAACTGAAGTATTTTTCTTGTTCGCGCATTCTCGCGTGCGCAGTCGCGACTTACCAGGTCCCTGCATATGCCGACGAGTTTTCCTATCCGTTCGCGCGCGCCACAAGATGCTGGATTGTTGGTAGCCGGTCGCGCTATCCCGCGAGAGTTTGCGATCGTGAACACGTCATTGCGATCGCGAACAGGAAATAAGCATCGCGAGCAAGATGGCCGCGCCCATTAGCGACCGCATGGGCAAGTTGGAGTTATATTTCCCCGCGAGCACGCAAAAACACATCGCGAACGGGCGAGAAAAGCAATCTCCGCATCTTTGCGAAAGTTTCGCATGCTCGTGGAGATTTTGTGCAATTTCGCGATAATTTGCGAAAGTCAATTTCGCAAATTTCGCCCACCCTTAATTATATAGTGGCATAATTAATTTCACGATTTTTTTGTAATTAGCGTAAGGCAAATCCCTAATATTGCGCAATTTACCCCATCCTGATTTGAATTACGCCGGGTCCCAAAATAAACACGGGATAAAACCAATTCAGCAGAGCTCATTTTTATGATCGAATAACGCTTTCAAGGATGAAACTCTTGGCTGGAGTGCGTGTAAGAATAGCTGTCCCTCGCTCCCTCGAGATGTAATAAATATGACACTTCTCATGGTTGTCCGCTCACAAGGTGATTCATTATTCCTGTATGTGATACACAGGGTGCATTTTGCTCTCCCTTACGTATAACGTTTTATGACAGTTTTTCCATACATCGCCTTAGTATGTAATAAGATTTGACCGCATGCAGCTCTTTCATGCTGCTCTGAATTGGTGGTTGTATCTCATACAGACTATAGCCTGAGCAATACGTCTGGTTAATTCCTAACAGATTATCTTCAAAATACCCACACAGCGACAATATAGATCTGATATAATACTGGAGCTGATGAAATGCAATTACACGGCGTAAAATGCAGTATTTTTAAAACCTATTGACATAGAGAGCTATGTGATTGACCCTTAATAAGTATAGGCATGTTTTTTTTAGTGTCAACAGCAACTACGCTGACATTGTTGAGGCGTATGTGGAATATGAGAGTTGCTTTGGTTTAGGCTGAAGGTTTTCTTTGAAAAGAAATAAACAAAGGGGCTTATTTACAAGCCCTTTGCGCCTGCGTCACCTTTATTCAAATACAAAGTGACGCACCGGTAGCGCAATGGGCTCGTAAATATGCCCCTAAACTTCTGGCTTTTTAGTAAAATGAAATCCAGTCTTTTGAAGAACCTAAAAATATGTTCACGATGATTTCCCATGAAGAAAAGTTACTGGTGCTCTAAGCTCCATTTCCCGGTAATGCTTTTAGAAATTATACATTTAGGACTATAAAATAGATAAATTCTGAAGTACACTTCATTAAGATGTAGCAATTTTAGCGAGAACTACTGGTAATTCTATCCAATATATGAATATGGGGGTGGTGTCAATAAATAGTTTAAATTGTCTATTCATGTATTTGATTTATTTAGCAACAACTAGCATTTTTACCAGAAACTATTTACAAGCGCAACAAAAGTGGTACGCAGTAAAGTAAGTAATTGTGGCTAGTATAAATCCAAATCAAAAAGTTTTGCTGAAGATTGATTGCATTATGTTGCAAAATGGGTTCCACCCATTTAGCATGCCTGGATTTTGTTTGCTTTTTTGATCACCCAGTTGTACTGTGGGTAAGTCTCACTACATGTGTCTCACCTACGGTAATCACATAGTAAATGGACTGTGCGAGTATACCGCAAGTGTCTGCCATTTAAGATAAGGGCACAGAAATGCAGCTAGATAAGGATTACAGGCTATTTACACATGAACACAAGTGCACACTCTGTGCAGGCTACGCATGTGAGACTATCATCATGCACAGCCCAATAACTGTGCAAAGGTAGCCTGACGCAAAGGTGTCTCTGCAGGGTTAGATATTGAACTTGTGTAGGTCTTATGATATTTATGCACAATCATTTGGAAAGTCAGTATGATTTACTGTTTTGTCTGCAGTGGCACTTTACTATACACATTGGGGGAAATCTGTCTAAGAGAGCAGGTTTGCTTCCCTTATGCCTACACAGTCCAGTGAGGTATGAAATGAAGGTAGAAAGTGTGCACCCAGTTCATATTCGCAGGTCCCACCACCATACACGTACACTTTATGGTTCGTCCAGTATTGCTTTTATCTCTGGCTTAGCTCAGTATCAGAGCCTAGGCCATTTGTCACCCTGCTGGGACAAGTTATTTGCAGGCCCACGAAATAAATGAAGCCCAGACAACTAGAGTCAACAAAGGCGGGGGGCTACTCTTTGGAGTTTTAGGGGGAAAGGCCTCCTCAGTGATATAAGCGAGGTGAAGAGCTGAGGCTCCATGAACAGATGGGACCAGTGACTCCTGGATGACAACATCATGAAGCTTGCCAGCATTCAAATTTGACACATGGGTAGAGAGGTTATATGGCACCCTATGACTGGCATCAGTGCCTAGCTTCTAGAGCTCTCCCCCTTATAACATTTCTTGCACTAAGAAGAGAGAGGATATTTGGTACTTTTTGCTGCTGAAGCCTGGGACTACCAAATATATGTGGACAACTGGAAGGAGAAACTCCCTGATATCTAAAAAGGATCAAAGACTCTGCCTTAATTTTTATTTATTTATGTGTTTTGTAGAGTGCCCGAATCACCCCCAAAGGGGTATTCCGCGCTATGAAAGTGCTATTAGGTCAGCATAGGGGGACTGAAGGGAAATTACAAAGTCATCAAGGGGGTCTGAAAAGTGTGGTTTTGAGAAATCGGCGGAATTGTAGATAGTTGGTGCATTCACGAAGATGAAGCGGAAGTTGATTCCAATATGAAGGGGCCAGGTGGTAAAGTTTTTTCTGACTGTCAAGGTGAGGAAAGGAAAGGCCTTCCTCAAAAGACTTAATGTAAAGAAACAAGTGCTCACGGTACCTGAGACTTGCGCTTTCATAGAAAGTTTCTGATCTGCCTTAGTTGACCCCAGGACCAATGGGTCTCTCCAAGGGACAGAGAGGCTGCCCCCTTACACACCCTCAGGACCAGCTGGGAGAAGGATCTAAACTTCTTCACCCAGAGACAAAGACTAGAAGAAAAGATGATGCAGGGAGACAATGGAAACAGCTTCCTTCAACTTACACTTACACCACCTTGGATGCCAGGAGGCCTGCTAGAATATCTTCTGGTGGCTAGAGTTTACAACAAGGTGTAATATGAGCCCAGGATCAGCCCAATCTGCCCAACGGGACCCAAGTTATGGCCTTTTAAAGGTTGGCAACCTTTGCCTCATCCTGAGTGATGGAGCACGCATTTGCAGAAATTACCCCTGGGGTGGGCAAGAGCCCTGGAGTCGACACAAGAATCCTTCATTTATATTAAGATCCCTGGGAGTGGGTGTGCGGGGGATATGCAGAACTCACACCACACCTCAGGGAGCTCCAATGACTCCTGATACACAAATTAGCTCTTTTCGAACTCCTCATAAACACAGTCAAGGCTCTATACAATTTTAGTCCTGTCTACCTAAGCAGCCCCATCTCCTTCCACTAACCACGTAGACACTTCCGCTTCCCTGGACTCCTACTCGTGCACATTCCATGCATACACAGAACAATATCAGGAGGATGGGCGTTCTCTTACATTGTTCCTAAAGTGTGGCGTAGCTAGAGCTTGTGGCGCCCGGGGCTATCCCTCAGATTGCCGTCCTCGGGGGGTTGCTGTGGAAAAAGGACGGCAAGCACTTGAAAGAGGACTGAGAGACACGTAGTATCGCCGCTAATAGTTACCTCGATCATGCAAGTTACATGCACATACATGACACGGTCCAAGGCTACACAGTTGAATACACCGTTGATTGACAGTAGCTGGCAGTACAAAAGAGAACACATAGACTGCATGATCTATCTGGGGACTCAGAAAAACCGCATGTGACATCCATCAGAGAGCTGCGTGAACAATTACCTGGTAATCCCCTCAGCACAATGCAAACATGCACATACATGACACTGTTTAGGGATCCATCATCTACAGCTGACATTAAATGACTATTCATCATGGTCCCCCCCCATTAAAGCAGTGCACTTTGTGATCTGCATGGTACATGTTTTTTGCAGCAGGCATATTAACCCTCTGTGCTACCTTTCCAGGAATCAACTCTTCCACTAGACAAAACTCGGAACTCTCTCTAGGAAGAACATTAATCACCGAAGTTATCATGACATTTTTATTATTTCTGAAAATTGCTGGAGGCCAGGAACGTGGCAGCAAGTTTTTTTTAAACCATAATATACTTGCAAACACTACGCACCTACCCGAAATAGGTACCCAGTGCAGTCACACCGTTTGCACCGCCCTAACCTGCTCAAGGTTCATCTACACTCGCTCACTAGGAGACTTACGGACACTGGCTCCTACCTCATGCGGCACTTCTGCATAACAAGCACCCCCATTTATGATTTATAGAATATAATTATAACCTAATAGTTTTGAAACAACAAAGACCTATCCTCCTTGCCTGACAACAAGATGGCCGCCACTGTTGACCTCACCATGATTTAATTCGACTCCTGGACAATCAAGCAACTAGTCATCGACCAGACCTTGATCTTAGCCCTCAACCGAACTGGATCCTGCACACCATTCAGGACATTTACCCTGTGAACTTTCCCTCGACCGCTGAGACCTTGCTACCCGACCGATGCCCGGTGGAGCTACCCCGATAGCTATAGGGGAGATGGACTCTGGATTCCCTCCTCGGCCGTCACCTACCCAGCCGGACATTGGACAGACCTTCCTTTGTCTCTCCTGCCGTTATCTTCCCCCTTCCCCTTAGACCCTTCCCTCTTACCCCTATCCGACCTGGATCCTGCACACCCTTCAGGACATTTACCCTGTGAACTTTCCCTCGACCGCTGAGACCTTGCTACCTGACCGTTGCCCGGTGGAGTTACCCTGATAGCTATAGGGGAGATGGGCTGTGAATTGCCTCCTCGGCTGTCACCTACCCAGCCGGACATTGGGCAGACCTTTCTTCGTCTCTCCTGCCGTTATCTCCCTCCTTCCACCTACAGCCTTCCCCCTTACCCCTATCCGCCCTATTTATCCTTCCTCCATACTATTTAAATGTGTTTCGTATAACCGATGTAACCTGTAACTGTTGTTAACTGTGTAATAATGTGATTCCTAATGTAAAAGCGCTCTAATACCCATGGGTCTAGCCAGCGCTTCTAGTAACTTCTAGTAACTGATGTAACGTGTAACTGATGTAATTTTGTAATTTCTGTGGAACCTTATGTAAAGCGCTCTGATACCTCCGGGTCTGGCCAGCGCTATATAAAACTCTCAAAATAAATAAATAAATAAATGTGACCTCAGTGACAGAGTCACAGTGACTGGATCACTGTCGCTCTAGGGTGTGCTGCTTCGTAGGCCTGCCCGCAAGACTGGAGATGAACTTCAGTATGGATTGTGGTGGACAGGCCTTCAAGGTTAACTCACAATTGACACCACTAGGGTACACCTGCTTGTGCTAAGACATCAAGCCTTCTAAGGTCTCGTGGGGCCTTGTAAGGTCTAGCATGGGAATATTCTCCCTCAGTAGAGTGGTCTGTTGGACTGGTCATGAAGGCTGAACCCAGTTCCCCAGTTCCAAATTCGACAGCTCTGGCGATAGTGCCACATCCTCTCCCGCACTGAACACCATACTGCCCCACTGAGAGAAACTCGCACTGCCTTCAGCTACAACCTAATTGTGCCCGCTATAAACACTTGGATGTGGCTCAATTCAAATTCTGCACTTGATAAGAGTAATATGCTGCCTAAAAAAAAAAAAGTAAAAGCAAACACTCATAGGGAATGCAATATTAAGTAAAGCATGTAAATTGTAAGCAGAAACAACATGGTTAACTTAACGATCTCTCACTCACTATTCAGAAATCAGCAAGTGGTTTTACCTGAAAAGTTAAGGACATAACTACAGGGCCCTGAAGGGAACCGTTTCAATGTCCATTGCTTATATTCTTAATAAACGTAAGCAGTATGGTTTAAAAAGACCACATCCATAAACAGAGCCATGGTACACATTTTGTTTTCCAATCCATAGATCAACCAGGTATTGCAGTACCTCCAGGAATGGTGCACTTCCCCACCTGGGGACAACAATCTGTTCAAAGAAAGACGAGAAAACAAAAGTAGCGCTTCACTGGCAAAGTCTGTAAAGTGAGGCTTATGTATTTGGATGTAAATAAAACCAATCTGGCCACTTTGCAGCCCCTCTGTCTTGCTTTATTTAGTTATGTAATTATTTTTCATATTTAAAACCTTCTATTTCTCTCCATCCTGCTGCACTTTGGAATAGAAAAATGTCAGAAAAATGGCATTTCCCGCAAGAGTGTTTTTCTTTTTTGGATCCATTTCACAGCGAAGCAACTAAATGAAAGAAGGAAAGAGGTTGTGAACCGTTACTTCAAGTTACGGTTTTCAGTAAGTGAGGAGCAAGACAGAAAGAGAGGGAATAATAGGAAGAGAGGGGGGGACAGCTGCCAGCACAAAAAAGAAGAGGACATTGCCCGAGTCGTATTGACCGTCCCCGAACGTCCACGAAAGCAGGCCGAGCCTGATCTGAATGCCCTTGTCCGCCCCTAAAATAGTGCCGCCTGGGGCGGACCGCCCCCACAGCTCCCCCCTAGCTACACCACTGGGAACACCCTACCACTCTATATGAGAGCCTCCTACTCTCGTCTAGAATTCTGCAAGAAGCTGAAGACCTGGCTTTTGAATTAACCAACCTTCCATAGGCACGGTCAGGCACTCACACCTGCTTAGTGCCAGGATACCCCCATGGGTGATAGTGCTCTTTACAAATACACAGAACAAATGGAGGTAAGAAATAACAATAACATCACATAGGAAGAAATATTAAAAAATGAAATAAACATTTCCAATTTTTACAAAATGTGCTGTTAAATAATTAAAATATAAGAAATATACAGAACGTGTTATAAACAAAATTAAGTAAATAGATAAGCAACATCAAAAAACATGTTGCACTCGGGCTTAGAGCACATTCAACACATCTGTGATACTACAAAGGGGGAAGGGAGTAAACATTCAGGATTATGCTGCAGCCACCAACTCTTGAAAGTCATTGTAACATCACTCAATCACACACAGGCTGCTAACATAAACTAGACTTTGCTTATACCCCTCATTATGAGGTTAAGAGAGAGGATTTCCAGCCAGACAATCAATATCTTTTGCCAGGGAAGCTGTTATTGCTAGATACCATCTCTCACCTGACGTGATATTTGACATGTTTGCACACTGGGAAGGAATATGTGTTCAATTAGCCAATAGCCTGCTCCCAGCACATCTTTGCACATGTCAGAATACTAGCTGCACTCCAGTTTCTGGCCACATGCATCAAAGCTTTTTGCAATCACAAACGGTGCAATTTGGAAAAATCTGCCTTTTGCGATTGCAAAATGGGCTTTTGCGATTCATTAAACAATTTGTCTTGCGCAATTTCGGTAATTGCAGGTGCCGAAATGAATCGGATGAATCCCCGACATACCCAGCCGGTCTATCAGGCTGGGTATGTCGATGGCACACACATAACTTCCAATCAAATTTATCCAATTCATTTCGGCACCTGTTTTCAGGAGAAAGATTTTGTACCATAACATTGAAGAGTCGTCCATTTTGCTGCAACCCTGTGAATAAAATAAATTTGAGCAGGCGGCTTGCCTTACTCAGTCAGTAAACTGAGCATCGTTTTTAAAAACCCGGTAATTTTATTTTCTACCTTCTGGACACCACTTGTGAGTGCTCTAGAATATCTTTCATTATAAGATATTGCTGCTTATCAATACAGAAGCATAGTGGCCATTGATATCGAAATAACACTTACATTAATTATAGCATGTACCCCCTGGGTGTTTTGTGATTCTCTGGCATCTGGAAAGGTCCTGAAGAAGGTGGTCTTACTACCCTTTACATGCCACCGAAACGCGCGTCGACCTATATTGTTTAGATCCTGCTGAACACATTTATCTTATATGGTCATGGAGACTTTGCAATCTATTGTCTCCCATTTAGCCAGATATATATGGCTGTGTGAATGATGTATGAGTCTGGTTGGTTTTTGTTTGAGTATGCATGAGTACTTTTCTGTATGTGTAATTGTTTTTATTCGGGGGTCATTAGCTCAATAGTGTATTGTACTTATTCTTGGGTTTCATGTAGGAGTCTTGTTTATTTTTATGTGTATATGTAAAAAAGTTTTATTAAAAAAAGGAGAAAAACTCAATGACATTTTTTTTCGGTACATATGCTTTCAATGTTAAAAACGAAGCTAAATAAATAACCATGTTAAAATCAATTTCATTCAAACAATTTTGTTGATGTGACCACATTGTTCTTTAGCCCATACTGAATTCAGTTTCACTGTGATAAAAGAAATATAGGTCGCGAGGGAGTTTATTAGTGAATGTTTTGGTTTTCCCCTCTTCTCCCTGACTTTGAATTATCCTCTTTAGAGGGGGTCCCCTTTTTTGCATTGGAAATACTTGTTGTGACACCCTCTAAGGAGCCTCAAAACTAACAGGGGCGCACATTTTAGAAAAGATCTCAAGGGTCAAATAACCACTTATGTACATACTGAGGGCTTTATTTATGAAGCCTTGCAACAGTTTTGCGCTGCTGTTGTGTCACTTTTTGTGATGCATCAGTGGCGTAAAACATGCCCCCTGTTGCGCCCTATTTACAAAGTGACGCATCTAAGCAGATGCGTCACTTTGTAAACCCCTCTGCTACATTATACCGGCGTCAGGTATAATGTATGCAGGGGGGTCGTTGCCACGCAAGTAAGCCTTGTAGAAGTGACGCAGTGAAATCTTTGAGATTTCATTGCGCCACTTCTAGGACGCAAATGCGTCAATATCTTCCGCCTGCCTCATAGCAGGGGTAAGACTGACGGAACACTCCAGAAATGCATCACTTTTGCGCCTACAGATACGTCAGAAATACTGCGTATCTGTAACTCCTTGCGACATGATACATCATACAGTAAATATGACGCATCCATCATGTCACAAGGAGGGCGCACTGAGAAGTGATGCATCGCTGCTTTCACCCAGCGATGCGTCACTTCTCATAAATGAGGCCCTGAACCTTCTGCCCTGGCGGCATCTCTATCACCGTGCACACCAGCAACCCTAGCCTTTAAACCCTATCCACTAGAATCACAATATCCTCAGGTTTACTGGCTTTGTCAGGATGTCATCAACATTATATATTGCAATAACATTTCTAAAACCCTTCAAGAGGATCCCACTTTTCATTGACAATAAAATTATGGATGGTTGAAACCTTTTTTTTCTACATATCAATAAAGCATTGTAATGTTGGATGTTATGGTGCCAGAGTCTTCCACATTTAACAAGGTTGCCAAACCACAATAGTAGGTGACGCATTAACGCACTTAAAAGGTTGCCAAACAACCATACAAGCTAGCACATAAAAACATGATGCCCACAGCACACAGCGTTTCTAATGGGATGTGCGATATTGACAAGAGTGCTATGAAAATGGAGTAATCTGGATCAATTTATATCAGCGACATAATGTATTGCCGGCTTCACTACAAACTACCCTCTTTAATTGCAACAGCATTTATTGAACTGCCTCTTCTGTATCCTTGGGACCTATTGACACTTCCAGATGTGTGTTTTTGGTGTCAGAGAACGCCATTCTTCAAAAAGACCAAGCCAGGGTGTAGTTCGTGGAGTTTTGCTACGCGGAACTCCGCCAACTTACAAAAAATTCCACGAAGTTCCGTGAGTGGCGGAGTGCAGTGCGAACTGCAGTTTGTGCTGGTATTCCTGCCGCTTGCCGGCAGCTCGCACTTGCCAACTTACCGCTTGCGAACGTGAATTTATTGTTCGTGATCGCGAGCGTGGTAAAAAACTCCGCTGCACATCACAAAGTGGAGTTTTCTGCACTCCGCGTGCTCCGTGGAGTACAGAAAACTTTGCGAACTGAGCGAATTCACCGCCCAGGCCTAGAAAAGACTAACACTTACGATCTTTTGGTTCATCAGTATCACTTTGTCCTTTTTGTTAAGGATACTAAGGTAGAAAACTTTGATTGGTTCAAGGATTTAAATTCATACGTTCTTCCTAATTTACTATTTCTATCAACTACTTAGGGGGAAGGTTAATGGTACATGAAAGCATACGTCCTAATTCTACAGACTAATTGACAACAGGGAAACAATATTATATTAATTTACAGAATGAGCAGTTCCCAGACACTTGTGTTAGGAAGATTAGTGTAAAATCTCACAGGGAGGGACAGGGGGCTTGATAGATCCAGCATACATGCCCTTGATCAGAGGTTGTAGTCAAAAGGTGTGCTGTTCCTAGGGAGCTAAAGGAGGGGGGAAACAGGAGGACACGTCAGTAATGACGGGCATAGGTAGGTGCTAGAGGGAGCAAGGAGGTTGTCCAGGGATAGCTCCAATTAGGAGCAAGGGCCATCACACTCCCCGAGAGGTGTCATGCTTCATAATAGGGCAGCTCCACGTTGGCCCGGCACTGCAATGCCCAACAGGCACTGGGAGGGGGCTCTTTGCTGGAGGTCTACTCGGTTTTGCCGTTGTCAAGCTAGATGATATTATGTGAGGGCGAACCTATGTGAAGGGAGTAGATGTGAGAATGTGCAGGGGTTGTTTAAAAATGGCTCCTAGATACTCCAAGGGAAATTTATTCGCGGAGTGTCTGGGCCATGCATAAGACTGAAAAAGTCGCAAACTCAGAGGGGAAATTAGACCTGTGTCAGTTCTAGTGAGTTGTGCAAAAGGATCGACATGTTTCTTGCCTATTAAAAAGTCCAACTGAATCTCGACAGTACTTCAGGACCTATGAACCTCGTATACTCTCAAGGGGGCGGCAAATAATATAAGATGGAGGTCAAAGTCACGTTCCCTTATGTCAGGATACTATAGTCATCCTGGTGTTTGAAAAAAAGAATCATAAATCAAAAGTGAGGTAAAATTATACCTTCCGGAGAAAGGTGCACCGGAAGAATGAGGTAGTCATGCCCCAACAGGGACAAACCGGTGGACTTGCTTAAGTCTCGAGGGAAACCACTTTGAATCCTCGATGTTCCTGGTGTGGGACCTACCCGTGGCCAGTTGTCCCAGGGAAGATTAGCGACCATAAATAGGGTTAGGAAACAACGTCATAAAATGAGAGAGACAATACATTAGTACAAGACTAGGGTATTGCACAGTTTACTTCACATTTTATGTGTGCCGTGCAAGCACTATGGGATTAGTAATGGATACTTCAAAATAAAACACTAAAGGTCTAGGTAACTTAACACCATGTTTGAATTACTCAGATGAACAAATGTTGATACTTATTTCCCGTGTATGACCTTTTTGTTATGCTGTATATATCCATGTATCCTTGAAATGGTGAGCAACTGACCATCCATTGAATTAAATCTTCTGGGATCATCGTTAAAAACAGTAGATATTGATGGAAACCTGACTATTGATCACAATCAAGTGATCGAAATACACAAAGAGAGAGCTACTGTCCCTAAGAAAGCCCATGACCTTTTAAGGGCAATAGGTCTAGGGCTGAATCATGTTGACCCCATAAGCAGGTTTGAATTATTCCACTGCAGTTTTGTTTTCATTCCTACACATAGGTAGAACAAATAAAATCAATTGTTAATCTGTAGGTAGTTACCTTTATTGTCACCTTTATCCCCACTGGCTATCCTTTAGGGCACATCGCCATCAGAATACTAACACATAGGGTCAGAAGAGATCCCATTCGCAATGAGTTGCACACTAATACAGCCCCTAACCAGTGTGAGATAGGGGGCCTATGATGAAGCATCTACTTGATGGGTTGGTGAAGGATTTTGTTCTTTAAATAAAAGGATGTGAAAGTTCTATACTGACACTAGAGATAGAACCTAGACATACGACATTCACACTGGTTTCTTCTCTCCTAGAGTATTTGTAGCTGTATAGGCTTAGTGAAAAACACCATGCCAATTTTCCAGAAAGCGATGAGGCAGGTGATTGCTAGTCAGCAGGTGCTCTTTCAGGATTTTAAAGAAATTATTTCTGAGTTGTGTGCAAACTCACTAGCATCTCAATCTATTTAAGCCTTCTTGTCTTCTATCTCACCCGATCCACTGGCTGTAGTAGTGTCTCCTTTTATGGCTGACCCACATGTTCCCACACTCACCCCAGTGTGTCTAGGACTTTGGTGGGTGTCTGGACACGCCCTGGAAGCCCACCTGTTAGTGTCTGAGGAGGAGTTTGTTGTGGTGGTGAAGTCAGAGCCTGTGGATGGTCAAACATTGTTACTCCAACCCACAACAGCTACTTGCGTTAACCATGTTGACTAGGGGAATGACTTACATTTCTGTTTGACGTTTGGTTGATAAACTTACTTTTAGGACATTTGAACTGCAATTTTGACTATTTCTATTTGACTTTTTATACATGTATACATGTACACAATCTGTTCCTTTTATAGAACAAATATACTTGTCTCCTGATGTCCTGGTATGTTTTCTTCTGTTGCCACCCCCTGTCCTTGTTTTGTTCCTGTTGTTACTCTTTACCAAATGAAGAGGGATGCTTGTTGATATATGTAAGTGTGGTATATTATTAGAAAATGTCAAACCATACAGAGTATATATCATAATACAACATATATACAACAAATATATAAATGAAAACATGTATAGTCACATGATGCATGGTGAGTAAAAATGAGATTTATGTACAAAAGTTGACACGAAACCAGTTATACAACCAAAAGTTTGGGATGGTTGTGTATATTAGTGTTACTTGTTTGAGTAAAAATGAGCCAGTGAGGTTGTGTGTCAAATGTGTATGCGCTTGCGTTCTTTTCCATACTTGTGTTGATAAAGAGTAGGTGGGATTGCACCTGCATTGGAGGGATAGCATGAGAGTCCACTGGGATGCTAGCAGGCTGAGAAGTGGTGTGGGAGAACCCCGCCAATATAGGTATCAATTCTCTAGCAGTTGCATTGGACTTGCAGTCAGTAAAATCTGTCTAGGAGGCAGTCTGCATGCCATTCTTAAGGTCTTTTTTCACAATAATTTGCTATGTGGGACACACAATTCCCTTCTCCTTCTAATTCTTCTTTAGCTGTCGAGGCCACGGACATGGCTGCTTGGAGGATTATAGGTTTTTATCCTAGGGTTGCCCACCATCCTACACTTGGGGACAGTAAAGCAGCATAGCCATTGCCTTCCTAAGAGCTAACAATAAAAGTGGATATTGAAATATGAAAAGCACATTCAAGATTTGGCATATTCTAATAAATGCTTTATTATGCCCTATCTGATAATTTAACATATTTACCAAATGGACAAATAAAAAAGGGTGGGCTCCAGCGCTTTTCAACCCCCCCTGGGGTGGGACAAGACCCAGAGGGTCGTGCATAACAAATATTAGGACAAGGGGGAGAGTGCCTCCCTCCCACAGTCTACTTGATACCCCAGGGACCTCATCAACTGTGCCTTTACCATGCTCCTGTGCCATTTTATTAAAAGAGGTAGGGGAGTGTACACCCCCAACTAAGAGCACAAAAGCTCTAGCAGGAAGGGAAATTCAGAATTGCTCCCACCCAGCAGGAGCTAAAGAAATGCAGTATTTGGGGCGATAAACTCCAGCAGGGACCTAGTCAGAGGGACCAGTAAAGTCATCAAGAACTGAGTACCTCCACAACAGCTGTCCTTCAGCAGTTCCAGGCACCTTATCTGCATTGCAATGGATTCCTATGGAGTGGCTTTGATGCAAGGGCTGAAGGATGCTAAAGATGTTCTATGGATGCTGTGGATGCAATGCAGTCAACAGGGGTCTTCCTGCAGGGATTCCTTGGTTTAAAAATATGGTGAGGGGGTTCTGTTTCCAGGGTTGATGTCTAACAAAGTCCTCTCTGGTCTGGCCAAAGTCCCAGTGGCGTAAACGATAATTGAGGGGGGCCCCCTGCAAGGTACGTGGAGGGGCCCCCTCTGGACTCTATCAGGAGCTCCCCAGCCGAAGTGCAGTGCTGAGCGGGCCTGTGTTATGCCCCTGCAAAGTCCAGTCACCACTGGACTACCAGTCGCTCATTGTCGTGGTCACATGCCAATCATTCCTGGGTTGATAACTCACTTTCTGAGGATCCCAGCAACTCTCTGACCGTACTTCCGGGATCAGCGAACTCTGTGCAAGTCTGTGCATCAGGTCTTCGTTCTTGGTGCTCCACAGCAGCGGTGGTATTGACTTGAAGACTTTCAGCTACAAGCTTGCCCCATCAGGCTTCTTCAGTTATTGCGTCCCTCCGCTGCGAACAGGAGGCCAGTCAGCTGGTCCTTAGAGTATCTTGGCTTGAATTGACTCTGGAGATTATTTCTCCAGGAGCAGGATACGGCAAACATAGCCACCTGGTCAGCAGGGGTAGTCTTTGAAGGTGCAGCCTTTCTTTGCTGGTCCCTCAGTGCAGCAGGTCAGTCCTTCTTTGGTCCTTCTTCCAAATCAGTCAAGGTCTGAGGCCTGGGTGCCAGGGGTGACCCTTTAATGCTCTGAAAGTGCCCTTAGGACAGGATGAGGTTGGTAGCCAATGGGCTACCAGGTTCCCACCTAACCTGGTGATCACTGCCTATGGAGTGTGGCGTCTGACTATCCCAGGATGCATCATTCTGCTCACTCACCTTAAGCAGGAGAGACCCCTCACCTGGTGTTCAGACCTCTCTAGCCCACTCCTGGGGTGCTCCTACCTCAGGGCTACATGCCCCTGGTGAAACCGGTTTGAAACTGGCTTCCCCCATTCTGCTCCCTGTACCAGCCTGTCTGCCTAAACAATGGGGCAGCCCTCCTCCCTAGTTTGACACATGCGACCTTCAAAGGCGGTGTCGCTTTGACGCCTGCCTTTTATGGTCAACACAAAATTGGCTTCTTGCACGAGGGAGGTAATACCTCCCTGGCCTGCAATCTCTTATTGTTTTCCTCCCGGAGAGTCATTGGCATGTCCCTTCAGGATGGCAGAAAGCTATGTCATGGGACAGACTCCATGTGTACCACAGAAGTTATAAAGGCAATAAAGTGTCAGGCTTGTAAAAGCTGCACACTGCAACAAGGTACATTATTTCAACCTGGGGTGCAAGTCGGGCTTAATATAATGAGTTTTTTGAGATATTGGAGTGCCCCCTTTCATTGCATTGTTCAGGATTTAGGACTCGGTGTGCTAGAGAGATGAATCACACAGATGTTCAATTGAAGTAGTGGCTTTGCCATTACTTTTAAAAGCAAAGTCAGGCTATCAGTACCGGACCACTCTACCAGTCTGCAGTGGTGGGCTGGGGTACTCATTTTACTTGGGGGGCCCCCAGAGTAGCACAACTAGTGCTGTAATCCCTAGGGTACCCCTCTGACTTATATGCCATGGGTAAAAGTATCATATACTAGGGACTTACAGGTAGGTTAGCCATTTCCAATTGGACATAGCCAACTCAACATACACTTTGGGGTCAGGGCACTGGCCCTACGTTCTGGTAAGCAGACTTCAGTGCACTCTAAGAGGTGAAAAACCAGCAGCATCAGTCAAAAAACTTGGGCATTTCCTTACATGTCCCCTTCCAGATGAAAGGAGATGAACACCTAACTCTTGCCCTGATGAATTTCATCATCTCAGTGGAAGAACCTGGAAAGTCCATCAGTATTAGCATGGTCAGTCTCAGGTCTGTGCTCCACTGCAAAGTCCCTACCCTGTAGGGAAATTTACCACCTCAAGAAATTGGAGATCTCTTCTCTTATCTGCATCAGCCATTTCAGGGGTCTGTTGTCAGTTTGAACTTTTAAGGGAGTCCGAAACAGGGTGGGTCTTAGCTTCTTCAGGGACCAAACCGCAGCAAACACTTCCCTCTCAATGGCACTCCAATGCTTCTCCCTAGGAAGGAGTTGCCTTCTGATGAAAGCAACCGGCTGATCCTGGCCCAAATCGTTCACTTCTGATGATACTGCACCTATCCTATGTTCAGAGGCAACTGTCTGGAAACAACTCTTTGCTGAAGACAGAGGCCTTCAAGACAGTTGGTGAGCACAATGCTTCCTGAAGAGTGTCAAAAGTCTTCTGACACTGCTAAGTCCAGATAAACTTTCTGTGCTGCTTCTTGGAGCTTACATCAGTTTATGGTGCCACTACGGTACCATAACCCTTCACAAATCGCCTTTAGTACTCAAACAGTCATAAAAAGGGTCTGACCTGAATCTTAAGAGTCTCCCAAGCCGGAATGGTCTGGATCTTGGGCTGTTGAGGTTGTACATGGTCCCTACCAACTTGATGGCCTAAGTGCAAAATAGAGGCTTGTCCTATCTGACTCTTACTTGCCTTGATAGTCAGGTCTGCCTGCTGCAAGGCCTAAACCATTTCCTTGAGGTGGACCAGGTGATCCTCCTGGGTGGAGCTAAATACAGCTATATAATCTAGATAAGCTGCACTGAAATTCTCCAGTCCTGACAGTATATGATTAAGCATCTTCTGGAAGGTGGCAGGGGCATTCTTCAACCCACATGGAATCACTTTAAATTGAAAGTGGCCCTCTGTTGTGGAGAAAGCAAACCTCTCCTTGGCTCCTGGATTGAGGGCATTTTGCTAATACCCTAATGTCAGGTCAAAGGTGCTCAGATATTTAGCTTGCCCTCACCTTGTCTATGAGCTCATCAGCTCTTAGAATAGGGTAGTAATCAGTCTTAGTGACTACATTGAGGCCCCTGTAGTCCACACAGAATCTTGTCTCAGGTTATCCCCTTTCAGGGTTTGATTTGGGCACCACTACCACTGAGCTGGCCCATCGACTGCTAGAGCGCTGAATCACCCCCAGCTCTAGCATCTTTGCAACCTCAACCTTGATGCTGGCCTTGACCTAGTCAGACACACTGTAAATCTTGCGTTTGACAGGCAAGCTGTCAACGTTGTCCACAGCATGGGTACACCATGTTATCAGACCTGGGGGTCAGAGAAAATAGTCCAGCAAACTGCTTCTGCAGGTGACAGCAGTCTTTTTTGTTGGTTTGTCAGTGTGGGGGAGAGAATTGCTCCTTCCACAGTTCCATTATGGGCATTAATAGATAGGAGGTCTGGGAAGGCTCATTCTCTGCTTCCTCACCCCCATCTGTTACCATCAGCATTGTGATGTCGGACCACTCGTGGTGCAGCTTGAGCCTGTTCACATGTATCACTCTATGAGGGTTCCTGGGGGTTCCCAAATTCCCCATGTATGTGACTTCACATCTCTTTTACAAGATAGGGTAAGGCCCATTCCATTTGTCATGGGGGCCTCTGGGTGCTACAGACTCTAACATCCACACCTGTTGTCCAGTGTGGTACTCAACCATGGAAGACTTCTGGTCCCACCAGTGCTTAACAGGCTCCTGCCTGGCCTCCAAATTTCTTCTTGTACTCAGTCATTCTTGAGCGAAGGCCAAGTACATAGTCCATAATGTCTTGTTTGGGCTCTTTGAGAGGCCTCTCCCAGCCTTCTCTCACCAAACTTAACTGACATCTTACAGGGTGTCCTAAGATCGGTTCAAATGGGCTGAAACCTACTCTTTTCTGAGAGACCTCCCTGTATGCAAAGAGTAGGCATGGTGGAAGAATATCCATTTCCTTCTGAGTTTCTCAGATAAACCCATAATCATGACTCACACCTTTCATGGTCTTGTTACATTTTTCTACAAGACCATTTCCTTAGGGATAATAGTGGGTAGTGAACCTTTGTCACATCACACTCATCCCAAATTCCCAGTAAATATGATTGACCAACCTGTCCCAGGTCTTGGTCTGCTCCAGATGTCCAGCTAAGGAGATGTCATGGGCCAGGTTAAGGAGAAATGTTCTTTACTATTGGGGGCCATATCTCTCAGCTATGTTCTTAGGGCCAGTAACCATTCCCTACTCAAAGTCTACCAGAGCTATGGGATGTGCCTTTGTTACATTGTCTCTTCAAAAAAGAGGACCAAGGAGCTTGAGAAGGTCCAACACACTTGCTCCTTGCAATAGTAATCTAAACTGAGGGGTATGCAGTTCCTCTAGGAAAGAGGGGGCAAGAGAATATGTAGTGTTCTGGGTCAAAGTAGTAAGCCCCAATAGGAGCAAGTGCACTCACATACCCAGAGAGTTGTCATGCTTCATCATTTGTGAATGCTCCTTGTTGGGCCGGCGCTGCAATGCCCACTAGGGGGCTCTATAGTATATCAGAGATCTTTTATTTGCCGTATGGTGAGATGTGGGTGTGTGGGTTAAGCTGTGTATTTTAATCCACTTTTGGTCACCACACTACATACACAACATAACCCACACACCAACATCGTATACATTATCTGGTGCAGCTATACACAAGTTCTGGATTCCAACGCTGCGTCAAATGTGAGGATCTGGGTGTATTATATGATATGGATAGTTAGCTTTATGGTAGAATATACTCACAAAACTGTTATTGGGTCCAGTCAGGCTTGTTTGTAAAACCTTAAGCTAAACCATGAGTAGCTGTGGCTTTGAGCAGCAAGACTTAAACAAAGGAATTTAATGTAAATCATTTACAAGTACCAAACAACGAAATAGGAAAGCCACACAACATGAAAGAAAGACAACACCAATTTAAAAAAAAAAATAGTATATTTTTATGACTTTTTAGAGTCCTTGGTGAACAAAATCCACAGGAGGGTTCCAGAGATACAGATTTTTAATGAGTTTATCACTATTAATTTTGACCGACAACATGCATTGATCAACAAAAACTTTGCAAACTTTTCAATGTTTTGAAACAGTTTGATTTGTCTGACCCAACTTGGGGGACCAGATCCAACAGGACGAAGGGTTAGGGGACAGTAAGGATACTCTGGGCAGTTACCTGGCCACTATAGAGTTTTCCAGTCCAGTTTCAGCTCTTACAGCATGACCGTCATATACTACAATGGAGTGGTCCTGATGCCAGGGATGCAGGATGAAAAGTCTGACTGACTCTGGTGCAACATTTTACTTTTTAGGATCGGTCTCTGGGGAGACTAGTGGCAGATAGCAGCAAATCTTCTCTGGTGGCTATCAACTTACAGGGTTTAGCCTTCTTCACCTCGTTTATCCCTGGAGCTTGTTCCAGATCATCAGACTGATCCCTTGAATCACATCTCTGGTCTACAGCTGGGGACCAACTTTATCCTGAGCTAGGAGCCACAGGCACAGTCCAACTTCACTAGCCCAAAGTGCAGCAGGTGTAGTCTACAGACGGTGCAGTCTCTCTTTATGTATTACCAAGGGCAGCAGGTCAGCCCTTCTTCGGACTAACTAATGGGCTACCAGATCCCCTTCCTCTTGGTGATGACTTTCTGGCGATGTGTTGCATCTGGCAATACCAGAGTGCACTATTCTGGCCACCTCAAGGTATCGAGACCCTTCCTCAGATGACAGGAGCTCAGTAACCCACCCTAGAAGTGTGGCTACCTGGGGGCTACACGCCCATGTGAAAACCGGTTTGGGGATGGGTTTTCCCTCTCTGGCCCTGCCTCCAGCTAGTCTAGAGGAACAAAGGTCTGTCCCTCTGGAGTGTCATCTCCATTTGCCCGTCAAAGGCAGTTTCCCATTTGAAGCTCTACTTTTGGGCTAACACTTCGAGTGTCTTCCTGTAAAGGGGAAGTAACGCCTCATCCTGTGGCAGGCTGTGTTTGATCCTAAGCCTGGGAGTCATTCACACAACTCCCCAGGTTGACAGAAAGTTATCTGTGGGTTATAGCCAATGTGATGCTACCGGGCCAGTGGAGCACAGAGTGGGAAAACATCTCAAATTTGCCTTACTTTAATAGTCACATTAAATTTGACTTGGACATCAGGCTGCGTTTAAAGTCACAATGAATTTGATAGTTTACAGTACCCACTTAGTAAGTCTCATTCAGAAGTTATCCAGGCTTGGGTGAGAGTACATAACCCTGTATTAGCCAATGTGGCTACTAACTTTTCCACATCAAAACAACAATTTGAGGGGTTTTGTTGCAAGGAAATATGTAAGCATACATGGCCCACTTAATAATGTAGAGTTCCCTGCCTTAGGGTTTTCTAGGCCTTCCTTATGGGAGACTTACATAAATTGTCAGAGGATGTGGTGACTTATGGTTTTGATGGCAAAGTCAAACTGGCAGTGTAAACACAGTCCTTTCAGTCTGCAGTAGCAGGCTGGGAGCCATTTTGTACTTTGTCACACACAGCGTTGCCGAAGCAGTGCTGCAGGTATGGGTGGACATTTTGCCTTACCCTGGGCATCGTATACTAGGGACTTAGAAGTAAGTCAGTGCTTGCCAATTGGGGATAGTCAATTGACATAGACTTTGTGAGGGGTTAGAACACCTGCAGTGAAGTCTCGTTAGCAGGCCTCAGTGCACTCTCAGAGTTGAAAAACCACATCAGTTAAAAAATGTCAGGGTGAACATGTAAAAAGAGGCATTTCCTTACAGGCAATAATTAATTAACAATTTATAATGTGTTATTTATTATTTAACTATTATTAATGTAAATCATGTAGTAATCATACTTTGTAGTTATATTTTAGATGCAGGCTCTCAGGTTGTAAGGGTATAGCATGGGAAGTTATTTAAGGCATAATTAATTAATAATTAATACAATTATGTAGTATGAATTCTTGAATTGATTGTTAATTATGTACATGATGCAATGCTGATTTACTTTACTTATATTTTAGTTGCAGGTTGCTAGGTTTGTAGGAGTATAGGGTGGAAAGTTAAAGAAATAATAATAAAAAAATGTATATCAAATAATGTCTATTTAAATATTTAATTGATTAATAATAATGTAAATTGGGTAGTAAATATATATTAGTTATATTTTAGGTGTGGGCTGCTGAGTTTGTAAGTATGTAGAGAAGGAAGTTAATTAAGTAATAATTAATTAATAATTAATTAATTGTGTAATTGATTATCAATTATGTAAATTGTGTTATGATTATTTATTTTCATTATATTTTAGGTGTGGGTTGTTAAGTTTGTGAGGATATAGAGTGGAAAGTTCATTAAGTAATAATGAAATAATCAGTTTTTGTAACTTGAATTCAATTGTTACATCGTTTCTGAATTTTGTTAATTGGTTAATTTTTATATATATTTTATGTTTAGTGATAATGTTTATATTTAGAGAATTACATTTTTTCTAAATTAATAGGGTTCTTCAAATATGTAAATATAAAGACAAATCCAACTCCACATTTCCTTAAGATCCTCTTTATTTTAGTGACATCTCCAGCAACACCAGCAGTTACATCTTTCCCCTTCCAGCAGCTGTCTTTTTCTTCCCCAGCTCTCTCACAGCATTCTCAATGATGTCATTTGGAATTCTTTGGTCACCTAAGCAACCCTTATTACTCATATCTCATCCATTTAATTATTGATAAGCATAATAACATCAACAGGAGAAATAACCCCAAATCTATCTAAACCCAACCACAAAACATAATCAATAAAATACTTTATAAAAAAAGAAAATTGCAGAATAGCACATTTCTTCTCCATATTTCTTGAAAACATATGACCTCAGCATATGCTTCACAAGTCACATATTATGGCTTATTGGCTTTGCATACATTGCCCAAACTCCAAGTAGTGCTATTTTCCAATAATACTACATTACATTTGACCTCCCTAACCTGATACGGACCAGAATATTTGTTTTCAGTTTTGCAAACTAGTCCATTCCTTCGCACCATTACCCAATCACCACCTTGCACCCACAAATTCTTCACACCCTTCTTCATGCTGTACCCATTTTCCAATTTCCTCTGTACATTCACAACTTTTAAGTTCATCACCATCAATCCCCACCCTATTTTTCTCACACAACCACACTGGACACTCTTTCCTGCCCAGTTCTCTTCCCTTCCAAGACACAAATGGTGATACACCTGCAGTAGAATGAGGCGTTATTATATGTGCCCATATTAATTTCCTTAATTCCTCCTTCAATGGCCCTGAAGACTTACTATGTTTTGTTAATGTTGCTGGGGGCTGCTGTGCACCCAGCAGCCCTCCAGAACATTAGAAAAAGCTTGGTTGTTCCCCTTCCCTTTCTAGGGGCACCACCAAAATCAAAAAATAATATTAAAAAGAACTTTCAGTGAAATATGGGGGACTCCTTGCACAGAGCAATGAATAATACATGTATGGCTCCTCCTGCTCATAGATTATCCATTCTGTGTCATGTATTCCACATTTTTGGAGTTCACATCCAGGGTAACCACGGCATAAGTTAGGTGTGGCGGGGGACCCCGAAAGCCCCTAGGGCCCAAGCCAGCTCACTAGCCAGCCCCCATCGTGGTACTGGTGGGAGTCAGCATTTCGTTACGTGGGTGCCCTGGTGCCTACCTGGGACATGGACACACAAAAAGGGGGGCCCGAGGAGATTTAAAGACCGCGAGGGCGAACTCTCCAATTCACATAATCAAACACACAGGAGCCCTCGGGTCTAACAAAGAAAAGAAAAGAAAAGAAAAGAAAGAAGCAGGAATGGCTGACTAAGAAGAAGGACGGTTTCCCTCACCCACCAGAGGTGGCATGCTTCATCATCAGGAATCCTCCTCGCACCACGAAGCCTAGTCATGGTGCGGGCTACCTCACTGCGAGGGAGGACCTCAGGGATGTTATTTGTGTAAGAGGGGTTATTACTAAAACCCAATGTGAGCTTACATGATGTTGTGAGGGGTGCGGTGCTGCTGGTGAAGTGATTTAAAACTAGCTACAGGGTTTACCATATTATTTTATTCTGGCTACCTTGTGCTGGGATTAAAACCCGAAGGTACGATGAAGACCAGTAGATCCAATCGTACTGGACTCAGATCGATATGTTTATGCCAATGACCTAGAGAGTGTTGTGGCTTTCTTCAGGATCTAAAGTTAGCTACTGCTACCCATAACATATGCTAACGTTGAGGGCCGTGGGGGGAACTCTGAGGCCCCCACAGCCCCTGCCGGCTGCCCACAATGCATCCATGCCCACCTGGGGCACCATCAACACAGCTAGTCATTGGGGGCAGCGGGGGGAGTCCTAAGGTTCCCAAGACACTGCACCAGTATCGTGCCCCTGGGGATGGGATCCCTGGAGCTGATCTGAGGCTGAGAAGGGGGGTATGATCCCCCATGCTCTCCAAAAAGACATTGGCCATGGGGGATGGCAACCTTGGGGCCTTAAAGAGGCCTGGAGAGGCCACATGCCACCCCTAAAAAACAATTGGCCCTGGAGAAGATGTTCACTGGGCCTAAAAAGAATCATAGAGGGGGCCACAGGCCCCCATTGACATATAATGAAACCAGCTATGGTGGATGGGGTCCCTTGTGCCTAAACATTTCTCAGAATGCACGCCCAAAAGAAAATAAACCCGCTGGCCACCTAGGCCCTGGCCTATCTTGGGGGACTGTGATTTAAAAAGGGCAGGAACTCACCTTTTTATTGGAACTGTGAATCCATGGAGCCTCTGCGCATCCGACGCTCAGATAAAAAAAACATTTCCCCCCCCCACACGGCCCAGGGGGGCAGAGTATCCCTACCGTGCCCCACTTTATGTTTTTTAACCTTTTTTTACATGACAGGGGACTGAGTCCCGAAACCCTGAAACCGTGTCGATGTGGTGGCAGCCAATCAGATCAAATATATTGATCTGTTGGATCCCCAGATCTTTTACGGAGCGATATATATATCTACATTTTGAGCCTTCATTTCCTAAAAACTATTGAATGGATTATACCAAATCAAAGGATTTTCTCTCTCTGAAACAGAATCTATCTTTCTGTAAAATGTATTGTAATTCCCTTCAGCAGTTGCAGTATTGCTCTTCAATTGTGCTATGGAAAATTGCTTAGGGAACATGTGTTTTGGGCCGTCTCTTTTTCTCAGCCCCTGATTGATGGATCTCCTCGATACTTTCCAAGAAGAAGCTGAGGTTGAGATGCATAAAGTGTTGTAACATACCATGTTGTAAAACAATAAAACAATGCATTGTAAATACCAAATTGCAAAAAACTGTGGTAAATACATGAAATCTAAACTTCATGTATGGGAATAACTGATATTCTAATGAAATTCATTACTTAATAATTAATTCATTTATTTATAGTTGTGATTTTTATAAACCGTAGACATGGCATGGAGGCATCAGAGTACTTCAAAAGAAAGCCAGAACATATCAATATCAAACAATATACAAGAACCTTAAAGGTGGAGTGAAAGCCAAGTTAGCCTCTCCTTCAGAATGTTAAAAACTTACACACGTATGTATAGCAAAACATAGCAAAGAAAAGCAGGTGAAGCAGTACTCCTAGAGGATCAACACTAGTTTGTGCAGGGCGAGATTGGTATAAGATTGGAAGAAGCAGGAGAAGGTAGAATCAAATTAGTCCAGGTGTCGCTCCAACAGCAGAGCTTTGAGATCTTTTTTGAAGTATGGTGTTTCCAGTGAAAGATTGGTTAATGAATTTCTTCTGAGGGGTTAGAGGAGTGGCAATTGAGCATTTTTTGAAATTCGGTCAGTGCCTGAGATTTTCAGTTCCTGTGAGAGATACGAAGGTGAAGAGCTTTATGAGGGGTGCAGGCAGTTTTAAATTGAGCTCTTGCTTCAATGGAAAGACACTGAAGGGACCATAGAATGGGGGAGATGTTATCAAATTTCTCTTGTGCTGTCACAAAGCGGTCTCCTCCATGTAGGACTGCTCTGAGTGGACCTTGGTGGATTTAGGGAATGATGGAAAGGAGTGCAATTCCGCAGTCCAGTCTGGATCGAACAAGCACTTGGACAACAGATTTAAGGTCATGTGCTCGCATGAGGTTCCTGATTCCCCAAAGCAGTCTTAGATGGAACCAGGCACTCTTAGTCAGAGAAGAGATATGGCTCTGGAGGTAAAGATATCTGTTGATGTGAATGCAAGAGATTTGGAATTCTGAAAATGGAGAGGTGGCCATTAATGTTAGGGAGGGGTGTCATGTAGTCTTGGATCGAAGAGTTCATTTTTTGGAGAGATGAGAATACATCTAAGTACTAACATGTGTGTTGTAATATTTAAAGATATGTACGAGTTGGAAACAGTTTTCACTATACCTTGCATATGCAGTACCTATCATTAAATCACAAGATCTTAGATTAGATAAAGCAATAAAGGATGGGGAATCAGTCCTTACAGAAGGAATGGCGTTTGTCGCTTCATCAAAAGTGAAAACACTCTCAGCTTTGTACCTCTTGGACTTTGAAGGAAGCACAGTTAATGCTGTTTCCAGCTGCCTTAGGAAATACATTAGAGTCAGAATATAATATGCTCCTCATCTTGGACAATATCAAATACCTGAAAAATATCACACAGAGAAAAAACTAGACATGGATGATAAAAAACAAAAAAATAAAGAAGAGCAACAATTAAGGAAAGAAGCCCACCAAGTATATATTGATATCTCCTTCACTTTCACAACTGGAACTTACTGTTACGCAAATGTGACAGTTGATGCACAAGTTGTGTTTCCAAGACTTGCTGACTGTCTGCATGAAAAAGAACAGAGAGTTCTAACTTCAGAACTGAAGACAATGTTGACAGAAATTAACAAAGACTGAAAATGTATGCACGACGGAACAAGAATTAGAGAAGCATTATCAACAGCCTGCAAGAAGAATCAAGGTAAGCAGCAGCAACAAGAGTTTATGATGTTTTATTTTCAATCAATTACAAAATTAAGAAGCAACCATGGAGATATTTTATACATAAAGTATGCTTAGGAGTGCAAGTGTTCCAACTGTGTTCATGAAACTGGAACAGAAGTTGACCTTTAAAAGCAAAAATAGATGAGCAAACAAATTTAAAAAAGCACACATGATTTAAGGTTTAAGGTTAATCTACAATATAAAATACATCAAATAATACAGCTGTAAAAAAGAGCTAACATTTTTTAAAATATTACAGCACACTAACTTATTGACAGGACAATTTATCTACTCCATATTAGCTTTAGCGGTTGTAATTACATGTTTTAAAAGAAAATATTTTAAAACTCTCATTTGGTAAACCCTTAGAACAGGACAGACAAATATAACATGTTCGATTGTCTGAACACCATTATGACATAAAGTTCAAATTCTTTCCTCCCAAAGTACATTCTGCCATGCATCCGTCATAGTTTGTAATGGTAAACATTTTAACCTGTGAAGAAGCATTATACACCTTTGCATCATGTTTTCCAAGTTCCAGTTCAGATACTCCTGAGGAACTACTGCGTGTCATGATTGAGTGACACACTGAAAGCGAGGTTTCGTACTAAACATAACCCATATCATTCTCAAATTAAAGTTTTGACATGGCGGGCTTTAAATCTTTTTGAGGTGGACTAACCTCATATTCTGGATATCAGAACTGGTCAGGGAATAGTTCTGAAGTGCAGAAAAACCTTATTTAACAACAGAGCAGCCTTAGTGGGAAAGAGGCGTTCCATGGCCATAAGACTCCTTAAGAATACAGTGATACCATCGTAGAATGGCTGCAAGTTCTCATATGTAAGTGCTCAACAACATTAATTCTAGCCTTAACGCTTCTATCGAGAACATGCAGATAGTGCGAAGAATCTTCCACTCCACCTTATGCATAAAGTACCATTGCTTAATATTTATTGTTTCTAAGGAATATAAAAGGGTCGACGGGATTTTCATTTTGTATGCTGTTAAAAGATGACTAAAATGCATATGACCTGTTGCTCCATTAAATGACTTTTGAGCATTTCCACGATCATAGGCCATATTTGATAGGTGTGCTGCATGTCCAGTAACGGTTAAATTTGCAGTCATAATTCTTTCAAGATAAGGGTAAGATTTTATTACTTCTATAGTAGGATTGGTAAAAAAACACTTATACTTTGTAATGACCCAACACCCTTTTCAGTGAAACCTCAGGCGCTTGGTTTTGTTTGTATTAACCTTCAGGAACTGCACAGCTGAATGAGAAGACAGGATGTCGAGACATTCCTGGAGGCCTTTACAAGTCAATGTCGTCCGCATAAAGGAGACTCCCTACAGGATAAGAGCCTAGTTTTGGGGAATCAACAACCGTCTTGCTCAGCAGATCAGGGCAGTCCATCATTAAAGAGAAAAAAGCAGGGGTTCCAGTAGGCATCTCTGCTTCAAACTATTAATGGCCGGGATTTTCGGAATCATGCCCCGCCTGCTTCCTAACATGACGTGACACCAGGTAGCTGTGTGGAGAGCAATGATGAGTTTTGGGGGACCCCCTCGTATTCCCAAAGCACTCAATTTTTCCCATATGGTTGGCCTGCCCAAGCAGTCGAAAGCAGTTGAAAAATCCATAAAGGCTGCGTAGACAGGCATCCCTCTTTTTTTCATGTAATTTTCCAATACAAAATGGATTACCGTCAGGTTATTCAATACTGAGTGACCAGCTCTAAACCCTGCACACACAAACCAAGATTTCAAGTAAAATAAAGTAAAAGAATATTGCTAAGGAGCAGCCTGCCCACCAAACCTTTGGTCCTCTTTCCTCAGTAAGAGATGGATGGACCTTAACTACCTCTCATGGCTGACGGATCAGGGGTTGTTTGAGGAAGGACATTATACCACCTAATTGATGTAGGGTGGATTGTGTAATGAAATTTTCTCTGTGCGTTACTGCGGGGAAAATCCTAACTGAGAGGGAAAGAATAAAAATAGCAATCCCCTCACACCCCGGGATGAAACTTTCAGGGTGTGGAGTCATTTGTTTTATATTTGAGGAAAATAATAAAAATAATAATGCCCCCCACACTCTAGGAGGAAACTTCCAGGGATTAGAGTCATTGGTGTTTGGTTTTGGAAAACACAAACTTTGAAAAAGTTTAGTGAATGGTTATAAAAACTGAGTGTGGCCACACACAAAGTTTTGTACATTGAAAGGGATTTCTTTGAGAGTAGTTACTTTCAATGTACAGAGATGACCGCTTGGCCAGCAGTCATATGTAAATTTAGTGGACAGTAGTCCATCAGGATGATGGCATTAATGTCCATCGCTGATCTGATTGAGAGAGTACCATCTGTCAAACCATAAATAAGACCCAAAATGTTGGTGTCAGGCCAAACCACTGTGATGGTATAATAGTTATGCACAACTGCTGAATCGCTGCCTTTTTCCACAGGGTAAAAGGAGGTGACTATGTGTTGATATAACACAAATCAAAGCATAATTTGCCTCAAATGCACCTTGGCAAACAAGAAGTTTTAAATCGCAGTATTTGCTGACTGTTCTCCAATTACTTGCTACTTTTTTTCAAATGGATGATGCACAATGTCTTTACTTTGAAGATGAGAATATTTTGTCCGCCAATTATTTGGTATATTAGAAGTCAAGTTCTGTTCTGTAATAAATAAATAAAAAATAAATAAACTGTTAAAGTAGACAAATATACTAATTACTATGAACTGATTAGTTACCTAATGCTGGCTACTTAGATCATAGAACTATATAAACTGAAAATGTGTCACTCAAAGTGATTTGCTAGGATTATCATTACACTTTGTTCGTGGTGCTAGGATCGCATAGCAGAGTCAAAGAAAATGTAATTTACTTTGAATTACGAAAGCACGAGTTTTAGAAGTTAGAAAATGTCAGAATACTCACTTCAATGATCATTAATTAAAACTATTTTGGGGGTTTTATTATCTTACTAAGCAAATGGCAGACAAAATTACATTTTCTTTTTCTCTGCTAAAGAACTTGTCATTAAGAGAGCATTTCTAAATAGAAGACACCCTCTGGAAATAAGTTTACATGTGATGTCTATTCATTTTTACTTGTGTATGTTAACTGTTTTTGTATGCTTTTATTATTATTTATTAATAATTGGATAAAACCTTCATTGATTGATTGATTAATTGATTTATTGAAGTTTGCATGTGTTGAGCCGTAATTTTGCAGTTTGTATATTTCTCCTAGCTCTGCCATCCCTTCCCTGTTCTCCCAAAAAATATTTGTTTTAATAATGATCGGCGCTATATCAACTCCACAATATCAACTAGTAGCATATCTTCAAGGTAAGTAGAAGTGGAGTTAAAAATAGTTATTCAACAATTTCCAAAATATAGTTACCTTTGTAAGACATTGGCAATCAATATTCTGGAGTCAATATCTGCGCAGGTTGATGTTATTGACCTCAATATTCAGACACACTACCCCCTTAGCTTCATACCAGTGAGTCTCCAATCTATTTCCAGGCTATCTGATCTATGGGAAAGTCAAACTACCCATTCAGTCTTCAAGCAAGTAGTAAAAAAAAAAATAAAGAAAATCTCCCTTGTAGAAGACAAAGCTGCTTTTACCAGTAGGAGTCTGGGTAGAGAAAATAGAGAAGTACCAGTCATTCAGTGCAGCCTGTTCACCTTCCTGTCTTCTGCTTATGGACATCAGATGTTGAATCTGCATCTTCTCCCTCTTTTAACTTCAGCACTCACCTCAAGTTCCAACCCTACCCATTCAAGTAGCAAATCCGAAAGCATCTAGTAAGAACAAAGGAAAAGAATAGAACAGGAGACTGTATCTCTTTTGCATTCATCTATTTGAGAGCTCTGTGGCTAAGACATGTAGATGGCGGAAATTAGATTAACTTTGGTCTCTATAATAGCTACTTCTCACATGCCAAAGAGACTAGTAATAAAAACGATAATTTTTTTAGACATCGAGGCGGCTTCTCTGACAGGGAATAAAAGGAATATGTTTGTTTCAGAAAGAGCAACAATAGAAAACAGGGGTATTGAACTTTATGGTGCCGATTCCGATCCTGTAAAACCCGGATACGAATGGTCGTACGGAGCGTATTCGCCATACGACTCGTACCCGGGAAATCCTCCTAACAAAGCAGCAAGTACGATTCGTACAGAAATACCATTTCCGTACGATTCATAAAAAACTACGTGCAGCTAAAAAATACCCACAATTCTGATCCGGGACATTGCGTACGTGACGTCCGGATGGAGTCAGGCAGCGTTTTAAGGACCAGCAAGTACGATTCGTGCCTACATCACTCCGCACAACTCATTTTTTACGGCAGCCAAAAAATCCCCGGAAATTGAGGACGACGCGAAGAAGGAGCACCGGTACGTGACGGACAGCCATGGACCCCATCCTACATGTCATCCCGGCCCTCCTAGCCTACGACCTGGTGCACCCAAAACCGCCGCGCTCGCCGCAGAAGGTCAGAACAACACCCAGGGGCAAAGGCAGGAAACATAACCCCTACCCAATTTTAAAAATACTATATTCTGTACATACATTACATCCAGGGTCTGGTCACTTCGGGGGGCGTGTCCACCAATCCCTGCGTACCGCAACAACGGAAGTGGACGTGTACCCACGCCCTCAGAGCGTGGGTACGGTCCTTACCACGGGTACCCCTACATCACCACTACAATGGTGGTACGGACGTACCCACGCTCTGAGTCTGTGTGTACGGTCCGTTCCACCATTGTAGTGGTGATGTAGGGGTACGCGTGCTAAGGACCGTACCCACGCCCTCAGAACTTGGGTACGGACCATACCACCATTGTAGTGGTGACGTAGGGGTATGCGTGGTACGGACTGTACCCAACCTATGAATGCGGGGGTACGTACCGCATCACCCGTACCCCTAGGGCACCAGTACATTTGTGATACAAGGCGTACACACGCCACGAATGTTGGCTTAGGGCCTGGTGCAGCATATAACCAGTATATTGGGGTGTGTGTATGCCCAGGACAGCTGTGTACTGCACCAAGGGTGCGGGTGGGTGGGTGGATGGCTGCCTAGGATTCCCAGCAGTGGACAAAGACATGTGAGGTGTGGGTGCAGAGGAATACCAGCAGTGGACAGAGACATGCGAGGGGTGGGTGCCTATCACTCCCAGCAGTGGACAGAGACATGGGGGTGGGTGCCTATCACTCCCAGCAGTGGACAGAGACATGTGAGTGGTGGGTGCCTATCACACCCATCAGTGGACAGAGACATGTGAGGGGTGGGTGCCTATCACACCCAGCAGTAGACGAGACATGTGAGGGGTGGGTGCCTATCACTCCCAGCAGTGGACAGAGACATGGGGGTGGGTGCCTATCACTCCCAGCAGTGGACATAGACATGTGAGGGGTGGGTGCAGAGGAATACCAGCAGTGGACAGAGACATGTGAGGGGTGGGTGCCTATCACTCCCATCAGTGGACAGAGACATGTGAGGGGTGGGTGCCTATCACTCCCAGCAGTGGACAGAGACATGTGAGGGCTGAGTGCCTATCACTCCCAGCAGTGGACAGAGACATGGGTGTGGGTGCTTATCACTCCCAGCAGTGGACAGAGACATGTGAGGGGTGGGTGCCTATCACTCCCAGCAGAGGACAGAGACATGTGAGGGGTGGGTGCCCATCACTCCCAGCAGTGGACAGAGACATGGGGGTGGGTGCCTATCACTCCCAGCAGTGGACAGAGACATGTGAGGGGTGGGTGCCTATCACTCCCAGCAGTGGACAGAGACATGTGAAGGGTGGGTGCCTATCACTCCCAGCAGTAGACAGAGACATGTGAGGGGTGGGTGACTACCACTCCCAGCAGTGGACAGAGACATGGGGTGGGAGCCTATTACTCCCAGCAGTGGACAGAGACATGTGAGGGGAGGGTGCAGAGGAATACCAGCAGTGGAAAGAGACATGTGAGGGGTGGGTGCCTATCACTCCCATCAGAGGACAGAGACATGTGAGGGGTGGGTGCCTATCACTCCCAGCAGTAGACAGAGACATGTGAGGGGTGGGTGCCGATCACTCCCAGCAGTGGACAGAGACATGGGGGTGGGTGCCTATCACTCCCAGCAGTGGACAGAGACATGTGAGGGGTGGGTGCAGTGGAATACCAGCAGTGGAGAGAGACATGTGAGGGGTGGGTGCCTATCACTCCCATCAGTGGACAGAGACATGTGAGGGGTGGGTGCAGAGGAATACCAGCAGTGAACAGAGACATGTGAGGGGTGGATGCCTATCACTCCCAGCAGTGGACAGAGACATGTGAGGGGTGGGTGCAGAGGAATACCAGCAGTGGACAGAGACATGTGAGGGGTGGTTGCCTATCACTCCCAGCAGTGGACAGAGACATGGGGGTGTGTACATCATTATCAGATGACCACAACTCCATGGGTGTATGTACGCATCCCTAATTTTCGACTTGATAGTGCCATAACAACACATCACTGACAGCAGCGTCCCACTCCCATGAGGATGGATGTCTTTCCCCCACTGCATGACACACCACATGTGGGTGTGAGGACAAATGACACATTCATACCCACCCCTGGCGGATCCAGCACAATACACACACAGAGATCATGCCACAAGACTGTATAGTCATGTCAATGCCTACTAAACTAATAGGGAACACACACTGTCACATGCCCACAATTGTGAGTCAGGTGCCCAAATACTCTGCAGAACAAGTACCATATGTGTGCTAGGCTGGGATTACACACATGCATAGTGCGGAAAAGGGAGAATTTCTCCCTGAAGGCATAGCAACATACTCAATACACAAGTACAGTGACTAGCAAGGATGGCACAGACGATGCAGCTGGAGACATTGCTGAGCAGGCATGGCCATAGTTGAAGGGATCCGTCACCAACAAAGGGAATGTATACACAGGTCAGCACAACAATTGTGCAACTCTCTGCAGGGAAGATGTCAGATGCCACGGAGGAAGGGACACTCCTTGGTACAATGTCTCAAAAAACAAATAACACACACGACCAAAGATCCTTTGCAAAAACCTTGTGATGGCACGCAGATCCCATGGTCCACCTCATGACCATCAGACTCGAACCTTTGCCCGAAACAGAACACATTACCACAACCCCAACTCCTGGAGCATCAGCACCAACATCAATATCTGAAATGCAATAGTGTGCAAAGTAAAAAGAAAATGCTTTAATCAGCATAAAATAATATTTTTTCCAAGAACACTATATACAAAGGCCAATGGCCAGTACAGAATAGAAGTCCTTGGGGGGACACATTGGCACGCGTCTCCCCTAGCTTGCCTGCATATTTGAACCCTCAGGTTCGTCGACTGGGGGGGGGCATCATGTGGGGAAGGACCAGGCACCGCAGGGACAGGAGGTGTAAGGGTAGGTGTGGTGGGTGTAGGGACGGACGCCTCCACCACAGGGGGTGGGGCAGCACCAAAGGTGGAGGTGAGCTCAGCGCTGCACACTTCTGCCAGGGCGTCCAGAGTATCCCCTGCACCGAAAGAAGCCACAGGCACAAAGGAGGGGGGGGTCAGAAGGATGGGGTGCAGCGCTACTGGGGGAGGGGGTGGACATGGGGGCACTCAACTCTCCTACCCGGGGAGTGCCTTGCCCGTTTGCGGGCTGGTGACCCAGTGGGGCGGAGGCCAAGCAAAGACATGTAGCTCTCCCTGTCTGACTGTGTGGCAGGGGAGCAAAGGTGAGTGCTTTTGGAGGGACTGGGTAGTGAGGCGTGCGGACTCAGACTGTGGCTGCGTGTATGCCTGTGTGCCCCAGACCCAGTGGGTGTGCCTTTATCCCCCTGAGTGTGCGTGCCAGGAGGTGTTTGCTTGCCCTTACCTGATGGTGTGCTGCCTGTGTCTGGTGGGGTGCGTGCTTGGGAATGTCTGGGTGTGCATGGGACAGGCATGGGAGTGGGAAGTGTGGATGGGGCTGGGGTGGGGGGCACGAAGCGCTGCAGGAGACTCACTGCTGCCATCATTGAAGAGTCCATGGACCTCAGCAAAATCCGTTGGTCAGACATAGCTGCTGACATGCCCTCCATGAACGACACAATCCGTGTCAGCAGTCTGCTGTGGCCATGGAGGACATTCAGCATCGATGTCTGGCCAACCTGCAACTGCCGCTGAATGTCCACAGACTCTGCAGTGAGGGCAGCAGGGATGACAGGGGCAGGGGGTGCGGTGCCTGGCACGAAGGAGACATGGTGGTGCCCTGCACGGACAGAAGCGACCGGAGCAACTGGGAGGGCGGTGATGGCAATGGAGGAGGCGGGGACAGATGTTGTGCTGCTGCCAGGTGTTGTAGCAGCCTCCGCCCCCTCGAGGAGTTCAGCCTCGGACCCGTCAGCGTCGTAGTCGGTGTCGGCACCAGACAGGTCCTCTGCCTGACTCCCCTCACCCTCCGTGCCACTTGCTCCCGCAGACTCGCCAGCGGTGGTGGCACCGGTGCTGGATCCATCCTCCAGGTTCGTGCAGGTGTCTCCTTCGGTGTCCTCCGATGATGCTGTGGGCAAGGTGAAGATACAGAAAATAATCAGTCACCTGTATACATCTGACACATGAGTGGCTGGGAACAGTTGAGCACAGCAATACTATGAAGGCATGCCACCTCTTGTTTACTGTGAACGAAACAGTATTGGTGCACCCAAGGCTAAATACCAGACCTCAATGCTGAAGGTGTCCCCACACTCAGAGACCTGTAAGGACTTTGGAAACCCAAACAAAATACATTGTGATCCCTTGGGAATCACACCACTTTACACAATCTACATTTTTAGAATGTGTGAATGTGCCACCTTGTGAACAGAACACACATGTGCCTGTATAAAAGAAGTCACACAAGGAGGTGCACACACAACTACATTTACACAGTCATTGTATGAGCTGCCAGCCTTATTCAAAGAAGCCACTGTTAGAAAGAAATAGGGTTTCAGTAAGTACATATACATGGCACCACGGCAGTCTGGAAGACTTGACACTCGTAAGTTGGTATCATCAACAACCAAGGACTTACCCAAATGCCACCACACTGTGGGAACATGGACATGTATAATCTGAAAAACAGTCTTATTCGAACTGTGCCTTTCTTTAAAATGTGCCAGCATGTCCCCTGAAAGTGTAAAGGTGGTTTCTTGTGCACATGCTTGGGAGACATCTGTCATGCAGGCACATTATTGTCCTTCACAGCAAAACATCAAAGTTAAGCATTGAAAACATGAAGATATGTTGACAAGTGTAGTGAGTGCCAAGGTACAAGACTTCTTGACTAACAACTTGAATCATGCCACCTGTCACATGGCCATCCGTACCATGATGACACAGTTGGCAACACATCTGACCCTCTGCCTGTCATGTGGAGTGGCACACATGTACAAACATAGGACAACGCATAAGCTAATGGGCCTGCAATTGTGTCGGAATAAGGCACACCTGCACTGAGGAGACACCCTCATGGCAAGCAAGAATGTCCACACAGATGTCAACACACAAAGACAAAACTACGTAGCATCTGGACCACACACTGGTGCCAAAAATGGATGAGCAGGAATCATGTATTTATTATCACACACAGGCCACACCTGGCAAGGAGACATAAGGTTTGGACATGTAGGCCTCGCCCGCACACACCCCCCATACCTGAGACAATGTGATTGAGACAGATCAAGAAGTTACACCTCTTAATCAGGGTTTACAAAAATGTGCATCAAGAATTCCAAAATGTACTCCACATCACCTCGTGAGGCTGCCAACACATATTTGTGACAAACAACCATCAACAGATAGTTGTAAATAGACACACAGGCACTGCCCAGTGTGAGGATGCACAAGCCAAATGGGGTCACCCTGTCCAGTGGACACATGTAGCACACTTTAGATAAATACAAATGAGGCCAGGGAACAATGCCACAGAGGCCAACCTATGCTGAACACACAGAGAATGGGCACAGTGTTGGATGACACACATGATTCCGAGGCAAGGGTATCTCAGGGGACTGTAGCGGGCACACTGCTCCATGGTCCTGGAATGATCTGACTGTAACATGAGCAACTGTCCCGGCACTATGCATATCTCCCACTCATGCACATCATGTCTGAGGCCACAACATCGGTCATGCATGCTGCAAGTCTGTTCATTTAAAACCTCACACTCCTATGTAGAGACTCAACATCAGTGCCAACAAATATGGACCCCCAAATGACTGAACAGGACAGGGCACAGGCAAGGTACCAACACATGTCACAGACCACCCCCACACATGATGCAGAAAGCAATGTGCACTTGGATTAACTGGGACGCTCCGTCGGACGAATCTTCCTCCTCCTCCTCCCTCCCTGTGGCTGGTTCTGGTCTGCGCCTGGTGTCACAGGGAGGATTGCTCATGTCGTCGGCGATCCAACGGAGTGAAGGGCTTATGTCCCTTTGCACCGCCAGGAGCTCAGCCAGTCATGCCTCCATCTGTCCTTGGTGTTGTTGTTGACTGGCGTGTTGCTCGGACTGCTGATTCTTAATGTCTGTGAGGGTCGCCACTACCTGACTGATGGCCCTGGTCACGCCGGTATTCCTTCATGATGTTGTGTACGTGTGACATACCGGTCCCTGCAGCTGTCTGGTCAGGTTCTCACCTCCGCCTGCCTCCACTCCTACCACCCCTGCCCACACGAGCCTGGCCTGCCGTTGTGGGCACATCGGGTCTACGGGACCCCTGAGGGATGGCAGTGTTGGTGTTGGCTGCCTCCTCCTGGGTGCCCGGCGAACCTTGTCCCTCCAGGTCAGACTGGCTCAGTTGTTCTGTGTGGGCAGGGCTCCTGGGTGTCTCCTGGGATGTGGCAGGAATGGGGGTGGTGGTTGGCACAGATGTACCTGAAGCAGGTGCTGCAGGGGCTTGGACACCAGAGGGGCCAGGTGGGTTGGGGTCATCCGCGGAGTGTTGTGAGGTGTCGCTGCCGGTGGGATCAGGTTCCTTCCGAGCCTGGGACTGTGGTTCTTCCCCCCATTGTTGGGGGGAGATCCATGACGTTGCTCTGTGTGTGAGAGAGAGACAATGTTAATGCTGTTTAATGCGACATCCATGTTTCATACATATTCTAGTTGCCACGGTTCCTCCAGGTAGTTGTATGTGTCTAGCATTCACATCAATGTTCACTTGTGGATGGGTATGTTGCAGGGGACTGATTGAAATGTTCTCCAGGGTGTTTGACATGTCGAATTTGGGCTTGGATGCTTCTTTGGCTGTGACTTGATCTTGTTGTGTCACATGTCCATTGTGAGAGTGGGTAACTCCATTGGCTGCCCCGGGGGTGTGTGCTTGTGTAAGGGGTAAGTGATCATCCCTCAGCCCGATGCTGTTCAACATCCACATGGCTCCCCTCACACAAGTGGCCCGCCACCACAACCTCAAAAACATCTCCTACGCCGACGACACCCAGCTCATCCTCTCCCTCACCAAGGACCCTCACACCGCCAAAACAAACATCCACAAGGGTCTGAGGGCCATCGCCGACTGGATGTGGAGCGGCCATCTGAAACAGAATTTGGACAAGACGGAGGTCCTCATCCTCGGACCCACACCCTCAGCCTGGGATGACTCCTGGTGGCCGATCGCTCTTGGGACAGCACCGACACCCACCCACCACACACGCAACCTAGGATTGATCCTCGTATCCTCCCTCTCCATGTCCAAGCAGGTCAACGCCGTCTCCTCCTCCTGCTACGACACCCTACGCACGCTCCGCCGGATCTACTGGTGGATCCCGACCAAAACAAGTAGAAGAGTGACACAGGCCCTCGTCAGCAGCTGACTGGACTACGGCAATGCACTCTACGCAGGACTCCCATCCAAACACCAACGGCGGCTACAACGCTTCCGAAACGCCTTCGCACGACTGATCATCAACGCCCCCTGCCACAGCCACATCACCTCCCTCCTGAGTGACCTGCACTGGCTCCACATCGACAAGAGGATCACCTTCAAGCTCCTCACCCACGCACACAAGGCACTCCACAACGCCAGACACGCCTACCTAAACATCAGACTCAGCTTCTACACCCCCACCCGCCAGCTCTGCTCCGGCAGCCTCGCCCTCGCAGCTGTCCCCCGCATCCAACATACGACCGCCTGCGGGAGATCCTTCTCCTACCTCGCCCCCAAGACCTGGAACACCTTCCCAACCCACCAACCACTGATCCAAGATCTACTTGCCTTCAGAAGACTCCTCAAGACCTGGCTCATCGAGCAGTAGTGGAACCCCCCCCCCTCAGCGCCTTGAGACCCTCACAGGTAAGTAGCGCGTCTTACAAGTACCCTGATCGATTGTTAATTGATTGACGGTGCCTGCTGGTGGGTGTAGTATGATTTGGCAGTGGGTCTCCCAGGTGATGTATCTGTCCCCCCATGGAGCATGCTGCCATGTCAGTGAGTGTGAGTTCCTGTCCTAGATATCTGAGCTTGTTGTTTTTTGTGTTAGAGTTTGCAGTTGTCACAGGAGGGCCTTGTGCTGCCACAGCAGGGCCAAGTGTCAGCTACCTTGTCAGTACTTTGCCAGTCCCTGTGCATTGCGCATGGTGCATGGGTGTATACCTGGGCCATATGGGCTGAGGGCAATGGTGTCTGTTTCTGAGTTGTTCAATATGTTTAGTTATCCCCACCCTCCCAGCATCCCGGACATTCAGTCTTGGGTTTGTGGTTTGTGTAGGCTGGGACATGGCATGGCCTTGCTTTGTGAATGGGGCATACACATGTTAGTGGCATGAGCGTTGTTTTTGAGTGTGGTTGTGTCCAGTGAGGGCTTGGGGGTAGGTGAGTGCATTTGTTGTAGTTGGGGTGTGGATGCCATTACCCCCAAGTTACGTAAGTTGTTTGTGCACTCGCCAGGCTCGGCAACTCCTTCGACTCCGTGTACTCCCACCGGCGGAAGCAGGGCCATCACCTTCTCCTCCCAGGGATGGTAATGTACCGGTCTGCGGGGCAGCCCACCTCCAGTGATGTTACTCTGGGCGTAGTCCTCGTTCATTTTTCGCTTGACTGCCCTCGGCAGATCGTACCACCTGGCTTGGCATTCATTCCTGGTCCTTCTCATGGGCGCAACAGCATTCACCCGATCGATGATCCTCTGCCACAGGCGTGATTTTTTGGCTATGCTGGTCTGTCTGACCAATGTTCCAAAGAGCTGTGGCTCGACTCTGATGACTTTGTTGACAAGGATGTCCCGCTCCTCCCTTGTGAACTTTGGATTCTTGTCTGTGGGCATGGTGTGGGGTGTGGGTGTGGATGGTTGTGGGTGTGTGGGTGTGAATGTGTAGGTGTGTGTGTGAATGTGTAGAGGGGGTATGTGTGAAGGAGGTTGTGTGAAGGTGTGTAAGTTAAGGTGTATGGGTGCAGTTGTTTGTGTGTGGTGTCTGTCAGCAGTGGGTCTGTTGCAAAGGCTCATGGTTTGTGAGTGTGGGCCCTTTTTAGTGGTCCATTTGTGGGTGTGGCTGGGTTTGAACTTTTGGTGGGTGTGTTATAAGAGGTGGTTGTGAGTTTGGGCCTCTGTTTGCCTGTTTGGATGTGCCAGGTCAGTCTTTTAGATGTTTTTTGTACTGTAGACGTGTTTTGTGGTGTTGTGCGAGTCAAATTGACCCTCCTTTTGCTGTTTTACAGTGTCGTGGTTCTGTACGAGTCGTTTTAGCGTATGTAAGGTGCGTACATACGCAATGTTGTTTTACAGTGCTCACATATGCAATGTTGTACGGTTCGTACATATGCGATGCTGGGGTATGGTGGTGGGGTACGGTGCGTCCAAGTACGGGGCTGGGGTAAGGTGTTGGGGTATGGTGCATACAAGTACGGTGCTGGGGTACGGTGTTGGGGTACGGTGCGTACATGTACGGTGCTGGGGTACGGTGCTGGGGTACGGTGCGTCCAAGTAGGGGCATGGGGTACAGCGCTGGGGTACAGTGCGTCCAAGTACGGGGCTGGGGTACGGTGGTGGGGTACGGTGCATACCAGTACGGGGCAGGGGTACGGTGTTGGGGTACGGTGCGTACATGTAAGGGGCTGGGGTATGGCGCTGGGGTATGGTGCATCCAAGTAGGGGCATGTGGTACGGCGCTGGGGTATGGTGCATCCAAGTATGGGGCTGGGGTACGGTGGTGGGGTACGGTGTTTACAAGTACGGTGCTGGGGTACGGTGTTGGGGTACAGGCTGGGATAGGGTGATGGGGTACGGTGCGTCCAAGTCCGGGGCTGGGGTACGGCGCTGGGGTACGGTGCGTCAAAGTACGGGGCTGGGGTACGGTGGTGGGGTACAGTGCGTACAAGTAAGGGGCTGGGGTATGGCGTTGGGGTACGGGGCTGGGGTAGGGCACTGGGGTACGGTGCGTCCAAGTACGGGGCTGGGGTACGGTGGTGGGGTACGGTGCGTACAAGTAAGGGGCTGGGGTACGGTGGTGGGGTACGGTGCGTACATGTATGGGGCTGGGGTATGGTGGTGGGGTATGGTGCGTACACGTACGGGGCTGGGGTAGAGTGCGGACATGGGGGGTACGGTGCTGACATATGGGGGAGGAGGGGCTGTATGACTCGCATCCCGGGCACAAATTTACCCAGATACGAGTGGTACGACGTTCGCTCCGTACGGGGCCTTTTCCATGCGCTTGTGTTTTCGGACGGGCGGTACGGATCGTACTTGCGCGCTCGGACTTCAGTTTTACGATTTGTATGTAAAACTGTCCGGGGACGTCTCGTAGACATTTCCCGAAGCGATTTGTATGTATTTTTCACGTACAAATTGTACTTCGCCATTTGTACGGGACTCGTACGATTCATACGTAAAAAAATACGGACACGAGTCGTACGGTAATTTTTTTTAACGGATCGGAAACAGAACACCAAGGCCCAGATATGTATACACATTATGCAACATAGTGCAGCAAATGAGGTTGTTGCTCTGCGCTACGTTAATGGAAGAGATCAGAGCAATGCCATATCTACAAAGAAGTGGTACTGTTCTGCATCTCCCCTCACTTGCATACGGTGGTGCTGCTTGCATCAATGTAGACACACTAGCAATGGTGCCCTCTATGGGGTCAGTATAGTTTTTGTGCAGGAAGGGGTCCCTTCCTGCACAAAAACTATATTGAAAGGCCATTCCCTTGTATGCATGCTGCAGAATGCAGCAGACATGCAAAGAGGAAAAAACAAGGAGAAATAAAAATATTTCTCCTCGCTAAGGCACCCTGAGGGAGGTACTGGATTTTGGCACAAACCGATTCCTAAAAGTCTTTACAAATATGGATTTGCATCAAAGTCTATGGGTGGATTGAATGGGAATCCCCATGCAACAGCCACTGCATGCTTCCTTAATGCAAAGTAATGCAAGGCAGCACATTGTTCACTGATATCATGATCATCCCCTTTGAGACTCAAATACATCATCAATATCTCAGTGTTTGCTTCTCCAAGGGTAAACAGCAATATAATATGTAGCCTCACTGTGTTGCATGCAGTCTCATCTCTCCACTGTTGGAGACAGTGGGGATTCCCTAATCTTATAAGCGAGAGTAAGATAAGAAGAGGTTCTTTGGCATCTGATAGGTTTGTCTCAGATCTGATAATGTAGAAACTTTCCTTCTGGGAACAGCTCACCCATCTCACATATCCTTGACAAATTTCCTTTCACTTATTTATTGTTTTAGAACTGAATAATTGTACAGTTATCTATTTTTATGCTTATTCCTGAGAAAGTGAGTTTATGGTGGAGTATATTTTCATTTTTACTTCCTATTTATTACTTGCTGCAGCACTGAAACTGGACTTATCAGCAACCCCCTATCCCTACATACTGTCTGAGCAAGTCCACGCTCTCACACTGATGAGAACCTCTCATGGCCTAATGCGCCTTTTGACATTGAACATCATTGAAAGATGTCCGTCTTTGTTTGACAAAGCTAGAATTAAAAGATTCACTGACTTCAGATGTTGACATTACGTGCATTGCATTGGACTCATGAAGACAAAGGAGCTGACAAATAAAGAAGTGGTAAATCCCTGAAGACACAGTTGTCACAAACGATTTTCATAGCTTTCTGCAATTTTTCTGCAATTATCAAAATTGCTGGAAGCACGGAAGCAAACACTGTACCTTTCATGCAAACCTGTTGCATTTTACCCTATGCACACAAATACCATAACGAATAGAATGTCCAGTTGAGTGGTTTGGAGAAAAAGTGAATTTGTAAATTTTTTCTCACTCCTTTCTTCACATAAACGACTTTGTCTATATGAAGAAATAGACCCCCAAGACACTGTGAACCAATAGAGACATTATGTGTACTTTGACTCTCCTGTACTACTTGCACCACTTATTCCTATGCTTTGTCCTGTTAGTGCACCAAATGTATTGCAGATCTTTATAAATACCCTGTTATAACATAGTAGGGAGCTCATGAAATTGCACATTTTATTTTCTTACCCCTACCTAACTGCAGACACATCACTTCTAATGATAAAAACAATTTTGCGAATTGGCGCTAATATTTTTCCCAGGACTGAAAAAAAGTGCATATCGACTCATTTTGGGCCCAGTTCACACTGCAAAGTCGTTATGCTTTTCCCGGCCTTTTTCCCAACCCTTGCAGGGTAAAAGGCCACTTGACAAAATCAAAAGGTAAAATATAATGCGGGTTAAATTGTAATTACACCGGAGTAAATGGAGTAATTCAGTAAGTACATATTCATCGTGATGCCTAATTAACAAAATTATGTGATTATTCCAACTTGAGTAACTAAGAGTAAAAAGAAATCTATGCCTCATTGTCACCAACCAGGTCCAGAACAAAATGTTACAAGAATGGTACCCCGTTTAGAGTATTCAGTAAAAACAAGCTATTTTAGGTCACACTAGGGCTGCCCCTATTAAACAATTGGTCTTCAGTTTTTGTGGCCTTTAGACATTAAGGGGTCCTACACTTCTGCAAGCAAAGAAAAGTACAGTGAAAAGTACAGTTGAACTGCTAGGACAAAGGTAAATTGGCCTTGGACGTTGGTCTTTGCTGAGTTACTCCCTGAAAATGACACAACTTATGTATCCCTAAATAAAACATGATCGACAAAGGCATGAATTAGTACAAGCAGTATTTAGTTTGGCTGATGAGAGACTCCATCACAAATAAGGCAAATATCCCATCTGCTGTATTACAAGTGCATTATAGCCTACATCACTTGTAATGTGGCATACGGGCCACCAGCTATGTTCTGAGGGAGTATCCCATCCGTCTGTCATGCTTTAAATAAGGCCCCAAGTAACCAGTAAATAAAGTTAGCAAATCAGTACATTACTCGTCCTCAACTTTCTCATGATTAGGTTGTAAAGAAAGTAAACTGGTTAGGTTCAAATGCTAAAAGAATTATTGGCAATGCCTGCTATTTGCATTTTGTACATTAAAAAGATGCATGCAAGGCTGAGTACTATATAGAAGATTTAGCACAGAGAGAGAGAGGGGGAGGGAGGGAGTGTGTGTGCGTGTTTGTGGATGTATGTATGTGTCTATATATATATATATATGTATATATATTCACTTAAAAAACCATAGGTTTCACACACATTATAGTTAGGAATTAGCATTTAAAAAACCTTGCAAATTCACTGAAAAAACCATAGGTTTCACACACGTTATAGTTAGGAATTAGCATTTAAAAAACTCGCGCGACCGCAATCCACATATTACATCACTCATGACATGGTCAGTGACATCACTCATGACATCACTGATGACATCTGAAATGACATCACTGATGACATCACTGATGACATCATCCAGTGAATATGTGTCTTTCTGAAAAATAAATATTTTTTATATATATCTATCTAAAGGTTAATGGAAGAATAAATGGGTAAATGAGTGTCTAAATGGATGTTTTTTTTTGTAAAATTAATTGTATAACTGACTTATTAACAGTATCTTAGTGAATACAGTGATGTAATATGTGACGTCATCAGCAGTGGATTGCGGTCGCGTGAGTTATAGTTAGCTGAACTAACTATAACGATGGAATTTCAATGGTTTTGTACGAGTGAAATGTCCAGCTAACTATAACATGTGTGAAACCTATGGTTTTTTCAGTGAATTTGCAAGGTTTTTGAAATGCTAATTCCTAACTATAACGTGTGTGAAACTTATGGTTTTTTCAGTGAATTGGCAAGGTTTTTGAAATGCTAATTCCTAACTATAACGTGTGTGAAACCTATGGTTTTTTCAGTGAATTTGCAAGGTTTTTTAAATGCTAATTCCTAACTATAACGTGTGTGAAACCTATGGTCTTTAAGTGAATTTGCAAGGTTTTTTAAATGCTAATTTCTAACTATAACATGTGTGAAACATATGTTTTTTAGTGAATTTGTAAGGTTTTTTAAATGCTAATTTATGTATGTATTATTATATTTTTTATATATTTATTTTACAATAAACTACCTATGTATATAGTTATAGATTGACTGTATCCTGTAATATGGAATGGCTCAGCTCTTTTTTTTTTAATTTGGATAAAGTTGAACAGCATAGTTAATATCTTCTATAAACTTATAAACAGTTTAAAATGTTTTTTTTTTTAAGGGTTTTTCACGGTGCGTGCTCCCCGCGATTTTTTGAAAAAAAATAAAATGTTTTTTTCACCCTTCGGGGTCCTTCGGGGTCCTTCAGGGACCCCTGACAAAGGCTAGGGGGTCAGGAGCTCTCTACCCTGCCCCCTTTTCACGTTTGCCACCTTTATTTTTCACTGTCACACACAAAATGGCGTCCGACACTTCCTGATTTCGACCGATTGGAATGTTCACTGACATCTAACCACCATTCAGAATTACGCTTGCGGACATTTGGCGCGCGCACGGTGCGCGCATATAGATATTTATGTACATTTAACTGCAATTTTCTCAGGAACTACTGAACAGATTGACACCATATATGCAAAAGGCACGTGCCTGACCTGAGGACTACCTCTTTGCCAAATTTCAAGTAATTCTGTTCAGCCGTTCGGGCTGTACCTTCGACTAAAGGTCCTACGGGAAAATGCATGGGGAAAACGCGTTTTGGGACCCACCTTTTTTCTCAGCCCCCGCTTGACGAATCACCCCAAGACTTTCAGGGTAGGAGCTGAGCAGTAGTTTTAAAAATTTCACGAAGATAAGTCAACCGGTGCCAAAGTTATTCAAAATAGAATTTTCAGATTTCCTATGGGAACTCGGTCCTAACTATAACTATCTACTGGCAACCGCCAGTGGATAATATATATATATATATACATTCACTTAAAAAACCATAGGTTTCACACATGTTATAGTTAGCTGGACATTTCCCTCGTAAAAAACCAATGAAATTCCCCCGTTATAGTTAGTAAAGGGAACTATAACTCACGCGACCGCAATCCACTGCTGATGACGTCAGATATTACATCACTGTATTTAGACACCTATTTACCCATGTATTCTTCCATTAATCTTTAGCTATACATATATTACAAATATTTATTTTACAGAAAGACACATATGTCATCAGTGATGTAATATCTGACGTCATCAGCAGTGGATTACGGTCGCGTGAGTTATAGTTCCCTTTACTAACTATAACGGGGGAATTTCATTGGTTTTTTATGAGGGAAATGTCCAGCTAACTATAACATGTGTGAAACCTATGGTTTTTTAAGTGAATTTGCAAGGTTTTTTAAATGCTAATTCCTAACTATACCGTCAGTGACATCACTCATGACATCACTGATGACATCTCAAATGACATCACTGATGACATCACTGATGACATCATCCAGTGAATGTGTGTTTTTCTGAAAATTAAATATGTTTTATATATGTATATCTCAAGGTCGATGGAAGAATAAATGGGTATATAAGTGTCTAAATGGATGATTTGTTTTTGAAAAATTGATTGTGTAACTGACTGATTAAGTGTATCATAGTGAATACATGGCTTAGTGAGTAATGTTTAAATATGTAAATATCTGTATCAGTCTCTCACTTTGTGTATAAGTGGCTGCATGGGTTGGTGAGTAGCTACATGGGTGTCTATATAGGTTATTAGTTGGTTTTTTGAGTATCAGTCTGAGTGTCTGCATGGTTCGGTGGGGGGTATTACGTAGTGCATAGGTGCATGAATGAGTGACTCACTGTTTGTATGGGTTGAACACAGCATGTGTGCAGGACTGTATGGGTGGATGAGTGTGTGTATGGGTGTGTTAGTGAGTGAATGACTGTCTCAATAGTGTCTTTATGAGTAACTACATATGTTTTAAACTAGTATATGTGACTATTGGTGTATATATGTGAGTATATGTGAGAGTGAGAGATTGAAAGAGTTCCTGTATGAATAAGTATGTCTTTCTATAAGTGATTGTTTAAAAGAATAAGTATGTGTAAGTTTCCGTAGAAGTAAGTATGGTGGTGTGTGTATAACTGTATATGCAAGTAAATGTATGTTTGATTCTATATTAGCATGAGTGACTATGTGTGTGAGTAACTCTATGGATGAGTGGCATTGTGTAACAGGATGTATAGGTGTATGAGTACATATGATGAGTGAGTACATGTATGAGTGACTGTATTGGACTGTTGATGAATGAGTGGATGTGTATGTGGATCTTAGAATTACTGAAGAGGTTGTTGTAACTGGTATTGGTATGTCCATTGTTTTGAAAATTTTAGTCTCTATTTTTGAATGTGTGTATCAAAGGTTATATTAGGGTGAGAGGAGGTCTGCCACTCTATCACAAGGATGATGTCATCAGTGATGTCATCAGTGATGTCATTTGAGATGTCATCAGTGATGTCATGAGTGATGTCACTGGCCATGTCATGAGTGATGTAATATGTGACGTCATCAGCAGTGCATTGCGGGCGCGCGAGTTATAGTTAGCTGAACTAACTATAACGGGGGAATTTCAATGGTTTTGTACAAGTGAAAAGTCCAGCTAACTATAACACCCCTGAAACCTATGGTTTTTTCAGTGAATTTCTGAGGTTTTTTAAATGCTAATTCCTAACTATAACGTGCCTGAAACCTATGGTTTTTTCTGTGAATTTCAAAGGTTTTTTAAATGCTAATTTGTAACTATGCCTACAGAGATAGGACATGTGAAGAAAGAAGAAAAAATGCACAGAAAGAAACAAAAGAAGTGCAGAAAGAAGCAACAGAAGTCCTCAAATACGAAGATAAGTGCAGGAAGAAGGATAACGTGCAGAAAGAACAAAAAGAAGAGCAGAAAGAAGCCTTGTTGCAAAATCATCCTGTACCCTCAACTTTTTCAGACGGATACTGGTGGTAACTGAGTCTGACTAACCAGTCCTAGAGCCAGTGCTATGTTAAAAGACACTTAGAATACAGTGAAAACACCTACATACACTAGGGAACATTATGCGTTGGGGTCCCCCTGTGATTAGCATGACCTCCTCTGTAAGCCCCTAGTATATAATAGGGCATGGGGATTAAAACTACCTCTTAAAACAGGCCACAGGGCGTTTTTGCACACGTTAACTCAGGCCCCGTCCCCTCCATTCACCACTGTGTAAACACGCCCTGTGTCCATTTTTAGTTGGGAGATTAAGTTCATTTGAATCCTGAGGGTCCCTAGGGTCCAACTAGCCCACTAGGTACCTCCAGTAAGTGCCACAGAGCTGCGTTGCAGAGAGGTGTAAAAAGTGGCACGGCCTGGACCACCTCTCTGCAATGCAGCTCAGTGGCGCTTACTGGAAGCACTTGGTGGGCTAGTTAGCCCCCAGGGGCCCTCAGTATTGAAGGGAAATTATATCCCCAATTTAAAACGTGCCATAGTGCGTGTTTGCGCACGTCACCTCAGGCCCCGTCCCCTCCCTTCACCACTGTGTAAACACGCCCTGTGGCTGTTCTAAGTTGAGAGATTAAGTCTCCTTGAATCCTAAGGGTCCCTAGGGTCAAACTAGACCACTAGGTACCTCCAGTAAGCGCCACAGAGCTGCGTTGCAGAGAGGTGTAAAAAGGGGCTTGGCCTCAGAACACCTGGCTGCAGCGCAGCTCCCTGGCGCATACTGGAGATGCCTGTTGGGGGCGCCTTTGCAGAGTGCTGCACGGAGGGGGCATGGCCTCCGGCACGATGCCAGTCTTTTATTTATTTTAGTTTTTTAAGAAGGGGGGCTGTTTGGTTCCCCTTCTTATTCTAATTTATTGGCCCTGATGACCCCATCCCCCAGGGCCAGTCTCCTAATTATATTTTTTTGACCCCAATCCCCTGGGCCGGCCACTGTTTTTTATTATTTTTAAAAATTATATATTTATAGACACACCTAGGACATGCTGGACAAACCGTACGTACCTATCACCATGACGATTTGCGTGATATTCATTAAAAGGCGACTATGCATGCAATGAATCCACGTGGAATGTATTTACACCACTAGTGAAGCTCTGACATGTCTGATGCCCTACCGTGCCTAATCCTGGTAGACACCCTTGTCGTTTATTTATACAATCATGGGTAGCTATTGACGGGCACATTTAATACACATGCACACCAAGCCATTCAAAGGGGATTCGACAAAAATTCGACCAAAACTATGCAAGAAACCCCCCTCACGGTTAATAAAACACACATCCACTGCCGGATGTGTAATACTTTTTATTTTACTCTCTGGAAAGGGGACGAACATCACTTGAGAGTCACAGCGTGCTCCTGACAGAGCCCAATGCTGTGTTACACCCACCATTGCCTGCCGAGTGCCACACACCTCTGTGTTGTATTCCACTAGCTAGTGCATATGCTATGACACTCTCCAGCCCATGTGCACTGTAACACCACCCCGTGAATATGTCATGCCACACTTGTCTTCGCACGGGTTATATTGCCCCATCTAACGTGCCTTTCTCGATGCCTATGTTATAACGCACAGTGCTATGCCATACATATTACAATCTGGGATCCATATCTTTGTCACAGTGCATATGCAACGTTACACTCCCCAGCACATATTTTATATTACAACTTTAGAGACTAGTTAGGTTACACAACACTGCCCTGTGCATATTACACTCCAAGGCGCATATCGCATAGCACGCGCTAGTGCCTGTGCTATCTCGCGCTCTCCAATGAATCTGTCATTGCGCACAATGTATTGCATATTATATTTCACGCCCGGTTCATCTTATATCACACTTTTTGGTGCATAGTTTATACCATACACTATATCTAGTTTTCATTTTCAATCGTGCTCTCAGGACTATGTTCTATATAACACTGTGTTCACCTACCCTTTTCATGGGCATTACATTTGCGATAGGGGGTGGAGGGTCAGGGTGTGTTTCTGCCAAGTGAGCCCGGAGTGACAGTCACAAACGTCCTCTTCTTCCTGAATAAAAGTGAGATTATGCTGCATACTTGTTCATATTTTAAGTAGTTCGCACAGACACAATGTTTTAAAAACAATAAAGTTCCTAATACCCGCCTTCTCTGAACAGTTAGCTTGCTGCCCCATCCCCTTCCTCCCTATCCTCTGTTGTGTGAATCCATGGACTAGCCTCCTCCCTCCTGCCATGCATGGTCTGATGTGCTGCCACTGCCCTCAATTTAGTATGATGTACCAGTCCACTCCTCCTGCCCTCCATTGCCCAATTCTATGCCCCATCATTGACCTCCTGCTTAAACTCTGTGCTTAGCTTGCTGCCCCTATTCTCCTTCCCCCTGCCCTCCGATGTCTTTGTGCATGCCCCTGCTCCATCCTTTTTGCCCACCATGTCCCATGGACCTGCCACTCCTATCTACTCTGAATGTTCTGTTGAGCTGCCACTCCCCTCCCACCTGCCTAGCATTGTCAGATGACTGTAACCTGTCCCTGCCACCTCCACCCTGCCTGTCCACATGCCATGCCCCTATCCTCTTCCTCCTGTCCTACATGGTCCATTGTACTGCCACACCCTTCTGCCCTCCCTGGTCTGTTGTGCTGCAACTGCTCCTCCTGCCTGCCCCGTGTGGTCTGTTGTGAGGTCCCTTCCCCTGAACTTTCTTGTCTGTGCACAGGTCCTGACCCTCCCTTCTATCCTCCATCGTCCTTTGTGCATGCCCCTCCACCCTCCTTCTTGCCCATCATAGCCATTGTGCTGCCACTAACCCTCCCACTTGCCATGCATGGTCTTCTGTGCTGCCATGGCCCCTCCCACCTTCCCTGTGTGGTCAGTTAGCTGCCCCTGACCCCCTCCCACCTTCCCTCCATGGTCTGTGTGTATGCCATCACAGTCTCACTGTTGCTCTTCATGGTGTGTCTTGCTTCTAGTGCCCATCCTGCCTGACCTCCATGGCTATCTTGCTGCTCCTGCCCTGCCCCCTTGCCCCCAGCCCTACTCCCTCCCTCCTGGCTTGTCTGTTCCATTGTAATGCCCCTGATCCGTCCCTCCTGCCCTTTATGGTCTGTTATGCTGCAGCTTTCTCTCCTGTCTGTCCATTATGGTCAGCTAGCTACCATTGCCTCTTGCCCCTCTGTTCTCTGTTGTCCATGTGCATGGTCCTGTCCCCTCCCTCTTGCTTTCTATGGATTGTTGTGCTGCACTGCCGTCCTGCATGCCCTGTGTGGTGTATTGTGCTGCTGCAAACCCTGATGCCTGCCCTGCAGGGTCAGTTTGGTGCACCTCTCCATGTCCCTCCTGTCCTCTGTTATCCAAGTCCATGTCCCTATCCCATTTCCTTCCATGATCCAATGTACCATACTTGCGAACATTTTGAACTTGGTAAGAGGGAGATTTTGAAAAAAAACTGGGGTATTGATTTTCCCCTTTGAGTTACATTTAAAAAGAGGATATTGTAGACAGGAGACAGATCAAATAAAGCCCATTTGAGCTTAAAAACATTGGACGTTTCCTGGCTGAATCGGGTCTGTTGGCATGTATGGTTGTACTACCATTGCCTCTTCCTTCTGCCCACAATGGTCTATTACATTGCCACAGCCTTGAAGGAGGGTAGATTTTGTATCACAGGGGGCCCCTGGCCCGTTCTGTCCACACCTGAAGTATGAGACCCTTGTCCTTGCCCTGCCAGCTGCATTTGTAGGCCGTATTAAATTGACCAGCGGGTCCTGTGTTGCTATATAATTATCCTGAGACATCCTTACCACTCAGCCAGCATAAAACCCCTGTGTAGGCCCTTCTGTTCAATATGTAGGCCTCTTTGTTAAATTGACCATAGCTCTGCAATTTTAGTGTATAGCAGTCTGAAGGCAGGTCTGCGAGGCCTTCTGATCCAAACTAGTAGCCCCCACCCTACCCGAGTGCTCCGTGCTCGGTATCAAAGTTCAACATCCCCCTGAAGCTGTCGACATACAGTAGGCTGCATCCTGGACTGGTACTTGCTTCCTGGGCAGGTTTCCCGCTTTTAAGGAAGTGGCAACCGCAGAGCGTCAAGTTAGGAGAACTGAGGAGATTTTATACATGAATATATTGAATTCCCGTACAATACCCATTATTTTCTGCTTGCTCTATGGAACTTACGATAAGCGATTGGCCTGAGAGACTGACCTTTTCACCCAGTCCATTGTCAGCATTAAGTGGGTAAATGACGAAATGTCTGGTAAAATCTGCAGACGAAGCTTTTGGGTAGCATACGTAGGTAAATGTAGCCTGCAAAGGAGCCCACAAAATGATATAAAAAGGGAGCACCCACAGATATCGACGGACTACCTCGCCGTCTGTATGTAGGTTAACAGGCAGTGCAGGTTTTCCCCAAGAGCTGGGAGCTCTTGTCTTCCTTTGCTTAAAATGTCTTGCTCTGCTTTGCTTGAAGTATCTTATTCTATTTTACCTATATGAAATGTCATGTTATGTTTAACCATTGTTCTCTTTACTTTTGCATTTAAAAGATTTTGTATTGTAATTGCAGGAATGCTTGCTCTAAGAGTAAACGTGAATGTTCCTAGGTAACATTTTCCTTGGTGTAACTTGTTTCTCATGATGCATTTGTAGATGTGTTTTCTCTCTCTCTCTGTCAGTACATTAATTGAGATACAGAGAATATTATGACAGCTGTATGATTATCTGGATTCTGTATTTTGTACTTTATGTCTCTATTCTGCGGTTTCTTTGAAGTTGCATCTTCTCATTAAACTGCCATTGTATTCTGCCTCCAATTCCATGTCTCAGATGTCTGTTTTCTTCATTTTTGGAGCAAGCGTTCCTAGGCACCCCGGCTCAAATTAAGGTGCCCCTTTTGTCCCTGACTCACTCTCCTGCTCAGTTCTGTGGTGGCTCCCGGGGATCTGGGGACCGCCCCTAGCTTCCTTGACCCGTAATAGATCTTCCCTCCAACAGCCTCTCTTGCAAGTCCTGTATTGTTGGTTTGTTGCCCCTGCCCCCCTTTCCACTGCCCTGCATAGTCTGTTGTGCTGCCACGGCCCTTCCTGCCTGCTCAGTGTGGTTCAATTGTTGCCTTTGCACCCTCCTACATGCCTTCAATTTTCAGAGTCCGTGCCCCTGGCCTCTGCCTCTCAACAGTATCCTAATGAACAACTAGATTGCTAACATTCTATATTTATTACAAAAGTGTGGAACGCCTCACGTCATCTTGATGTAATCAAAACTGTAATACCTAGAGCATTTCCTTTAGAAATTACATATATGAGAGGGTCTTATTGGCATCAAAATTATGGTTAGTGCTCTAAAAGACTAAAATAAGGACATATTTTCTGAGTTTTCAAATAGCGACAAAGCACTTTTAAATTATTTGTTATCTTTATGTTTTTTTATCCAGTTGACCACTTGATTAAATGTTGCACTTAGGGGAGAGGATGTGGTGTTACTTCCAGAACTGCAGACTTTGCAACTGGGGAACCAGGTTGAAGTTTCTGCTTCAGCTCGACATTCTGTGATTCTGGTCAAATCACTTAGTCTCCCCATGTCTACAACCAAAATGAATTTGTTCTTGTGTGATGTAACCAATGCTCATGTAAAGCACTCCAATACCTGACAAGTCTGCACTATATAACACTGCAAAAACACAAAATAATAAGTGTTTTGCACACTTCTGTCATTGGGCTATATTTGGGCTACATCTGGGTGATTTTGGGCTACATTTGGGCTCTTTTGTCTCCGGTGGCCATCTTGGGAGATTTATTTGTTATGAAGTTTCCTATTTTCCTCATGTACTGCAGTCTCCTCAGTAGGAAATGCTTTCAGTTTTTTACTTTGATTCCATCATGAAGGTATTCAGATATGTCACACATTTGCCATAAATTCTGAATGTTAGCACTCTAGTTGCTCATTAGATCACTGTAGTAAAACTACTGCACTATGGAAGTCTGCTCCTGGTATTAAAAGTGCATGTTTCAGTCTGCATGTCAGAATTTTTTAATGAAATAGAAGAGGATTTGAGAAGTCACTCAAAATGTGCCCTCATTTTCTTTCTTCAGCATTAATCATAATTTCTATGGCAAAATGAACCTCCTCATTGTGTTCCTTTTTAAATTAAATGTTTTAAGTGTTACCAGTTTATTCCAATCAAGATGGCTTCAGGTGTGCCATACTTTTGTCATAATGAAGACAGTAAGCGCTCTAGTTGTTTTTAAGAACATTCTGGGACATGCTATACTTGGGCTACATCTGGGTGATATTTGGGCTACATTTGGGCTCTTTTGTCTCTGGTGGCCATCTTGGGAGACTTATTTGTTATGAAGTTTCCTAATTTCCTCATTTACTGCAGTCTCCTCAGTAGGAAATACTTTCAGTTTTTTACTTTGATTCCATCAAGAAGGCATTCAGATGTGTCACACATTTGCCATAAATTCAGAATGTTAGCACTCTTTTTGCTCATTAGATCACTGTAGTAAAGCTACTGCTCACCAGGGAAAACTGCTGCTGGTATTGAAAGTGCATGTTTCAGTCTGCATGTCAGAATTTTTTAATGAAATAGAAGAGGATTTGAGAAGTCACTCAAAATGTGCCCTAATTTTTCTTTCTGCAGCACTAATCATACTTTTTATGGAAAAATGAACCCCCTCATTTTGTTCCTTTTTAAATTAAATGTTTTAAGAGTTACCACTTTAATCCAAGCAAGATGGCTTCAGGTGTGCCATACGTTTATCATAAGTAGGACTGTTAGCGCTCTAGTAGTTCTTTGGAACACTCTGGGAAGCTGCAGTAGAACACAAAGGAATCAACTGACAGTCTCTGCCCTTGTTGGATGTACATGTTTTACTGAGAATGTCAGACTTCTTTCTCACATGACTGAGAAAGATAATGTGAATTTACAGAAAATAAGCTCTCAGTTTAGCCTATAGATCACCTTCCAAACCTCTGTGGTAAAAGCATGAGAAAATATTTTTCTCTCAATCATGATATCCCAGCAGAAGGCTTTTTCACATGGTGAAATCACCTTAGAACATACCACAATTCCTAAAATGAGTATGGTACCATCAACAAATGATTTATAATGTAACTAAAGTCTTAAAACCTTCTATTAACTGCAATGCTTTTTAATGAGGTGCTATCATGTATATTGGTCCCAAGATGGCTGCCAACACTTCTTGGATGAAGTGCTGACAGCCAATCAGATCTCAGGATGAGATGTGTGGTTAGGCTCCGCCCACATATATATATGCTTTTAAATGCTATTTTCTCAGGAAATACTGAACAGATTTACACCAGACCTGCAAAAGGCACTTCCTTGACCTTATGGCTACCTCTCTGCCAAATTTCAAGTAATTCTGTTCAGCCGTTCGGGCTGTAGCTGTGTCTAAAGGTCCTATGGAAAAATGCATGGGGAAAACGCGTTTTGGGACCCCCCTTTTTTCTCGGCCCCTGCTTGACGAATCCCCCCGAGACTTTCAGGGTAGGAGCGGAGCGTAGCGCTCCACATATTTTGAAAATTTCGCGAGGATTCGTCGAACGGCGCCAAAGTTATTCCAAATAGAATGTTGCGCATTTCCTATGGAAACAGGGTCCTAACTATAACTACCTACTGGCAACCGCCAGTAGGTATTATATATATATATATATATATATATATATATATATATATATATATATATATATATATATATATATATATATATATATATATATATTATCTACTGGCGGTCACCAGTAGATAGTTATAGTTAGGACCGTGTTTCCATAGGAAATCCGCAACATTCTATTTGGAATAACTTTGGCGCCGGTTGACGAATCCTCGCGAAATTTTCAAAATAGGTGAGGCGCTCCGCTACGCTCCTACCCTGAAAGTCTCGGGGGGATTCGTCAAGCGGGGGCTGAGAAAAAAGGGGAGTCCCAAAACGCGTTTTCCCCATGCAATTTTCCATAGGGACCTTTAGTCCAAGGTACAGCCCGAACGGCTGAACAGAATTACTTGAAATTTGGCAGAGAGGTAGTCCTCCGCTCAGGGAAGTGCCTTTTGCAGGTCTGGTGTCAATCTGTTCAGTAGTTCCTGAGAAAATCAAAAGTAAAATCATATATATATGTGGGCGGAGCCTAACCACACATCTCATCCTGAGATCTGATTGGCTGTCAGCACTTCATCCAAGAAGTGTTGGCAGCCATCTTGGGACCAATATACATGATAGCACCTCATTAAAAAGCATTGCAGTTAATAGAAGGTTTTAAGACTTTAGTTACATTATAAATCATTTGTTGATGGTACCATACTCATTTTAGGAATTGTGGTATGTTCTAAGGTGATTTCACCATGTGAAAAAGCCTTCTGCTGGGATATCATGATTGAGAGAAAAATATTTTCTCATGCTTTTCCCACAGAGGTTTGGAAGGTGATCTATAAGCTAAACTGAGAGCTTATTTTCTGTAAATTCACATTATCTTTCTCAGTCATGTGAGAATGAAGTCTGACATTCTCAGTAAAACATGTACATCCAACAAGGGCAGAGACTGTCAGTTGATTCCTTTGTGTTCTACTGCAGCTTCCCAGAGTGTTCCAAAGAACAACTAGAGCGCAGTCCTACTTATGATAAACGTATGGCACACCTGAAGCCATCTTGCATGGATTAAAGTGGCAACTCTTAAAACATTTAATTTAAAAAGGAACAAAATGAGGGGGTTCATTTTTCCATAACAAGTATGATTAGTGCTGCAGAAAGAAAAACTAGGGCACATTTTGACTTCTGAAATCCTCTTTTGTTTCATTAAAAAATTCTGACATGCAGACTGAAACATGCACTTTCAATACCAGCAGCAGTTTTCCCTGGTGAGCAGTAGCTTTACTACAGTGATCTAATGAGCAAAAAGAGTGCTAACATTCTGAATTTATGGCAAATGTATGACACATCTGAATGCCTTCTTGATGGAATCAAAGTAAAAAGCTGAAAGTATTTCCTACTGAGGAGACTGCAGTAAATGAGGAAATTAGGAAACTTCATAACAAATAAGTGTCCCAAGATGGCCACCAGAGACAAAAGAGCCCAAATGTAGCCCAAATAGCACCCAGATGTAGCCCAAGTATAGCCCACTGACAGAATGTCCCAGAGTGTTCTTAAAAACAACTAGAGCGCTTACTGTCTTCATTATGACAAAAGTATGGCACACCTGAAGCCATCTTGATTGGAATAAACTGGTAACACTTAAAACATTTAATTTAAAAAGGAACACAATGAGGGGGTTCATTTTGCCATAGAAATTATGATTAATGCTGAAGAAAGAAAATGAGGGCACATTTTGAGTGACTTCTCAAATCCTCTTCTATTTCATTAAAAAATTCTGACATACAGACTGAAACATGCACTTTTAATACCAGGAGCAGACTTCCATGGTGAACAGTAGTTTCACTACAGTGATCTAATGAGCAACTAGAGTGCTAACTTTCAGAATTTATGGCAAATGTGTGACATATCTGAATACCTTCATGATGGAATCAAAGTAAAAAACTGAAAGCATTTCCTACTGAGGAGACTGCAGTACATGAGGAAATTAGGAAACTTCATAACAAATAAATCTCCCAAGATGGCCACCGGAGACAAAAGAGCCCAAATGTAGCCCAAAATCACCCAGATGTAGCCCAAATATAGCCCAATGACAGAAGTGTGCAAAACACTTATTATTTTGTGTTTTTGCAGTGTTATATAGTGCAGACTTGTCAGGTATTGGAGTGCTTTACATGAGCATTGGTTACATCACACAAGAACAAATTCATTTTGGTTGTAGACATGGGGAGACTAAGTGATTTGACCAGAATCACAGAATGTCGAGCTGAAGCAGAAACTCCAACCTGGTTCCCCAGTTGCAAAGTCTGCAGTTCTGGAAGTAACACCACATCCTCTCCCCTAAGTGCAAAATTTAATCAAGTGGTGAACTGGATAAAAAAACATAAAGATAACAAATAATTTAAAAGTGCTTTGTCTCTATTTGAAAACTCAGAAAATATGTCCTTATTTTAGTCTTTTAGAGCACTAACCATAATTTTGATGCCAATAAGACCCTCTCATATATGTAATTTCCAAAGGAAATGCTCTAGGTATTACAGTTTTGATTACATCAAGATGACGTGAGGCGTTCCACACTTTTGTAATAAATATAGAATGTTAGCAATCTAGTTGTTCATTAGGATACTGTTGAGAGGCAGAGGCCAGGGGCACGGACTCTGAAAATTGAAGGCATGTAGGAGGGTGCAAAGGCAACAATTGAACCACACTGAGCAGGCAGGAAGGGCCGTGGCAGCACAACAGACTATGCAGGGCAGTGGAAAGGGGGGCAGGGGCAACAAACCAACAATACAGGACTTGCAAGAGAGGCTGTGGCAATGTAATAGACCATTGTCGGCAGAAGGAAGAGGCCATGGTAGTACAACCATACATGCCAACAGACCCGATTCAGCCAGGAAACGTCCAATGTTTTTAAGCTCAAATGGGCTTTATTTGATCTGTCTCCTGTCTACAATCTCCTCTTTTTCAATGTAACTCAAAGGGGAAAATCAATGCCCCAGTTTTTTTTCAAAATCTCCCTCTTACCAAGTTCAAAATGTTTGCAAGTATGGTACATTGGATCATGGAAGGAAATGGGGTAGGGACATGGACTTGGATAACAGAGGACACGAGGGACATGGAGAGGTGCACCAAACTGACCGTGCAGGGCAGGCATCAGGGTTTGCAGCAGCACAATACACCACACAGGGCATGCGGGATGGGAGTGCAGCACAACAATCCATAGAAAGCAAGGGGGAGGGGACAGGACCATGCACATGGACAACAGAGAACAGAGGGGCAAGAGGCAATGGTAGCTAGCTGACCATAATGGACAGACAGGAGAGAAAGCTGCAGCATAACAGACCATAAAGGGCAGGAGGGACGGATCAGGGGCATTACAATGGAACAGACAAGCCAGGAGGGAGAGAGTAGGGGTCTGCACATGTAAACAGAGGGCTGGGGGCAAGGGGGCAGGGCGGGAGCAGCAAGATAGCCATGGAGGTCAGGCAGGATGGGCACTAGAAGCAAGACACACCATGAAGAGCAACAGTGAGACTGTGATGGCATACACACAGACCATGGAGGGAAGGTGGGAGGGGGTCAGGGGCAGCTAACTGACCACACAGGGAAGGTGGGAGGGGCCATGGCAGCACAGAAGACCATGCATGGCAAGTGGGAGGGTTAGTGGCAGCACAATGGCTATGATGGGCAAGAAGGAGGGTGCAGGGGCATGCACAAAGGACGATGGAGGATAGAAGGGAGGGTCAGGACCTGTGCACAGACAAGAAAGTTCAGGGGAAGGGGCCTCACAACAGACCGCACAGGGCAGGCAGGAGGAGCAGTTGCAGCACAACAGACCAGGGAGGGCAGAAGAGTGTGGCAGTACAATGGACCATGTAGGACAGGAGGAAGAGGATAGGGGCATGGCATGTGGACAGGCAGGGTGGAGGTGGCAGGGACAGGTTACAGTCATCTGACAATGCTAGGCAGGTGGGAGGGGAGTGGCAGCTCAACAGAACACTCAGAGTAGATAGGAGTGGCAGGTCCATGGAACATGGTGGGCAAAAAGGATGGAGCAGGGGCATGCACAAAGATATCGGAGGGCAGGGGGAAGGAGAATAGGGGCAGCAAGCTAAGCACAGAGTTTAAGCAGGAGGTCAATGATGGGGCATAGAATTGGGCAATGAGGGCAGGAGGAGGGGACTGGTACATCATACTAAATTGAGGGTAGTGGCAGCACATCAGACCATGCATGGCAGGAGGGAGGAGGCTAGTCCATGGATTCACACAACAGAGGATAGGGAGGAGGGGGATGGGGCAACAAGCTAACTGTTCAGAGAAGGCAGGTATTAGGAACTTTATTGTTTTTAAAACGTGTGTCTGTGCGAACTACTTAAAATATGAACAAGTATGCAGCATAATCTCACTTTTATTCAGGAAGAAGAGGACGTTTGTGACTGTGACTCCGGGCTCACTTGGCAGAAACACCCCCTGACCCTCCACCCCCTATCGCAAAATGTAATGCCCGTGAAAAGGGTAGGTGAACACAGTGTTATATAGAACATAGTCCTGAGAGCACGATTGAAAATGAAAACTAGATATAGTGTATGGTATAAACTATGCACCAAAAAGTGTGATATAAGATGAACCGGGCGTGAAATATAATATGCAATACAGTGTGCGCAATGACAGATTCATTGGAGAGCGCGAGATAGCACAGGCACTAGCGCGTGCTATGCGATGTGCGCCTTGGAGTGTAATATGCACAGGGCAGTGTTGTGTAACCTAACTAGTCTCTAAAGTTGTAATATAAAATATGTGCTGGGGAGTGTAACGTTGCATATGCACTGTGACAAAATTATGGATCCCAGATTGTAATATGTATGGCATAGCACTGTGCGTTATAACATAGGCATCGAGGAAGGCACGTTAGATGGGGCAATATAACCCTTGCGAAGACAAGTGTGGCATGACATATTCACGGGGTGGTGTTACAGTGCACATGGGCTATAGAGTGTCATAGCATATGCACTAGCTGGTGGAATACAACACAGAGGTGTGTGGCACTCGGCAGGCAATGGTGGGTGTAACACAGCATTGGGCTCTGCCAGGAGCGCGCTGTGACTCTCAAGTGATGTTCGTCCCCTTTCCAGAGAGTAAAATAAAAAGTATTACACATCCGGCAGTGGATGTGTGTTTTATTAACCGTGAGGGGGGTTTCTTACATAATTTTGGTCGAATTTTTGTCGAATCCCCTTTGAATGGCTTGGTGTGCATGTGTATTAAATGTGCCCGTCAATAGCTACCCATGTTTGTATAAATAAACGACAAGGGTGTCTACCGGGATTAGGCACGGTAGGGCATCAGACATGTCAGAGCTTCACTAGTGGTGTAGATACATTCCACGTGGATTCATTGTATGCATAGTCGCCTTTTAATGAATATCACTCAAATCGTCATGGTGATAGGTACGTACGGTTTGTCCAGCATGTCCTAGGTGTGTCTATAAATATATATTTTTTAAAAATAATAAAAAACAGTGGCCGGCCCTGGGGATTGGGCTAAAAAAATATAATTAGGAGACAGGCCCTGGGGGATGGGGTCATCAGAGCCAATAAATTAGAATAAGAAGGGGAACCACACAGCCCCCCTTCTTAAAAAATAAAAAAAAATAAAAGACTGGCATCGTGCCGGAGGCCACGCCCCCTCCTTGCAGCACTCTGCAAACGCGCCCCCTGGCGAGTTGTAAGTTGGGGAATTAATTCCTCTTCAATACTGAGGGTCCCTGAGGGCCAACTAGCCCAACAGGCATCTCCAGTATGTGCCAGGGAGCTGCGCTGCAGACAGGTGTTCTGAGGCCAAGCCCCTTTTTACACCTCTCTGCAACGCAGCTCTGTTGCGCTTACTGGAGGTACCTAGTGGTCTAGTTTGACCCTAGGGACCCTTAGGATTCAAAGGGACTTAATCTCTCAACTTAGAACAGCCACAGGGCGCGTTTACACAGTGGTGAAGGGAGGGGACGGGGCCTGAGGTGACGTGTGCAAACACGCACTATGGTACGTTTTAAATTGGGGATATAATTTCCCTTCAATACTGAGGGCCCCTGGGGGCTAACTAGCCCACCAAGTGCTTCCAGTAAGCGCCACTGAGCTGCAGAGAGGGGGTCCAGGCTGTTCCACTTTTTACACCTCTCTGCAACGCAGCTCTGTGGCACTTACTGGAGGTACCTAGTGGGCTAGTTGGACAATAGGGACCCTCAGGATTCAAATGAACTTAATCTCCCAACTAAAAACGGACACAGGGCGTGTTTACACAGTGGTGAAGGGAGGGGACGGGGCCTGAGTTAACGTGTGCAAAAACGCCCTGTGGCCTGTTTTAAGAGGTAGTTTTAATCCCCCTGCCCTATTATATACTAGGGGCTTACAGAGGAGGTCATGCTAATCACAGGGGGACCCCAACGCATAATGTTCCCTAGTGTATGTAGGTGTTTTCACTGTATTCTAAGTGTCTTTTAACATAGCACTGGCTCTAGGACTGGTTAGTCAGACTCAGTTACCACCAGTATCCGTCTGAAAAAGTTGAGGGTACAGGATGATTTGGCAATAAGGATTCTTTCTGCTCTTCTTTTTGTTCTTTCTGCACGTTATCCTTCCTCCTGCACTTTTCTTCGTCTTTGAGGACTTCTGTTGCTTCTTTCTGCACTTCTTTTTTTTCTTTCTGTGCATTTTTTCTTCTTTCTTCACATGTCCTATCTCTGTAGGCATAGTTAGAAATTAGCATTTAAAAAACCTTTGAAATTCACAGAAAAAACCATAGGTTTCAGGCACGTTATAGTTAGGAATTAGCATTTAAAAAACCTCAGAAATTCACTGAAAAAACCATAGGTTTCAGGGGTGGTATAGTTAGCTGGACTTTTCACTTGTACAAAACCATTGAAATTCCCCCGTTATAGTTAGTTCATCTAACTATAACTCGCGCGCCCGCAATGCACTGCTGATGACGTCACATATTACATCACTCATGACATGGTCAGTGACATCACTCATGACATCACTGATGACATCTCAAATGACATCACTGATGACATCATCCTTGTGATAGAGTGGCAGACCTCCTCTCACCCTAATATAACCTTTGATACACACATTCAAAAATAGAGACTAAAATTTTCAAAACAATGGACATACCAATACCAGTTACAACAACCTCTTCAGTAATTCTAAGATCCACATACACATCCACTCATTCACCAACAGTCCTATACAGTCACTCATACATGTACTCACTCATCATATGTACTCATACACCTATACATCCTGTTACACAATGCCACTCATCCATAGAGTTACTCACACACATAGTCACTCATGCAAATAAAGAATCAAACATACATTTACTTGCATATACAGTTATACACACACCACCACACTTACTTCTACGGAAACTTACCCATACTTAGTCTTTTAAACAATCACTTATAAAAACACATACTTATTCATACAGGAACTCTTTCAATCTCTCACTCTCACATATACTCACTTATATACACCAATAGTCACATATACTAGTTTAAAACATATGTAGTTACTCATAAAGACACTATTGAGACAGTCATTCACTCACTAACACACCCATACACACACTCATCCACCCATACAGTCCTGCACACATGCTGTCTTCAACACATACAAACAGTGAGTCACTCATTCATGCACCTATGCACTACGTAATACCCCCCACCGAACCATGCAGACACTCAGACTGATACTCAAAAAACCAACTAATAACCTATATAGACACCCATGTAGCTACTCACCAACCCATGCAGCCACTTATACACAAAGTGAGAGACTGATACAGATATTTACATATTTAAACATTACTCACTAAGCCATGTATTCACTATGATACACTTAATCAGTCAGTTACACAATCAATTTTTCAAAAACAAATCATCCATTTAGACACTTATATACCCATTTATTCTTCCATCGACCTTGAGATATACATATATAAAACATATTTAATTTTCAGAAAAACAGACATTCACTGGATGATGTAATCAGTGATGTCATCAGTGATGTCATTTGAGATGTCATCAGTGATGTCATGAGTGATGTCACTGACCATGTCATGTGTGATGTAATATGTGACGTCATCAGCAGTGCATTGCGGGCACGCGAGTTATAGTTAGCTGAACTAACTATAACGGGGGAATTTCAATGGTTTTGTACAAGTGAAAAGTCCAGCTAACTATAACACCCCTGAAACCTATGGTTTTTTCAGTGAATTTATATATATATATATATATATAGATAGATATATTCACTGAAAAAACCATAGGCTTCAGGGGCGTTATAGTTAGGAATTGGCATTTAAAAAACCTTAGAAATTCACTGAAAAAACCATAGGTTTCAGGGGCGTTATAGTTAGGTGGACATTTCCCTCATACAAAACCCTAGAAATTCCCCCGTTATAGTTAGTTCAGCTAACTATAACTCGCGCCCCCGCAATGCACTGCTGATGACGTCACATATTACATCACTCATGACATAGTCAGTGACATCACTGATGAGATCACTGATGACATCTGAAATGACATCACTGAAGACATCACTGATGACGTCATCCAGTGAGTGTGTGTTTCTGTAAATTTTAAATATGTTTAATATATATATTGGGAAAAACCTATGAAGAATGAGTGGGTGTATAACTGGGTGAATGGATGATTTAGTAGGTGCGTGACTGACTCTATAAGTGAGTCATTAAACGTATCTTCCTGCAGACTAGTGACTAAACTGTGTGAATGTCTGTATCTGTCTGTCTGTTGGTGAATAAGCGGCTGCATGGTTTTGTGAATAGCTAAATGAGTGTCTCTATGGGCTATTGATTGGTTGTCTGAGTATCTGTTTGGGTGCCTGAGTGTTTGTGTGGGTGGTGTGTGTGTGACTCTGTGCCTACATGTGTGAGTGGGTGATTCTATGGGTGCATGGTTTTAAGAGTTCATCTGTGATGGACTGTATGGTTGGGTGAGTGTATGTATGGGTGTGTTAGGGATTGAATGTATATCTCAGTGGTACATTTGTGACTAACTACATATGTGAAAGGCAGTATATATGCGTGTAAGAGTATATAAGTGGGTAGATGTGATAGTGTGTGATTGTGAGAGTGACTGTATGGATGAGTGTGTGCTTGTATCAGTGATTGTATAAGAGCATAAGAATGTGGTACTATTTTTATGAGTAAGTGAACTTGTGTGTGTATAACTGCATAGGTGAGTAAATGGGAGTGTGATTAAATATTTGCATGACTGACTAGGTGTGAGAGTACCTCTATGGATGATTGGTGGTGTGTGAGTGTCTATGTAGGTGTATAAAGGCATATGATAGTCCTGTACTGAGTGACTGTAAGTATGAGTGACTGTACAGGTGAGTGAGTGGATGTGTGTGTAGATCTAAGAGTCAATGAGTGGGTATGTAGTTATTGGTATTGGAGTATCTATGGTTTTGAGAATGGACGTCTGAAATTTTGATTGAGTATATCAAAGGGTGTGAGAAGATGCACTAATTTATCACATGGATGATGTCATCAGTGATGTCATCAGCGATGTCATTTCAGATGTCATCAGTGATGTCACTGACCATGTCATGAGTGATGTAATATGTGACGTCATCAGCAGTGCATTGCAGGGGCGCGAGTTATAGTTAGCTGAACTAACTATAACGGGGGAATTTCTAGGGTTTTGTACGAGTGTTTTATACAAGGGAAAGGTCCAGCTAACTATAACGCCCCTGAAACCTATGGTTTTTTCAGTGAATTTCTAAGGTTTTTTAAATGCCAATTCCTAACTATAACGCCCCTGAAACCTATGGTTTTTTCAGTGAATATATATATATGTAACCAATCCTGTCAGTCACAAAACAAACAGGCATCAACTCCGAGAGGATAGAACAAGAAGATTCATTTATTAACAAAAAGAGGGCCACGACGCATTTCAATGGCAAGCCGCCTTTGTCACATATATATTACCTACTAGGTAGTTATAGTTAGGACCAAGTTTTGAAATGAAGAGCATTTTTTGTTTTGCTTATAACTTTGGCGTCGTTTGATGAATCTTCATGAAATTTTCCAAACTAATTCTTTCTTCATATCAGCTCCTATGTGGGGGTGATTCGTCAAGGGGGGGCCGAGAAAAAAGGGGGTCCCAAAACATGTTTTCTCCATGCAATTTCCATATGAAACTTTAGACAAGGCTACAGGTCGAACAGGTGAACGGAATTACAGAAGGGTCTTGGTCTAGAAAGCACGCTTTTCTTTATTTGGTGTAAATCCGTTCAGTAATTTTGGAGACATATCGAAATTTACAGATATCGATATTTGAAGATTCTGCCATCTGATTGGCTGAGGCGTTACGAACAAGAGCTTGCAGCCTATTGGCTGCGAGCTGTTGCAACTAGGAAGTGTTGACAGCCATTTTGTGATTCTGTTCAAACGAGTAAGGGGTAAAAAGGGCGAAAAGAGTAGGAAACAGGAGGATAGGAGCACTGTAACCTCTGTGGGGGAGTGCGAAGCGAAGTACTCACTCCTACCTGTCTGAAAGTGCGGTGTTGCTCAGAGTGACATGGTGGTGAGATGAGATGCTGCTACACTCGGGTATGAAACCGAGAGACTAAATCGTGAGCTCATTGCTGTAAAGTGATGTGCATGGGTCTTTGTAGCATACCCGTGCAAGTAGTGTTAGTAGGCGTTTAAACCATACAGGGAGTGGGAATCGAACTACTGACCCCTACCGTGCGTTTATACTATACTGCAAGTGGGAAGCAAAGTACTCACGCCTACCGGTGTGAAGACTCGGGGATCAAACCAAGCTGTTTGCTGTAAAGTGATGGGCTCTGGGCACTGTACCATACTGGCCGCTGTAGTATAACTGTGTAAGTAGTGTTAGAATGTGTTTATACTATACAGGGAGTGGGAAGCGAACTACTCACCCCTACCGGTCTCAAGACTTGTGAATGAAACCATGAGCTCATTGCTGTAAAGTCATGTGCTCTGTGTAGTATTCCAATGTAAGTCATAGTAGAATGTTAGTATGTAATGCTACTAGAATGTAAGTATGTAATGTTAGAATGTAGGGCTGTCATGAGGGGAATCTTGGGGAGTTTGTACATGGTGCTGGAGAAGACGGTTGCCTTGCTGTCTGCTCCTGTTGGTGGCTGTTTAAGCTGTCTTCTTTTCCTATAATAAATCTACTTATCGGATCCACTGCTGTCTGCCTCTCCACTACATAAATTTGGCGAGGAGCGGGAGAAGATAAAAAGAAGGCAGCACTCACCAATATTTTGAGCTTCCTTGCGTTCTGCTGAAGACTCGTTTTCTTCGTGAAGCTGTTTCTACCTATCCCAGGGTCATCGGCTCATCGAACTATGTTATCCAACCTCTGGTAGGATTTATATTCATATTTGATTTTGGGCTTCCTCTGCCTCTTCACTACACTCTAGTTGCTGTACTACACGTGTGCAAGTAGCGTTAGTATGCGTTTATACCAATTCTGTAGTTATGCAGTAACCAATGCATCATGGCCCTATGGAGCGCCACCTCCCAGGCGCAGCTCATACAATGTCCTGGGGTGTGCATCCGGGGGACATTTATGTTTGCTATTACAGGGCGAGAGCATGGCTTCCACCCTGTGATAGCAAATCCTTGTTTGCCTCGTTGAAGCGAGAGGAGGAAAATCTCGTATCGGTTGCCTTGCTGTCTGCTCCTGTTGGTGGCTGTTTAAGCTGTCTTCTTTTCCTGTAATAAATCTACTTATCGGATCCACTGCTGTCTGCCTCTCCACTACAGCAATTTGGCGAGGAGCGGGAGAAGGTAAAAAGAAGGCAGCACTCACCAATATTTTGAGCTTCCTTGCGTTCTGCTGAAGACTCGTTTTCTTCGTGAAGCTGTTTCTACTTATCCCAGGGTCGTCGGCTCATCGAACTATGTTATCCGACCTCTGGTAGGATTTATATTTTTTTGATTTTGGGCTTCCTCTGCCTCTTCACTACACTCGAGTCGCTGTACTACACGTGTGCAAGTAGCATTAGTATGCGTTTATACTAATTCTGTAGTTATGCAGTAACCAATGCATCATGGCCCTACGGAGCGCCACCTCCCAGGCGCAGCTCATACAATGTCCTGGGGTGTGCATCCGGGGGCCATTTATGTTTGCTATTACAGGGTGGGAGCATGGCTTCCACCCTGTGATAGCAAATCCTTGTTTGCCTCGTTGAAGAGAGAGGAGGAAAACCTTGTATCGCTTCAATAAAGCGGATCTGGATGGTAAAAATGGAGAAAAAAAATGAAGCGGGGTCTCACCCGTTCATTTAAATGAGCCTCCTGGTGGCCAATCCTATTATTATATTGCGGGGTCTCTGCAGCACAGGGACCTTAATCTCACATGTAAATTAGGCGCGGGAGGGCACAGAGACGTTTCGCAGCCTAGGGGATCGCCACCTCCATGGGTATTGTTTACTAATTGTTCGGGGGGCTTCAAGGTCAACTCTAGTCCAGGGATCGGCAACCTCCGAGGCTTTAATTAAATATGCAGGGTGGGCCTCACCAGTCCCTGAAGCCTCGGTGGCCCTAGGCAGTGCCTTATTGGTTCTGTAATCACACGGGCAGTACTCATGGTGTTATAAAGTGATACACTCATAGAACCCTTGCAGTTTTAGAATTCCCCAGGCTTCATTTATGTAATAGTCTGTGAGTTATATTTGGTAGGTGCACTGCAAAATTACAAGTGTTCTACCTCTTAACCTCCAACAACCACCGAATGTCACAATAAACTACAGACAAGTGTTGTCAGAAAAAGAAGACCCATACACTCACTTATTTATTGGTAAAAAAAATAACCTTTATTAAAACAACACAAATAAATGGAAACACAACTTTATTAAACAACAGTATAACATGAAATAAGTGGGTGGGACTCCTCCGGAAGCAGCGTACAAAACCTGCAAGACAAAAAAGAAACATAAGTATGTGTGCCATGTCCAAGAGTAAAAGAAAGGTAGTCAGAATGAAAGGAAGAAAGTGAGAATGGGACAGAGAGCAAGTGGGTGGAAGGGAGAAGAGGAGAGAGAGTCAAAAGAACAGAGGGAGGAGACAGAGCGTCAGCCTACTGCACCCAGCCCTCACTGTTCACCTCCCGTCACCCGTGTGTCTGGGACGCTGGGGTCCATGAGAAAGAGTGCGGTCCAGCAAGTCTTTAAAATGAAACAGAGATATGAATGAGGCCAGAGATTACATTATTATCAACGGCAACATCGCTTGCCTGCACCTATGCACGCAGGCTGCTGCACCCCAGCCTCTTCCCCTGCACTGTGCTCAATTGCAGCTCCTGCGCACCGAGACTTCACTTTCTCACCTGTCACCACCGGTGTGTCCAACGACATGCCGGTGCGAGCTCCGACTCTGGGGTGCCTCTCTCAGGGTGGCACAGCAGGTCTCCGGTCTGGGGCGGTGTCTTGATACCACGATGGAAGGCGTCAGAATGCCCAGGGCATCATCACGGGCTGCGCGCATTTTGGTGCAACTAACTCAGTGTCTGAAAAGGGAGAAATAATATAATGCTGGAAACGTCTTGAGGTAAATGAAGGTTTATATCAAGCTTAATAGAGAAAAAAAGTTGAGTGTATCCTTCCTTCTTGAAGTATGATCTACCAACTGTTAGTGATAATCGTGGTTCAAAGAGGAGTTGGAGTGTACGAGAATACACAAGGTTAAATAATAATATGTTATGCCAACGTTCACATACAAAGGAACAGAGCGCATGCTAGAAGCATAAAGTGCGTGTGTAATGCAGTGGCGCAAGCCTGTGTGCATGTACACTTAGTAATCAGCTCACTACAGTGCCCCAAAAGCCAATGCCACATGTCTGTAGGGCATCGCTGCCCGCTGGCTCAGGCCTACAGTACGGTCCAGCAGGTCCTTAAAGTGAGACCGAGATGTGACTGAATGAGGTCAGAGATCACATCATTACGCACGGCAACATTGCTTGTTCACACCTGTGCACACAGGCTGATGCACCCCACCCCTCCCGCAGCACTGCGCTCAATTGCATCCCCTGTGCACCAAGGCCCCACTGCTCACCTGCTGTCATTGTTGTGTGTCCAAACACGATGGCCAGCTGGGTTCACAATTCATATCGAGTTTTGATTGCGAGGATGGTGTACAACTCATGGATCCCTTTTTATATTGCGCATTGTGATATGCGAGGTGGATGCGGCCAGATCACCTGAGGCAGTGTGGAAAAACTGGGACATGTGGCGTCATTGTTATCCTATTTATACGTACGGAAAGTGGGCTGGGCTTGAGTACGCCAGGCCAGCGAAGTGGTGTGAATAATTATTCCGGGGACATGGACATTGTTCAGTTCCTGCCTGGCCAGGAAGTGTACTTATGTGTGTGTCCCTGTTGCAGTTTTGACGTTGCACAATCCGCAATTTACATTAATGTAGCATGTACCGGGAGGGCGGCAACTATCGGTAATGAGATGCTGTCCGAAAACATTGAATGGCCAACATCACATGTTGTTGTCAAGCTTGTGGATATGCGCAGATACGCATGTCAATGGTGTGCGATATTATTGAAAGTGTTGCTATCACGAAGCACACACAGATGGAGGGAGGATCAGCAGTGAGGCTATGTCATACACAGTGATAACGCTCATTACAGTCACGCAATGCATGTCAAACATGAATCTGAAAGTCTCACATATGACACACTACTATACTGGTAAAGCCTGACAACAGAACATACTGCAACACAAATATACACATTACTCTTTACTGTTTGTCACATGTGATCTAGGATGTGCACTCTGCCCGTGGCTGATGATACCCCCATCAAACGCTGTAGAGAGAATGACTAAAATGGGTGGGGTCCTCCAACTGTTACAATGGGAAATGTTATGAACCACTCAAATGCTTTTTTTTAAGGTCACATGGCAATCGCGCACCGAGCGCGCAAGGAGGCCGCACCTGACGCGATTTTGAGAAAATACATTTACCATAATATAAGTTTATTACAGTTAGAAATATATAAATGTTTAAAATATTTTAGATTATCACTTGCTCTCACATACACTTTAAAACTTATTTAGAAATAGTTTTGAGACATAAAAATAAAATGAGGGAATGGCGTACCCGGCGCGACACCATACGTCTATGACGTAACACAGGGCCTGGCAGCGTGCACTCGTCGCATACACAACGTGCAGCGGGCGCGACCCCATTCGTACATGACGTAATGCGCGGCTTGGTACTGCGTACCTGTCGCATACCAAAGTAGCAGCTGGCGCGACCTCATACGTATATGATGTTACACGGGACGCAGTTCCACAGTTACAGTGCAGGATTCCCAAACAGAAGTTTTGCTGCCACTTGCAAAAGTAGTACTGTATCGGCATTAGCAGTGAAAGTTTTTAATTCATACAAAAGAGATATCACAAGAAAAGCAATCATTCAATATCCCATCAAAAACACACACACAGTACATCTCAGAGCCTAGGGACATGAGTTTCACAGAGATGGAGGTGGCTTCTTTCAGTGGGGCAGTCACCATCGCTGAATGCCCAGAAACCCAGTGAATGGAGGGGTGCATGTACCAAAGGCTCTGAATGATTGTAATGGAGGCAAAAGCCAGGTATGTGCCAGTAGTCTTTGTCCCACTGCAGCTTCTACTGCCTGGAGAACAGCTACAAAAAGTCTGCATTCCGATTTGCATTGGTACTATTCAGATAGAGGTGCTCTGCTGCCTCTCTCACCAGGTGCTAACCATACCCAAAACTGGAACAAAAATGATTCTTTTAAATACATTAGTTTTATTACCAAATTACAAGTGAGCGGACATTTTTTATGAAGGATTGTTGGTGGTTCTCACTTTTAGAAATTTTGGAAACATAGCAGAAAACTGATTTTTAATAACACAATGTTTCAAATATAGTAATGAAAGCCAAAGGTTTGAAAGTATTTGTAAAGGTAAACTGATGAAGGATATGAAATATTGTGTTGTTTCTGGCCCAGTCAGGAGGCCTTAGAGCACTATTTCATCAAAGCTAAGACTTTTGCATGCACCTAAAAAACCTGGGTTGATGATAAAAAACATTTGGTATACAGGAGACACATAGCCACGCCTGTCACGGAATGCTGCAGTAGAAGAAAATGCCCACTGTAAATCCTACTCAAGAAAAAAAAAAATGTCAAATACTATTGCATGATACAATGCCCTTTCCTATTTCTGTGACAGTTAATAACCCTTCTTCAACTCTGTCCATGAAATACAACACCATCACCATCAATGGTGATCTATGCCAAGGAAATGCCATGAATGTCATGGTATTTCCCATGTATTTCTGAATGTTGGTCAGATTGTCTGGGGTGCTGTTACTATTACAATGCTCAAAATGCGAGCCAGTCTGGGGTGTTGATCTCATATGTTACCCAGTCAGTAGTATTTATTGATTATCATATGGGCCAGGACCGCCATAATATAAGGTTCCCATTTGTTTTTGTGATGCTATGAGCCACATTGCACAGATATGTAAAATACCATTCCAAGCCATTATTTGACAATGAAGCTCACCAATGCATAAAAGACAATTTTCAAAAGCCCTTTCTTTCCCATTACACAATGTTATGGTGTTATGTTCTCTAAAATATTATATTATCAGTAATCGTTTCTAGAATTTCGTCCATAGCTCTAGGACTTTGTTTTCTGACATTTCTGCTCGTAAGACACTCAGGCCCAGGTTTACTGGCGCTTTGAACTGGGTTTGCGTTATGCATTAAAATGGGAAATCAGAATTTCCTTTGAATAGTTTCCCAAAGTAACACAAAGTTGCACTAGGAGCTGCTTTGCATTATTTTGCCTCAAGTGGATGTTTATTGCATAACAGATGTGCGTTCCCATGCAATCACGGATGGGTTTTGATACAAATCTCCAACTACAAATATTCTTACACTGTTATTTTTGCCAAAATCATAGGCCTCCTTGTTTTAATTTCTGCTCGTTGTTTCTACTTTTTATGCTGCATTGTACAGCACACATACAAAGCTGTTCTGCTCTCTCTTTTTCTGGTAATGCAGCACAGTAAAGTTGGTGAGTGAAATCTCAGTCTGCATCTACAAATTTCTAGAGTATGTTATACCTCATTCTGATGCAGTGGCGGCTCGCCAAGGCAGTGCTGCGGGGTGGTGGGCGGGGTGGGAGAGGGGCAAGGTGGAGGGTAGTAAACACTGGCATACGGCAGAACAGAGGTAAGTAAATAAATAAATAAATGAAACAATTTAAATTGCGCGCTGTGTGGAATCTTGTAGGTATGATTGATGTTAAGTCAGTATTACTCCTGTTTTTATTACAATAGTCCTTTTTTAACAAGGGTGTACCACCCTCCTCTCTTCTCCCTTATTGGGATGCACGTGTGTGTCTCTTCATTGTTTATGTATGTTCTTTCCTACTTTGTATACATATTTGTTTGCTTTTTTTTGTTTTGGCTACTTCTTTGGTCTCTTACTACACTCTTGTCGCATATTGTATTTCCTCCACTCTTTCTTCATTTTTCTTCTTTTTTCCACCTTGTAAATTATGAATAGTATTCGTAAAGTTAAAGTTGTTTCATTAAATGTCAAAGGTTTACGTCATCCAGTCAAAAGATTAAAGATTTTAGACTACTTACATAGGCAAAAAGCTGCTATCTGTTACAGGAAACTCACATTGATGACACCATTTTAGCATATATGCAAAAGAAGTGGGTTGGTCAAATTATCTCATCCCCTGCGCAGGGTAAAAAGAATGGCGTGGCTATTCTTTTCTCAAACAATCTACAAGTTCTAGACAAAAAATCTGACTCAGATGGTAGATTTCTTTTAGTCAAAGTCAAAATTGGAGATATGATTTCACCCCTAATTAATATTTATGGACAAACAGCATATAACCTTAATTTTTGGTCTCATATTACCTCTGAGATTCTTTTACTTGGGAAAGACTCCTTAATTTTGAGGGGTGACTTTAATTTGATTAGGGACCCTCTTTCAGATAGACTATCCTTGACCAAATATGCTCCTCCCAAAGCGTTTCATTTCCTCGACTATCCTTGACCAAATATACTCCCCCCAAAGCGTTTCATTCCCTCAGAACGTTGTTAAAAAACACTAAACTAGTCGATATTTGGCGACTACATTTTCCCACCCAAAAATAATTCACTTTTTTCTCCAATCCCCACAGCTCTCACTCACTAAACTATAACTCGACCTACTATTGGTAGAATCAAAATTTCAGATCATGCAATAATCTTGCTTCACTTACAAACAGGTGATTTTTCTGTCTCTCATTTCCGTTGGCACATGAATGTTGATGTTGTTCTTCAAGACGCTCATAAGGATACAATGTTAAAAGCTATTCATGAATATATTTGACATAATCCTGATGATGTTACCTCCCCTATTATAAAATGGGATGCTTTTAAAGCTTACTTCAGAGGAATTTGTATTTCTATACTGGCACATGAGAATAAATGCCTATGCAGATGATGTCCTATTATATTTTAGTAATCCAGCCACATCTCTACCTGTGGTTTCAGAGGTTATACGCAATTATTCTACTATTTCTGGTTATACCTTGAATACTCATAAAACAGAATTATTTCCCCTGAATGTTCACTGCACTCCTTCAGTACTAGACAGTAACGAAATGATTTAGCAAAAAGACAAAATCAAATATTTAGGTATACTATTTTTACTTCCTTTAAAACAATCTGTCACTCTAAATTATGACTTTTAATTTACCAAAATTACAGAAAAAATTAGTCAATGGCCCACTCCACATTTATCATGGTGGGGGAAACTTGAAACCATTAAAATGGTATTAGCCCCAATACAGGTGCCTCTCTCTACAAAAAAATTGACAAGCTTATTTCTAAATTTATATGGAACCACAACCCCCCTCGTAATGCATATACTAAACTTAAATTATCTAAACTGAATGGAGGTTTTGGTATGCCCGATTTTTTAAAATACAATAAAGTATTTTTTTTTCAAAACAAGGTTCACTTTGGTTCCCCTGTTTGGACCCTAGATATTCTCCTAAATGGTTAATGATTGAGCGCAATTTTGTATCACCATTTCCTCTTCCATCACTTTTGTCCATGTCTAACTCAAATAAAATCTTTAAATGTTCCCCCATCATTGCGCCCCCTGAATTGATTATTACAAATTTGGACGCATCCTTTTTATCGCATATTTCAGATTCTACTATGATCTCCCTTTGGCATAATCCTATATTAAAATGTAACCGCACAATTACATTCTGGAAACTATGTATTTCAGCTGGCATTTTCTTTCTACAGGATATTTATGAGGATGATGCTTTATTATCATTCTCTACAGGCTAGATTCATGTCACCCAATACCAAAGCCCTTAAATATGAAATTCTTTGTAACACACTGCTTAACACTTATCCAAATATGCCACCCCAAATGAAGACTTCAGATTCGGAAAGTTGTATTAAAGCCTTTTCTGCCTCTCAACATACTGTCTCTAAATTTTATAAACAAGTTCATTGTACAAATGCTACTAATCTTACCTTTTTATCCACCTTTTGGAGTGTAGAACTTTCATTAAAAGAGTGGAGACAAATATGGATCATCAATATTTCAGAATGGTTTCCTGTATCATTGTCCCAAACCAACGTCTTTATTTTATTCACTTGTATATGGACCCCCTATAAATTATTGAACACTAAACTCATTAACTCCCCACTTTGTTGGAACTGCAAATATTATGATGGTACTTTGAAACATATGCTTTTTGAATGTAATGTAATATCTCAATTCTGTAAAAATGTTTGGGATATCATCGTTAAAATACTTCCTATTGCTGAGACCCTTACTTACAACATGCTTATTGGCAAATATTACGTTCTTTCAACCTCCTTATTGGAACCCCAGTCTAAACTGTTTAATCTCCTTATCTCTATTACTATTAAACCCATTACTTCCAATTAGAAATCATCTGATAAAATATCAATTCAAGCACGGTGGTCATATGTAATTTTTTATTAGATCTGGTGCCCAATTATCTCAAAGGGACCATTAAAAAATACATCATCATTTCAACAGTTATGGAAACCAATTGAAGATTATATTAATACTTATTTATAAAATATTTAATACCACTATTTGCTTCTATTAACAATTTTGTATAAGTAATGTTTCGAGCAGTAGCCTCGTTTGTTCTCTTTTCACTTTTATATTGTTATTGTTTATATGACTAGGATAAAACTTATTTTTGGCATATTGATATGGTTATGATAATATTTTATTGTTCATACTATTTCACTACACATACCAACGCTGTATCTTTTTCTGTTTGTCTTATTTGCAAAAAATCATAATAAAATATTTAGAACACAAAAAAAAAAAAAAGTTTTGTCAAAGTGGTAATATGTGTCCTGAGTGTTTGTGCCTGCTGCATTTTGATGAGGTGGTGATGAGCTGTAATGTGAGCTGTTGTGTTTTTCAGCCGCATTATCGCATCTGGTTGTTGTAATGTACTGAGGTTGTTATGTCTCTTTTGACTGTTCTATTGTGTTGTGTCTGCTTTGTTATGTTTTGATGTCAGCAAATGCAACTATATTTCTAGTCAAACACAGCACGTTCCTCTAAAGTACTTCTCGAGACAAATAGTCACTTTCTAAGACAGTAAGAAACCACTGTTCGAACATTCCAAGTATTTAAGACACCAATTGGTATATTAGCACTTTCAGTGCACATTGTATGAAGTATGCCCAGCATCTCTGGATCACACACCACAACAAATGAATAGTTGAATGTTTTCCCACCTAAACATAAGGTCAGTGTCTTGCAACACTAGAACCGCCCCAATTTCTCATCATCAACAGAAATGTTTCCACCCAACTACTTGTTAGAACAAGTTAATTTCTTGCTTGTCATAGTGCAAAAGACATTTCTTCAAGACATTTTTGCCATTTTAAGGAAACACTAGGGGCCCAATTCACAAAGTGCCTCCACACTCATGGTGAAAGCCCTCCGTACTGCAGTGACCCATTGTGGGGAACGGACAGAAAGCCCTCTTTGCTACCTCAGGTGTAGTAAAAGATTTAACAAAATAAAAAATTTCCCTGGATGAATTACCAGAATGCCTGATACGGAGTGAGAAATCTTCTATCATACCAGCATTCCATTCATCCTCAGTGTAAGTACTCCCTTGCCCTACTTCAATGGCAGCCATCATGCATTTCTCATCCGCCTCCTCCTAAGATTCACTGTTCTCTTCCATAGAAACCGGAGACCCTAAAAAGTAGTGAGCTCTAACATTTTTCCGAATGGGAATAATTCTATTTGAAAATCATACTGCAATAGATTTGAGCTCAATCTGGGGGTACGATCCCTGATGGTGGCGCCGCCTAAATATTCACCAATGGTTTGTGGTCCATTTTAAGAGTAAATCTTCTACCCCCAATGGAAACGCTTGAATTTCTCAACGGCCCAACAGCAGGCTTAAAATTCATTCTCGATCACCGAGAATATTGTCTCATTTTCTTTCAGTGACCTGGATACGAAACTGACTGTGAATTCACCACACATGTTGTTTGCCTGTGCTAAAGTTGCACCAAGCCAACTGTTACTTGCATCTACTGTTATAATGCATTACCTCTTGGGATTGCTAACACACCAGCAGATACAATCTCGCTTTAAGAGAATCAAATTAATTCTGGCAATCAACACTCTTTAAAAAATTTATTTTTTTAAAGTAATTTTCTAAATTCACAGCTCTCGCTGAGAAGTCTTTTACACACTTTGCATAGAATTCACATACACCAAGAAAGAAGACACATGATCTTTGTTTTTTGGAACAGGTGCCTTTTTTATAGCCCTACCAAGCCAGGTCTGGGTTTAATCCTTTGTCTGAAATTAGGTGTCCTAAATACTCAATGCTGCTCTGATCAAAATATTTTTTTTTTATTAGCCACAGCACCAAATTTCTGCAACCTTGTATGTACCTTTCACATGATTTTATTGTGACTGTCCTTTTCTTCTCCAGCCACCAGATTGTTGTCTTGGAATGTCACCACCCCTTTAATACCCTGAATGATGTTTTCAAGCACACTTTGAAATACAGAGGTAGCGGATACCAAGCCAAACGGCATCTGTTTGAATTGGAACGTGCCAACAGGTGGCACAAATGCAGTGTAGTGTCTAGACAAATCATCTAGCACTATCTGACGGTAGGCAGATGCAAGTCGATTTTACTAAACACTTAGGCCTCTGCAAATGTAGTAATAATGTCATCGATAAGTGGAAGGGGATGGGAGTCTACCCAAATAACTTTGTTAAGTCTACCCAAGTCCACACACACTCTCAAAAGGCCATTCGTCTTCCTTGCTATCACTAAAGGAGATAACCATAGAGAAGACTCAATAGGTTAATTGACCCCTTCCTTCCACATTTTTTTGAGAATATCCGCTAGCTCTTCCCGTATACCGAATGGACCATTTCTTAATTTGTGTTTGACCAGAGTTGCCTCAGTCTGGACTTTAATTTTGTGTCTAAAGCCCAAAATCTTTTCCAGTTTATCACAAAATATATCTTTTCAAACTCACTTTTCTAAAAGCCGCTAGCTCCCACCTCATCTTCTTGCTCATCAGGAGTGTCATCTGTTACTAACGAGACTTGTATTTTCTTCCCAGGCTGGAGGGTCATCCAAAACAATCTCTGGTGGTACCATCCTATCATGTCCAACCCCTTCCTTGCTACATACACTTTCCCACAAGTTACGTTTGCCTTGAATTTCAGCTGCCATTCAAAATATCCCATGAGATAAATTTTCCTCCCATCATATGTAACAGGATTACTGTCAGGTGGTAACAGGCTTCTTTCACCCCACATTTTCCTAAATCGGTCATAAGTGACCATGGTCATTCTTGCCCCCGAGAATATTTTTGTGAGGAACAACACATTCCATTCCACCACCTTGCAGTATCAACACTAAATCCCTCTCCTCATTTGTTACATCCCCAGAATCCTCATTATCCTCTTTGCTGGGCACTGAAGTCACCTGTTCTTTGTCTCTCCCAGATTGACAAACCTTTGCAAAATGCCACATCTTGCCACAGCTTCTGCATTTAACCTTCTTCGCTGGACATGGCCGACCATTGACTATGTGTCCTGGATACCCACATCTGAAACACACATTGTTTTGACTGAGAAACCCTTCATTTGCATCTCTCTTCTTAATGAGCATTTTACTTTGACACTTGTGGGAAGGGTTAGTTCCTTCTTTAACAACAGACACCTCACACTGATCCTCAAGTGTCTGTTCCTTGCATGACTTTCTTGAAATCTCAATGCTCTTGACAATGTTAATTGTTTCTGTGAGCGTGGGATTCTTCAGTGTCAACCATTTTTCTTGTACCTTTTCATCCCAACAACTTACGACAATCTGATCTCGTATGAGCTGTAAAGTGAAATTTTCAAAATCTCACTCGGACGCTAATGTGCGCAATGCCACCACATACGAGGTTATTGACGCATCTTGTTGTTCTCTGGTGAAAAACTTATGGCAATGGATATCAAATTGTTTCTCCAATCTCTTTACCGCCATTTGATGATCATCAATATCTTCATCATCTTCAACAACATAAGGCAGTAAGTGTTCAAAAATGGATTGTCCCTCAAATCCTAAACTGTGTTCCAATAGAAACCTTCTCCGCTCTGGACAATATCTATTGCCCCTTAGTATTTTGTGAAAGCTCAGTACCAGTTTCGCCAAGGAATAGGTAGATCACCAGGAGTTTAAAGAAAAGGTGGTGGAGCACTAACATTCTGAGTGCTCATTGTATACCAAAGATAAAGCGAGTAATCAACAAAATGACAGTACTTAACTCAGATAAATGGTAAACATTGAAACAAACTCAAAATGGGAACTCCTTAACAGATGTGAGGAATGCCTCACACCATCACCTAGCATGTGCCAAATACTAGCATACTCTTTGAATGAAAATTTCACAGGATTTTTTTCCCCTCTTTTTTTATAGTACACACTGTTGTGAAACACACCCTTCAAATAAACTGCTTTGTGTGCGTATCACAGTGCTGTAATACGCTAGATTGATTGTGTGCATATTAGGGGTGGGCGGAATTTGCGGAATTAACCTCCGCAAATTATCGCGAGATTGCAGAAAATCTCCGCAAACACGCCGGAAATATCGCGAAGATGCGGAAGTTTTTTGCCGCCTGTTCGCGGTACTTTTTGCGTGTTCGCGGGTCGCCAACTTACCCATGCGGTCGCTCATGGGCGCGGCCATCTTGTTTTCACTTGTCCCGCCCTCTGGCGTTGTTTACTTCCTGTTCCGGGTCGCGCAATGCATGTTCGCGGTCGATATTTCCTGTTCGCGATCGCTTTTACTTGATCGCGTTGCTTTTTGCTTGCTCAGGGAGAAAATATCGCGCGAACTTGCGCACGTGGTCGCAACGGGCGCGGCCATCTTGTTTTCCACTCTATTGCATGGTTCTGGGGCCTGATTTTCAATCCTCCCTAAATCTTTTCAATCCTTTGTTTATAGCCACTTTTTTCGGATCTTTATTACTTATTATTTCTCTAACTATTTTCCTGCCTCTATATTTTTGGTTTTTGTGTACCTTTTTTTTTGTTTTTTAGCTACTTTTTCTCTTTGTATTGCCTGCTATTTATTTCCTTTACTCCTTTATTTATTTTACCTTTTCTTTCCCGCCCCGTCCCCAGAACCATGTCCAAGGGCAGGGCTGTTCGCCGGCGCAGCCAGAGCCGCGACCGCCTTCCTTGCGGAAGGCGGCGCCCACAAGGGGTGCATGCACGGGCCTTATTTGGGGAGGCGGAGTTGGCTGCACTAATTTTCTTTGTGCAGCGCCACCTCCCCTCAACCCTGGCAGCAGGTGGCAGGCCTGGGTCCGGGTACGGCCTCCGGGAGCGTCGGCAGCGGTGGGGGAAGGTGCGCCGGGCAGTGTCTCGCATCTCTGGGGTCCGGCGCACCCAGGCACAGCTGACGCACCGGTGGTCCGACATCCTGGACCGTGAGCAGGACCTGCTGGACCTGCTAGGAGTGGAGGTCCCGGGGCTTGGTGAGTACCTATTTAATTATTACAACTTTGTGTCTGTTCTTCTGCTCTATGTTATATATTGCGAATATCTTTTTTTCCTTCCAACCAGATAGAATGTTGCTGCTTGCAATACATTCCAGGTTAATAATGTTTAAAAGTCTTCTGTGATTATGACACAGGTGCTCTTCTGCGCTACTACTAATCTTACTTGTTTGCAGCTTTGCGTTTGCGCTTGCTTAGCGTGATTCTTTACGAGTTTATTTTAGAGAAATTAAGTTACGTAATGCTACAGTGACTCATGTCCACTCCTTACTTTGTCCTGTCACTAATAGATAGGGGCGGATTGATACATAGGTTTAGGTACTTTGTATGAGCTTCTAATTGGTTAGTGGTATGCGTGATGCCCCCTCACTCAGTTACGTGACGTGCTGCTAGTACGCCAGTCTTTAGAACCTTTCTAGTTTGTTCAATGAGTGGAGGTAGGCTTTGCAGTTACTTAGCAGTAGCAGATGAGCATCAATCAAACCAAAATTGTGTATATACAAAAAATGTAGTCATGTTAATGTGTCCTCCATGATTGGATCATACACATTGTTGAGGAATACAGTCGAAATGCATACTTAATGTACAATTGGCATGCCTGGAATAGGTGGGCTAGGTTGGGTGGTAGGTTGTACTAATACTTAGGCTTACTTGTAACTTAGTTTTCTGGAATCAGAATGGAAGAATGGATTACTGTTGATAAATAGTAACTTAAGTAGTCGAACTGCGAATCCCCCGATATTACATGTTGACCAGATGAGATCGGTCAATGTAGTTATTGCAATTGTTTACATTAGTGTTTTTTGACCGTTGTTGAAAAAAATTGTATTTGCTTAAGTTGACACCATCCATCAATGTTTGTCTTTCTTATATCTTTCCTGTTCATCAGCACCCAGGGGCAGACGGGCAGGGACTGGGCAGTCGGCGGGACAGGAACACCACGAGGAGGACACCGCTGAGGGCTCCTCTGCTGGCCCCAGTAAGTCTTCTTGTTTTTAATAATATTTCTTATTCCATAACTTTTACTGCCCCATTTCTCCCGAACTATAGTGTGTTTCCAAATGCTATTTTTTACCACCAATTATCCTTCGATCTGTACGGTTTCAAAAAGCTTATCCCTGCCTCCGCTATGATGACTGAGTACTACTACATACTATCAGTCTGTCTGTCTGTACTGTAGTAGCTAGTCTTGCCCAGTGCCACTCTTTGTGAAAGGTTGTAATATAAAACTCATATTCACCAGTAGCTCGTACAATCCGTTGGGTCGTTGTCTTGTACTACTTTTTACTCTTGTTGATGTTTAGGCTTTGAAAATTCACAGCAACAGCCCTACCAGATTTCTTAATATTTTGATATGATACCCTATAGGACATACAACTGTTGTAGGGATCTTGCACATACATTTGCACCAGAAAATAGGATGTTGGTGATGGTAGGTTGGACCTTCCTTGCACACCTCAATCAGAAATTCCGCACCCACCACAATTCCACTGCTTGACTATAGTACTGTCTTGTCATACCTATTAGGTCTCGGAACCCTCCCCCCAAGACAACCAACAAGTAGACAACCCAGAACATTAACACACCCAACCTCTGTCGTGGAAGCAATTCACATGCACACCCTTACTTTAATTTGCTCAATCGTGTAAGTTAGTCCACTCCACACCAAATACCACAAAGTCTATGTAAGTTTAAAATTTTTATTTCAATTTGAGAAGGTCTGTACACTGTTATCTTAGCAGCACCAACCGGCAAATCAATAACATTAAAACAAAATACATTGTTACACTAATACAGTTGGGAATTAAATCATGATAACTGAAGTGGTGGAAGGCAGCACCACCATCCCATAGCAATTTAGTTTATATACATTTATAAATGAAGATGTGAGTGAAGGGACCCCTCACCTCAGAAGAACCTAGTACTGGTAGTTGGTGCATCGTTCAGAAGCTCTGGTTCGTAGAAGCGAATCTTGCGTCTGTAATGCGAAAAAAGGAAATGGTGTGCGTTAGTATATTGCAACTTGCAAGCATTTCTCAGCCGTGCCAAAAAGTGTAGCATCTATGGATAAGCAATATGGACTAACAGTAACAGTAGTACACCAGTTCTTCCTAAAAAAGTGGCTTGTTAATGTTTGTTGACCGCCTGTACGCAGCGCGTAGACTAGACAGTAGCAGTGTGAGGCAGGTCATGTGGGCTCAAAGGTGTCTTAAGAAGCTGCAAGGTAAAGGTAACGTCACATGTGCATGGCTAGGGCTAATCAAGCAAATGCTACAATGATCATATAACTTAGTGTCTACTCTACTACTACCTGATTTGTACTAGTGATTTATGTTAGTATTAACTCATTTTTCAACCTTGCTACTGATCAATAGGGGGGAGGTGTATATGTTGCCTAATAAATGTGTAATGTTTTCTAGGCGCACTACCGACCACCATTGCTGGGGCCAGCGAAGGCGACGCAGAGGGCGAGGATGCGGCAGTTGCAGATAGCAACGGAGGGGGAGTGGCAGCACCAGTGGCAGGCGGTGGTAAGTTAGATTCATAATCTTTAACTATTGTTGAACTTGACAGCACACTCACTGCAAAGGTGTACTGTATGTATACTGTAAAGTTGTGAATTAGGGCCCCATTAGGATGGTGGGCGTATTGCCCCCGCCGGGCTGGCTGGAATTCACTGCCGTCACAGCAGGGGCAAACCTCCCGCCATCCCTGTAGAAAATATTCAGACATGTCTAGGCGGAAAAGGGTTCAATATGGCGGTGGTGTCTCTCTCACCACACCGGCAGCCATATAATCTGCATTTTGGAATGCCTTTGCGTGGCGGCATTACCGTCCGCCACGGAAAGGCATGCACACATTGCAGAGTATGCTTGGGGGCCCCCATGGAGGGTACCTACCGATGCTATGGTACCCCCCGACTTTCAAAGCAAAACGTGACAGGCTCCGTGCGAGGCCCGTCATGTTGTGCTTGGAAAAGCAGCACAACATTTTAGCATTGCTTTCAGCGTCACTGTGCCGGGCGCATCATCCTAATTAATTGTCCCCACGGGACCCCCACCCTTTTTAGCAGTCGGATGGCGGGCGGACAAAGTCCGCCCGCTATCCGATGTCGTAAGTAAGTATGAGTTCTTGGGGACGTTTGAAGAGTGAACTAGAAGACTAGAATTCCCTTTAATTGGTATAGGACTAGGAGCCAGAGTATTGAGTAACCAATGGCCTCATCTATCTGATTTCAACTCCGCTTTGAAAGTTTTATGGAGAAGAGCACCTGGTGCACTGTTCAACTAAAAAGTGTAAGACAGGTGGAAGGAAGAAGGACGGGCGACATTTAAAATGTTATGTACTACTGTGCTTTATTTTATAGTGCTACTCTACCATGCCACTATGTGTATAAATAATTACCTTGTCCTACTGTTTTATTAAGACTATATTTTACAATTGTCTTGTTTTTTTCTTTTTGATACACAGCTACTCCGAAAATCAACCGGAAGGAGTTGGCCGCCAAGGCACGGCGCCGGAAGCTGGAGGCAATCCAGCAGGAATACCGGCGGCTGGTGGTCCTAGCCGAGGAGGAGGAGGAGAGTGCAGCAGCAATTGAAGCCTCCTCCAGTGCCCCGGGCCCCAGCCACCGCCCTCCAGCGGTACGGCGCCACCGTCTGGCGGCTGCCCGCCGCCACCGTGCCATCTCCGGTGCCCCCCCCCACTGTGGTTGCAACTGCCGCGGCCTTAGACGCCGCGTCGCCCATTTAGAGGACCAGATTCGTGTCCTCCTCCAGTCCCGCCCCACCAGTTAGTCCCTGTCACTGCCCCTTTTTTAATTCCTGTTTGTTTCCTCACTCGTTTGGGCGTTCTCTATTTCTATGGACAGTCGTTGGGGTTAGGGAGGGGGGTGGGTCAGCTTTTGTGGGTTTAGTTTATTTGTTAGGGTCAATTAAATATATTTTTCTATGTTACATGCAATGTTGTTAATGTTTTGTAGGTGGGGTAACTGTTTTACATCACACTGTTTCTTTGCTGGTGCATGGCCGCCCATAGCGTGTGTTTGATTTCAATAATTTGCTGACTGTATAAGACACAAACAGATAGATGCGACTCACCTCACTCATTGACTGGTCCTACTATGCATTCTTTGGAGTGGTGTTTGAAACTGACATCATTGACAACATGTCCATTATTGATTCTGCCTCCCCCAAACTTCTCTCTTACCGGTGCTTGATGTTTATGTCCAACTGTGGCACAGCACTGGCTGCATGGTGAAGATGGTTTCCTTTTTCATACATGCCATGATTGGGGTGGTGGTGGTAGTATAGTAGTAGTATGCACTGGCAGGGTAGCAGCATTTCCAAAAAAAGAAAAGGAGATAGTCAATCGCCTTTGAGAGACTGTTAGAGGAGTAGTTGAATGAAGTACATCACAGAATTTACCGAGCAACAATTATATGCTCAAATATTTGACAAAAAAAATGAATGCTGGATATTATGAGGATAGCCTACTAGACAGAGTTACAAACTATAGTTTTGTCGACTTGGCTATGCCTACAGTCTAACAGTTAGTGCTGTATATGAGGAATGACAACAAACAAATCAAATCAATGCCGGCAGTTCATGCTGAGGTATATGTTCCTTTGTTAAATAAAATAACCTGTGAAATATCCTACTCATGGGTGGGCAAGCAGAAGAAGATCATCGCTCTGCATTGAAATTGAAGTAGTGTTGCTTTCACCACATCCGCCCCAGCAAGTGTGTGATTAAGTATTGGTGTACATTTAATTTAGTTACACCTCGACAATAAGTCACACAGCCCGGGGGAAGAGGGTTAGGGTCCGTTGATTGGATGGGAAGGGGGATTTTGGGAAAGGTTTGACATAGAAAAACAGTATGCATACATAGACAAACAAACGACAATCATTGAAGACTACCATACCATATCCATTCCATATGTTAAGGTATAAAAAAGGAAATGCATGCATGATGAGACCCGGATTACATACACTTCTATTTCTTGTTCTGTTCCGGCCTTAAAACTTTAACAGATAGCAAATAGAAATTTTAAATATTGGTAGTGAAGAATCGTAAACACAGAGCAAACGTAATGATGATTGATAATAACAACTCCAAGAACACACTGTTGTAAAGAATGTATACAAGATATTAATCAAATTATTTAAAAGAAGTGAAAAGTGGATACTGTTACTGTGTTATCCTGGTCAAAAATGTGGACTGGTTTTTTGCATCTCGGCATTCCTCTTGCTCCTCTCGTCCATCAATCTTGGGTGTGTCGCCTCACCACTCGCCACTGCCCGGCTGGAATAAAAAGGTGATTGATTGGTAAGGTAATTAATATGCATTGTAATGTTTTACAAAGTTTTGGACAAGGCCCGGCCTGTAATTTTAGATTGAAAACCAAAGGGGATATTCAGAAAGAAAGTGAAAACAAATGCACAAGTGATGGTGTAGTGCAACAAGAACACTTTCCGAGGTGGCATGTATGCATATGCATCATCTCTACTGTAGTCTGTTTCCAGCATAGACCTTCAACAGTAACAGGAGAGATCACGCCCACAGTGCTTACCATTAGCACATCCTACGTTAACACTTTAGAGTCCTTTTTTTTTTTCTCTCAAAGAGTTGGACAAACGCAAAGCACATTATCCATTCCAGACATAGCATTTTACAGTTAAAGTTAGTAAAATCAATGCACTGCAGTCATCCCACCGCTACACTCTATTCAACTTCTACACAGACATTTGGGTGTGCTGTGGTTGTGGTTCACGTGTTTACCTTTAGGCTTTTCCGTTTTATGCCACTCATGAAACATCCTCCTGACTTCATCATCAGCTCTGATACTTCTACTGACTGAAGATCGGCCTGCAGTACAAGTGTAATTTTTAGAACACAACAAGAGTAGAAATATAAATATTACTGACTTGAGTCATTCTTTATTGTGTACAGAAAGATAGATTAACACTAGTACACTTTGACATCATTCACTTTGTGCACAACAAACAACGCAAACACAAAGATCAATAGCTCAGAGTCAGGTGTCCAATGCATGCCATTAATTATCATCATTTATTACCTGTTACTTCTCATCTTAAGTTAACGGGCCGTCTCTTTCGCCATCATCATGACGGACGGTGCTGTTTAAGTCACAGTCATTTGCATTGCGCAGCAGATTGAGTGAGTCCCCTTCCTGTATTGAATTAAAAGCAATGTATCACCAAGATGCAGGAGAAGTACACATTTCTTGTTTGCCAGAAGAGGAAAATTAGTAATTACTAGTGTGTTCTGTAGAAAGTTGATTAGTGGCAGTGCACAATTACATCAATTCATGCGAAACACACCACAAAATCTACATCATTCAGTCTGCTATTCTGCGGCCAATGCATGGCATCAATCATTACCTGTTGCATCTCATCTCGTTAACGCTGCAGGCCGTCTCTTTCGCCATCATCATGATGGACGGTGCTGTTAAGTCACAGTCATTTGCATTGCGCAGATTGAGTGAGTGCCCTTCCTGTATTGAATTAAAAGCAATGTATCACCAAGATGCAGGAGAGAAGTACACATTTCTTGTTTGCCAGAAGAGGAAAATTAGTAATTACTAGTGTGTTCTGTAGAAAGTTGATTAGTGGCAGTGCACAATTACATCAATTCATTCATGCGCAACACACACAACAAAATCTACATCACTCAGTCTGCTTTTCTGCGGACAATGCATGGCATCAATCATTACCTGTTGCATCTTATTTTCAGTTAATGGCCAGTCTCTCTCGGCTCTGAAGGAGGATAGCTATAGAAGTCATCAGATTCATGGTCCACTTGTTTTGGAAGGACGAGGAAAGTTTGAATTTGTTGTTACCATCATCCAATCATCATTCATGAGGGAAATGGAATTGACCAGGAGATGCAGTATGATCGAGCGGAGGAGCTGGATTCTGAGGACTGTAGTGTCAAATGGCAGACACCTGAAACTTGTATCTTAAATTAGAAGATTAGAAGACGGTGATAATGCATTGGTTGCGATTCACAAGTTTATAACCGGAACAACAGACACAAACAAAGGGGGAAAAAAGGGAGGAAGACAGTAAGTGCGAGCCTAATTGTCAGGGAAGTATAGCTCGTCCTCAAACTCTGGGGGATCGTCCAGTAGTAGGTAATCATCTGACACAATACTTCCGTCACCTGAGCCGCTGTCCTCATCTTCCTCTGTTGATTCATGCATTGTGTAATTCGGTGGTATGAAGTGCTGATTCATTTTGATCATTGTTAACCTCTCCACGTTTTTGGGAGATAGACTGGTCCTTCTCAAGGTTACAATGGAACCAGCAGCACTGAAAACACGTTCGGAAGAGACACTTGCGACAGGGCAAGCCAGATAGCTTATTGCCAGCCTGCTGAGCTGTGGCCATTCAGACCTTTTCCTATACCAATACTGCACTGGGTTTTGATCAACGTACACCTCTGTTGGGTCGTCCAGATAGGCCTGGACCATCCGCTCAATGTTCAGGGTTGCTGCTGGTAAGCTTTTGTGCTGTTTTTTCTGTGCATCAGCACTGTGCTTACGGCCCATCTTTACATACCAATCTGATAATGATTGTACTCGGCTGAATGATCCAGTTATTGTTTTTGTAGTCGATGGTGATGGTGAGTGTTGCGATTGTGAGCCAACCGCACTGCCCTCAGCCGACGAAGTTGCACTTGATTCTGCATGGCCTGCTTCAGTATCAGTACTTCTTGTGGGTTGATGTGGCGGGCTTTTAATTAGCAGCCCTTCGTTTTCAAACTTGATGGCTGCTTCAGCTATACAACTTTTGTAGCGGGCAACATCAGTGTCGGAAAAAGAAAGGAATAGTCCTAATTTTGCACGTGGATCCAGAATTGTGGCACAAATGTAATGGTCTTGTGACAAAATTTTATTTTGTATCCTTACATTTTCTGATAAGCGCCTGGATAAGCTCTCCACCAAGTCATGGGCTTGCCTTCTGTCCTCTACACCTTTGTAGGATTCAGACACATTATTCAGCTCATGCTCTAGCATTTGCAACAATGGGATCGCTTGGCCCATTGTACAGTCCTCCTTGCTGACTTCACGTGTGAAGACCTCAAAAGGAGACAGCATCTCAGTCAGGCATTGAATTAGGGTCCATTGCTCCCTCTGAAGGGTCATGCCTTTAACACTAGCATCACTGCTTCTGTACCAGACACTATCATTGAGTGACCTGTGCTGTTCGTACAGACGATCAAGCATGTAATACGTTGAGTTCCAACGTGTTGCCACCTCCTGGATGAGTGCCTTGACTGGCACCCTACGCTCACGTTGGAGGATCCTCAGCTGCTTCCGAGCTTTAAAAGAATGGCTGAAATGAGTGCATATTCTTTGGCAGATGGACAGTAAATTGCTTACTATGGGTTCTTTTTTCAGAAAGTCTTGCACTATAATGTTTATGCAGTGTGCCAAACACGGAACCCT